>NC_134735.1:760000-1360000 GCF_049634645.1 Pelodiscus sinensis
CAGTAGACTTCCAGTAATCTGGAACCTATGGGACCTAGGTGGTGCCGATTATGCTGGACTATAAGGAGGTACTATAAACTGGTTATATGCTGTATACATTATATACTGTATATAAAGTGTTCTTAACCCTTTTTATTGTACATACTGTATACAGTATACTGTAATGTTTTCGTTTTTTTAAGCCTTTTTTACCCTTTTTGCTCAGTTCAGCTGCTGCCGCTGTTACCTTGTGACTCATTTTTTGCCGAAGCTCACTCACTAGGCTCTTGCCATTTTGATGCCGGACTATCAGAAGTGCCGGACTATTGGATGCTGGACTATTGGAGTTTTACTGTACTTGAAACAGTTATGTCCCTCTTGAGTATTCTCTTTTTCAGAGGAAATAGTTTTTGTTTTTTCCAACCTTCCTTCATAGGTCATGTTTTCTAGATCTTGAATAATTTTTTGTTGTTTTCTCACTGTCCCCAATTTATGCACATCATTTCTGAAATGTGGCACCCACAACTGGACACACTACTCCAGTTGAAGCCTAATCAGCATGGAATAGAATTAATTCTTGTGTTTTGCTTACAACAATTTCTACTTGTGGTCCATTATGACTCCCAGAACCCTTTCTGTAATACTTCTTCCTAAGCAGTCATTTCACATTTTGTATGTGTGCAACTGGTTTTTCCTTTCTAAATAGAGTACTTTGCATTTGTCCTCATTGAATTAGTGCTTGCTTCAGATCATTTCTCCAGTTTGTCCAGATCATGTTGTACTTTAATCCTATCATCCAAAGCACTTTCAACTAGGGATGTGACTTGTCGACTACCCCATAAATCTAGGTTTATCGGGTAGTCAAGTCACTACTCGACTAGTCACTCTCCCCCTCCTTCCCCCCCTTGCTCCCTCCTTGCTACCTCTATATCAGAGGCACCAAGAGCCAATGCTGTGGGGAATCGGCTTTTAAGCCTCCACGGGGAGGCAGAAGTTCAGTGGGGAAACAGTGCGAGTGGGGACCCAACTGCTGTGCCTCTCCCTTTGAAATGTACAGGAGCCGCCATGGCTCCTGTACATTTCAAATGGAGAGGTCCAGTGGGGATAGTGAGTAGTCTATGGAAATTCCATTAGCTGATTGATCGAAATTTAGCATCCCTACTTGCAGCCCCTCTCAGCATGGTATAATCTGCAAACTTTATAACTACTCTTGGCCATTATCTGAATTGTTGATGAAGATGTTGAATAGAACCGGAACTGATCCCTACAGAACCCCATTCATCATGCCCTTCCAGCATTACTGTGAACTACTGAGAACTTCTCTCTGGGAACAGTTCCCAACCAGTTATGCATCCAGCTTATAGTAGCACCATATATGATGCATTTCCCTAGTTTGCTCATGAAAAGGTCATGTCAGACAGTATCAAAGCATTACTAAAGTCAAGATACACCACATCTGCTGCTGACCCCAAACATAATGTTTGTTTTTCTGTCAAAGAAAAGCCATTCGGTTGGTTTGCCACAATATGTTCTTGTCAGATCCATGTTGTTACTTATCGCCTTATCTTCTACAGGTTGGACCTCTCTGTTCTGGCACCCTCTGGACCTGACCAGTCCAGACACAGGAATTTGCCTCCAAACCCGCCACCCCTCCCTGTTGTTGGCTTCTTCTTGCCTAGGCTCTGGCACTGCCGCTGGCCCCGCTGGGGCTCCCCATTCCCCTCTGCTGCATGGCTCCCGGCTGCATTGTCAGACCTCTTTACCCCTGGGCTCTTTGGTCCATGAACATACGTGGTCCTGCTGGACTGCATAGGTTGCCGGACCAAAGAGTTCCAGTTGAGGGAGGTGCAATCCTGTAGATATTTGCTTTTTTATCTTTCCAGTATAGAAGTTAAGGTGACTGGTCTATAATTCCTTGAGTTGTCCTTATTTCCCTTTTTATAGATGGATGCTATATTTGCCCTTTTACAGTCTTGTGGAAACTCTCCTATATTCCATGACTTTTCAAAAATCATGACTCAGATATCTCCTCAGTCAGCTCCTTGAGTTCTCTATGATGCATTTCATCAGGCTCTGGTGACTTGAAAACATCTAATTTGTCTTAATAATTTTTAACTTGCTTTTTCCTATTTCAGCTTATGATCCTACCTCATTTTCGCTGGCATTCACTATATTAGACATCCAATCATCACCAACCTTCTTGATGTAAAAAAACAAAAAAAAAGTCATTAAGCTCCTCTGTCACTTCCACATCTTGTTATTTTCATCCTTTCATTGAGTAACAGCCCTACTCTGCCCTTGGTCGTCATCTTGCTTCTGATATGTTTGTAGAATGTTTTCTTATCACCCTAGTTTGATCTCATTTCATGCCTTGGCTTTTCTAATTTTGGCCCTACATATACTTGAGTTTTGTTTATATTCATCCATTGTGTAAAAATATAATTGAAAGCCCCCTTTCCCCACAAATTTAAGGAACAGCTGGCCAAAGACTCAGAGTAATAGAAATTTATAAGTACGTCAAAAGCAGGAAGCCTGCTAAGCAACCAATGGGGCCAATTGGGCTGATCGAGATGCAAAAGGAGCACTCAAGAATAACAAGGCTGTTGCAGAGAAACTAAACTAATTCTTTGCATTGGTCTTCATGGCTGAGGATGAGAGGGAGATTTCCAAAATTGAGCCATTCTTTTTAGATGACAAATTTGAGAAATTGGCCCATACACATTGATAAACTAAACAGTAATAATCACCAGAACCAGATAGCATTCATCCAAGAGGTCTGCTGGAACTCAAATGTGAAATTGCAGAACTACTAACTATAGTCTGTAACCTAGCCTTTAAATCAGCTTCTGTACCAAATGACTGGAAGATACCTAATGTGATGCCAATTTTTAAAAAGGGCTTCACACAGTTACTGGCTTGTAAGATTGACTTCAGTACTGGGCAGACTATTGAAACAATGTTGTCAGATATATAGATGAACATAATTTGTTGGAGAAAAGCCAACTTTTTTAAGGGGAAATTTTGCCACATCAGTCTACTAGAATACTTTTGAGAGGGAACGACAAGCATATGGATAAGGGAGATCCAGTGGATGTAGTGTGCTTAGATTTTCAGAAAGTCATTGACGAGATCACTCACAAAAAGCTCTTAAGCAAAGTAAACTGTCATGGGATAAGAGGAAAGGTCCTTTCATGGGTTGGTAATTGGTTAAAAGTCAGGAAACAAAGGGTAGAAATAAATGGTCAGTTTTCAGAATGGAGAGAGGTAAATAGTGGTGTTCCATGAAGTTCTGTTCTGGGATCAGTCCTAGTCAACATTCATAAATGATCTGGAAAAAGGGGTAAATAGTGGGGTGGCATCATTTGCAAATGATACAAAGTAACTCATGAGAGTTCAATCCAAGGCAGACTGCAAAGAACTATAAAAGGATCTCTCACAGCTGGATGACTGGGCAACAAAATGGCAGCTGAAATTTAATGTTGATAAATGCAAAGTAATGCGCTGTAAAAAATGTAATCTGAATTATACATATAAAATGATAGGGTCTAAATTAGCTGTTATCCTTCAGGTCTTGGAGACATTTTGGATAGTTCCTTGAAATTATCCACTCAGGGTGTGTCTAGACTACAGAGTTTTGTCGACAAAAGTGGACTTTTGTCGACAAAACTATACCTGTGTCCACACTACCGCTGAGTTCTGTCGACATAACGTCGACAGAACTCAGCAGTTTTGTCGACGTATGTAAACCTCATTTGACGAGGAATAACACCTTCTGTCGACAGAGTTTCTGTCAACAGAAGGTGTTATTGAATGGAAACTGTCCTTTGTGTCCAGACTACCATGTCGACAAAAGCAGCTTGCTTTGTCGACAGAACTCAATGTAGTCTGGACGCGCTTTGTCGACAGTATCTGTTGACAAAACTTCTGTCGACAGAAGCCTGTAGTCTAGACGTACCCTCAATGTGCAGCAATAGTCAAAAAAGCAAACAGTGTTAGCAATCATTAACCATATAAAGAATGGAACAACTGTCATGTAGTCTGTATATAAATCCGTGGGTGCACCCACATCTTGAATACTGTATGCAGATGTTATCACCCAATCTCAAAATAAATATCTTGGGTTTAGAAAAGGACAAAAAAAATTATTAGGGCTATGGATCAGCTTCCACATGAAAAGTTTTTAATAAGACGAGCTTTTCAGCTAGGAAAGGAGGCAACTCAGAGGATATGATGGTCTACAAAATCATGACTGTGGTGTAGAGCAAATAGATAAGTTGTTTACACATTCTCATAACACAAATAGGGATGTAAAATCCTGTTCAATGGGTTAACTGATTAAGGTGGTAGGAAGGGCTGCAGCAGCCTTTTGCCCATGGCTAACCATGGGCGGAGGGCTGCTTCGGGGTACCAGTTAACCGGTAAGCATCACCTGTCTTGTGGGGTTTTTTTTTGGTTTGTTTTAAATGGCATTGGGGTTGATTTTGCTAATTTGGATGAAATTCACTGCAATGAAGAAGGTATAATTTTGATTTACTGCTTAAAAAAAAAAAAAAAAACTTTTTTGCCCAGGCTTGCTTCTGAACCAAGAGACACACAAGTTTTAATTTCACAACATGAAAAAAATTAAGTGGCTTTTAAAAGTGGTTATTTTTTTAGTTAACCTTATGCACTTTTTTATATACCAGTAACTCTAAAAATAGTCTCTTTTTTAATTCCCTGTTTGGACTACTTATTTTTAACTCACACATGAAGTTCTGTTTGGCTAAAGGTACCTGGTTAGGGTTTTATTCTTGGATCTGCCAAACATTTATTGGTTTCTAGTTCTGTAACTTTAACATGGTTCTTGTGATCAGTTTCTAGGGCAATACAGATGATACCTACTGTTTTGTATTTGAAAGTGTGAGAGCTGACACAGCAGTATTAGCTAACTTTTATTTTACTTGTGTCCCTATTGTTTAAAAGAACTGATGAAAAGTTGAAAAAAGTACACTCACTACTCCCTGGATATCAGGATAAAAAATAAAAGCTCTTTAGGGTAACTTCTGTTTCTGATGATGCTTCTGATGTAAATACACCATGTATTGTATTTTAGATTGAGCAAGAGAAGTTGGCTTCTATGAAAAAACAAGATGAAGACAAAGACAAGCGGGACAAGGAGGACAAAGACAGCAGAGAAAAAAGGGACAGATCCAGAAGTCCAAGAAGGTAGTATTAAGACAGTCTTATTTTATGTACTTGCAATTCATGTTGGTCTTCAGAGTAGTGGGAACATTTCAGTGGAGATTCAACAAACTGGAATGTACCCTACAGAATTTTTGTAGGCAAAGACCAGTTTAGCTTGTTACTGAATATTAATAGTAGATACATAATTAGTGGGGTGTTAGGGAATAGGTATTGCTTATAATGATAAAGATGTGCTCTCTGTGTGATAACACAACAGAAGAATACCCCGTGGTCCCAGAAGGGGAATACATTTCATTGAGATCTCATAACTAAACTGTGCTATCTTGTGAAAGTCTTGATGCTAATACAGGCATTAGTTTAGACTTAGTTCGCTAAGATTTTCTTGTTTGTGTGCTATAACAAGTTACTATAGAAATGATGTTTAATGTAAGTTTATGCAATGCAAACATATGGCTTTGTTTTGTATTGCAACCCAGTCTCTTAAATTGTTCATGACAGTCTTGCTAACTGGTGTGTTCTTTAGAAAAATTGAGACTTGTTCTTTTATCTTTTCCAGTTAGCAGTGAGAAAAGTGCATGGCTGATATTTGTATTTATAGCTAGGAAATTTAATGGGCATTCATTTATAATATGTGCTCCTATCATAACATGTTGTTTCTTTCCTAGACGCAAATCAAGGTCTCCTTCTCCTAGAAGGAGATCATCCCCAGTCAGAAGAGAGAGAAAGCGTAGCCATTCTCGATCTCCTCGTCACAGAACCAAGAGCCGTAGTGTTACTCCTGCACCAGAAAAGAAAGAGGAGACTCCAGAACCAGAGCCTTCAGTGCAAACAAAGGAAACTTTGATTCAAGAGGCAACATCAACTAGGCAAGAACCTGACTAAATTTTATCTTTGAAATTAGCTTGCCGTAGGGCATTATCATTCCCTTAATGGAATGGCGTTGTTAATTACTGGTGTTCTTTTAGAGCTTTATAGAACACAATTGCACTTAGGTCTGAAAGTGGTGGGTTGTTGGTTTTTTTATTTGTTTGTTTTGCTTGCAGACCATTTTACGTGTGTCAGTATGGTCTTTATTCACTTGTTTCTACATGGAGAAATGAGAGTATATCTTTTTTGAATGCATACTGATGTTTCACTAATACTCTTTTGTTGCATTAATCTAGTTGAGTCTTTTGTCAGTGTTAAGTTTAGTTTAAATAAATGTATATTAAGGCTAGTTTAGCTTGATTTTTTTTCCCAGTATTTGTTGAAAATGTCAAAAGCATCGCCCTCAGCTTCTGACTTCAGACTGGATAAAGAAAACTTCTAATGTACTGATTCAGTACTTGGAATTGGACAGCCTCGGCATTTTCTTAATGGCAGCCTAGAACTTTTTGACACATCAGTTTTCACTTGATTACTAATTTCCACTGTTCTTCATTATCAGGTCATTCTGTGCAATGTTAATATGTGACTTATTCAATATACTTTCGATAGTGTGTTTCACGAAGATGAAAACCTAATTTTTATGACCATGGCTGTAATTTTAATAGAAATTGAAAGTATGAACGCTAAACTCATGTTACTCACCACAGTCTCTTTTTTGAGTATGGTCCTTATTTTAGAAAGAACTATAACCTAGGTTGCTTCAGATGGGACATGCTTACATTGTTTTTTTTATTTTAACAGTGATATCCTGAAAGTTCCCAAAACTGAACCTCTACCAGATACTAAAGAAACTTCCCCAGAACGAAATACAAAGAAAGAGAGAGATAAAGAAAAAGAGAAGACTCGTCAAAGATCTCCATCCCGTTCCAAGTCAAAGTCACGGTCTCGCTCACATTCCCCTTCTCATTCTAGACCAAGAAGGCGTCATAGATCACGATCAAGGTAAAATTATTTTTATTTTACTTTGAGGATAAAGACCAGGAAACTAAATGATCTTTTCCGAAGTGGTCATTTAGAAACGCTCAAGTAGTTCTGTACACTCGAAATTCGGGGGGGGGAGGGGACCTACGAAAGCTCATGATACCATCTACATGCTTTGTTAGTCAATATAAAGTGCTACCAGACCATTTGTTGTTTGTTTATGTGATGTTAGATAAAGGTGAGTCAATAGCATTCTTTACAGTAGTGACTCTCCTCAGCCAGAGATGAGCCTGCACTGGGTTAGGCTGAGTAAGAGGGAGGGGAGAAGAAATATTCGTTTTGTCTTCGTCGTTCATCTTATCTTGGGAAAATGCATGATACGGACGGCAGTTGAAATGGGAGAGGGTACTGAATCCTGGATGTTTATTTGGTAGTTCCAGGTGATTCCTCACAAACTCCTTTAAGAACTAGGTGCAGTACTGGAGGAACTTGAGATCTAATTTTTTTTTCTTTAAAGGATTAATACAGAAGTTTTGGTTGGTTTGAAATTTGTTTGGTTGGTTTCTGGTGACTAAATCCACCCCATCCTGTGAAATTTAGGAGGT
The DNA here is from genome assembly GCF_049634645.1 of Pelodiscus sinensis. NCBI lineage: Eukaryota > Metazoa > Chordata > Testudines > Trionychidae > Pelodiscus > Pelodiscus sinensis. The sequence continues at coordinate 767,617 of NC_134735.1, forward strand.
CACTGTTGAGTCTTCGAATGTTCATTGATTGATTGTGGCAGGTCTTACTCCCCTAGAAGGCGACCAAGCCCAAGGCGACGGCCATCCCCGAGGAGGAGGAGTCCTCCAAGGCGCATGCCTCCTCCACCCAGACACAGAAGAAGTAGATCCCCTGTGAGGCGGTAAGATTTTTTTTTTTGTAAATATGAAACTGCTGATAATTTGAAAGATGTCACAAGGTTTTTAAAAGTTTTAAAAACCTAAGTTAGTTGGAAAAATGTTTATGAAGAGTAATTGTACAATCGAAATCACCCATGGTTATTTTTTATATTCGAGTATGCAAAGTTATATAAAAGTCACTCTGTCTTGCTTCTGTCTTGCTTCATGTCTATGTCCCTCAGTAGTTAGGAAACAAATTAACACTTTTTAAAGCTAATGACACTTTTGTTCCAAAAATCAGGAGTCTGATATAGTATCAAAAGATCATACATGTTGATTTCCTCTAATGGATGTTTTCTAACATTCATGAATGGTGATAGGTTTTATCTAGCAACCTTTAATTACTCATTCTGATACTTTCTTCCGTGGACAGTGGTGGTATTTCAAGTACCTAAAAGGCCGTTACAAGAAGGAGGGAAAAGAACTATTCTCCTTAAGGTCTGATGATAGTATAAGATAGCAATGGGTTTAAATTAAAGCAAAGGGAGGTTTAGGTTGAACATTAGGAAAAACGTCCTGTCAGGGTGGTTAAGCACTGGAATAAATTGCTTAGAGAGATTATGGAACCTCCATCATTGGAGATTTTAACGAGCTGGTTAGACAAACACCTGTCAGGCATGATCTAGGTGTATTGGTTAGTAGAGTCAACTACTCATGTTCTCCCCCTCCCTTGCCCCCGTTGCTTCTGTTTCAAAGGCATTTTAGAGGGGGAAGGGGGGAAGCAGGAGTCAGTGCTGGGGGGAGCTGGCTTAAAAAGATCCCAGCCTGGGGGGAACCAGTTTAAAAGCTGGTTTCCCCCAGCACAATCTCAGTGGTGCTTCCACCCTCCCCCACACGCTGCTGTCTATAAGAGGCAGCAGCACGGGGAAGGCGAGAGGAGGCTGCCACGAAGCAGCCGTTGCTCTTGTAGCAGCCCCTGATTGTAGTGGACCTGGTGCAAGCCCAATTCAGTTCTAGCTCCCACTGGGTATGTGGCTCTGCGTTTTAAATGTAATAAGAGCTGGGACTGAGCTTCCCTTATTGATTAATCGTGTAGTTAATAGAATTTTTATTGACTACAGGATTAGGGAAATACCCACTTCGTAACGTCCCTAGCTTGGTCCTGCCATGAGTACAGGGGACTGGACTTGATGGCCTCTTGAGGGTTCTACCAGTCCTATGCGTTTGTTGAGATGGGTTTTTTTAATTTTGTTGTAGAAGTCTGGCCTTTGTGGTGGTTTCTGCTTGGGAACTTATGTCTCTGCCACTGTTTAAATAATTCTGGTGGCAGAGGAGCAAGTTGTTCCTGCTGCTTTGCCTGTCCGAAACCATGTGACTTTTAGCGAAAATTTATCTCGCTCAAGGTGGTGTTTCTTCTCTCCCTCCAGCTTCCAAGCCTATAAGCAATTTTCTTTGAGCCTTAGGGTTAATATTTTGTAGCCTAATTCTGAGGAAAAACAAAAAGTAACATTTGTAACAAATTGTTCAATTATAGTTTGAAAATAACTGGAAACATTCCTTTGTGTTAGCCTCTTCTGTGATATAAGCATTTGAGGCTGTGTGCCAGTTTTTTTTTGAAATGCTACTGTATATTTCTATAGAGATATGCTTGCAGAAATGTGAAATATGCTTAAACTGACTTAATTAATGTTATCTTTGTATTTGCAGGAGAAGACGGTCATCAGCATCTTTATCTGGAAGCAGCTCTTCTTCTTCTTCTTCACGCTCTCGATCACCGCCAAAAAAACTACCCAAAAGAATTGTATCCAGTCCTCCTCGTAAAACACGTAAACTGTCTCCTTCGGCAAGCCCTCCGAGGCGAAGGCACAGGCCTTCCCCACCAACAAGTCCACCTCCAAAACCACGCAGATCTCCCACACCTCAGCAGCCAAGTCGTGGAAGGAAAGTCCGTGGCTCTGTTTCTCCTGGCAGAGCTTCAGGTATAGTCAGCTAAATGTGTGCTTTCCCAAGTTGTCTTAACTACTTGACTCTTTACTGTCTCATAGTTATGTACTCCTTGCTAGCTAAAGACTTGACTGCTTCAAAATTTCTACTTGGTTTCCGTGCCATAATTTCAAAGTCAAATAGTGTATACCAGTCAAATGTTATCTAAAAGCACAACATATTTTTCTCTTTAGAAAAATCTGCCAAGAAGCTGACGTCTAAAATGTATACAATTCATATGAGGCAGATGTCAACTGGCATCATTCATGAAACTTTCACTTATTTTGTATTGATAATTTGTGCTAAATCATTTTACGTTGCATTTAAAACCATTCAACTTTTTCTTATCTCTTTCTTAGATTTGTTATCTTTTGTCTTTTAGCACCTAAACATAAGAGTATTGAAAAAAGGGAGTCTCCCTCACCAGCACCAAAACCTAGAAAAGTAGAATTATCAGAATCAGGTATGTTTCTTATTTACAATGGCTTTCCTTTAATGGTATGAAAATCAAGAAGGGGCACTTTTTTCTCAAGTGTGTCCTTGAGATGGAGTGGTTTGATAGTAGCATTGGAGATAGGGTTTTAGAGAGACATTCATAGAGGACATAAAGCATCTAATTCACATTAACTCACTCTTATGATTCTTTGAAAACCCTACTTAAAAAGCATATCCAAAGAAAGATACAACACAAAAAAATTAAATAGTACCACCTGATCAGCACTGTTTCACTAACACACTTGGTCATTTGTTACTTTATTCATATAAATATGCAAAAGTAAAAATTAAATGTTACTTTTTTTTTTTCAGAAGAAGACAAAGGTGGCAAAATGGCTGCAGCAGATTCTGTACAACAGAGACGTCAATACAGAAGGCAAAACCAGCAGTCTTCATCTGGTACAATAATATTTTTGTGATTTTTAAGAAGATATTTTACTTTAATGATTAAATATATGTTTATAATGGTTACCTTTGTACTGCTAAATTCAGATGTACTTAGTTTTGTGTGTGTGTGTACACAACAATGCTATTGTAAAATTAATCACTAGTTACCACACTTTACCAAAATGATTTTTTTTTATTTACTGGTGACCAAGTAGAATTTTGCAGGCAAGCAGAATTGTGGGAGTTTTTATTATCCATTTGTTACAATATTTATTAATAGTAAAGCATTTTATTATCATGTAAAATCCAACAGTTTTCCTGTGGGCCAGTGACCTCTTTGCTACTACTGATTCTTCTGATACTTACCCCAGAATTATGTATTCTGGGGCATAGCCAGATACTCCAGAGTTGGCAGTGGATTTCAGCATTTTTCTTCTGTTCGTTGCCTCGTTTGCCTGTTGTTTACTTGGAATATTTTTGCAGAAAACTCTGTTTTGTGTCTGGTTTCACAATTCATGTTGTAAATTATTTTACAGGTCTGAATTGCTTTTGCCAGTTCTGTTGCTACCTACGATTGGCTCAAAAGTTTTTTATCAAAGCTGTTGAACACAGCATCTTTCAGTTTGTTCTCCAGCTAATTTTCTTCAGTATTGTGCAGCTGCATATCTTGAGTGGGTTCTGCAACATGTATCTGAAATTCATTTCTTATTTACACACACATTTGCACCGATTTAAATGTGTATTTTTGAAGCAGTTGTAAAACCAGTTCAAGATTGTGTCTAGACGCATTTTTATATAATGTAACCAAATACACACACACACGTGGATGCAGGTTACATTTGCTTCAGAAACAGCCTTAGTTAAACTGACATAATCCTTGGCTACGTCTACACTGGCCCCTTTTTCGAAAGGGGCATGCTAATTTTAAAGTAGGAATAAGAGATCCTCTGGAATAGGGCATTATTCCGGAGGATCGGGCCAGTCTAGACGCTTTTTTCCGGCTTTTCCCCAAGCCGGAAAAAAGCAGCGGACATCTTTATTTAAATCCCCCGTGGATTTCCCTATTCCGAAGTTTAAAATTAGCATGCCCCTTTCGAAAAAGGGGCCAGTGTAGACGTAGCCCTTGTGTAGTCAAGGCCTAAAGTTGCTTCATGTCTTAGTTTGTTTTGAAATTTATGTAAAACAAGTTGATCTCCCTAATCATATAACCATACTCTTACACTCTGTGAAATAGTGTAAATATTTTTGGAAACAGAAATCACAACTGTCTTCTGCATGAAGATAGAACAATATGGCTCTCTGTAATTGCACAGAAATACATGGTATGAACCACTTTTCAGTAACATGTTCTTTTATATGCATAGATTCTGGTTCATCATCTTCCTCTGAAGACGAACGACCAAAAAGATCGAACGTGAAGAATGGTGAAGTGGGTAGGCGCAGACGACACTCGCATAGTCCATCACCTTCTCCACGGAAACGGCAAAAGGATTCTTCCCCTCGGTAATTGCTTTCTTCAGCTCAGCACAGCTGAAGTTTAACAATGACAATCTATCACTTACAAATGAACTAACTTTTATCTCTTGATTTGTATTACATCATTGCCAACCAGCAGAACCATTTGGCATGACCCTTGTGCAAGGGCTATGCGAATACCATAGAAGATAGTCGGTATGCCCAAAATTTAGATTTTTGAGGTGAAGCAAGCTCCTTGATACTAGTGCTAGATCTTGTTTGTGTGACTATTAGACCAGATCCAAGACCTATTAAAGTTGATGGGCTTTGGGCCAGATCCTTACAGTTTATAACAGGAGGGATTTTTTCCAAGCTCATGCAAAGGGATTGATTTGATCTTTGCACAAGTGTTGAGAATTACTTAGAATCTTGTGCAAGCGTGTTTGTCTTTGCATCAAGAAAATCTCTGGTAAGTGGAATTTTTGACTTTGTGTTTTTCTCCACTGCTGTCAGGATGCAGATGGGAAAGAGGTGGCAATCGCCAATGATTAAAAGGTTGGTTAGAAATTAATCAGATAATTACGATTCGATTTAAAATCATTCTAGGAACCTATTTTAAAGAATAGAACTAGAAACTCAAACTGTACGCTTCATTTTTTTTCTTCCAACCATGAAATTGTTTTAGATCTGCCATATATCCATAAATATGTTGGGTAACTGGTTGAAATAAGCTAAGAGATAATGCCAGGTTTTTTAATGGCATTGCTGTATAAGATGCTTCTCAAAGTTACTCTTTTGGTTTGTTTTTTTTTTTTTGAATGACAATAAAACGCACTAATGGGAAATGTAATGTTAAAAATCAAGCTATATAAATCAGATACGAAGAGGAGATAGAATGGGAATCTTAGAACTTCCATCTTCTCTCTGTTGTCTTCCCTATTTACTGTGTGTCCTGGAACAATCTGATTTAGTACTGGGACTGAAGTTAACTGTTCCTGCAAAAAAAAAAAGAGAGAGTAGATGCCTCGCTACTGTCTAGAAAAGTGCTAATTTTAAACTTAAGAAAAAGAGAACCTGGATCTTTAAGTTTATTCACACCAGTCATTCAGTCTGAATGATTAATCTATAATGATTAAAACCTAACCAGAATATGGTTGCAACACATTTTGCTAAATTTTAGCCAGATGAAATGTGACTAAATTCCTCAACTTCAAGTACATTTATTGAATTTGCCAGTCTTTTATCAGTTGCATATAGCAGTTGTTGTACTTGAATTTCAGGACAGCATCCTTTATTTTACAAAAGTATACATTTGGCTGAGTGCTTCTATGTCAGTCTATTTTCTCCTAATCTGTTTTTATATGAAATATTTGAGGTATTACTGCTGAATATTTTTAGCTTAGTTATATTTGAAGATGGCTTTTTTTCAGCTCACATTTTGTTTAGCTTTCGATAAACACTAGCTGCAAAAATGTTTAGCTCTTGATATGAAAAAACATAACAGTGCTATTTGAATGAAATATTAGCTGACTGTTTATATTGATTAAATATCTCTTCTGCTCTTGAAAGGCTGCCTTGCACTTCTAAGCTTTTGTTACCATTTTGCGTATTATCATTAAAAAGCTACATTTTCTTTCTCTCAGAATTTAAACTTGTTAAGCTTTTCAGAAGTTATGGGGAAGCACACTGGGGAAGCACACTGGGTCCAGCTTTCCCCAGATAAGTTTACTGCAGATCTTTTTCTTCAGTGAGAGTGGTGTCTGGCCTTCTGTACTGTGAATATTTTAAAGGCAGTATAGCAGTATCTTAGCACCAGCTCTAGTTTCCTTAACCTGTGCTCTCACTAAAGTGTTACTTTTTAGCACCGGCAAATTTTAAGTTTGTTTAGGAAGTTTTGTCTGCCTGAAGTTCCTAAAGTTGGCAGTCATTATGATCTATCCCACTAAGTTAAATATCTCCTTGGTCTAGTGAGTTTGAAGATGCCTTAGAAAACTGAACTGTGGTAAGGTAGAAAGACTCCTTATAGCTTTTCTATCTCATACTCTGATGTATCATTTTTGTTGTATCCTTTTTGTCTTTTGGGCATCATCACTGTCTGATAGTGTTTGCATCTAATAGAGTCTTGTTTGGAAGACAAGTGTGTGAACCAGCTTAGCTTTATGTAGAAGAGATGACATCTCAGGAAAAACTTTAAGCATCAGGTATGAAGTTGTGGGGTTTTTTTAAGCAACTCTTCTGTTTCCTCTAGTAGGAGGAGGAGGAGTCCATCACCCCCACCTGCCAGAAGACGACGTTCTCCTTCTCCTGCCCCTCCTCCAAGGCGGCGCAGATCGCCTTCATTGCCTCGCCGAAGGTAACTTTTATTCCTTGGTTTTTATTAATCCTGAAGAGCTCTGCAAATCTTGTGTGGCAATACCCATTTAAAAAACAATAACAAATGCCGTGATTGATTGAGCAAATGCCTTTTCCGAATAGTCTCTTATTGATGGGAAATCGTTTAAAAAAACATTTTCAGTGGGGGATGTGCTCATCTGTTGAAGTGTGAGTGATGAGTGTAGCAAGCAATAGCTCCACTTGCCTAATCTTGAAGCGGCTGTTGGGGAGGGTACAGTGTAATATGCTGTTGGAGGTCCTCAAAACTGCTGTCATCATTTTAAAGTGGAACGCAGAGGCATAAGATCTTTTGTTTGCCAAAATGCACATCTGTACCTATTGGCAACTAGCTAGCGTGAAAACTTAATACCATGTACATGACTCTTCAACTTCTTCATGTCGGCTTTCTAGGTCTCCATCACCACCACCACGCAGGCACTCGCCAACTCCCAGAAGATATTCTCCTCCAATACAGAGACGATATTCTCCTTCCCCACCGCCTAAGCGAAGAACAGCTACTCCCCCTCCAAAACGAAGGGCATCACCTTCGCCACAGCCCAAGCGCAGAGTCTCTCATTCTCCACCACCAAAACAGAGAAGTTCTCCAGTCACAAAGAGACGTTCCCCATCGCTGCCTTCCAAGCATAGGAAAGGTTCTCCTTCCAGCAGGTCTAATCGTGAAACCCGCTCCCCACTACAGAGTAAACGGCATTCACCTTCTCCACGGCCTAGAGCTTCTCATACCTCCGCGAGTCCTCCACCACTGCGAAGGGGAGCTTCATCCTCGCCCCAGAGGAGACAGTCTCCATCTCCAAGCACTAGACCTATCCGGAGAGTGTCAAGGACCCCAGAACCCAAAAAGACAAAGTAAGAGACTTAACTTGTGGCTATCGGCACATGGGAATAGCAAAAGCGAGGGTGTGCACTAGCATGGAGGGGTGTCAGTATTAGGTCTTCATGACACTGTACTCCAGTGGTCCCCAACCTTTTGGGGCTTCCGGGGGTGGGGCTGCTCACAGGCCAGGTGCCTGGGGGCGGGGCCGCGGACGCGCCTGGGGGCGGGGCCACCCATATGCTGCGTGCCTGGAGCTGGCACCACCCATGCGCTGCACTCCCGGGGCTGGCGCCGCAGCTGTGCTGCATGCCCAGGGGTGGGACCGCCCATACGCCGCGCGCCTGGGACTAGAACAGCCCATGTCCAGTGCGCCCAGGGGCGGAGCCGGCAGCGCCCATGCGTTGCGTGCGTGGAGCCGGCAGCGCCCATGTGCCACGCGCCCAGGAGCCGGCAGCGCCCATGTGCCACGCGCCCAGGTCGGGGCCACCCACACGCTGCAAGCCTGCGCACCCAGGGCCGGCACCACTGCTGTGCCATGCGCCTGGGCCGGCACCTCCCATATGTTGCACGCCGGGGCCGGGGCCAGCACAGACCTCGCACCGCTCACCCGGGGCTGGGTCCACCTAACCGCCGTGCACCCGGGGCTGGCACTGACCATGTGCTGCGTGCCTGGGGCCGCTGCCACCAATGCGCCCAGGGGCTGGCTCCCACCCGTGCGCCTGGGGGCGGGGCCAGGCCCGATCACTTGGCGGGTGCATAGAAATGGCCTGGCGGGCGCCCTGGCACCTGTGGGCACCGCATTGGGGACCACTGCTGTATTCGCTATCGGCCCGTTTGCTTCTCTAATGTGCCATTGGTGTGGTGGTAAAATAGTAGCCATGTTGAATTTCTATCCGGTGCGAGGAGAAGGCAGCCAATTGTGAACAGAAAATCACTATCTTTTGGGTTGCCAATCTGCAGTGCTTATTTAGATCTTGGATTTACTTTTTACTGTCGTTCTCATGAAGAATTCCTGTATAAATGTGTAGAGTTGAACTCTGTGGGAAAGGGTTTAATATGGACAGATTGTAGCTCAGCAGTGGCTCTAATGGTGTATCTCAGGGGTCTGCAACCTGCGGCTCACTAGAGCGCCAGATATGGCTCTTCTGAAGCTCAGGCCCAGCCCCTTTTACTCCCCCTGCAGCAGGGAGCCTGTGCTGGCGCTACAGCCTTGTGGTCCCCTGCAAGATTAGCGCACCAGTGCCGGCTTCCTGAAGAGGGAGGGGGAATGCCCCAAGGTAGCCAGAAACAGGGTGCTTGGTCCAGCCAAGGGAACAGCAACGAGCTGACGCGCTTCCTGGAGGCTTTTCCTGCCGTTTCCATAGCACCGGGGAAGGCTCTGGTGCCTGGGAGCGGCACACAGCATAAAAATAAGTGGCCCCCAACCCCTCATGCTGAGACCCCATACCCCAATCTGCTCCTGCACCCTTCCCCTGGCCAGACCTTGCATCCTTATCCCCTCCTGCACCCCACCTCCTGCCCAGATCCTCCATCCCCATCCCACTCATTGGCAGCTCTGTTCCGCACACTTAACCCCTCATTTTTGGCCGTACTCCGGAGCCGGGGAGGGGGCACAAATCACAAATTCCACTAACCCTGGAACCCCAGAAGAGTAAATGTGCCCTGAGGCCTTGAACCTCAGTCCCCCTGCATCTCCCTCGACCATGGGGCTGGAGCACCACAAGTGTGAAGTGTTTCAGTTGGGGGCCGCATCAGCGAGGGTTGTGGGTTTTTGGAGGGTTGTGGTCTGGTTTTGTTTTGGGTTTTTTTTTTGTGTTGTTTTTTTTTTCCTTGTGTGGTTCCTGAGTGATTTTTGGTTCCCCTACCCTGCCATAAATAAAGGTAATGTGGAAACGTTTTGTGTTGGACATAATATTTTACTTTATTTAAAAATGAAGCCTGGCCAACAAGCCCCCAGTTGGGGTCCAGTCCCCATCTGGCTGCAGCATCCTCATACTCCTGCACCACCACCCCACACACCCTAACTCTGTGCCTTGATCCCCCATAAACCCCAACCCAGACTGCTGCACCCCCCATCCCCAGCCCCCTGCCATAATGCTGCTTCACCCTCCACACACCCTAGCCCCATGTTCTGAGCCTATCATACGTGCAAACCCCCTGACCTGAGCCCCTCATACACCCCAACCCAGCTTCCTGCATCCCATATCCCCAAATCTTGCCCATGACATTAGAAGACAGTCTGAATGCATGCATGAAGCTTGATTTGACTAGTTATCATGTAAACTCCCAAGAAATGCTCAAAAATATTCAGCAGCAGAAGTCCTGTTAAAGTCTGTGAGTACAATGTTTCATTTATGCTATTATTAATCATTATGTCGGTTATCAATAAGTTTAAGTTGTATATCTTCAGTCATGCAAATGGGAGTTCTTGTACGGTTCTTTGCTGACCGCTTGTCCCGAATTCTGATGTAGTTTGGCTCTTTGGTTTGAAAAGGTTGCTGACCCCACACTGCAGTAAATTCCAGCGGCTTGGCTGTGCCAGCTGACTCAGGCTAGGAGGCTGGCTAATTGCAACGTGGACACTTGGGCTAGAGTCCAGGCTCTGACACTAGACATCAGTTAAACAGCCTCTTAGCCAGAGTCGGCTGGCAAGGGCCAGCCACTAGCGTCTAATTGCAGTATAAATAAACCCTTTGTGGCCATGGTTAGTTACAGAATAATTGTTAGTTACCTTGTTTGCGTGTACTGTAGAAGGCACAAGGAGTCCTAAGTGTTAATCTTCTATTTTTAAGGGCTTCCACACCAAGTCCGCAGTCTGTGAGAAGGGTGTCTTCATCCAGGTCTGCGTCAGGATCGCCTGAGCCAGCACCTAAGAAACATCAAGCTCCTTCTTCCCCTACTCAATCTCATTCCCCTTCCACTAACTGGTCGCCACCACATGTGAAAAAGGAGAGTCCCACACAGAGTCCATCTCCTGCACGGGTATGTTTCCAAGAAAAGCCTCCAGAGTGTGTTGTGGGGTGTATTGCTCTTAGCTAGTTTTGCTTATTATGTGTATTTAAATACAGCTTCTTTTAAATGATGGGATGGCAGCAGCTGCTCCATGAACACAATTGTAAGTTGTCAACATCTTAGTTCTGTTGAGTTTTCTTTTCTTTTCCAGAGATCTGAAGTGACTGTCCTACGCTAAATTGTATGACTTGGGTTATTCAGCAAATGGGCTTAATCACCAAGCCATCTGATCTTTGTGAGGAAAGAGGTTTTATTTGTGCATCAGAGCTCAGTGCACAGCTCTGCCATGCATATCTCCAGCAGAGAAGTAAGGGGTTTCTTTTCATTGCAGAATTCTGACCAGGAAGGTGGTGGGAAGAAAAAGAAGAAAAAGAAGGATAAGAAGCATAAAAAGGATAAGAAGCACAAGAAACATAAAAAACATAAGAAAGAGAAGGCTGCGGCTGCTGCGGCAGCTGCTGCTGTGGCTGCAGCCGCTACGTCATCAGCCCAAGAAGACCCAGAAGCAGAGACGGAGCCCAAAAAGGTTGGCTAAGTAAATCTGATTTCAAAAGCCAGTGAGTGAAATGAATGACTATATTTACAAGGGTATTTGATACTAATATATGATTTTGACATTATCTGTTCAACTCCCAAATTCTTGGAAGGCAGGGCTTGAATCATGCTACATCTGGATACATTTTACAATTTAAGTTCAAGTTGCCTCTGCCTATTGCCTTCTTGGAATGCAAAGGCCACTGAATGACTCCAGTTAGAGGTTTGTAACCTCCATGTCTCGTCCTTCCCATCATCCCTTCCCAAAAATCAATTCCATGCTCTCCTCCTCAGAAGCTATGAATGAACATTGTATGCATTACGTTCCCCTTTCTACAAAGGGGTAAATATGTGGCTCAAGCGTCAGTTTAAAAAATCCACTTTATAAGGTGAAATAAATCCACGGTAAGCTGAGACATCAGGCTTTCGTTTTATTTTAAATATAACTGTCAAGTGGATTTTTTTAGAGTTAAATATTCAAGGAACACAAAATCTGCAGACCCACACTGAGCTTTCCATTAATGCTTTTACAAACAATATCTGCTACAGTTTCATGCCAGATTTGCAGCACTGTGATCCTGAATGCAATATTGATTTGTCTACACTGAGAAATATGGAAAGCAAACAAATGATATAAATTGTGGGTATTTATTATAATTTGTTTTAGCAACCTGACCTGTTAAAATCATTGTAACTATACAAAGTTAGGTTGAATCACTGCTCAAAAATCGACAGCAAATAGTAAATCTCACAGAGCGAATGAGATTAGATTTTTAGTAAAAATACATTTGTTGTATTTCAGCTTCTCTGACATCGCTTGTTAGTTGTAGGCAGCAAACTACAGGTCTTTTGTGCTACGTTTTTGTGACATTATAGTAGAAGTGGTATCCAAGTGAAAAGTAGACCTAGATAAAATGTCTGATGTACACAACTTCTGCTTTTGATACTTCTAAATTATCTCTAGTTATCTCTATGTGTGCCTGTTAGTTGTGTATGTGCCTGAGCGCTCTTGATTGGAGATTGCAAAGTAGTGCTCGTGGATCTCTGTGGAACAATACCTTGTGTTTCGAACTTAGGGACAGAGACCGGTATGACCTCCCTCCCCCCAGCCCAGTTCCTTCTCACCTGCCTTCAGCTTAAGATGAGTGTCCCCAAGGGAAAGTCTCATTACCCACTAATGAGTCATTACTATCCCCTGCACCTACACCGGGGCAAATCCCAGCCATGAGTCCACCCGCCTGTAAGATCTGGCAAAGTATTATATCCCACAAAAGGGGATGGCCACTTCCTCCCTGCTGCAAAAAAACTCCATGGTGGTGTATGCATCCAGTGCAAGGTGCCATCTGGCTCAGTTTAAACCATGGGTGGGCAAAATTATGGCCAATGGGCCAGATACAGCCTGCTGAGCCACCGGGTACGGCCACGGGTGCAGTGGGAGCCTCAGCCAGGCTCCCTGTCTGTCTCGCCCCCGCACGCTGCTCAGAGCAGCCATTGCGGGGGCCATGTGTAAGTCTGAATGCTGTGAGCCTGGGGGAAGAGCAGGGAGAGGCTTCACATGCAACCCCTGTCCTCAGCACAGTTCCAAAGCTCTCATTGGCTGTAAAAGGCAGCTCGTGAAGTATCCCTCCCCCTAGGCTTGCAGTGTTCAGAGCAGCACATGGCTCTGCAGCTGCTCTGAGTGGCGTGCAGCGGCATGGAAGGCAGGGAGCTTGTCTGAGAAACCTGCTGAGCTGCTGGCCAGGAGTCACCCAGGTAAGCGTCTCCCCGCCATCGCCTGCCTCTGGCACGCTGGCCCTCCCCAATCCCCTGCCCCTCCCTCCCCTCTCCTGCCACCCTACCCCGTGTAACCCAGGCACTGCCCCCTTGTTCCCTGCCCCAGGTCACAGCCTCCTCCTTCACCCAACCCCCATCCCAGACCCCTCCTCCTTCATTAATGTCATGGAAGAGCGTGGCCCTTGACCACTTACCAAATTCTTGGAATGGCTCTCCATCAAAATTTACTGCCCACCCCTGGTGTAGACACTCTTCAGTACACAAGGAATCCAGGAATCTGGACTTTGCAGAAAGGCGTTTTCATCAGCAGCTCTTCAATTTCATGTTGCTAATTATCAGGCCTTGATGGTATGTTCAGAATTTATACATTTTACAACATGTGCTGCAAGCTGAGAGACCCATTTCAATCCCTCATTGCAGAGGGCAGTTTGGCACAACCACCTCTGCCCTAGATGCCGTCGATACAGTATCAAGACCCATAGCCATGGCAGTGATTGAGGAGGGCATTATTCTGGCTGCAGTCCTTTGGTCTTCCAAAAAAGTACAGTCTTCAGTCAAGGATCTCATTTGAAGGAACCGAGCTCTTCAGTGAGCCTCCACGCTCTTGAGGATTCCAGGGCTACCCTGCAGTCACTGGGAATCTAAGTAAGTGCCTGCCCAGAGATCCAGGCCATTCAAGTCCCATTAGCAGTCCACGTTAGCTAAATCCGAGGATGCCTTCAGGAGAAAGGAGCACGCTGTAGGAGGACCACCTGCTCCTTTCTTCTAGAAAGCACTTTTGACAGAATGGTTTTCCCCATTCAGTTCTCCTGCTCCTCCCTTTGAAGATTGACTGTCCCACTCTTTACCTGGGAAGATTGACTGGGAGCTGCTTACCTCAGGCAAGTGGGTACTGAAGTGTCAGAGAGGGTTACTCTGTCCATTTCCAGGGACCTAGCTCACAAAAAGCTCTTAAGGCCAAAGGTTCTGTTCCTCCTTCCTGTCTAATTAGAGCTGGTTCCACTACTGTTCAGCGAGAATGGATTCTGTTCCAGCGACTTCCCAGGGAAACAGAGGGTGGATATTGATCCTTAAACTACTCTTTGTAAGCACAGCGCTCCAGAATGGTGACACTAGTTCTGATTCTCCCGCCTTTGGATCAAGGGGACCAGTTTGTTCTCCTTGGCCTACAAAACACCTCCTCTCATGTAGCCATTTACTCGTTGCTCATGCGCTTCCTGTGCTTCGGCATAGGAACAGTCGGCTGTCGACACTGAGCTCTTCCCTTCAGACTCTCCGTGGCTCCAAGAGTGTTTTGCAAAGGTCTTTTTGGTAGTGGCAGCTCCTGCCCATCACTGGAGGTCTCATTATGCCCATATTTGGACAACATGTCAATGTGGGTGAATCTCACAGAGGTCCAGACAGCTGCAGCAAAAGCATTTGCCTTGTTCTATTACTAGGGTAAATGTCATGGGAGCTGTTTTGGACTCTACAGCAGCAAAACCCTGCCTTCCCACAGATTTCCCTATCTGGCCTCATCTGTGTGCTGTAATTCAGCTCACAAGTGACCATGATACAAGGCTGCTTGGTCAGGGTAATGCTAGATAACAGGGCAGGGCAAGAGCCCAGTCCTCGTGCACAGAATATGTCCCATCAAACAGACACGTCGGCATCCACTCTGACATGGAGGAAGTACTAGCAAGTGTATGGAACTGCTGTCAGCTTCAGAATATCCATGTGAAGCATCAGTTCTTGCAGAGATGATTTGCCCTGAGCTCTGTTTCCCTGCAAGTGAGTTCCTCACCCCAACAGGAGCATCTCGTACAACTACAAGACAACGAATGGGAGCTCAAACGCAAGATGAGGTAGCAGTCTCACCTCATCCACCTCTGATTACCGGCCATTGAGGACACGCGGTTTGGGGTCCTTCGTCCATCCCAAGCCTTTCTCAGAATCCGCGTGGCTGCTGAGTGTCAGCCACGGAATGGAGCTGTTCTGACACGGTTCCGTCATGATTTTTGCTCCAGCAGAAAGCCCAGTTTTGCCCATACGGCTTACCACAGGCGGAGGGCTCACTTTCAGTCTTGGTGCTGTCTTCCATCTTCCCACGCCTTGGAAGTTCCACTCCTCAAGATACTGGCTTAGGTATTCAAATGACAGTGCATTTGGCTGCTGTCTCAGCTTTCCACTCATCTCTCAGCCAGATTCCTCAGAAGTTTGTGCAGTTTGCATCCTCCTGGGATCTAACATCCTAAGGAGGTCCCCTTTTGAGTTGATGGTCACCTTCTTTCTCTTCCATCTCTCCTTTAAAACTTCGTTCCTAGTCACCTTTTATATAGGGACAGAGTTTTACTATCCCCTCATTCCTGTGGTCTCCCAATATCTCATCAGCATATCACACGAATCAAAAAAATTTGCTTGCCTGTATTCTACCCTTCCAGAAATGTAGTAACTTTGCATCCCACAATTTTACATTTGCCATATTGCAGTGTCAGGGTGGCTGTTATCTGGTCTGACCCTTCATGTCTGCAGAAATAATCACTTCTGTATTTTTGTTTTAAGGAGACTGAGAGCGAAGCAGAAGATAACTTGGATGATTTAGAGAAACATCTGC
Organism: Pelodiscus sinensis; assembly: GCF_049634645.1. Lineage (NCBI taxonomy): Eukaryota > Metazoa > Chordata > Testudines > Trionychidae > Pelodiscus > Pelodiscus sinensis. Next base: position 783,195 of record NC_134735.1, read on the forward strand.
GAGAGAAGGCACTGAGGTCGATGAGGAAGGCTCAAGTGTCACCACCATCTTAGGCTGAAACCTTTGATATAATGTACATTTTATTTGGTTTGTACTCCCAATTCAATTTCAAATTGCTACAATGTGTTTGAGCTTTAGAATATAACCTTTGTTGTATAATTGCTAGGTTGAGGTTCACCTTGTAAAGAAGGCATGGATTTACATTACAAAAGGCATCCACAGTGTACTAGTGACGTTCTTTCATTGACATTTATATAGAGTGAAACTTTTTAGAAGCAGTAAGATGGGTCAGTGGTTTTAAAAATGATTGGCAACTTCACAGTTTCTTTAAAATGTATCAAAATCTATACAAATGTTTATAAAGTGCTCACTTTTTATTTTTTTTTATTCATTTGCATTGCTACTTAACCTTTGATTTATAAGCTTGCCCAGAAATGAAACTTCAGTTGCCAGAGAAATACAGATGGATATTTTAATGCCATAATTGGTCTTTTGTTACCTGTGTAGTTGCCACTAAAGTGAATCAAGAACAGAAATCTAGAATAATATGTAAATGAAAGCATGTTGTTTGCCAGAACACTGTGGCTTTATATTGATGTAATAAGTTGATTTGGAACACTGGAATTTCATTTCTTTTTGGTTTTTTTGGTTTTTTTAAATGGGCAACTTCCTTATCAGCAGTCCCAGAGAAGTTCCATACTTAAATTTTGTTTGTGAAAAGATGTTGTAGTCCCATTCATGATTCTTGTCTGGTTGCGGTTCTTCTTAATGTTATAGGTAACTTTCAGAGCTATTGTCTTTGAAAGCTGGAAGGACCTGAATTTTGAATATTGTCATGTTTTCACTGTTTCTGTTTTTTTAACTAAAGCTATATAAAGCTTGTGGATTAAACAAAATAAATTTCTAAATTTAAAGAGTTGTTGGCTATTAATGCAAACACACATTTAAGCCTTTTCCTTTCAAACAGGGTCAATAAATATGTGGATGTTGAACACATATTTAAAATGCTGCACTGTGAAAAATGAGATTTTTATTTTTTTGTTAAAAAATGACTATCCCAGTTAGGGATGTAAAGGTTTAACTAGTTAACTGGTAAGCATTGCCTTACTGGCATGGAGCAACCTGGTTGTGCCCGCGGCCTGTATGTACCTGTCTGACTGCAAATGTCATGTATTTACTTGGAAGTTTTGTTGATTCAATGCTACCTTTCTGGAAAGGCAGATACATTGGATTATATAAGCTTCAGTTCTTGGAGTAATCAGAATTCATCACACAAATCTATTCTAAGTTCATTCCAAAAGAATTAAATGTAAAATGCACCTATTTGTAGTAAAACTAGAGATGAAACACAAATCATTGGGAGTTAAAAATATATATTTAGTAGATCAGAGAACAGAAGGGATGAGCAGCATGCTGTACCAAAAGATGGAATGGTAGATGATATGTTGAAGTGACAGCGGGATACACAAAATAATTTGATGGACATCTTCAATTAATCTGTATTTGCTGGAGTATTTTAAATTCTAGTCTTGCAGTCTCACACCTCTCCAGTATATTCTGACACAGATCCAAGTTCTTGAGTTTGGCCACTGCTATCTTTACATCTGTCCTGAAGCTAATTTAAGTACTTTGCTTTTTTTGGGGGGGGGGGGGGGAGGGGCGGAGGAGGGACATGAATTATCCAACCCAGTGTTTGGAAAATGTCTAGCACGCCTTGGGTGCTGTTGTAATCAAAATAATCACACCAGTCCAGAGCTCTGTGCTCAGCCATCACTTGTAACACTTTTGCACGTTACAACTTAATCTTGCTCAGCTCCATGTAGTTGGATGCAAGACAGTCTGCTAAGCAAAGGCCCAGGACTGGAGTAGCAGGGCTGATGAGGGCAGAGGAAAAAGGAAAAATTGTGCTGGGGCCTTGAGGTCAGAATGCTCCCCAAATGTCTGTAACTGGGGCAAAAGGGGGGAGGATGGGCCACAGCAGACAATATACAGGTGCCCAAAACGTCTTTGAATGGATTTCTCCTGTTGATGGCTTCCAAGAATGAGGTGAGAATATAGTCAGTCACGCTTGCCAAGGTGTATGGTAATTCAGATTGCACTTGCGACTGACATTCACCAGGTGGTGCCAAGAACTAGACAGTATAATGGATGAAGTAAGTAGCTCTTCTGCAGGTGAAGAGAATACTTTCTTCATTTTCATTGATTTGTTTAAATTTGAGGAATTGATCTGGAGTTGAAAAGTAAGAGAACTTGTTTTCCATTCTCTGAATAAAACAAGGCTGGAAGTGGACGGGACTTGCCTCAGGATACGCTTGCGATTTGCTAGTTGCAATTCCACGTATTCGCTTGTGTCTCCTGTCCTAGCCTGGGGGAGGGGTGGGAAGCTGGAGCCACAGCCATGGCCCCTGTGGTGTGTTCCTCACAGCTGCCAGGAGCTATGGTGAGCTCATGGATGAGTTGCAGCCCCCCCCGTATTCGCGAACTTCACCGTTCGCGGTTGTGACAGGAACGTATCCACTGTGAAGGGCGAGGGGTTCCGGTAGTTATACAGACTTTGAACGGCCTAATCACATGAAACAATCAGTTCAGTTCCTATGCATAGTTCCTTGGTTAATGTTTTTGATAAACTCTCTTCTCGTGTATTCAACACAATTAAAGTAGTTTTATTTAACTATTTTTTGCCTTCCCACAACCCTTAGGTTCATGCCGCTGCCTGTGGGAGAGTGTGAAAGCATCTCCCCACAAGTGCTAAGCTAACTGAAATGAGCATGAACAGTGGGGGCAGTCTGATATGGGTGCCTCTAATGCTGGTTTAGAATCCTAGATCTGGAAGAGGCCTCAGAAGGTCATCAAGTCCAGCCTCCTGCTCAACGCAGGACCAATCCCAACTAAATCAACCCAGCCGGGGCTTTGTCAAGCTGAGACTTAAAACCTGTAGGGATGGAGATTCCACCACCTCCCTAGTCCAGTGCTTCACCACCTTCCTAGGCTACGTCTGCACTGCAGGCTTCTTGTGCAAGACCTGTTTTGCACAGGAGTTCTTGTGAAAAAGGTCTTGCACAAGAGCGCGTCCACACTGCCATGTGTTTTTGCGCAAGAGCATCCATGGCAGTGTGGACGCTCTTGCACAAGAAAGCTGATAGCCATTTTAGCCATATGGGTTTCTTGCGTAAGAATCCCGTTGCCTGTCCACACTGCCTTGCGCAAGAAGCCCTGTTTTCCGACATTTACTGTAAATTTACTCGCACAAGAACGTATGTGCAGTGTAGACGCTCTGCAAGTTTTTGCGCAAGAACACATGGGGTGGAGAGTGCGCAAAGTCATTCCCTGCTCACAGCAGCTGGCAGCTCCCTTCCCCTGCCAGGAATGTGCGGTGCCTGGAGCTGTTCAAAACGGCAGCACGGGGCCAGAGACTGCCCACAGGTTCCTATTGGCCTTGGGGTGGGGGAACATGCAACGTTCCCTCCCTCTTCCAGGGGTGTGTGGCACCTAAAGGAAATTTCCCCTTTCCACCTGAGGCCTCGGCCCATGACTGCCTATCAAAATTTGTGAAGTGGCCCCCCTGCAAAAATTATTGCCCACCCTTGGTTTGGAGCAAGATCTTAGTGCTGCACCAAGGTCCTAAAAAGGAGCACAGAAAAGCTCAAATAGAAACGAGGGAGGCTATTCTTCAGATAACTTTTTTGTTGAATTAAAAACCCAACACCCTAATGTTGAGAGAAGAAGGGACCTTGTAACAGTCCAGCCTTCCATGGAGCTTTGTTGCAGGGCTACGGCCTGACCCTCAAGCATCAACTGCCAGAGCTCTCTGCTCCAACTCAGGCTCTGGACCTCAGAGGACACTTTCAACCTGTGCAGTAAAAGCTCATCCCGGACCCGCTACTTTGGAAAGGTGCTTCCGTTTGCCTCCCGTGTTTTGTGCTCCTGATTTTAGCGTTGTGCTCTCCCTGCACCGTGGGTAGAAGTGCACAATCTCGCCTCACTCTGTGACGTTTTGCCAAAATCCATCTGGTTTTGCTAACGTAACATTGATGCCTTGTGACACTCGCATATCCTAGGGTGTGTCTAGACTACTGAGTTTTGTCGACAAAAGTGGACTTTTGTCGACAAAACTATACCTGCGTCTACACTACCGCTGAGTTCTGTCGACATAACGTCGACAGAACTCAGCAGTTTTGTCGACGCTGGTAAACCTCATTTTACGAGGCATAACACCTTCTGTCGACAGAGTTCTGTCCACAGAAGGTGTTATTGCCTGTAGGGATGCGTCTAGACTACAGGGTTTTGTCGACAAAGCAGCTTGCTTTGTCGACAGAACTGAATGTGTCTAGACGCTCTATGTCGACAGAAGTTTTGTTGACAGTATCTGTCGACAAAACTTCCGTCAACAAAACCCTGTAGTCTAGACGTACCCCTAGAGCGGGCTCCAGAGAGTGTTCTCAGCCCGCTTTCACTTGCCATTCTGTAATGGCCTGTGTCTGTTTCTAACAATCTTTTGCTTGTTATAATGGCTCTGGGGTCACAGTCACCATTTTACAAACTTGAGATCACTTTGAGGAATAATCTCCACGGAGACTCTCACCTCAGAGAGAAGATTTAGCTCCCATGAAAGCCTGACTGTCCGTCTGTCCGTTGGGCTGAAATTCAGTGAGTGAACTGGCTGCTGTTGTGAAAAAACCCACCCTTGTCACCTGGAGGATTTTTTTTAATGAGGCAGAAATAAGTTTGGCACCTTTCCAGCTTATTAGTCTTTGTGAATCCACATGCCTCCTCGCAAGGAGATGAGAAAAGAAAATGCCACGAAGTGCCTGGTCGGCAAAATGAAACGGGCTGTTCTTACGTATTTGTATATATGTCCTACAGCCATGGGATTGAACCCTTCCTGTGCATGCTGAGGGGTAAATGGGGCTCAGGTAAATGTAGACACAGCCTGAGGGTTTCAGGAGTCGGCGTAAGAAGTCCTCCAGCTTGACAATATTTCAACTTTATTTCAAAATAACTGCCGGCTGCGTAGATGTTATTTAGAAATGTTGCTATGTAGACATACCTTAGATGATACCCTTAAGTCCTGGATGCTTTCAGTGCTTGGTGAGATACTCAACATGGAAAGATGTGGCTCTATCTGCTATTCAGTTTCATTCCTAAATGTTTCTTTAGGAAAGGCGAGAGCAACAATCTTTCCTAAACTGCAGAACTCGGAACTAGATTTTAGATCTACTCTTGGCTCTTCCACTGACTGACTGTGTGAGCCTGGCCGGGCTTTTCACCTCCGTCTCTTTTCCCGTCTATCAAATGGAGAGAGCGGCTCGGGGAGGTGTTCTGACAACATTTGTAGGGTGCTTGGAGATCCAGGGGCGGATGACTTAAGATCCTTTTTCCATAACCAAGGAGACTCCAGAATAATTATTCCATTTGCTTTAAGGGCTATTTTAGTTGCTATATGGGATGGGAAAGCTCTTTGTGCTCTGACTCACACAATCCAAAGTACCACCCATATTAGGTGGTAAACCAGCAGTCTCTTGAACATTTCAGATGATGATTCATTAGCCAGCTTGGTCATCAGGAAATGACTTCAGCAAAGCATGTTATAGTGTAAACGGTATAAAGCCCAATTGATGGTGCTGGACCAAGGGATCTGGATCTAATCCAAATGAACAAAAAATGGAGCCTCGTTCTGGCTCAAGAAAAGGTGGCCTGGCTGAGCGCTCCATAAAGCAAACGCTGTCCTGGTTTTGCTCTTTGCAGTGGATCAAGGAAATGCTGCTTGCCCTTTTCCCGTCGCAATAAAGTCACTCTGCTGCTGGTGCGTGCCTGGGCCTCTGGCATCCCCCACCTCCTGTGGGAAGTGCAGCCTTCCTTCCCCTGGGCTGAGGAAAGGGATGAACTTTGGACTTTTCCTGTTGTGACCTCAGGGGCTTGCTACTGTAGGATTGTTCAGGAGTGCTGAGCTGTGCGGGACGGTCCCGGCTAGTTCTCACACGGTTGCATTACTTTGTTTACTATAGGGTTGCTCAGGAACTCTGCCTGGAGTATTTGAGAGTTGTTCGCAAGCCCTAAGTTATGTGCTGTCACTTGCTGGTTGCTTTGCACATTAACTCGATTGCTGAAGTGTGAGCACTGACTTGTGTGCTGAGCTGCATGCACGGTATTTATTATAGGGCTGCTCCTTTGGGACTGGATGGTGGCTGCTGCTACAAATTGATGATTGGGGTAGAATAAACACTGTGACATTGCTCTGGAGTGGGGAGAGTGGGACGGTCTATTTCATATTCTTCATGCATCAGGTGGCCTGGTCACACCACAGCCAACCTGCCATAGGTGGTTGTGAAGGGCAGGACTTTAACCAGGTTCCAAGAAGAACTGGATCAATTCCTGGAGCTTGGGCCCATCAATGGCCATTAGCCAGGATGGGTAGGGATGGTGTCCCAGCCTCTGTTTGCCCCCCTCCCCCCATCCCTTAGCGCTGCCCGGAATGTGGTGCACCCCCCACCCATCCCTTAGCACTGCCCGGAATGTGGTGCACCCCCCCGCCCATCCCTTAGCACTGCCCGGAATGTGGTGCACCCCCCGCCCATCCCTTAGCACTGCCCGGAATGTGGTGCACCCCCCGCCCATCCCTTAGCACTGCCCGGAATGTGGTGCACCCCCCGCCCATCCCTTAGCACTGCCCGGAACGTGGTGCACCCCCCGCCCATCCCATAGCACTGCCCGGAATGTGGTGCACCCCCCGCCCATCCCTTAGCGCTGCCCGGAATGTGGTGCACCCCCCGCCCATCCCTTCGCACTGCCCGGAATGTGGTGCACCCCCCGCCCATCCCTTAGCACTGCCCGGAATGTGGTGCACCCCCCGCCCATCCCTTCGCACTGCCCGGAATGTGGTGCACCCCCCGCCCATCCCTTAGCACTGCCCGGAATGTGGTGCACCCCCCGCCCATCCCTTAGCGCTGCCCGGAATGTGGTGCACCCCCCGCCCATCCCTTAGCACTGCCCGGAGTGTGGTGCACCCCCCGCCCATCCCTTAGCACTGCCCGGAATGTGGTGCACCCCCCCGCCCATCCCTTAGCGCTGCCCGGAATGTGGTGCACCCCCCCGCCCATCCCTTAGCACTGCCCGGAACGTGGTGCACCCCCCCGCCCATCCCTTAGCACTGCCCGGAATGTGGTGCACCCCCCGCCCATCCCTTAGCACTGCCCGGAACGTGGTGCACCCCCCGCCCATCCCTTAGCGCTGCCCGGAATGTGGTGCACCCCCCGCCCATCCCTTAGCGCTGCCCGGAATGTGGTGCACCCCCCCGCCCATCCCTTCGCACTGCCCGGAGTGTGGTGCACCCCCCCCGCCCATCCCTTCGCACTGCCCGGAATGTGGTGCACCCCCCGCCCATCCCTTAGCGCTGCCCGGAATGTGGTGCACCCCCCGCCCATCCCTTAGCGCTGCCCGGAATGTGGTGCACCCCCCGCCCATCCCTTAGCGCTGCCCGGAGTGTGGTGCACCCCCCCGCCCATCCCTTAGCACTGCCCGGAGTGTGGTGCACCCCCCCGCCCATCCCTTAGCACTGCCCGGAGTGTGGTGCACCCCCCGCCCATCCCTTAGCACTGCCCGGAGTGTGGTGCACCCCCCCGCCCATCCCTTAGCACTGCCCGGAATGTGGTGCACCCCCCGCCCATCCCTTAGCACTGCCCGGAGTGTGGTGCACCCCCCCGCCCATCCCTTCGCACTGCCCGGAATGTGGTGCACCCCCCGCCCATCCCTTAGCGCTGCCCGGAATGTGGTGCACCCCCCGCCCATCCCTTAGCGCTGCCCGGAATGTGGTGCACCCCCCGCCCATCCCTTAGCGCTGCCCGGAGTGTGGTGCACCCCCCCGCCCATCCCTTAGCACTGCCCGGAATGTGGTGCACCCCCCGCCCATCCCTTAGCACTGCCCGGAGTGTGGTGCACCCCCCGCCCATCCCTTAGCACTGCCCGGAATGTGGTGCACCCCCCGCCCATCCCTTAGCACTGCCCGGAATGTGGTGCACCCCCCGCCCATCCCTTAGCGCTGCCCGGAAAGTGGTGCACCCCCCGCCCATCCCTTAGCACTGCCCGGAATGTGGTGCACCCCCCGCCCATCCCTTAGCACTGCCCGGAATGTGGTGCACCCCCCGCCCATCCCTTAGCGCTGCCCGGAATGTGGTGCACCCCCCGCCCATCCCTTAGCGCTGCCCGGAATGTGGTGCACCCCCCGCCCATCCCTTAGCGCTGCCCGGAATGTGGTGCACCCCCCCGCCCATCCCTTAGCACTGCCCGGAACGTGGTGCACCCCCCCGCCCATCCCTTAGCACTGCCCGGAATGTGGTGCACCCCCCGCCCATCCCTTAGCACTGCCCGGAACGTGGTGCACCCCCCCGCCCATCCCTTAGCACTGCCCGGAACGTGGTGCACCCCCCGCCCATCCCTTAGCGCTGCCCGGAATGTGGTGCACCCCCCCGCCCATCCCTTCGCACTGCCCGGAGTGTGGTGCACCCCCCCGCCCATCCCTTAGCACTGCCCGGAATGTGGTGCACCCCCCCGCCCATCCCTTAGCACTGCCCGGAATGTGGTGCACCCCCCGCCCATCCCTTAGCACTGCCCGGAGTGTGGTGCACCCCCCCGCCCATCCCTTAGCACTGCCCGGAGTGTGGTGCACCCCCCCGCCCATCCCTTAGCACTGCCCGGAATGTGGTGCACCCCCCCGCCCATCCCTTAGCACTGCCCGGAGTGTGGTGCACCCCCCCGCCCATCCCTTAGCACTGCCCGGAATGTGGTGCACCCCCCCGCCCATCCCTTAGCACTGCCCGGAATGTGGTGCACCCCCCGCCCATCCCTTAGCACTGCCCGGAATGTGGTGCACCCCCCGCCCATCCCTTAGCGCTGCCCGGAGTGTGGTGCACCCCCCCGCCCATCCCTTAGCGCTGCCCGGAGTGTGGTGCACCCCCCCGCCCATCCCTTAGCGCTGCCCGGAGTGTGGTGCACCCCCCCGCCCATCCCTTAGCACTGCCCGGAATGTGGTGCATCCCCCCGCCCATCCCTTAGCACTGCCCGGAATGTGGTGCACCCCCCGCCCATCCCTTAGCACTGCCCGGAATGTGGTGCACCCCCCGCCCATCCCTTAGCACTGCCCGGAATGTGGTGCACCCCCCCGCCCATCCCTTAGCACTGCCCGGAGTGTGGTGCACCCCCCCGCCCATCCCTTAGCACTGCCCGGAATGTGGTGCACCCCCCCGCCCATCCCTTAGCACTGCCCGGAGTGTGGTGCACCCCCCCGCCCATCCCTTAGCACTGCCCGGAATGTGGTGCACCCCCCCGCCCATCCCTTAGCACTGCCCGGAATGTGGTGCACCCCCCGCCCATCCCTTAGCGCTGCCCGGAATGTGGTGCACCCCCCCGCCCATCCCTTAGCACTGCCCGGAGTGTGGTGCACCCCCCCGCCCATCCCTTAGCACTGCCCGGAATGTGGTGCACCCCCCCGCCCATCCCTTAGCACTGCCCGGAATGTGGTGCACCCCCCGCCCATCCCTTAGCACTGCCCGGAGTGTGGTGCACCCCCCGCCCATCCCTTAGCGCTGCCCGGAGTGTGGTGCACCCCCCGCCCATCCCTTAGCGCTGCCCGGAGTGTGGTGCACCCCCCGCCCATCCCTTAGCACTGCCCGGAGTGTGGTGCACCCCCCGCCCATCCCTTAGCGCTGCCCGGAGTGTGGTGCACCCCCCCGCCCATCCCTTAGCACTGCCCGGAATGTGGTGCATCCCCCCGCCCATCCCTTAGCACTGCCCGGAATGTGGTGCACCCCCCGCCCATCCCTTAGCACTGCCCGGAATGTGGTGCACCCCCCGCCCATCCCTTAGCACTGCCCGGAATGTGGTGCACCCCCCCGCCCATCCCTTAGCACTGCCCGGAATGTGGTGCACCCCCCCGCCCATCCCTTAGCACTGCCCGGAATGTGGTGCACCCCCCGCCCATCCCTTAGCACTGCCCGGAATGTGGTGCATCCCCCCGCCCATCCCTTAGCACTGCCCGGAATGTGGTGCACCCCCCGTCCATCCCTTAGCACTGCCCGGAATGTGGTGCACCCCCCGCCCATCCCTTCGCACTGCCCGGAATGTGGTGCACCCCCCCGCCCATCCCTTAGCACTGCCCGGAACGTGGTGCACCCCCCCGCCCATCCCTTAGCACTACCCGGAATGTGGTGCACCCCCCCGCCCATCCCTTAGCGCTGCCCGGAATGTGGTGCACCCCCCACCCATCCCTTAGCACTGCCCGGAATGTGGTGCACCCCCCACCCATCCCTTAGCGCTGCCCGGAATGTGGTGCACCCCCCGCCCATCCCTTAGCGCTGCCCGGAACGTGGTGCACCCCCCGCCCATCCCTTAGCGCTGCCCGGAACGTGGTGCACCCCCCGCCCATCCCTTAGCGCTGCCCGGAATGTGGTGCACCCCCCCGCCCATCCCTTAGCGCTGCCCGGAACGTGGTGCACCCCCCGCCCATCCCTTAGCACTGCCCGGAATGTGGTGCACCCCCCGCCCATCCCTTAGCACTGCCCGGAACGTGGTGCACCCCCCGCCCATCCCTTAGCACTGCCCGGAACGTGGTGCACCCCCCCGCCCATCCCTTAGCGCTGCCCGGAACGTGGTGCACCCCCCGCCCATCCCTTAGCGCTGCCCGGAATGTGGTGCACCCCCCCGCCCATCCCTTAGCGCTGCCCGGAACGTGGTGCACCCCCCGCCCATCCCTTAGCGCTGCCCGGAATGTGGTGCACCCCCCCGCCCATCCCTTAGCACTGCCCGGAACGTGGTGCACCCCCCGCCCATCCCTTAGCGCTGCCCGGAATGTGGTGCACCCCCCGCCCATCCCTTAGCGCTGCCCGGAATGTGGTGCACCCCCCGCCCATCCCTTAGCGCTGCCCGGAATGTGGTGCACCCCCCGCCCATCCCTTAGCGCTGCCCGGAACGTGGTGCACCCCCCGCCCATCCCTTAGCGCTGCCCGGAACGTGGTGCACCCCCCGCCCATCCCTTAGCGCTGCCCGGAACGTGGTGCACCCCCCGCCCATCCCTTAGCGCTGCCCGGAACGTGGTGCACCCCCCGCCCATCCCTTAGCGCTGCCCGGAACGTGGTGCACCCCCCGCCCATCCCTTAGCGCTGCCCGGAACGTGGTGCACCCCCCGCCCATCCCTTAGCGCTGCCCGGAACGTGGTGCACCCCCCGCCCATCCCTTAGCGCTGCCCGGAACGTGGTGCACCCCCCGCCCATCCCTTAGCGCTGCCCGGAACGTGGTGCACCCCCCGCCCATCCCTTAGCGCTGCCCGGAACGTGGTGCACCCCCCGCCCATCCCTTAGCGCTGCCCGGAACGTGGTGCACCCCCCGCCCATCCCTTAGCGCTGCCCGGAACGTGGTGCACCCCCCGCCCATCCCTTCGCGCTGCCCGGAATGTGGTGCACCCCCCGCCCATCCCTTCGCGCTGCCCGGAATGTGGTGCACCCCCCCGCCCATCCCTTCGCACTGCCCGGAACGTGGTGCACCCCCCGCCCATCCCTTAGCACTGCCCGGAACGTGGTGCACCCCCCGCCCATCCCTTAGCACTGCCCGGAACGTGGTGCACCCCCCGCCCATCCCTTAGCACTGCCCGGAACGTGGTGCACCCCCCGCCCATCCCTTAGCACTGCCCGGAACGTGGTGCACCCCCCGCCCATCCCTTAGCACTGCCCGGAACGTGGTGCACCCCCCCGCCCATCCCTTAGCACTGCCCGGAATGTGGTGCACCCCCCGCCCATCCCTTAGCACTGCCCGGAACGTGGTGCACCCCCCGCCCATCCCTTAGCACTGCCCGGAACGTGGTGCACCCCCCCGCCCATCCCTTAGCACTGCCCGGAATGTGGTGCATCCCCCGCCCATCCCTTCGCACTGCCCGGAACGTGGTGCACCCCCCCGCCCATCCCTTCGCACTGCCCGGAACGTGGTGCACCCCCCGCCCATCCCTTCGCACTGCCCGGAACGTGGTGCACCCCCCCGCCCATCCCTTCGCACTGCCTGGAGAGTGCAGCCCAGTGCTCTGGCAGCAATTTAAAGGGCCCAGGACTCCAGCTGCTGCTCTGGGGGCCAATTGCTCCCTTTGCCCCCACGCCATGGGGCATTGCTTAGTGGAATCCGCAGGCTGGCCGTGCATGCTGTGCCCAGGCTGGGATCTGAGCAATGGGAGGGGTTCTGGTGCACAGCTCTGGCCTGCACTCAGAGAGCGAAGAATCGCGCCTCGCTGGGGCTCTTGCCTCGGGACAATTTCCTGGGAAAGGTGGGCAGAATAGAGTAGCTCCTCTGCCCAGCATGGGCTGCAGTCCTGAGCGGCTTTTCCCTCCTCTCACTGCCCAGCCGGGTCCTTGCTCTGACCCAGAGGCTCCTGCGAGAGTCACTTTCTACTCCCTGCTGTTCCTGACTCCGCAGGCCACCTGCCCAGGCTCCAGGCTCTTCCCCCTACATGCAGCCAGCTCACCTTGTAAGGAGCAGAGCCCGGCAGCCACAGCAAGGAGGCAGCTGATTACTCACAGGTCAGGCTGGGTCCATCTCCCCTTAGAGGGGCCAATTGCCCTGTAATGGGAACCTTGGTAGATACCATGCCCGATTGGATATGGCTCAGAAGATGGCTGCTGCGTGGAATTAGCTTGCAGGTTTCCAGCTGAACTCTCCCTTTGCTGTTCTCTTCCCTGTCTCTGCCTTTCTCCAGCTCTTGGTGTAAGCTCTGCTCTTGCATGTGTCCCCAGACCCGCCCAAATTAAGCATCAGCTCTTCGTTTGATTGGCGTGGTGCTTTTTGCTAGTTTGGAACTGGGCGCTCAGACAGCAGCTTCCTGGGGGGGGAGAGTGATTGATGTATCCTTGTTCCTTCGGTGGAAGGTGGGACATTAAGGTAATTTGTAACCATGCTAACTGCTCTTTCAGCCAAGCTGTCTCAGCAAATTGGAGAGGTCAAAGGCCCTGAAAGATTCCAGGAGAGCATCTGTCAGTGACCAATGTGCATGTGCTGCAGCAAACAGCCCGTCCTCCACCCTTGATTGACATGCTGTGCCTGGTAAGGCACGTACTGATTGCCTTGGGTCTCACTCTGGTATCGTACACTAATAATGGATCCCTCTTCCCCAGTGATCCGTGTTCTGGCCCTGCCCTGTGCGTTGCCCGGCTGGCTATCAGTGGCAGGTAATTTAGCAGAAGGCTTTAACCGCTGTTGTTGGAAGCCTGGCTCCTCCCGAAGAACCACGCTCTGCCTCTGGGTACGGCGTAACTTTCCAAAGCACCTTACAGCTCGATGGATTTTCCCCGGTTCTGCACAAACAGCAGGGGAAGCGGATCTCGAGCGAACCGCCCGATAAAGCCACAGAACCATGGTGTGGAGCCTCGCAGCCAGGCTTATTGCCAGCGAAGCAAGGTCCTCGTGTCCCGCAGACGTCACCAGCCCAGTAACGCGCGTGGCCCGTTGCGATGGCCTAGCTCCCTCCAGGGAGGTGCCACACAGACACCTGCTCTGAGCTGCATCGGCACAGCCAGAGAGAAGCAAGCAACGCACCGCTCCTGGCCGGCCCGAGTGACGCCCGGTGACATTGCCAGCAGCCTCCCGTTGCCTTGTACGTGTTGGTTTGATCAAAACGTCTCGTGTGGCCCTTCTCCCCTCTCTGGGACGGGCCAGCGTGTTCCTGGCATCTGTGGGGAGCGTGCTGGTATCGCGAGGCTCTGGCACGCGCGTGCGTGAGCGCCCTGTGCCTCGCTGCATCAGCCGTGCGCCTGCCACATTCTGCGACCAGGGGCTGCCTCTCACTGCCAGCCTGACTTCGCCTTAGACTGGCAAGTTTAGAGCGTTACATTGGCTCTGGCCTCGGGCCCCATGTCAGCCTCTGATACAGGCTGTCGTGTGGTTCAGCCTTTCTTCTGCAGCCCTGCAGGTGCTAACAGCGTGCCGCAAAGGGCGTGTGGCACCTGTCCCGGTGAGTTCCCTATGGAGCTGCTTGCACAAAGTCCTAAGGAATCCTGTGTGCGTGTGAATGTCTCCCACCATCACAATAGGAGCGGGAGAGAAGAGCCACAAAAGGGTTAATTGCATCACGCTAGGCAGAGGAACTGACAGGGCTCCGGCTTCCATGGTGGCTTTTAACCACGCTCAGGCTGTTCGGGGGCCCTAAGGCTCTCCTGCCCCAGGGACCAATCCCGACTTATTCATGGAGCTGGGTTCACCAGCAGCTAACCTGGCCTTTCGGCTGGGGAGCTGCAGTCCAGGTAGGTTTTTCCATTGCCTGATGCTAATATATGCGCTGGCACAGATTGCATATTCATTATTAATGGACAAGCCATAGGTTATTTGAATTAACAAGGCATCATCGCAGGTGCATATCCTCTAATTGCTCGTTTACATAAACCAAATCATCTTTCCAAGTTAAAACAAATCAGAGCCATAAAAATCCCCTGCATCTCAGCTTACGGAGACTGAGGCAAAGAACAAAGTGGTTTATCATCGGAGAGGTGCTGAGCCAGTGAGGCTTGCAAACAGCTGCACAGGCCGATCTGCTTGAACACCTAACAGCTGTTTATAGCATTTAAACTAGGTACATACTGTCTAGAAATACTGATCCACAGTCAGATGGAATTTAACAACTGGCCAGGGGCAAAACCAACCCCAAGTATTAAAACCTGCTTCCAGATTTCTTTCCAGATCCCCTTTCCCAGAGCAGTCGCCCAAACCCGACACGCGGTGCTCAAAGGGCCGTGCTGGCAGCTTCCTGCCAGCCTCAGTGCTGCAGCTATTCACAGCACGCTGGCAAAGCCAAGCACCCAGAAGTCAGCAAACAGCAGAATTCAGGGGCCTGTGGAAACTGAAATTAGAGACCTGTTGCATGTGCATGAAGATAGGCATGAGACCAGACATAGCTAACACGCGGCCCACCCGGATCCCGCCCACCCAGCATTTCTCTCTGGCTCCTCAGCCTGTGTCCAGCTGCCCTTCTTCCCCCTGCTCTGTCCTGCCACTGAGCTGCTCCTGGGACCCTCCTGCTTGCTGTGCAGGGCACCAAAGTCAGTGTGTCCTGCCCCTGCCCCCATCTCAGCAGTGGGGGAGGGAGGAATCCGAGCAGGGCAGCTTTCCCTGTCTTAAAGAGACAGCGTGTGGCATCTCGCAGAAACGTCCCCAGCAGCTGCCAGCACCCACACTCTGCCCTACATCTAGTCTGTCTGTGCCACAAGCTCTCTCCCAGCCGCTGGACTGCACACGCAATCCGTCACAAAGGGCCTCTCATGCTCTAGCCCCCAGCCCTGCCCCTTCCGCCCGAGGCCCCGCCACTTCTCAGGGCCTGGAGCCGGCCCCGACAACTCACCAAAATTCCTGGAGTGCCCCCCCGAGAACATAACCCTCCTCCCCCGCTCTAGATCCATGGTTACTGGCAGCAGGAGAGGCAGGGACTGTGGGAAAATAGGCGCTCGTGTAATTTCCAGAGTAAGTTAACACAGCTGCATGGGGGGCAGAGGTAAGATCGCACCGGCCCAGCCTGGCCAAGCGCTCCTGGGCCCCTGCTCCGGTGGCTAACTGGCGCCGAAACACCTCCTGCTGCAGTGGCGTGGCTACCTGTGCTAGCTGGGTCGGAATGTACCAGCCATGTGATCACCCCTCGTACGGCCACGCAGATGGGCAAAGCCCCCTGTGCTGACCCCAGCATTAGGAGGCAGCGGTTGCTGACGGCCAGTTCCCTGCTCGGATCGTTAACGCGCTTCCCTCTCTCATGTCCTAAGAATAACTCCCTGCCGCAGCCCTGCTTCCCCAGTGACTCACAAGGCAGGAAATAGTCCACCCCTTCACGGGACCATTCTTTGGTCCAGTGTGCAACGCAGCCCTGAGCGGCCCGGCTCTCAGAGGGGTGTTTGTTTTAATGCCTTGAGCTAACGAGATTTCACTTCAGACGTGGGCTTTACCGGAAGCTCCAACCCGTCTCCTCCTTGTGGTGAGCAGCGTCACCCTGGAGACTTGTGAGTAATGGACAGAGGAGGGGAGATCCTGGAGCAGTTGGCAAAGCCAGCCCTGGAAAGTCATTTTGTGACAAATTAGCACATCCTTGGTGGACTTCTTCCCCTTCCCCTCCCTCCGCTGACCAAGCTGAAGGCCTGGCCCCCTCCTTGCTCCCCTAGAGAGTTTGTACACTTGTTGCTTGAGGCTTGTGTCCTGACAGGCAGGCTGTCAGCCTAGAAGCGAAGTGTGGCTCGCGGATGCTGTTTGCCCAACGAGGGAAGGCTCTCTGCATCCCGTTGAAACTTGGACTGGGAACTTTTGGATCCATTTTAGCTGGGGGCAGATTCACCAGCTGGGGAGGGAAAACAAAGTAGGATCCACAAACGCCTCCCATCCTTGTTTGTGGGGTTTGCTTTATTGCCAGCAAATAGGGCCTCAATGCAAGACCAAGATATGCGAACTACGCAAAGGCTTTCCTCGCTTTCAGCACCTGGAAAAGCATGTTGACTTGCCTCCCCTTTCAGTAGCCCTTCTGGCCACTACAGGGAGACCCTGCGAAACGCCCCTGATCCTGGGCTACATTAAAATGCCACTGCGGCAGCAATGCCCCACATCCGCTGCATCCCCTCCTCACAACTAACCACACTCTGTGACCATCTGACGGACAGTGCTACATTGCTGCTGTTAGTGGGGTCAGGCCCCATTGTGCTAGGTGCTGCACCGAATAAAGCCCCGCTCCAAAGCCATGGTTAGAAATGCCAGGTACCATTCATTGTCTCTCTTGTTTATCAGAGATGCCAATTATAATCCCCAGCACCCCGATGTGGATGGGGCTAGGGTGCCATTTTGGGTGGGGGGGGAAGCAGCCGTGCGCTCTGTGATGCTGCTTGGTTTTTATCCGGTTCCCCAGACGCTAACGGAGTGAGGGGAAAGTGCCTGCTGTCCGTGCACTTGGCTGGTGAGCTCCTCTCCGCGTCCATCTAGGGATTTGGACACATCTGACACGCGCTGGCTCAGTGTGAAAGGAATCCTCATCAAATGCTGCCCAGCGAGACCCAGCGGGAGAACTGACCTGCCTGGCCTTGACCTACTCACTGGTTAAAACAGTGAAACATTGTCCCAGTGGTTAGCAGTGGCCGTGAGCCCATGTCAGGAGGAATCAAAGGCTCACGTCTGCTACACAGCTGACTCAGGGGGTCAAGTGCACGATGAGGGTTCATCTCTAGTTGTAGTTCCCAACTCTGCAACCGACTTTTTCTGTGCTCTTGGGCCAGTCACTTGAGCTCTGAGTGAGGCAAACGTGCTGCCATCCCTCTGCAGACTCGAATGCTGTTCTGAGTAGAAGCCTTTGCTACATCAGGACCGTGGCTCCTGTCCCCAGATCCTCCAAGGTATTTAGACGTCTGGTTCCCATTGATTTAAATGGGATTTAGGTGCTGTGATTTAAATAGGGTTAGGCCCTAAAGCAGTAAGGGCCATAGAGACGCCCTCCAGGAGGCTAGAGTGGCTAGGAAGAAACCAGCCAATCAGGAGACAGGAGGGACTATATGAAAATTGCTGCAGGACTAAAAGTAGCTCAGTTGCGGTCCGGACCTGGAAGGGAGGTCAGCGGGGGCTGGGCTGGCAGAACCAAGGACAGCTCAGTGTGGGGGTGCTGAGTAGGTCACTGTCTCTGGGAACAGCCCTGGAGGCACCACTCAACTATTGAGTGGGGAAGGAGACTGGACTGGATTCAGAGAGCCGCTCTACAAAGGGCGCCGGGATGGGCCCTGTTAGGCGTGAACCCTGGAAGGGGGTTGTGATTTCACACAAGCTGGATGAGTCGGCCGGAGGGCTGAGCAGCCGGAAGGTTGAAGGCCGTGCAGGACCCCGCACTCGGCCAAGCGGGGACACTCGCGTGAGGTGAGTGCCAACCCCATTACAGGGGCCTATATCCATGTGAGGCTCTGGGTCTTTGTGCCTCAGTTCCCCATCTATAAAATGGGGGGATCATAACCCTCCCTTTAAGCCTGGAAGCTCTTCAGGGCAGCACTTGGCATGACGGGGCCCAGGCTCAGCTGGGCACTGCAGGGGCTACCATGCTACAGCTAGCAGCAAACCACACTGCAACGAGGATTATTTTCATCCCACATTTGGACTGAACAATCTGAGTATGGTTCCTACGGGGCTAAATTCCCACCATGCCTATGTCACTGGAGTTACGTTAGGCTCAGCACATTGATCTTTAAATGGGTTTAGTCACAATCTGGACCGGGATGGGCAATAATTTTTGATTGGGGGGCACTCCAAGAGTTTGGTAAGTGGTCAAGGGATGCACTTTTCTGGGATGGGGGTTGGGTGCAGAAGGGAGCTTGTGGTAGGGGACTGAGGTGCAGGGGAGGGTGTGAGGTCTGAGAGGGCGTTTGGGTGAAGGAGGGGCAGGGAGGTGGGGGGAAGAAGGGGCTGGGTGACAGAGGCAGGCTCTGGCCAGGAGGTGCTAACCTAGGTGGCACCCAGCCAGCAGCCCTGCAGGACCCTGAGGCTGGCTCCCTGGCTGCTGCAGCTCCAGGCTGCTCCAAATGCTGGCTGAATAGGAGCAGAGAGATTTGGATGGGGGCGGGGGTGGAGGCAGCACATGAAGCCTCTGGTTTCCATTGCGTAGCTTTTTCTACCGGTGTTACTACAGTGACACACACGTGGAGCCAGGGCACGGAAGGGAGGTGGATGCTGATTGCACGTGGCACTGAGAGAGCCGGGTGCTCCCTCTGTGGCCAGTCAAAGTGCTGCTACAGTGCGATTGGCACCCCCGGCACGGTCTAGGGACGTGTGCACAGAACGACCCTGTCCCGGGAGACCGACTTGGTTCCGACAATCCCGTGGCTACTGGGAGGGATGAAGGAGACGGCTCCTGCGGGCCATTCGCTACCCTCAGTTGCCTTGGGCTGGGTTAAGGTCTACTCCTGTGGTCCCGATTCACGTTGTCAGGCACCAGAGGCAACGTCGCTGACTGCCGTGGGGTTGCATGTGCAAGCAGGACCCAGTCCTGTTTCTGTGCAGTGCCTGAAGCTTTGCTGTGCTCGGGGCAAAGCCCATTGTGACTAAAGCTGCTGAAGGGAGGAGCGCTGGCTGGCCCTTGCACCATAGACTGGGCCGCCCTGCCACAGGTCCGCAGGGCTTAACCCGAGTGCTCCGCAGCTTTGTACTGAGCACGGGGGCTGACTGGCTCCCTTCACCTCCCTGTGAGCGACCGTCCTGCAGAGCGAACGTATCGATTCACTGCCGTTACTCTAATTGCATTGATCTCCTCCGGATGCCACTGGCAAGCTGACGGGAGAGGGCGAGGGGGACGGTGTTTCCATATTCTGGTCACGTACGGTTCAGAGATGGTAGGAGAGGCGTTGATGTTTGCGTTTGTGTTCCACCCGGGGTCCCCCTCCAGGGCCTTCCACAGAACACACAAGCTATTAAAGGGCAACATCAAACAGCATTTCTTCAATTTAGACTTGAGCCAGAAACTAGACTGGGGGAGCTGCTCAAGCGTCACAAAGTGTCATTAGGGAACCCTTTAGTCTAACAGCATCTTGCAGATATTCCCTGTGGCGCCCCAGGTGAACAGTAAGAGGAACATTCTTGTTCATGGTATTTGATTTCTAGAACTTCAGGGTACGGTGACTGAGAAGTGTCTAAATTAAGTTCAAACCTTTCCCGGGGTTTCAACAAGTCAGGCTACAATTTTTCTTCTTCTCTCTTAGCAGAACAATGGAATTGTCTTGTAGCATCTTTTGGTCACCAGAACCCATGTTAAAATTTGAGTATTCAACTCACTGGATCACCACGTAAGTAAAATAAAAACAACCCATGATATTAATGTACATCTAACAGTGGTTGACTTTCAAATGACACCATTTGCATGAAATTAGATGGAGAAATTGAATTTCCCATGAAAGAAACTGCTTACATGAATTTGCTCATATACAGGAAAAGCTATTTCAGATATAAGGAATAAAATAACCTTGCAATAGACTTTAGATTATTCTTATTATTCACTTGTGTCTTCATGTTGATAGCGTATCTATATAGAGGTATCAAAGGGATGTCTCATAATTTCCAGTGCTACATTCCGGAAGGGGCATATTTTAAATTATAAGGATGTAAGACACAAGGATTCAACTTCAGCTGAATGGCAATAGTTTTTAATCATGAAAGGCTGTGTGGTTCAATGCTTAGTGCAGGGAATTGTGAGTCAGGGTCCTGGCTCCTATTCCCATATCTACCTTTCTGGGTGGTCTTGAGCAAGTTATTGTTTCTCTCTCCCTCTGCTTCAGTAGGCTCTACTAGATCTAAGAATCCTTGCCTTGTTCATAGGCGTGCTGTGATATTGTAGAAACACAAGTGCCACGCCAGACCAGATGAGTGGTCCAGCATTTCCTCTCCAGTTGATGCAGAAGATGATGCAAAGCACTTTTGCAAATCGGTGTCAGAATATGGCCATAGAATCTCTTCATAATGCTCCCCAGTTAGTGGCTGGCTTGAACCCACATGCATGAGGGTTGTTTACCATGCAGACTTTTGAGTGTATTTTTAATTCTTTCTTGGTTAGTCTCATTATCTACAAAGACAGGGGTTTTGAAAGGAACTGAAGCACTCACAAGCTGGCTGTGTCTAGACTCAGCCGCTTTTCCGGAAAAACTTGCCAGCTGGCTACACTGTCCGCTTGAATTTCCGCAAAAGCACTGACTTCCTACTGTAAGAAATCAGTGCTTCTTGCAGAAATACTATTCTGCTCCCGTTCAGGCAAAAGTCCCTTTTGCGCAAAAGGGCCAGTGTAGACAGCTCAGATTTGTTTTCCAGAAAAAAGCCCCAATCGCGAAAATGGCAATCAGGGCTTTTTTGCGGAAAAGCATGTCTAGATTGGCACGGATGCTTTTCGGCAAAAAGCGCTTTTGCGGAAAAGCATCCGTGCCAATCTAGACGCTCTGTTCTGAAAATGCTTTTAACAGAAAACTTTTCCGTTAAGCATTTCCGGAAAATCATGCCAATCTAGTCGCAGCTGCTATGTCTACACTGCCCCCCCTTGCGCAAGAAAAACCCTCTTGCGCAATGCCGTTACACCTATTACTTGAGAGGAAGAACGGCATTGCACAAGAGGGTTTTTCTTGCGCACGAAGGGGCAGTGTAGATGCTCCTTCTTGTGCAAGAGCCTCTTCTGAAAAAAATAGTGGCTCATTAGGTATGCAGATGAGGCTCGGCGATAGTCCACGCTTAGCCTCATTTGCATATTACTCGCGCAAGAAGCCGCGAGTGTAGACATAGCCACATTGTATTTAATTTCAGTGAGATTGAGTTCCTAGTTCCTTCAAGTGTCTCTGAAAGTCCATTCATAAATGCTGATCCTCTTTTGAATCTTTGGGCAATGAGTTCCAGAGCCTAACTGCACAGAGGGGGAAACATTTCTTGTATAGGTTTTGTTTTCAAACCCACTCTTAGGATTTGGGGTTGGAAAGTGGCTGCATAAATGCCAAGCTGCTAGAAAAGCAAAATTATTGCATAACTGTTCTATATAATGGAAGCCACAAATGAGATTCCATACAGTTTCCACAGCTGGGTGCTCTGAGCATAGGAGAGAGAGAATGAATCCCTTTGCTTTGATATCAGGTCCTGCTGTAGCTTTGGATATGCCACTTAGCTTTTCTGATCCACTTCCAACTACTGCAAAATGTTGACGCTATTTATTCCTACCTGAAGGTGTCATGAGGATTGGTTATTTATATTGTAAAGCCTTTAGAAGGCAACTAAGTATTAATTATTATGGAAACCTTCCAAAATAACACACCAATCAATTGTGAAATAGGAAACATCTGAAAGCTTTCAAGATTCAAAGCCATTGTGAACCTCCTTGAAGGGAGATTCAAGAATGTTCTAAAGTAGGCAAAGCTAATACAGCTGGATAGAAATCAACTGGCTGTTAGCCAGCCCCAGGTGTTGTCTTTTAATAGTGAAGAACCCCAGTGGTGATTAATGGTAATGGACTTGGCACACTTGAGAGCTCATTCCTATTGCTGATAACAATGTAGACTAGCACCGCAGGGCACTGCAGCCCAGGATGCATGGCTGAACAGCTGCCCCCCTCCGCTTGCAGAATGCAGTCCTCACTGGAGGCTGCACAGGACAGCTGTCTGGGTAGGCACTGTGCTGCTTGAGGGCATCCCCTTGTTGACCAGGTTTTCCAGCAATCTGACTCTTACAGAAACCTGCAATTTTAACAGGGGAAAGAGGGTGAATTCTCATAGCTGAGGGTGTCTTAAAGCTGAACATGACAAATCCAGAGTGGAAATAGGTGTTGTATTTTAACAGTGAAGTTAAGCCATCAGTGGAATAATGTACTAAGGGCTGTGGTGGGTTCTCCATCACTGCAGTCTTAAACTCAGCATTCTGTCTTCTCTACGGGATGCTCAGTCTAGTTCAAAAGGAATTCTTCTGGGGCTGTCCTGAGGCTTCTGGTATACAAGGGGTCAGCCACTGGTGTCCTCCAACTTTGGAATCCATGAAGCTATTTAGCCTGCACCCCTGCCCCAGGTCACAAGCAAGCCCTCTACACTCCTCCTGCACCCATATCCTGCACACCAATGCCCTGTCCTACGTCACAACCCCCTCCTGCACCCCAGTCCCCTAGCCCGAGCTCCCTTCTGCACCCATCCTCCATCCCAGACCCTGCACCCTCTGCATTAATATGGAAGTGTGGCCCTTGACCACTTACCAAGTTCTTGGTATACCGCCCCATCAAAAATTATTGCCCACCCCAGCTGTTGCCCCTCCTGCCCATGGCATATTGGGGGCGGGGGTCATGTGCCTCCCCCCCACACATCACCCCAGGTAACAGATGAGGGAGTCAGAGAATTATTTCCCAGGCCTCTGCCTGGCAGGTCTTTCCCACTTAGTCAGTGTAACTTGCCTTATTTCGGGACGGGAAAGAACTCCCCCCAGACTGGGGCTTTCACCTTCCCCTGCAGCATGGCTCTCCTGCATATTTAAATGAGCCTACGCGGTGAATTCACAGTAACTTGAATCTTGAAACATCCTCTGGCGGGTCCGGCTGTACGAACGGGCAGGGCTGTCGGATGGGTGGCTGCTGCACACACTAAGGGCCCCCAGCCCCCTGCACTGCATCCCAGGGACGTGGGGGCTGCGCACGGGCTGTTCAGGGGGAGAACGCGAGCGGGTCCGACACGGGCCCTGCAAACACGCGGCTGTTCCCGAGCCCGGCGGGCCAGACAAACCCCTTCTCTGCCCGGGGGGGCGGGCATGGCCCCCGCCTGCTCGAGGGCTCTCGGGGGGGGGGGGGGCTCCGCGGCGGGTTACGGTCCCTGAACACGGCCGGGGGGGGGTTCTGGGCTTCCCCCGCCCCTGCAGCTCAGCTCCCGGGGGCGGGGCCCCCTCACGGCCGGGGGGGGAGGGGGGGCTGCTCCCAGACGTTCGGTCACCGGGCAGCGCCCGCCCAGGAGCCGCCTTCGGGCAAAATAACAGCCCGGAATTAGAACGGGGGGGGGGCTGGGGAGCATCACCCCGGCAACCCCCCCCCCCCGAGACCTCCCTCCTGCCTCCGCCCCCCCAGTCCGGAGGGGCGGGGCGCTCCTGGCGCAGCTGCAGCACAAGCCCCGCCCCTTTGAGCGGCCGCCAGACACCCACCTCGCAGGCCCCGCCCCCAGCCCCCTCGTGGGTCCGGCCCCGCCCCCGAGCCTGGCGGAGCGGGGGGGGCAGTCGCGGGGCGCTGGCGGCGGGAGCATGGCGCTGTCCGTGCCGCTCAACGGGCTGCAGGGCGGGGACAGGGAGCCGCTCATCGAGCTCTTCGTCAAGGTACGGCCGGACCCCCCCGCCTCGGCCCCCCTCCCGGACCCCCCGCCTCGGCCCCCAGCCCGGACCCCCCGCCTCGGCCCCCCTCCCGGACCCCCCCCCGCCTCGGCCCCCCTCCCGGACCCCCCCCGCCTCGGCCCCCAGCCCGGACCCCCCCGCCTCGGCCCCCCTTCCCCCTCCCGGACCCCCCCGCCTCGGCCCCCCTTCCCCCTCCCCCAGCCCGGACCCCCCCGCCTCGGCCCGGGACCCCCCCGCCTCCCCCAGCCCGGACCCCCCCGCCTCGGCCCCCCTTCCCCTTCCCCCAGCCCGGACCCCCCCGCCTCGGCCCGGGACCCCCCCGCCTCCCCCAGCCCGGACCCCCCCGCCTCGGCCCCCCTCCCCCTTCCCGGACCCCCCCGCCTCGGCCCCCCTTCCCCTTCCCCCAGCCCGGACCCCCCCGCCTCGGCCCGGGACCCCCCCGCCTCCCCCTTCCCGGACCCCCCCGCCTCGGCCCCCCTCCCCCTTCCCGGACCCCCCCGCCTCGGCCCCCCTCCCCCCTCCCGGACCCCCCCGCCTCGGCCCCCCTTCCCCCTCCCCCAGCCCGGACCCCCCCGCCTCGGCCCCCCTCCCCCCTCCCTCAGCCCAGACCCCCCCGCCTCGGCCCGGGGCCCCCCTTTCCCCCTTCCCCAGCCCGGGACCTCCCCATTCCCTCGGGACACCCCCCTTTCCCGCCCTCCCCCAGCCAGGGACCCCCTATTCCCCCCATACCGCCCCGCCTCGGCCCGGGGCCCCCCCATTCCGGCCCGGGATCCCCGCATTACCCCCCGGCCTCAGCCCGGCCCCCCCAGCCCTGCTCAGCCTATAGCCGCCCGCCAGACTCGCTTCAGCTCGGGACCCCCCCGAACCTCCATATTCCCCCCCCCCGCCTCAGCGCCCCCCCCCCCCCCCGCGGGACCCGCCTCAGCTCTCGGGACTGTGCCCGGTCTCAGCCTTCTCCGGCCCCGGGGAGATCAGCGCCCCCCCCCCCCCGGGAATCCCTCCAGCCCGGGGCGGTTCCCCTCCCCCGCGGGGCGTCTCCTGGGAGCGGAGCTGGCTCCCTGCGGGCGGGGCTCCCCCACGTCCCCCCCCGCCTGGTTTGCCGCCGCCTGCCCCCCGCCCCCCTGTAACGTGCCAGCCCCCCCCCCCCCCCGGGCAGACTGGGGACCGGTGTTGGGCGGGACTCGGGAGACGATGAGACTCGCTGGGTGTCTGGAGCGAGAGCGGGGGGGGGCGTCGGTCTGTGGAGCCCTTGTTACTGCCGCCCCCTCCCCCTCCCCCTCCCCCTCCCCCGCAAATGCAACTTGAGTTTGTGGGTTTTGCGGAACCTCCCTCTGCCCCGCGCCTTGGCCGAGCGCTGCGGAGAGGAGACGTCTTCAGCTGAGTCGAGATTTGGAAAAGATGGAAAGTCGAGGAGGCAGAAGCGAGGGAGTCTGAAGTGTTGCTCTGCTGAAGTCATTGCTAGGCAGACGGTGAAGAATCTGTTGCTCACCCGTTCTTGGTGTGAGAAGTGGCGAGCGACGTTCTTCTGTTTTTTGGGGTGTTTCTAAAACCTTTTGCAAGATGCTTTTGCCTTCAGTGCTGCGGGTAATGTCGCCGCCTTTCTGCAGTTGAGGCAAATGCATGTAGGGCTGGAGACGGGGAACCCTGTGCAGTCTTCAACTAAAAAAGAGGGTGTGTCCCAGTTGGTGAAATTTTCCTAGGAAGGGGAAGGTTTTGAAGCTGTGACCTACAGTGAATGTGTACAATATTGGAAGATACTAAGAACATGTATTTGCTTTACAGAAAAATTGTCTGACCAACTAGGAAAGAGCAGCTGTTGCTATTATTTGTTCATAGCAGACAATGTGCTCTGTGTTGAAATGGCGAGGAACAGCTTCTATTCTCCATACCTCAGTACATCATAAATGTGCTGCAGTTCACATACTTACAATTTGTCCATCATGGTGTGTGCATGTAGCTGGGGACATCAGAGAACATTAATTACCTTTCTCTGCTCTGCAATAATTTAACTCTTTTGATTGGAGCATATTAGGCCTTTAAATACATAACCAATTTTTCTTCTAGATAGGGAGAGAAGCATATGGTGTACTTTATTTGCATTTAGTATAAAACAATGCAGATGCCATATGATTCCCAAATGTTTTGTATTTGTATGATGTGGTACTTTGGTTCCTCTGGGGCTCTTTGATGATACAGCATCATCCTTTCTGGTTCAAAGTAGGTGGTAGATGAAGATTGTGGGGAGATGGAGAAGAAGCAACATTTTTTTTGTTTACCCATAGGATAAATTCATCAAGGAAACACACTGTGGGGGATCCAATTTTGAAAAAGATTGTTTTGAATCCTTCACATGAGTTTTCTGTCTAATGTCATGAGAGTATAATGCAAGATTCTTAATCTTTTTTGGAATGGCTTATCAGCCAGAGAGGTAGAGTTGAGGAGTTAAAGGTTCCACCAAGACTTTTTTTGAGTGGTATATATGGTTGTGACTATTTTCTTCCACTATTTGATCTGAGGAAGTGGGTCTGGCCCACGAAAGCTCGTCATCTAATAAACCATCTTGTTAGTCTTTAAAGTGCTACATAGTCCTGTACTGAAGTTGAGACACACTTAACTTTTTTTTCTAAAATCTTTCCATTATTTAAAAGTTTGTATCATAGCACAGTAGTGTGTAACAGAGGGTATGTCAGCAATTACCCAGAGAAGACACTGTAGCAGACAATTCCTGTTTTGTTTGCCCTTTGCTTTTATGATTTAACATACTTTGAATATAAAGTACACACAATGACAATAAACAGTAAAATATAGATGATTCCTGCTTGAAATGTTAGACACAATTGTCTGTAATGGTTATTTAATATTATAACAGAACCAATATTGTGCTAGGCCAACATATGAAAGTTTTGACAGTATCACCCTAAGTCACTAAATATGTTAGGCCTTGTCTAAACTAAAAGGAATATTTCTGCTGCAGTGATCGATCTTCCAATGTTTGATTTAGTGAGTGTAGTTAAGATTTGCTAAATCGAACTCAGTGTGTGCCTCAGTGGCAGTCCTGAACTCCTCCTTTTTGCAAGGTATAAGGGAAGCTGGATGTCATAAAACATGGGTCCTTCCCATTATGGGCAGGGAAGCCCATGTTTTATGACATCCAGTTTGGGGATACTATATCTGCCTTCAAAGTAAAGTCCTAAGTCAGACCCTGTGAAGAGCTTTGTGTCACTCCAAATCTTGTTTCTCACCAACAGAAGTTGATCCAATAAAAGATTTTTTTCATCCACTTTATCACTTTAAAGTCATGATCAAGTTTTTTTTAAACAAACACAAATAAATAAAAATGACTGATCCAGGGCATTTCCTGATGCGTAGGTCAGGGAAATCTTAGAGGAAAAGAGTCCACATTTGTAGGAAGAGAAGAAAAAGCTTTTTCTGACAACTTGATTAAAAAGCCATTTCCTCTTCCTATGCTCTGTAGCTTGTCCCACATTGGGCTTAAATCACTCTGGGAACAATACTCTGGCTGGCAGTTATTGTTTAGTGGATAGCCAGCTGGGTAGAAAATAGCAAGACAGTCGAGATGGTTACATCCCGGGTACGTGACACTTCAGGACTGGATGAGGAGATAGTTTCTTGACACCTTAAACGACTACTTCTTGGAGCAGTTGGTTCTGGAACCCACAAGAGGAGAAGCAATTCTTGATTTAATCCTAAATGGAGTGCAGGATCTAGTCCATGGATGTGGTGAATATAGCTTGGCCACATGGAAATAGTGACCATAATATAATTATATTTAACATCCCTGTGGTTGGAAAAAAACACAGCAGCTCAACACTATAGCATTTAATTTAAAAAAGTGGAGCTACACAAAAATGAGGAGGTTAGTTATACAGAAATGGAAAGGTTTAGTACCAAAAGTAAAATCCCTGCAAGCTGCTTGAAAACTTTTAAGCCTCTGTTATGGTTGGTGTCTTTGAACTTAAAAATGTATACCCCAAATTAAAAAACATAGTAAGAGAACCAAAAAAGTACTGCTGTAGCTTAACAACAAGTAAAAGAAGCCGGGAGAGACAAAAAGACAGTTTAAAAAAGTGGAAGTGAAATCTAGCAAGGAAAACAGAAAGGTGTATAAACGCATGCAAATGAAGAGTAACAATGTAATTAGGAAGGCCAAAAAAGAATTTGAAGAACAGCTAGCCAAAAATAGCAAAAAAACTTTAAGTACACCAGAAGCAGGAAGCCTGTTAAAAACTAGTGGGGCCACTGGACGATTAAATTGCTAAAGGAACACTCAAGAAAAAGGTAATTGTGGAGAAACTAATTTAATTCTTTGCATCAGTCTTCACAGCTGAAGACATGGAGATTCTCAAACTGGAGCCATTCTTTTTAGGTGATAAATCTGAGAAATGTCCCAAATTGAGGTGTCATTAGAGAATGTTTTGGAACAAGTAGATAAATTAAGCCGTAGTAAGTCACCAGAAGTAGATGGTATTCTTGCGCAAGAAAAACCCTCATGCGCAATGCCGTTCTTCCTCTCAAGTAATAGGTGTAACGGCATTGCGCAAGAGGGTTTTTCTTGCGCAAGAAGGGGCAGTGTAGA
Source organism: Pelodiscus sinensis (assembly GCF_049634645.1). Taxonomy (NCBI): domain Eukaryota; kingdom Metazoa; phylum Chordata; order Testudines; family Trionychidae; genus Pelodiscus; species Pelodiscus sinensis. The sequence continues at coordinate 811,624 of NC_134735.1, forward strand.
CGCTCCTTCTTGCGCAAGAGCCTCTTCTGAAAAAAATGGTGGCTCATTAGGAATTCAAATGAGGCTCAGCGATATTCCACGCTTAGCCCTAAGCCGCGAGTGTAGACATAGCCCCAGTGTATTAGAATTTTTTGAAGGAGTGAACTAGCATATAGAAAAGGGGGATCCAGTGGGCATAGTATATATATTTACAGAAAGCCTTTGGTAAAGTCCCTCAGAAAAGGCTCTTAGGCAAAGTTAGCTGTCATGGGATAAGAGGAAAGGTCCTCTCATGGGTTAGTAACTGGTAAAAAGATAGGAATAAATGGTCAGTTTTCAGAATGGAGAAAGGTAACTAGTGATGTTCCACAGAGGTCTGTACTGGGACCAATCCTATAAATATTTCAGCTTTATACTGCAGAGCCTGCAGCGTGTGTAACCACTGTGATTTTTAGAAGTTACCTGGTTGCATTTCTAAATACACTTTCACATCCCTAATGCACACATGGGTAGTTTTTCACTCATGCAGTCGTACAGAGTTGTTAGAATAATCAAAACAATTTGAGGGTTGTTCCTTTCAAGACAATGTTTACGTTGGGGGGCTGTTGTAATTCATATTTCTTTTCTGTGCTGAGGCATGTTTGCAAAGTAAATACTAGATGTAATGATAGGAAAAAATGCCTGTAGTACAAAGCTATTGATGTGTTGTGTGAAGAATAAAGTATGGTGGGGGCTGTAGAATTTATGTTGGGGCGTCTTTAGTATACTTAGTATTTTGTATAATCTGTCTTTCATTAACCTCTCTGGTGGGCTGCCTGCTGCCCATTTTAGCTTAGGAATGCAAATGTTTTCTGAGTCTTTCCTGAAGAGCTGATTGGAGTGATCTCTCATTCTCCATGTGATTTCAGTGTAGCTTCCTAGCCCGTTCACATGTATTATTTAATGGAAGTCTGCTCCCATTGTCTAACTGGAATGTTTTTAAAAGACCCAAGTGCCATCTTGTAATGAAGACTGAAATGGAATGAGCGTGGGGTATCGTGTTTAGCAGCTTAGGCAGTATGCTTTGATAAGAAGCTACTTTGAGAGATTTCTAGTCTGAATTTTGCTCTTTTTTTTAAAAAACGTGTTGGGTTAATGTTTTAGTCAAACAGAAACTCTCCTCTGTGAAACCTGAGAGTATACACAAATGCTTGTAGAAAGATGGCATGCAAAAGAGCTGTGGATGAAAGATGAACAACAAACCGAGCATTCAGGCTGCCTGCTAGAACAGCAGGATGAAAACAGAGCTGATCAATGACATGTTTAGGGCAACTCAGCAAACAAGTAATTCTAAATCATGTGTATTTTAGCATGACATGCAAGTTAAGGTATCGTAAATATGACCCCATTGTCCAAGGAAGATACGAATGTAACCACTCTTTTTTGTTTTTATACTTTCAAATATTTAATTACTTACAACTGAAGATCCGATCCTTGTTTTCTGGCAGGTTGCCAAATAGACCCTCATGTTACAAAGTAGAGTTTTTCTGTTGGTAATGAGTAGTCATAGGTCTCTCTCAAATATTCACAAAATTAGCTTGTGAATGCTTGTGGTTGTGGGAATTCACGATACTCTAAAATGCTGCCTAATGCTTAAACCTTATATTATGAACTTGTCTTAAACATTTTCTAGACTAGAATTAAATACAACTTGAAGCAGGTAAAGCTGTTCTTGCCTGCCTTCCCCTTGGGTGGTGATCGAGAAGGCACTGTGATCCTGTGATAAGGGCAGTGTAAATACCTAGACATAACTAAATGGAAGAATTGCTTTTTGGTTAAAGCACAAATTGCGATGTAGGTTCTCTTCGCAGCTCTGCTATAGATTTTCTGGGTGACTAAAAGTAGTTTAAAGTAGCCTTGATGGATCTGTAGATACAGACCTTGGATTGAGAGGGCCCACGGGAACATACAGGTTAAAAACTAAGGTCCGTGGGCTTCTTTCCTGCAGTCAGAAAGTACAGATACCAGCCATACGGATGAGGGAGCAAGGAGATTGCATGGCACTCCTCGTCCCCGATCTACGTATTACTACCTTTGTGGAGGGATGTGTGATTGGGAGGGTATCCTTTTGCTTGAATTGAATTCTCATTTATTCTTAATCGACTTCAAGTGTGGCCTTGAGAAAATTGAGGAATATTGGTATAATGACTGGATTTCTGCCTCTGGTAAGTAGGGATAATTACCTCGCAAGAAGGGGATAAAGCTTAATATTTGTAAAACAGATCCTTGTATGGCATGTACATGCTTATAGAGCTATGTGACTTACTGACTTTTTGGTTTGCTGGCCAAACAGAAAAATTAGAACAATTTTTCATTTTGGGTCAGCTGAACCAAATGTTTCCATTTTTTGGCAACTGAAAGCAAATTCATTTTGGGTTCAACAAAACAGTCAGCACAAAGTAAAATTCAGAACCTTTAGACCAGGGTGGGGAACCTTTTTTTTGGGGGGGGGGGGGGGGGGGTCAGTGCCCACTGACTCGCATACAAATCAGTTGGAGGCCAAGCACAACTGAGAAATGAAAAAAGGCACACTCAACTCAGGTTGCTGGGGCTCTGCTCACACTCCAGCTTTTCTGGGGGGTGCAGAGGGTAGAAGCTTCCCCCAGCAGCAAGGCAAGCCAGCATTCGCACTCGAGTGCTCCCCATACGCCATGAGGCTAGGCTTGGAGATTTGCCATGAGGCTGCTGTGGAGGAAGCCTGAAACCATTCCATGGGCAGGATCAAAGTAAGTCTGGGGTCAGCTCTGGCCTGCAGGCCACAGGTTCCTGACCTCTGTTTTGAGCTTCAGGTTTTTTCCCCCAACTGAAACTCTTTGGCAGGTTCACGAACCTAAATATGCATATTTTGTCAGCAAGTTTTACCCACTTGTATGTTCATGTTGTTCGCTTGAACCGACAATCCATAGTGCATACTAATGTTCTGAACAGTTCTGCTTAACTGGGAAACTCCACCATAGCTATTTGAGTATTAGAACAAACATATATAGAGTTGCTAACTCCCAGTTTCCGTATATTCTCATGCGATAATAGGTAATAAACCCTTGAAAGCATTTGTTTGGGGTTTTTTAAAAACAAAAAGCAAAGATTGACATCCTTCAACCTCAGCAGATTTTCACAGTGAAGTTCTCAACCTTGGGAATGCTTGTTGATGCTGTCTTGTATATAGCGGCAGAAACATTTACACTCTAGAATATTAAAAGGCGGGATGTAATTTATTACTAGGATCAGTTGAATGCAATGTGAGGAACAAGTAGCTTGATGGTTATTTTAAACACCTACAGTGGTCAAAACTAGAATATGTTGACTATCTGCACTTAAAAGTAAATCCTTAAATGTTCTTTTCCATTTTTTGTCTAGCTGCCATGCCAAATTTTAATAATGTACTGCGGGGAATGACTTTGGCAACTGTCTATTCATGTTTTATATGCCAAAGATTCTCATACTTTGTGGTTTGTATCTACATTGCTCAGTATGTGATTTAACTTCCAGTTAAGTCTTAAAATATTAAATATACATTTAAACAAAAATATCTTGTTATGCATAAGTCTTCTCCACTAAGACAAATAAGAACATTTTTTAAAACTATATGGTGATCCCAGAACACATCTGTTTTTGTTTCTTGTGTCTCTGGTATGGTATGATTTAGCAGCAGGACAGATCAAGTTTTTCATTCATTGTGTCACTTCAGCTGCTGAAAATATTTATAACTAGAATTAAATTATATTGTGAATCTGAAGTAGGCAAATTTGTGGGAAACTTGGACAATAAAGTTATTAAACTATGGTAGAAATATACAGCAACATTATATCCATTCATAGTATCCTTAAGGTAGCACTAGAATGTTATGATAGGTCTGTCTTCCAAGAAATTAATGCAAGAGTAGTGAAAAGGCAAGGTAAGTGTTGGTAACACGGGTTGGAAGTGGTAATATAAATTGAGTTTTAATTTGCAAACATCTATTCCATTAAATTCAATGTCTGAGATGTCAGTGTTTGAATAAAGTTAGTTTTCTTGAGGAAAAGTCTTAGCTATATAGATATAGCTCCTTTTCATCCTAAAGGGTTCCTTATGCTTTTGCAGACTACAGGCAGTCCCCGGGTTACGTACAAGATAGGGACTGTAGGTTTGTTCTTAAGTTGAATCTGTATGTAAGTCGGAACTGGCGTCCAGATTCAGCCACTGCTGAAACTGACCGCCAGTTCCGACTTACATACAGAATCAACTTAAGACCCCAAGCGTCCCCAAGTCAGCTGCTGCTGAAACTGATCAGCGGCTGATTCCAGGAAGCCCGGGGCAGAGCAACTCTGCCTCTGGCTTCCTGTAGTCAGCCGCTGGTCAGTTTCAGCAGCGGCTGACTTGGGGACGCCTGGGGCAGAGCAGCTGGGGTGCTGCTGGGTTGGTCCAGTAGCGCCGCTCCTTGGCGCTACTGGACCAACCCAGAAGCACCCCAGCTGCTCTGTCCCAGGCGTCCTGATTCAGCCGCTGCTGAAACTGACCAGCAGCGGCTGAATCAGGACGCCTGTGGCAGAGCAGCTGGGGTGCTGCCGGGTTGGTCCAGTAGCGCCCAGAGCGGCGCTGCGGGACCAACCAGCAGCGCCCCAGCTGCTCTGCCACAGGCATCCGGAGAAAAGCCTAGTCTGCTGGGGCGGGGGGGGGGGTGTACTAGCTGCGCCTCCCCCCCTCCCCCCAGCAGACCAGGAAGACGCGGGCGGCGGACCGAGATGCAACGCGGTCCTGCCGCCTGGGTCCTCCACGGCATTGCTCCCAGTCTCCCTGGTCTGCTGGAGACCAGCAGACCAGGGAGACGGAGAGCAAAGCCTCTGAGGACGCCGGCAGAGGGACAGCCGCGGCGCGTCTTTGCAAAGCCACGGGGGAAGCTGGCAGCGGGACAGCCCAGGCGCGCCTGGGCTGCTCTGCTGCCCGAGCCCCTCCGCGGCTTTGCTCCGCGTCTTCCTGGTCTGCAGAGCAGGGAGACGCGGAGCAGCTTTTCTCGCCCCGGAGTACACGGGCGGCGGGACCGCGAGGTCCCACAGTCCATGTCCTCCGGGGCGACAAAAGCCCCGTTCGTAACTGTGGATCCGACGTAAGTCGGGGACTGCCTGTATTCAAATGTAGCCTCCTCTAGGGCAGTGTTTCTTAAACAGACTTCAAAATGGCTGCCCTTAAAGGGGCAGGCAACCTTTTTTGGCTCAATAACTTCCCCCCGACTCTATTTTCTTTAATTTCCCCTTCACAAAAAATCCTTGGTGTTCCTCATAAAAAAAAATTGTTTGGTGTTCCTCCATCTTAAAAAGTTTAAGAAACACAGTTCTAGGTGTAAGACAGCAGCTGATGTGACAGGAGAACAAATGAGTATTTCCAAACAATTTAGGAAAGGAGGGGAATGACGTATTATGCAGAAACTTAAGGGAGTATTTGGGAAGGTAAACTATAGTTATCCTCAACCTGGCTAACATCCTTACTCTGCAAAAAGTGCTACAGGATTAGGGATGTTAAATTATGGTTATCTAATTGTGTAGTTGATACAATTTGTATGGACAACACAATTAGTTGATGAGAACTGCTCTGCAGATCCGCAGAGGGAGTACCTCCAGGAACCGGCTAGAGCTAGGGCTGAGCAGACTTGGCTCCTGCCAGCTCTGGGAGCTATCTGCGCTGCAGCTCTGTATTTCAAATGTAGCAAGAGTCTGGCAGGCTCTTACTACGTTTAAAATGCAGAGGCATAGTGTCCCAGACCAGTGCAAGCCAGGACTGCTTGCTCCCAGCTTGCGCCGAGTCCAGCAGCCCCTGTCCAGCTTTTAAGTTGGCTCCCACCACCACCTGCTCCTGTCTCCCTTATCCCCCTCCCCTCCCCTCCCCGGGGCAGCAAGGGAGGTGGGCAAAGTTAGTAGTAGATACTCCAGTTGACAACTCGCTAACATCCCTATACAAGATCTTTAGTAACTACAAGTGCCAAGGACTTTGGTTTTATGTGCAGGAGTTGCCTCTAGAAGCAAAGTGCTATCTGACCCCAAGTGTTGGTTCAATGCTGAGTGGAATATCACTGTCTGAAATGCCAGTGTTCAATGCTTTCTTTGGTTTTCTAGTCACATTTTGACAAGGCCCATCTGTAGATAGAGATCTTATGTCTCAGCATAAGTGGTATGATAGCTGTATATTGACTGTAACTTGAGATGTGAAAGGTTAACTGATCACCCTAAACAGGTGATTCGTTTTGGGGGGAGGGTGTGGGGGGGCAACTCCCTGCTTGCTGTGGGCAGGGGCCTGCTCCAGTCCTGCAGGGGCCTGCCCCTGTCCATAGGCAGGCCAGGGTGCCTCATAGGCAGGGGCTGTGAGGCAGCAGCCCTAGTGCGGTGCTGGGGTGGAAGCCCCACAGGCTGGTGGCTGCTCTAGCTGGTCTGGAGTGGTCCAGCCTGGATCCCATTTAGGTTAACCTAATGTTTAACCAGTTAATCGACTAACGTTTAACTGGTTAATTAACAGAGCTCTTGCATCCCTGGGTCATTCTTCAACTTGTTGTCATTGCCCTGCTTGTTTGCATTGAAAACAACAGCAAAACTATGCAATCAAAACAAGACCCAGTGAGGAAATAAGCCTTGTTACTTATTTCCAGCATTGTCTTAAGAAGATAATCTTGTCACGGGGTCCCTCGTCACCAGGCAATCTCATTAGACAGTCTTTTCTCTAGGTACAGTATTTTCAGCAATGGATAATCTTGCAATAATCTCAGCACCTGGGAATTTTCTCACCCTACTTTTGAAATACATTTGGTGTAAAGATAAATATTGTTTTATGGGTAACAGATAAGACCTTGATATTCCTCTCCCATAGAGATCGTTTTCTTTATCTTCTTTTATTTGTGGGAGGGGAAAGTGGAAGGGTTTCACGTTATTTGAGTGCACATATTGGACAAGCATAAGTGACTCTCTATATACAGAGCATTAACTATCATGTATCTCCCGAAAGGCTATTGATGATAATGAAACTGGCGTTGGACTTCATCCTCTTCTTTGATCAGGCAAATAATATTTCTTTTAAAAATTGCCATTTTCTTTGGAGGAGGCATTAGTGCCCATAACTATAACCTCTGTTGTTTTCTCATCTGCATCTAGTTGCTAATATCTTTTTTAACAACAAAAAGAAAAGCTATGATATGTGCTTTTTGAAAAAAGTTTCAAGTTTAAACATTAAGTTATGTCTAATGTCCCGTAGAAAACAGGATTTAAAACTTGGAACAATTAACCATTAGTAATGGTTACACATGCGAATTAGCTTCTCTTAGACTCGAGGTCACTTGCAGCATTTTGCTGAATTTCTGTTGTGATGGTTTTAACCAATAATTCTATTTGTCAGGTATTCCCCTGTAATGCTTTGTTTAGGCAGTTCGTTCCATTTGTGAACATCTTAGCTTTAAGTTTACAATCTGCAATTAATTTCTCAAATAAGCCTCTGTTTTACAATGCAGGCTGTCCCTAGTCCTCTCTCACCACAGTAACTAGGGACCATGTAAGAAATGCCTCTCCATGGTTGCTGCAGATCCAGCAGGCACAAACGGGGGAGGCGGGGAGGAGTGCATGTTCCCCAGCTGAGGCAGGTCCAGGTTCATCTGCCCCCCTGTGCTGCCCAGCCAGAATGAGGAATGCAGCAAACTGGGCACTTCCCCTTCCTCCCTAATGAAGGGGAACAGCTGGCAATGTCCCTGTATGAATTGGGGGGAGAGGGGCTGAAGCCCCCCGTTCTAGGAACCTCTGGATTGGAGCAGTCCTAGATGGGGGGGGGGGTCAATCCCTTTTACTTGCCTGGTGATTCTGTGTCTCTTCTGTGTGGCTTTCTGAGAAGCAATCCCATTCTGGGGGCATTCCATTTTCCTGACAAAACCAAACCTGGACTTTGCTTTAAGTTTGTAAGAGGGGAGCTATATACAGAATTTGGTGGTCCTAGCTTTTACTGTTTAGGAGGAGTTCTTGAACAAATGGACAGACAAACTCTCCCCAAATATAATAGATAAGAGGAAAAAATCAAAAGCTTTTGTGTACACAAACGTAACTGTTTTGACACAGTCGAACAAAGAGTTTCAGCACATCAACCTAATAGAGATCAGCAAACAAAGCACTTCAAAGGCTATGGCAGAGTGAATCCTGGCATATGCTCCATTGATGTTTGAGATTGGAAAAACTGTGTCACTGACCCTAGTAGTATGTTTGTTAGGGAATGCACAGAATCATGGGAAGAGAGTTCTTATGAATGTGACCTCAGAGGACACGTGTGTAAGTATCAGAGAAGGCTGAGAAGCTTAACAGTGGCCATCTCACTGTCTATGGGTGGAGCTGACTGGCTCCTTGACAGAAACGTTCCTCTCAAGCATATTAATGTAAACTCACTGCCTACTCGGTGAGTCCAGAGTTGGAGCGGATTTTTCAGTGGCAGCACCATGAAGACAGTATTAGTATCCTAAGCAGTGAGTCTGGGAGGGGAAAGGTTACCCGAAGTGACTCGAGATCCTGGCTGAACACAGCAGGACTTCTCAGCATTGTCTTTGAAATACTGTCCATACTAAACCTACTATAAAACTAATGGCCACCAGTCCCACAACAGCTGTTTTGCGACATTAAAACCAGGACCGGAATTAGGGGATAGTAAGCAAGGCACATTGCTGGGAGTCCCTCCAAGCGAAGTTGCTCAAGCTTTGGCTTCAGCGTTGGTGGTAGAGCTCAGGCACCCCAGGATTCAACCCCATGCAGTGGGGTTTCAGCTTTCTGCCATGTCCCCCCACATACGCATTGCCAGTAGTGCATGGTGGACCCGGTGAAACCCATTTGCAGCTCCTCAGAGACCACTGGTTGAGAGTGACTGCAGTACAGGGTAGTAGGGATTTAAAATCACGATTGGTTGGTTAACTGGTTAATCATTTAAAAAAACAACCAATGGTCTGGTAGCACTTTATAGACCAATGAAACATGTCGATGGGATCACGAGCTTTCGTGGGCACAGCCCGCTTCTTCAGATGACTGGAGCTATGAGTTGGCGATATGAAAACTTAGAATAAATAAGGGGGGGGGAGAGAAGGAATTTCCTTCCTGTTTTAGGAATCTGTCTATTGACTTAGATTTTTATCTGCTTAGGTTTAAGTACTCATTCTCCAGATACTTAATGATGCTCTGTCACCCATCCCTCCTCCCTTTTTTCTGTGTGCTGTCCCACCAAATCTCATGATGCCATCTACATGTTTCGTTAGTCTATAAAGTGTTACAGACATTTGTTGTTTTTTTCTGTAACAGACTAACTCGGCTACCCCCTGAAGCTCCTGGTTAATCATTTGTTTAACCAGTTAACAAATTAATCTGGATTCTGGGTGGGGGACCACTCCAGCCCAGCCACATGGGGGCCTGGCAGGCAGCAGGTGGGGTCCGCCCCGGGGAACCGGTTACCGTTCACATCCCGACAGGATAGTGAAAACAAACAGACTTGTAGGGAGGCAGACTACCTCATGGAAGAAACAGTTTGCCTTACAAGATTAGTTGGAGTGACAGGCTCCCCCCCTTTTGCCCCCCCCCATGCTTATCTGAGAGAGACAGAAGGAACATTATCTACAGCTAGCTTGTCACATCCTCCACGCAGACTTTTCTTGGTGTTTTGTCCAGTGTGTCTCATACCTTAAGTGATTGTGTGAATTGACTATCCTAACCATACATAGACTGAGTTGGTGTGAATAAGCAAAGAGAGTACTGCTGTAACGAAGGGATGATGGAGAGTTTATATTGTGTACCTAGGCCCCTTAGCTGAGTGCTTCTCACTTCCCAGAGAAGGAAAGAGCTCTGAATTGTATCATTAAACATCTCTGTGTAAGTGCAGCTGCCAGTCATAGTGAGTTCCATGTTTGAGACAGAATTGCTTTTGTACTATGAGGTTGGATATGTGTTTAACTCTTTCCAAGGGGATAATGGGGAAATTGAATTTGTGTTAATGTTTCTTGTATGGTTGACTTGTGAGAATTTATTCAAGGATTTATAGACGCATTTTTACAACCAGCGCAATCATCTGCATCACACAAACCATAGAATTTACCAAATGACCCCTGCATCAACCCCATCCTGATTAGGGATGTAAAATCCAGCTGAAAATAACTTGTTCAACTGCTTAATTGGTTAACTATCATGTTTTACCAGCTAACAAATCAAATGGGATTTTAAATCCCTACTGATTATTATAAGGCTCTTTGTTGCAGTATTCTAAGGAAACCAGACTTAATTTTTGTATTGTTGTCTAGACAAAGGCAAGGAGCATTCTGTGTGCAAGGAAAGGAAATGGCTTTCAGATCTGTAGTTTAAATGTCCATATTAGGTATAAGCTAAATATAGGAGCAAAATCACATCTGTATAATTTCATGAGAAGAGCTAATGAGATCAGTCAGTGCTACTGGATTGGCTTTGGATTCCCCTTCTCCAACCCCTTTTATATTTTTGTCTCTGTTAAAATATTATCAGATTAGCAAAGAGCCTGTTGCTCTGTACTTTGTATTCTTTAAATAAAGAAATAGTTTTTTTTAAAGACTTTGGGTATAAATTCAAACAAATGTTAAGTTTTTTTAAAAAACTTTCAGCACTAGGGTGTATTTCTCTAGCGGGACAGGCCCTTCAGACAATTATACTATAGTTTTAATGTGATAGGAAGTAGGTTGGAGGAGTCTTTTGGCTCCCAGGAAATGAGAAATAGGTTTGCCATAATCTATTCTAAGGCATGCAGATTCTGGAGTCATGATTGCAGATTTCCATTTTTAAAAGATGCTCCAATAAATGAATCCACTACTGTGCTTGCTGTTTAAGAAAAAGCTTTGTAAACAAAGAGGCTGCAACTTTCCTCTTATAGAGATGGAACCCTCTAGACCAGGGGTGTCCAAACTTTTTTCAAAGAGGGCCAGATTTGAAGAAGTGAACATGCGTGAGGGCCGTCCCCGCGCACTCAGCCCCAAGGCGGAGGGCCCGCAGGGTCGGAGGCGGGCGGAGAGCGCAGGGCCCGCCGGCTTCACGGCGGCCCGGGGGCAAAGCGAACCCGCAGCCGAGCGGGGGAGCGGGGCTGCGGACGTGCCCTACAGGGCAGGCTCTAGGACAGCGGAGGCCATGGGTGGCGGCGGCGCGGCCGGAAGCGGCCCGCTGGGCGCGCCAGTTCAAAAGAGCACCGGGGAGCCAGGAGAGGGGGAGGAAGTGGGGGCCGTATTAAATCGGAACACGGGCCGCAATTGGCCCGCGGGCCGGACTTTGGACATGCCTGCTCTAGACCATGTACAGTATCATCCTATAATTCTTCATTTTGATTTTGATTGGCTTTAACTTCTTGAATTATGTTTCCATGTGCATGTTCCTGATGTAAAGCATAAGGCAACTGCTAAACCTTGGAATTCTATTGTGTTTTAGCCATATTCTTCTGACTGTATTGGAATATCAAACCGCCTCAACTTTCTATTTTTGCCTAGCATTTTGACAGAGCATCTCTTGAATGCAGCCTCTCGCTCTCCTGATCAGGACGATTATAGTTTTGGAAAAAAATAAGTTAACAAGACCTCTTGAATCACATATTTTGTTTGAACAAAAAATTGCTCTTCCAAGAGTTTTTTCTCTTGTGCTTCATCGTTCCACTCCACTAATTTACTCCATTTTGCATCCTTTGACTATTTTACAAACTAATTTATAAACTGAGATGGAATCTTGTTAAATTTTTTGCATTATTTTGCACATCTTAAAACTGTCAAGAGTCAGAACTGTATTCATGGCTCTGAAGCCTAACAGCTGGGGATATGATAGCTTCTACTGCAGCTCTATGAGCCTTTGCTATGTTTTGTGATGAGGCCAGGCCTAAGCCAGGGAGCAGATCTCTTGTGCTGTAGCCAAAGCACATGCTGTACTCTACCACACTTAAAGGGGGGGAGGGGAAGCCTCTCAATAGCTGTTCTAAGCTCTTGTGCTAAGTATGCAACTTTGAGTTCCAAGGACTTTGTGAAACTCACCAAAGTGCAGTTAACTTTGTACTTACATTTCCACACTAACATACTGTAACGTTTTATGTCAAGCTCTTATGCACGCAATAGATTTTAGACAATTGTCACATCTTACTTTATTCTTTGGTAACACAAGCCTAGTTCATTTTGTCAGAGAACTTGCCCTCAACAAGTAGAGACTGCAGCTGAGATGCACCAGTGGAATATCTGATGTGCCAGTTTTTCATGCTTTTACTGAATAGATATTGTGCCAACGCAGGAAAACTTCATGCATGTGGAATGTTCCACACAATCCATGCTTTTATTCATGTGATTATATTCCTTTGTCCACCGAAGGACTCTGACTAGTGTGTAATGTAGATTTTGATCTGATCACTTAACTGATTTCCTTAAGGATGAATTCCTGATGAATAACAAAATAAAAACCACTTATGTATTTTAATATTCTGCCATGAAATCCCCAGACGTGTTTTACACAGTTGCACTTAGGGTATTGGATAATTGACAAACACAATTCTTCTGGGACTATAAGAGAGTCTGACGTTTCCTTTTTTCTAGAACTTTAAGGCACTAAAGCTAGTAATCCCATCAGTTCTGCTTTCTACTGGTTACTAGTACAACAAAATCTCTTCTCTTGCATTGTGGCAGCTTGTTTGAAAGGTGTAATATTGAATTTAAAGTGAAGATCTCTCTCCCTACATAGAAGATAGTCAAATACAGAGAGGGAAGGATAGATAGTTCACACCATTCTTTCCTTTGCTTTTGAGATTACAGCGAAGACTACCAACTAATGTGGACAGAGCTAATAGGACTACCCGAGTGTCATTAGACAGTAATAATTTCAGTTCCTTCTTACCTGGGCCAGATTTCAACTAATAACCTATAAGAGAAATGTTCCATTTCCAGTTGTCAATCTTTTGAACCTTAGTGCTTCTGACTTCCCTTCCAGTTTCATTGAATCAGTATAGAATTCTACTACAGTCCAGCTAACCTACTTTTACTATCCCTTTTGCTGCTGACTATAACTTCTTGTAATTTTGTCCTTTTTTTTATAGGTTTGCCTAAAAAGCTCTGGATATTTGAGACTTGTTCCAAAGTTACTTTAGGTCTTTGCTGTACAGATAAAAACAATCTCGTTTTTGAGATTGAAGAATGCCTTCTATCAGTTTAGCTTAAGGCATTAAGAAATTAAATTCATTCCATATGAGCCACTCTTAAATTGACTTAAGTGCCCAAACAAGGGAGTTTCTCTGATTTAACTAAATTAATGCAAGTTATGTGTGTAGGGAAGGCCACATCTAGATGCTTTAGATTAATTCATAACTTATGAAGTTGCAGGAAGAGAAAGCGATAGAAGTGTCTCTAAATGTTATTAGTTTTCCTGTTTGGAAACTCTCGAAATAAATGTTCTTTTCCCTTTACTTGTGTAAGGGTTTTTTTTTTTGGCCTGAGGTGAATACATACCTGTAGATACTAATTTTGTCCTTTTATATATATATTTTGGAAATATTTCTTTTTCTAAATACTAAACCAGTTTGTATTCCTAAATAAAATACCATCTTACATTAGCAGCTATGTGTAATTATACTGCTCTAGTTCCTTTAATAGAAAATAGGACTATTGAGGAAATGGGATAATATAGTGGCACTGCCCTTCCTGAGTTGGCAGTAGTCTATATTATGTTCTGGGTGTGTCTGTCTAGGAATAGAAATATGGTAGGCAGAGGTAAATTTCAAGAATTAAGTATTTAAAGCTCTCACACAGTAAGTTACACACAACTTCCAGAGTTTGTTTATTGCCATCAATCATTATGAAAGTTGCAGGAGTTAAATTTTCAGAACAATGCAAAGGTACATCAATTAAGGAGTCTTTGCTTATTCTATGTTTGACTGAATTTGTAACAGATTTGTATATAAATGTATTAATTTGCAAATATTGATACACTGACTTTTTTGGAATATCTGCTGGTGTTTTCAAATAGCTGTGATGTGGCAAAGGAAGAAACCTGGATTGTGAATCTGAGAGCTCAATTTTTGCCTTAAACTGGAGTTAAAACTATTCTTCGCTTTCAACTCTGTGGATGTAGCTGAGAATACATAAAGCCTTTTGTATTAAATATGGCAAATATACCTGAGTGTGCTTAGACACAGGCCCACTAAATATTTATATAAGCACAAATCTTCTGTTTTTCTTTGTTGCCGCTTAATATTTAATCAAACTGTTTCTGTATTTTATGCTTTTATTAGAAGTTTTCATATGTTCAGTGAAACTTTGGTCTGATTTGGCTGAGAATCTCCCATTGGTTATTTTGCCATCAAGAGATAAACAGCTTTGGTACTAAGCACTTGATGAATGTGTCTTGTCTGTGAACTAAAGATATCAGAGGAATGAGGTTTAGGTTTCAAATAAACATGGCAGACATGAACTGCAAGAAATGTCTAAAATTGGAACAAACTGACGTCTAAACTGTAAGCTAGTGAATGAATGTTTTGTTCTTACCAAATTTTAGCTCTAATAATTGGCCCCACAGAGATTATCAAGAACACTGGCTTAGAGGAAAATGTTCTGAAATGTGTTCTGTCCTCATTTGAAGTTGTCGCTCGTACTGAGATCTGCTGTGCTATATTTGAGACTATCTAATATAATTTGCCTGTCCGTATTTGAGAGAATCCTGCATATTGTCCTGGAGGTACATTATTGTCAAAATACCATTGTAATGGATCTGTTGACCTTAGTGCAATAAAGCACAGAAATGTATCTACTTACTGAGAACGTGCTTTCTTTGATTAAGATGGCTCACAGACTTGGACCACCTTGGTTTATCCAGAATAGAGAGGTAAATTGGCATCCAAAATTCTGGATTTATGTCAGTAAGGGGAATTTTCGGGTTCTGCACTTGTAGAAACTGTCAAGCTTTTCCATCGTCAGAGAACATGTAGTTTCTAATTTAGAAAATTAAAATGGAATAATCCTGATGTGGAAGCTGTCTCCACTGGAAGTAATTTCACAGGGTAGGGCGATATCCTACTGCCAATGACTGCTCTCTAACTAGAGCACAGTACCTCAGAAAAAGAAATTAATTACAAAGGCACTAAAAGTGGGGAGTGCTGTTCTGAAATTATTTTGACTGGGTGGAGAATTAACATCACACTGTAGAGACTACCATGGTTGGGTCCTCACAAGTTTGTTGATGCACAGATACTGAAATTCAGCAGGCCTGCTTCAGAGCAATTCCTTTAGAGACAATTGTGCATTATCAATTAACTCAAAAGAATCTTGCTTCTGTATGTTAATGATTTGCCTGCAGTTGGCTTCTCTAGCTCTTGTGTTACACCCATACATATAAAGACCAGAACATCTGCGGTGGTGTGAGGTGAGTGGAAAACTGGCTAACAGTACTTTAGGTAATGTGGATCTAAAATAGGCAGCTTCAATTTTGAAATTGCTCATTTGATCCATTTCAGTGCATCTAGGAGACAGAGCTTAGATGTTTTGCGTTCTTATATAGCAGTACCTGAGGCTACCGCTGCTATTAGGGTCTTATTAGTGTTCTGATGACCAGTTCAGTAACTCTCATATAGGTTCCCAGTAACTCTGAAGTAAAACATTTTTGCTCTAGGCTGAAACTTGGCAAGAAAATCTTTCTGCATTCCAAGATGTCTCTGCCTAATGCAATGAAGTCTTGCTGGCTGTTAGCTCTGTGTGTGGACTAGGACTCTTTGTTGTCCTGACGTTCAGTTTTTCTCTTACATATTATGGCAAAGAATTTCTTCAGACTGTGAAGAGATCAGCCTCATCTGTCACTAACTTCCTGCTCTTGCCCTTTAAAGTTCCCACTCATACTTCACCTGGCTAGTTGCATGTGAAGGAGGGCATTATATCAGAAACAAAATGTGTCACTTAAGCAAGAACACATTCTGCCCTTCTGAGGCAGCAAGCTAGAAAAGGAAATTAAGTGGAAATTCTTAGTTTGCCCTCATAGAGCCAGCTTTTTTTCTGATGTCCTAAAGCTGTTGGTCATTAACATCAAAGTTCAGAGTCCAAAAAAAAAAAAAAAAATCCTGGAGCTGTGCAAGGTAACTGTGAGCAAGTATGGGTGGATTGCATATTGGATTCAGAATATATTTTCCATTCCTGACTGTCCGGTTTATTACAGGGGCACTTGGGTTTTTTGGATGACACTGCATTAATATTTTAGATGGCATACCTTTCATCTTGAAAGGTTCCAAAATGCCTTGTAGACTATTCATGGTGCATATAATGTCACTGAGATTCAGCCACTCTTTGGAGAGAGGAAAAACAAATTGGTACAAAGCATGCTGCGCAACAGTTGTGCATGGGACATTTTGGTCAGTGCTATAGCAAACACTTAAAGTTCTTGCATGGACATTAGTTTTTACTCTCATCTGAAAGACTTGCATGGTTAACTGCATGGAACTCTATCCAGCTTGGTAAGATAAAGGCTCAAGCTGGATTTGAACTAGTAATACTGGACAGTTTTAGATACTGTGTATGGCTCTCTAAACCAGTCTTTCATACCCCAAATCTGTGGGATTTTTGAACACTGCATACATTTTCCCTCTACTTCATGAATTAACTCACTAATCCATCTAAAACTGCTTTTCCACATATAACTCTATGTGGATCAGTGATTTAACATTTTTTGTGGGTAAACTTTCTGTCTATGAAGTGTCAAGCTAAATCTGATCATCATGATGGCTTCCTCATAACTTTTCTAGTGTATTTCTATCCTGAATGGCAACATCTCTGCTACCCCAATATAGCAGAGCCCAGCTTTTCTGTTTGTTTAGTAGTAGGAAAGCAGTCTCCAGAGGTCAAGCCTATTGAATTCTCTAATTTAACACTTTTGTGCAAGGGATAGGGAATTCTCTCACTACTGTATCCAACAGCCTCATTCCCCTCCTCCTGCCAAAATAGTCTACTTGGAGATTTTTACTATTATGAACCTCCTCTTCCCAGACCTCCGAAACCTCACTTTTCTCTGCTCTTAGGCATATCAAGTCTAGGAGAGTTTCCCTTGCTAATTACTGATGAATTAGTAAATGATCCTGTGCAAGATCTTCCAACGTTGTGCCCTTTGCCTCAATTTTATTTACAGAGCGTGAGACTGGGGTATGTTAAGTATCCCACTACATGCACTTTGTTCTTAATTATTTCTGCCTCAGAGTGTGTACCTGCTACTGACTTGCTATTTGAAACTCTCCTTCCCTGAGTTAAACCCCAAATTTAATGATACTCCAGCTCCATAATTTCCTCATTATGTTACATGGATTTCAAACTGCTCCCACATGTTTCCACACTGCTCTTCTGTATTCCGGATCCTGTCCTGTTGAGCAGAAGAACCAAATGCTATCCAGTTCTATTTAAATAACAAGGAAAAGCTAGGAATGGCTATGAAAGGAAAATACATTTGTACATGACTGTTCAGATTGCTGCCTTGTGCAACACATTTCACAACTGAACCTAAGAACAGCCAGACTGGATCAAGTCAGTGGTGCATCTAGCCCAGTATCCCGTCTCTCTGTTGCCCGTGCTGGATGCCTCAGAGGGAATGTACAAAAACAGGGCAATTTCAAGTGACCCAGTCCTAGCTTGTAGGCCAACTGTCAATTGGGTAGTACATTTTTTTTTTCAGGCAGCTCATCCTCTTATTGGACAGGGGAGCAATCAGTAATTCAAAAAATGAAGCTATGTGCTAATCCTGGTTCTCATTGCCCTTTTAATGCTTGCTGCTGATTTTTCCCAATCACTACAGTGTTTTTCTTGTCCCTCTCCCCACTTTTTTGTGGGGGGGAAGATACTCTTCCTACAATTTCCACTCTTTGGATCTCTTCCTTCTTCTGTCTATAACATGACATAAGTAAATATTGCAGAGGTGGCTATAAAGGCTTCAGGTGTGGTGGTTGAATACCCCTCCCTGTCTACTAAAATTTTACACACTATATAATGTTTTAATTAATTTACTTGTCAGTTAAGTTATAAAGGGGTTGAGCACATTTTACTGAATTTTCTAAACTGTTGAATTAGCACAGATGCAAATTGAAGGAAGCATAATTTCTCTTCACAGAACTGCACATCATCTACCATCATAAATCTGCTGTAGCTTGAAACGTTTCTAGGGTAGTATCCACGCTATCGCCAGTGTCAGCTCTCAGAGAGGGCATGACTACATTGTAGTGCAGGGGCAAGGTTACACCTTGTCAGCAATGTACCTTCCTTGAGTAAACTGAAGACTTTTTTTTTTTCTGCGCTAGTGATCCCTTCATCTTTAATGAGTAAAATAGTCAATACAGGTGAAAAATGTCTTGCTATCTGCACAACATGGGAGTGAAATGATAACCCTCATCTCTAATCTCTCTCACTGGGCAAGAGAAATGCCAGGGTGTGGTGACTCAGATTAGTACGTGGGTGGAAAGACTCAGAGGGGAGCTGTGCGAGTCCTTATCTGCAAAAATGACAAGGAGTCCTGTGGCACTTTAGAGATTAACAGAGTTATTAGGGCCTAAGCTTTCATGGGTATAACACAGTTCATCAGATGAATTAGAGTGCAAGTTACAAAAGCAGAGTATGGATAAGGAAGGAATTACTTGTGTAAATGAAGCTAATAAAGTGCATGCAAACATGAAACTCTCCTAAAGCTTGTAGAATTATTCATGCAAAGTTAAATCTGATTTGAAAGACATACATATTTGTCCACTATCAATACAAGCCCTACAGTTGATGACACTGGCATGATTTGGTGAGATCAATTAAATTTGCATGTTAACACTTTCATTGATGATTTTGAGACCACCTTTACTAAAATTTGTTTATATTTGCCAATTGTTACCAAGAATTGAATTAAAATCTCCGGTCTGTGCTAAATGATTCCAAGCAGATTATTATTCCTCTGCCTCCATATAAATCCCTGGTATGCTTGCATCTTGAACGCTGTGTGCAAATATGATTACCTCTTGTCAACAATGGAATTGGAAGTTTCAGAAAAGGGCAACAAAAATGATTAGGGGTATGAAACAACTGCAGTATGAGGGGAGAGTAACAAGACTGGACCTTTTCAGTTTGGAAAAGAGACGAGTAAGAGGGAGATGTGATAGGTCTATAAAATCATGGCTGGTGTGGAGAAAATAAAGGAAGTGTTGATTACTCGTGACTCAAGAACTATGGGTCACCAAATTAAATAAATAGTAAAGAGGTTTAAAACAAACAAAAGGTGGTACTTTTTCACTTAACACACAATCAACCTGTGGATCTCCTTGCCAGAAGATGTTAGTCTTGGCCTTCACTACAAGATTCAGAAAAGAACTAGGTAATTTCATGGAGGTTAGGTTCATCAGTGGCTTAGTCAGGATGAAACGAAAGACAGGACTATGCAGCACTTTAAAGACTTGACTTAAGATGGTTTATTAGGTGATGAGCTTTCGTGGGCCAGACTCACTTCCTCAGATCAAATAGTGGAAGAAAATTGGCATGACCATATATACCAAAGGGATACAATCCAAAAAATGTGAACACACATAAAATTGACAAATCAGATTTTAGAGCAGGGGTGCGTGCGTGTGTGTGTGTGTGGGGGGGGGGAGAGGTTAGTGTCTGAGAGAACGATATTAGGGGTGATAATTGGGGAAGATATCTTTATAATGTGCAAGGTAGTTAGCATCTTTATTAAGGCCCATTCATAAAGTGTCAAATTTAAGCATGAATGACAGTTCTGAAGTTCCCTTTGTAGTCTGGTGTTAGTCACGATGGGCAAGGACAGTGTCCTTAGATTCTGTTTGCCAGAAACTGGGAATGAGCAACAGGCCATGGTCACTTGATCAATCACTTCATATCCTGTGGGAAATCTAGCACTGTCTAGTGTTGGAAGACGGGATACTGGACTAGTCAAACCTTTAGTCTGACCCAGTATAGCCATTTTTTTGTGATTCAGCACAGAATAACCAGCTCTTAGTATTTTTCTCCCTAATGTGAAAAGAATTGGTGATACTTGACTCACTGAAGATGGCATCGACATAGAATGTTGTTGTTGTGATCTCAGATACTACTCATGCATAATTTCATGCAAGCTAGTAGGTGCCATTGCATTTTACTGAGGCAGAGGGATTGATTTCAAATGTTAGTTTATTTATATGCTGATTCTCTCTTATTTTTCCCTCCTCCCCACAGAATAGAGTCTAGTAGAGCAAAACTAGGGTATCTAGGCATAACTCTTAGTTACTTTAACATTGCAATTCCTTGTTTGACTGGGGGAAGAGTTTAGCCAAATGGGTAGAGCCACAGAGCTGGAAACTGAATTCTGGTCTCTTCCAGGCTTTGCCACTAATGTGCTGTGTGACTAGTCATTTAACTCTGCTGTGCCTCAGTTTACCCATCTCTAAAAATGGGTATAATACCTGGCTTACAGACTTGAGACTGAACTGTTCTGTTGTTTGAAATCCATAGGTAGAGTGCTGTAGAGTTTCAAAGTATTGTTGAGTTGTATCCCAGAATTGATTTTGTATTGTAAACACATTATTCTGTTGCAACAGAGATAACCAGTTCTCCTTTAACAACTGAAATAATTTACACAGGGATTCTCAACGTTTTCATTGAGGCCCCCCACTTGTGGCTTTAAAAATCCATGACCCAGCTGTGCCTCTACTATCATAGGGGTGGAAGAGACCTGAGGCAGTTACAGCCTAACCCCCTACTAAAAGCAGGACCAATCCCAACTAAATCATCCCAGCCAGGGCTTTGTCAAGCCAGGCCTTAAAAATCTCTAGCAATGGGGATTGCACCACCTCCCTAGGGAACCCATTGCAGTGCTGCTTCACCTTCAGGTGAGGCAGTTTTTCCGCATACTAGAGCTCCCCCACTGCAACTTGAGATCATTGCTCCTCGTTTTGTCATGTCGTCACTGAGAACAGCCTTTCTCCATCCTCTTTGGAACCCCCCTTCAGGTAATTGAAGACTGCCATCAAATCCCCCCTCCCTCTTCTCTTCTGTAGACTTAATAAGCCCAGTTCCCTCAGCCTCTCCTCATAAGTCAAGTGCTCCAGCCCCCTGATCGTTTTTGTTGTCCTCTGCTGGACCCTCTCTAATGTAGCCACATCCTTTCTGTAGTGGGGGCCCAGAACTGGACGTAATCCTCCAGATGTGGCCTCACCAGTGCTGAATAAAGGGGAATAATCCCTTCCCTAGATCTGCTGGCAGTGCTCCTACTAATATAGCCCAATATGTCATTAGCCTTCTTGGTTATAAGGGAACACAGTCAATTCATATCCAGCTTCTCAGCCACAGCAATCCCCAGGTACTTTCTGCTGAATTACTGCTTAGCCACTTGGTCCCCAGCCTGTAGCTGTGCTACAAGTCACAACTGGTTTTTTGCATATAATATTCAGGGTCAGAGTTTGGGGATAGCAGGCAGGGCAGTTGCTTGGGGACGTCCCCACACCACAGGGAGCCCCATCATTCTACGTTGCTCAGGCATTAGCTTCTGCCCTGGGTGGTAGGGCTCGGGGTCCAGAGCTCCAGCCCTGTGGGTGAGGCCTGCCTTGGGCCTTAATGAGTCTAACACTGGTTGTGCTGATGGAGCCCCTGAAACCTGCTCTCAACCTTTCGGAGGGCCCCAGACCCCAGCTGAGAACCACCGATTTACACCCTATTTTGCATTGTGCTACAGAACATTTGCTTTGAGCATAGGTATCAATGTGCGGTTATACTGTAACTTTGAGGATTTTTTCAACAGAACTCTCCTACAAATATTTTTCAGTGTGTATGTACTGTATATAGTTTGACTGCCAGAATTGTGTTTATGCTTTGTTTTAGTTACTAAAAGAAAAACAAACTAAAATGTAGATTTGTGTCAAAGTTTTGTCTTAAAAATACCACTTACTAATTATTCCTCGTTTTTCTAATTGTAACAAATAGTACATTCTCTCTCCCCCTCTCCCTGTCTTCCCCTGCCAGTTGGGCCTGTATAAAAATGGACCTCTCATGCAAACAGTCGCATAGCAGAATTCCTCTGCTCCACGGTACTGAAGCCAAAAGTTTCTGGCGTGCTCACTACATTCTTTCATTTTCCAGAATGCACTCAGAATAATTTGTCCCATTTTTACTCCAGAATGTCCTAAGACTTTTAGTGTGTAGACAAAACTTGCATTCAATTTATAGCTGTTCTACTGCTGATTTTTAAAGTGGATCTACATTTCATTTATCTCTCAGGACATTGTTTACTGGACTGTATTATTTTTCATCTGATTGAAATCATACAGAAAACCGAGAGAGGCTAAGTGAAAGCAGATGCTGTAGAAGTTTTTATTTGTGAAAACTGCATTTGCAGTGGGAGAGAGAAGTGATTAATATGAGTTAGTACTGTGTTTCTAATCTTTCACCTTTTTATTGGAGGGAGGAGACATCCCCATATGTTATACTGTATGTTGTGTCCTACCACAGCACAATAGCCGTGAAATGTAGCACTACCCAGAATATTGCATCTGCTTTTAAGAGCATGCTTATGTGTACATATTTGAAGTAATGATTGGAATAGTTTTGGATTTCTAAGATGTGTTTTGGTGCACAAAAAGTGATCTTGCTGAAAGTAAATGTTCAATTCACTGGTTTTTAACACAAGATCCTGACTGTTTGGGATGTATGAGCTAGATATATTGGCAGTCCTGCTTTGGGTTCCAAACTGACTTTGTTCTGTCCCTGTGGTGGGTTTATTAACGAAAACTCTTTGCTGCACTTGACTCGTACATTCCAGTGGCAGCATTTATAAACTTTGACTATCAATGCATGAAATTTTACAGTGGAATTAAAACTGAAGTGATGGAAGACACGGCCTACCATCCAGCGCTGTGCTGCTTTAGAGCCGTTCCAGTTTCATAAGTGATACATTCCAGAGATTGTGAGATACAAAATACTTCACATCTGCAAGTCATTAACATTCTTTTTTGCACCCTTAGTATGTCATTTTGGAGCTGAAGGTTACTACTCCCTCCTGTCAGGCTGACAGTCAGCAGAAACTGCCAAGGCTAATGGTTTCCTGGCACCTCATCTTGAGCTGTAATTTCTCTCCCAGGTTGACTTATTCAACGGCAGCCCCTTGATTATTTTTTTAATTACAAAATCTTTGTTGTGTTTGCAGTTTTTAATGATCAGTTTTCAAACCAGGCCATTCTAGTTTGGTACACTCAGCAAACTGCTTTACAGATCATCTCAGCGCACCTAGGAAATAAACCTTCTTGTTTGGGTGGAGATGGAGTGACCTTATTCAAAGTCAGAAGTTGTATGGCAGACAAATGAGCCCTTAATTAGTCCACTGTTCCAGTCACTAGACTATATCCCTTCTCTATGTGAAGTGAGAGTTTGTTTCTTTTAATTATGACCAACCTGACTTGTGAAATAAAGTCCTTTACAAATGC
Organism: Pelodiscus sinensis; assembly: GCF_049634645.1. Lineage (NCBI taxonomy): Eukaryota > Metazoa > Chordata > Testudines > Trionychidae > Pelodiscus > Pelodiscus sinensis. The sequence continues at coordinate 835,057 of NC_134735.1, forward strand.
CTGCCTGTTCTGCATTCTCAAAGGCTAGTTTGATGCACGGGGATTTAACTAGCAATCTGTTATCTTTTACATCATTGAAGTGACCACCAGTAGGTAGTGGAGCCACTTACCTAAACTGGAACTTGTCTTCAGGCTAGGAATATGCTTCATCTGATGAGAGGGATCACCTATGTATTTAAGGCAGATAGGAAAATCCAAGCGACTCACATCTGCTAGAGCACAAGGTAAAGCTGTCATTAAAGAGTTTTCTCAGTCTACATATAGAGAAGGCCTTTGGCCAAACATGCTACATGAAACAGTTTCTCTACTAGTTAAAGGAAAATTGGGACCCTCTGCAAAAATGAAGATGGAGTATTATCAGCTTGTGAATGAATTAGGAATAAGTCTAGGCCTTTGGGACTTTGAAAATATTGGACAAAATAAACCCTCTAGACAACCCAATATCAGATCTACACCACATGACAAGGGCCACAAAAGAATGGACATCATGGCATGCAAAGTATACTCCTCGGCCACTTTGCTCCTGAGAGCAGCAAACTGCACCACCATGCTAGCGGATTGATTATTCTAATTACTTGAAGTTGCAAGAGCTTGTACAGTGCCTGCTTGAACATAAGAGGCCGATCCTCTTCAACATCATGCACAAGGGGCGCACAATTTCTCACACGGCGCTACAGTCTGCAATAGATATAGCCAACACTGCAGCCTGTGTCACGGCCTCGGCCATTGTGATGTGTTGAATATCTTAGCTCCAAGCATCAGGGGTACTGAGGGACTTGCAGCAAAAGGTCAAGGACCTGCCCTTCGATTAAAACTAACCTTTTTGCTACAAAAACCGATGAGGTACTTCATTCGATGAAAGACTCATGCCCTACTCGCCAGGCCCTGGGCATGCACACATCCCCCCCTTTGAGAGCCAGGTACAACACTTACCAGAGGCCCAGAGCGCCATATAGGTAGCAACTGAGGTACGACTTCCGACAGAAACAAAGGGCCCAACGACGTAGGTCTCAACATCATCAAATCGCAGCAGCCCAATCTTTTACATCCAAAGAGCAGATTCGAAGGTTTGGTCGAGAGCCAGAAAGATACTTTCCTTGCAGTCACACCATCGGTCAATTATCCACAGTTCAACCACCGCTTCCGCCCCTTTCTACAACAGTGGTCTTAAGTAACATCGGACAAATGGGTCCTGGAACTCATCCACTATGATTACTCTATCCCTTTCATTTCCTTTCCTCCTACCCATCCTCTCACCCTGTTCCTCTCCAGGGATCCCTCTCATGAGACCCTTCTTCAGCAAGAGGTGCTTCACCTTCTCCAGTTAGGCTCCGTAGAACTGGTACCAACGGAGTTCCAAGGAAGAGGTTTCTACTCAACTTATTTTCAAACACAGAAAAGGAACGGAGGATGGAGACCCATTCTGGATTTAAAGAAGCTCAACAAACACATCGCTTACCAATGATTTAAGATGCTGACCCTAGCAACAATAATTCCAGCATTAGACCAAGGAGCTTGGCTTTCGGCTCTCGACCTCCAGGATGCATATTTTCACATAATTCATTCTGCCTACAGGTGTTTTCTACGATTCATAGTTGGGCATCACCGTTACCAATACTGAATGTTCCATTTTGGCCTTTCAGCAGCTCCCAGAGTTTTTTTCCAAAACTCTAGCTGTCGTGGCAGCATACCTGCATTGTCAGGAAATCATAATATTTCCATACTTAGATGACTGTTTCATAAAAGGCACGTCCTTCTGAGAGACAAAAGATATGGTCAAGACTACCACTGACCACCTGCTTTGCCTCGGCTTCCATATAAACTACAAAAAATCCATGCTCCATCCCACTCAGGCGCTGGAATTTATAGGAGCACACATCGATACCATTACAGCCAGAGCAACTCTACGCGCACACAGATTCTACACACTGTGCACCTTCATAGCAGTAGGAGGGGCGACCCCTGCCACAACAGTTCACGAATGCCTAAAAATCTTAGGCTACATGGCCACCACAACCTACGTCAACCTGGCGAGAATCCACATGAGATGCCTTCAGTCTTGGCTCGCCACACTTTACACTCCATCCAGAGACCCACTCTCCAAGTCCGTTACCATTCTGTAATGGGTCCTCAACTCTTTGCACTGGTGGACGAATCCACACAACATTTTAACGGGCATTCTATTTTCATCAACTGGCCCCTACACTTACCATTATGATTGATGCATCAGTCTTGGGATCGGGAGCCCATCTAGTAGCCCTCACAGCCTAAGGCAAATGGTCTTTTACCAAGGAGATGCTCCATATCAACCTTTTAGAACGGAGAGTGGTGTGGTACGCATTCCAGCATTTTCTGCACCGCATAGCTCGCAAGACAATCAGCATTATGATGCCTGCATGTATTACATCAATTGGCAAGGCAGTGCATGATCTCTGTCCCTATGAACAGAAATTTTCAAACTATGGAATTGGTACCTGGCGCACCAGATTACTCCTGTTGCCACTTACTTGCCAGCAGTGTTGAACATTACAGCAGATGACATCAGTTGCAGAATGGGAGATAGACATGCAGGCCCTCAGTTGTGTTTTGCCAATGGGGGTCAACCAGACATAGACATTTTTGCGACCAGGGACAATCACCAATGCCACCTTTACTGCTCCAGAGCAGCCTTCAGGAAGCACTCCCTTGGGTTTGCTTTCTCCATCAAATGGGATGTACTACTTTACGCGTTCCCACCTCTTCCCAAGCTCCACAAGGTCGTCATCAAAATCAGAATAGAATGAGCCCGCGTGATCCTTATCGCACCAGCATGGTCGAGACAGACATGGTACCCTTACCTCCACAGAATGATGGTAGCAGATCCATACACCTTTCCTTTTCAATGCAGTCTTCTCTCCCAGAAACATGGCAGAATTCTCCATCCCAAACCACGCAAACTCCACTTCCATGCCTGGCCTCCTTCATGGCTCCAAGATGCCGAAAATACCTGTTCAGAAAGAGTAAAACAAATATTAATCAATAGCAGGAGGGAATCCTCTAGGAAGACTTACCTCTACAAACAGAACAGATTCTCCCAGTGGCTCAAACGTAGTCACACCATACCCCCTGAAAACTGCCCTCCTCCACCTCCTATTGGACTACCTGTTGCACCTAAGGGAGTCGGGTATGGCTTTAAGTACTATCAAGGTTTATGTAGCAGCTATAGCAGCCTTTCATTGCACCACTGATGGCAGCTCTTTCCTCTCTAACCCAATCACGAAAAGATTCCTCATGGGTTTGCAAAACACCTTTCCATCCGTTTGCCCACCAGTTCTCAACTGGGATTTAAACAACGTACTTAAGAGCCTCACGAAGCCACCTTTTGAGCCTTTGGCAACCTGCCCTTGGTCATACCTATCTACGAAGGTCTCCTTTCTAGTCACAGTAACCTCCAGTAGAAGAGCTTGCCGCACTAAATGCGGATCCCCCTTATACAATTTTCAACAAGGACAGAGTGACACTTTGGCTTCACTCCAAATTTCTCCTGAAAGTTCCCTCTCCCTTCCACATCAACGAACTGATAAACTTACCTGTGTTTTTCCCCAAGCTGCTCACTGACCCATCACAGGCTGCATGGCATACCCTTGATGTTCGCAGAGCTCCCGCATTCTACATTGATCATATGAGAGCCTGGCGAATATAGAATCATAGAGCTGGAAGAGGCCTCAGGAGGTCATCAAGTCCAGCCCCCTGCCCAAGGCAGGCCCAATCCCAACTAAATCAACCCAGCCAGGGCTTTGTCAAGCTGAGACTTAAAAACCTTCAGGGATGGAGATTCCACCACTTCCCTAGGGAACCCATTCCAGTGCTTCACCACCCTCCTAGTGAAATAGTTTTTCCTAATATCCAACCTAAACCTCTCCCACTGTAACTTGAGAGCATTGCTCCTTGTTCTGCCATCCATCACTGCTGTGAACAGCCTTTCTCCCTCCTCTTTGGAACCTCCCTTCAGGAAGTTGAAGGCTGCTATCAAATCCCCCCTCACTCTTCTCTTCTGCAGACTAAACAAACCCAGATCCTTCATTCTCTCCTCATAGGTCATGTGCTCCAGCCTCCTAATCATTTTGGTCGCCCTCCGCTGGACCCCAGCTGCTCTGCCCCCAACTTCCCCAAGTCAGCTGCTGCTGAAACTGACCAGCGGCTGATTTGGGAAATCCGGGGGCAGAGCAGCTGGAGTGCTACTGGATTGGTTCTGCAGCACTGCCCTCTCCCATGCTGCGCAGTTCCCCGCCAACCCCCACTCCAGACCCCTCATAGCCCCCCTTCCGGTACTCCGGGCATATCTGATAATCCGGAACCCCCGGGTCCTAAAGGTGCCAGATTATCGGAAGTTTACTGTACATGGTAAAATAGCTTTGTGGCTCTGTCTAATATTTTAGCATAGTTTGTTAGATGGGCCTCCTGCCTAGTCTACAGTCTCCTACCAAAAGAGAGTAGGAAATCAAACAGTTAAACTAGTGCAGTGGGACCTACAGAAACACTTTTTAATGCAAGTGTTTGTAATGAGCTAGCTTGCATCACTCAACCAAAGAATACTGCTTGTTCCCTTAGGAGTAGCTTCTTGCTGACTTTTCATGGGAGACGGTGTGAGCTGTTTACAGAGACTTGTCATGTGTTAGTATCACAGCAGTTACATTCTCACTGGCTTACAGTAAAATCTATCTCCAGTGTATTAAGTACTTATTAAAGCAGCACAGTCTGCAATTCTTTAGCCTTAGTTTAATTTTCATCTCTTCCTTGAAATACCTGATAATGGTAAAGTGGTGACTTAAACTGTTTTATCTGTCCAGGATGGGGCAGCGTGACAAAAGGGGTATTTGTGGTGACACAGCTAGTGTTTGAGGAGGGATGCTGAGCAGAGAATATTAAAGCTCTGATTACAAAGTCCTAATTCAAGCTTTGCAGCTAAGGCTATAGCTAGGTCTCCGTTATAAACCAGATTTGTGACTCTTCTGGCTTTGTGTGTGCTTAAAATAACTCAACCTGAAATTTCTCATGGCTTTCTTTCAGTAGCGCCCATGGTACTTCTGCTTTTTTAAATCTGTCTCTAAATATTTTACTACTTATAGAATGTTCCTGACTCTTGCAACATCCCATCTGAGAAGTGGCTTGGACTGCAGATTCCAAACTCTGTTAGTTCAGCTGCCCTTACAAGCAATTAGAAACACTATCCCAGAGGACACTACTGCCAACCTGATAGCAGACCTATGTAACTTTGTTCTCACCCACAATTATTTCCGGTTTGAGAACAACTTATACCTCCAGATCAGCGGCACAGCCATGGGTACACGCATGGCCCCACAGTATGCTAACATCTTTATGGCTGACCTAGAACAACGTTTCCTCAACTCCCGTCCCCTTTCACCCCTCCTCTACCTACGGTACATCGATGACATCTTTATGATCTGGACACATGGCCAAGAAACACTGGAGATATTCCACAGAGATTTCAACAACCTACACCCCACCATCAACCTCAGCCTGGACCATTCTACACGAGAGATCCACTTCCTGGACACCACCGTACAAATCAACAATGGAAAATTAGACACCACTCTCTACAGAAAACCCACTGACTCATACAGTTACCTACATGCATCCAGCTCCCATCCAGAACACACCACACGATCCATCGTCTATAGCCAAGCCCTTCGATACAACCGCATCTGCTCTAACCCCACTGACAGAGATCAGAAGCTTCAGGATCTCTACCAAGCATTTATAAATCTCAACTACCCACCCAGAGAAACAAAAAAGCAAATTGAAAGAGCCAGACGAATACCTAGAAACCATCTACTTCAAGACAGACCCAAGAAAACCAACAATAGAACACCACTTGTCATCACCTACAACCCCCAACTTAAACCTGTCCAACACATTATCAAGAAACTACAGCCTATATTGGAACAGGATACCATACTCAAAGAGGCTCTGGGAGACAGACCCATAGTCTCCTATAGACAACCACCTAACCTCAAGATGATTCTTACCAACCACCACAGGACATACCACACTAATACCAACCCTGGTACCTTCCCTTGCAACAAACCCCGTTGCCAGCTTTGTCCACATATTCATTCTGCTGATACCATTATTGGACCTAACCAAGTGAGTTATAAGATCAAGAACACATATTCCTGCGCATCCAGAAATATAATCTACGCTATCATGTGCCGAAAGTGTCCGTCTGCTATGTACATTGGACAAACATCTCAGACACTTCGCCAAAGGATTAATGCCCACAAAACAGATATTAGACAAGATCACAAAGAGAAAACAGTTTCTTGCCACTTTAACCAGAAAGGACACTCTCTAAATGACTTAGCCACCTGCATTCTGCTACAAAGACCTTTTACATCTGCACTTGAAAGGGAATCCTCTGAACTGTCATTCATGTTAAAATTCGACACTTACCGACAAGGACTTAACAAGTCTTTGAACTTTCTCACCCATTATCAAGACAGTTTCCCCAATTATCACCTGTAATACCATTAACTCACAAACATCCCACTCTCCCTACCTTTAATATCAGCAATTCACAGACACTTACCTTCCTTCCTCCCCCTTCCCACCCCCCCGCATCCTCCTTCTGTTCTGCAATGTGATTTGTCCTTTTCATATTTGTTCATTTTTTTAAATTGTATCCTTTGGTATATATGGTTGTGACTACTTTCTTCCACTATTTGATCTGAGGAAGTGGGTCTGGCCCACGAAAGCTCATCATCTAATAAACCATCTTGTTAGTCTTTAAAGTGCTACATTGTCCTGCATTTTGCTTCAACTACCCCAGACTAACACGGCTACATTTCTATCACTTATTTGGGGACTTGTGCCTCGGGAGTTTTGGAATGTTTGGTTACTGGTACTTTCACAGTTGTTTGCTGACTTGTGTATTCTGAACTTCATGCTGCCTGCAGTCTGGAAGGGACGGAGGCACTCATTTCTACAGGATCAGAACCATGGAGCCCAGGAAACTCTTTCTGTACAGCAGAAATACTGCATGTTGTCAGTGCCTGTGGGTATTTCTGGTACCAGCTCCTACCGCATATTTGGGTCTTGCTCGTAAGAGTTCCTGTAGTACAGATGCTTTTCTGAGCTTATGAACTTCACTGAAGTGAATCTATATTGAAAAACACTGCCTAATGCAATTTCTGAAAACTACAGGAGCAGAGCTTGTTGCAAAACTTTCACCGGCTTCACAACTCAGTTGGCTCTGAGAGAGGCTCCCTGGAGAGGATTTCCTGTGTATCCTGTGCCCCAGTTGAGATACATTGTGACCAATACCAAGTGTAAAAATCATGAGATTAATTTATCATGAGCTTAGAAAAATATATTTTGTTTTCATTTACTTTCTAGTATTTGAGGCTTTTTAGAGTTTTTCTCATTTTAAAAATTTCTACAAAATTGATGGCTAGAAACTTCTATTTTTAGTGTTCTCTGTAGAAAAGTTCCCAGGCAAGAGAGAGGAGGTTAAGAACAAATCTATTAAAACATTTGAGCTTTGTAGATAAACATTGAAAAGTCAGGTAATTAGAAGACAGAACCAGCATTTGAGATGAGGGGAATAGTGTGTGTGTTAAGAAGTCTAGACGTAATCTTAAGATTTCACCATCAATTTTAGGGATTTCTGGTCACTAAATTATTGTTTTTAAGGTAAGAAATAGAAGTCTATCTGAAGTTCACCATTAGGCGTATTCATTTTTTAAGTTTGAAAAGTTTCTTACCTACCTTCATATAAGCCATCTTATAAAAATAAAATATCATTAAACTATATAATTTCTGTCAACTATGACTCTCACCAGTCCAGCTCGATTTGGTGTTTTTCTTGAAGTCCCACCTCTTTGACTCTCAGCTACACAGGAATCTGTTTTTATTTTAAAGGATCAATATTAAGTTATACATGCATAAATTCATTGTTCTAGCAAAGCAATCATGAGACACACATCATTGCATGCTGTGGAATGCCTTATTGTGATCATGCAATGAATCTTTGTTATGCTAAGACAAAGATAGATTTAAACTGTAGGAAAATTGTTCCTGTGATATATGAAAAGTCTTCTAACCATGATGTCATCAGCTATGACTGCATATAGTGATTCTTGCTTTTCCTCCAAAAGTGCTGAGTATAATTAAGATATATAGTCTCCATTGAAATTGGCATAGTGCAGTACCCACCAGTAGATGAGGGGTAACAGAATCAGAGTTAAACATTATTATAGCACTTTGCCACAAAAGGGAAAGAAGGGGAAAGAGCAACACAGAATTATCTGTTGGAATGTTGCTCTCCAAAGATGTGTTCATATGAAGAAGTTTAGTTGCTACTTAACATTAAAAAGCTCTTCTATCAGCTAATACGTTAAAAAACAGTTTTTCTATGTACATCAAAACCTTTTAATAGATTTTTTTTAAAGTCATTGAAGGCAACGAGAAGCAAACAGATAAGTCAGCTTTACAAGTATGCAAAACCTTGGTATAACTCACATTTCTATTTTAATGCTAGTCCTGCCTTTGTAACAAAGAATCATTGAACAAATCTTGCAACAAACGACCAATAAAAAGCAACTTGGAAACAAACAAAACAGACGAAGGCATCCAAGAGAATACTCCCAAAGGAGGCATGCACTTCACACCTCTCTTTAATGATCCCTGGCCACTGATTTTCTTTGAGCCTGCTGGGAACACCACAAACCAGGGCCAGGCAAGAGCTAGGATTTTAAGAGTTACAGCTGCAGCTTTTTCCGTTGCCAGCATCTTGTTTATGTAACCCTTCTGTCAGAGTTGGCAGCAGCCAGATGCCAGGTTCGGTTTCCAGGGCCCCCAGCCAGTGACCTGGGACAATTGCACACCATCCCCAGCTCACCTCTAAGAGGCCATAGTTCCCCTCTCACAAGCACAGTGTTTCAGTGTAGAAAAAAACCTCCTTAATACAAGAGGGGAAAATGCTGCAGCTAAGGCTCATAAACATAAACCACGAGCCCAAAGGTCCATTTAATGTGCCCATCTCTTCTTTGCACCCTCCTCACAGTTGCTCTCCTTGGTCAGTGCAGCCCTGAAGTTCATCTACAGAGTTCATCTCCCAGCCTGGGGTAAGGAGGCACCTTACACACACTGTTACTTGGGTACGCACCAGCTGCCTGGCTGGCCACACTGCTCCTCAGCAGATTACTTTCCCCCTCCCCCCCCCTCCACCAATCCCAAAGTAGGTCCCAGCGATTTCAGCACTGCCACATGTAACAAGACACTCAGTTAAGTCTGACTTAGCTCTGCTCTATCCTGGAGAGAGGAAGGGTCAAACAGATTGGGGCCTTACAGACTTGTCCCCAATCTCTCTCCACTCAGTTGACTTTGGAAGCTGTATCTACAGCTATTCAGTGGAGGGTGAGCCATAAGTGATCTTTTTCAGCTCTGCAGCATGTATACTGACTTCCATACAAAGGGAAATAAGGACAACTGAGGAAACTACAGACCAGGGAGCTTAACTCCTGTGCTAGGAAAGATTATTTGGTCCATTGTTTAGGAATCAGTTTGCAAACATCTGGAAGATAAGGTGATAAGTAACAGTCAGCATAGACTTGTAAGGAACTAATCATGTCAAACCAATCTGATAGCTTCCTTTAATAGGAAAACAAGCCTTGTGGATAAGGAGGAAGTGAGAGATGTGGTCTACCTAGACTTTAGTAAAGCGTTTGATAGTCTTGCATGATCTTCTCATTTAATAAACTAGGGAAATACATTCTAGATGGGTCTACCCTAACGTGCGTGTATAACTAACTGTTGGATAACCATTCCCAGAGAGAGTAGTTAGCAATGGCTCACAGTCATGATGGACGGGCACAATAAGTGGGGTTCTACTGGGATCAATTTTGGGACTGGTTTTCTTCAGTAGCTTCATCAATAACTTAGATAATAGCATAGAGAACATGCTTACAAAGTCTGAAGATGGTACCAAGCCGGGAGAGATTGCAAGTGCTTTGAAGGATAGGATAATTGAGAATGATCTGGACAAACTAGAGAAATGGTCTGAGGTAAGTAGGATGAAATTCAACAAGGACAAATGCAAAGCGCTCCACTTAGGAAAGAAGTCAGAATCACACATTCAAAATGGGAAATGACTGTCTGGGAAGGAGTATTGCAGGAAGGGGTCACAAGGGTAATGAGTCAATAGTGTGACACTGTTGCAAAAAAAGCAAACATCATTCTGGAATGTAATAACAGGAGTGTTGTAAGCAAGATTCGAGAAGGAATTCTTCCACTCTACTGTGTGCTCATTAATCATCATCATCATTTGTCCTTTGGGCTCCTAATGGAGCATTGGGCCTCCACAGTCATTCTCCATCTCTCGTGATCCTTAGCAATAGTCTTGATTTGATCCCATGTTAAGCCAGCTGCTTTTACTTTGTGCAGGAAGCTTCATCGCCATGTTTGTTTGGGGCGTCTCCTTTTTCCCTTTAGATTGCATTCTAACGTTTGTCTCATGATGCATTCCTCCCAGTCCTCATGCAGGATGTGGCCTGCCCATAGCCATTTTCTCCTCTTAATCTGGACGTCCATTGGTTTCTGACTTGTTTTGGTCCACAAGGTTTGGTTTGGCACTCTATCATACCACTTTAGTTGGCGAATGTGTCTAAGGTATTTATTGACAAATGTCTGAATTCTCTTAGTGTTGCTCTGGACAACGTGCCATGCCTCTGAGCCATACAGCAGCACTGATTTCGCATTAGAAGTGAAAATGCATAGTTTGGTTCTTATTGAAATGGCTCTTGTACCACAGACTGGTCATAGTATGACAAAGGCTTGTTGCGCCGTTCGTATTCTTGCACTGATGTCCTCTTCATTTCCCCCATTCTTGCTCATTAACACAGCCCTGCAAATCCTTGGATATATGCTTTATGTCTATGGGTATCAGCAGATATCAATTTTGTATCTAGGACCCTGCAAACTTGTGGATAGCCGCGTTATATCTGCATCCCTGCTTCCTGCCACCACCTGGGTGCAGATATCCATGGCTCATTTTTGTGCATTTGGATGCAGAAACAGATGCACATTTTGTATCCACGCAGGGCTCTACTGGAGAACTGCATTCAGTTCCGGGCACCACATTTCAGAAAAGATGCGAACAAACTAGAGAAGGCCCAGAGAAGACCAATAAATGCCTAGAAAACGTTACTTACGAGGGAAGATTGAAAGATTAAGGATTGTATAATCTGGAATAGGCATTTAAAAGTGTAACCATTTAAATGGTTAAACCATAAAAACGGTTTAAAAAATAAGCATCAGCTTATCGGACATTGCAGTTGCGTGCTGGTTTCCTGGCTTCACTGTGGACTCTGCAATATAACTGTTTTTATACTGCAGAACCAGCAGCAAAGCCAGCTTCCCGGGAGGACAGTATAAAGTTTATACATATAAGCTTTATACTGCAGAGCCTGCAGCATGTTTAGCCACTAGGAGTTTTAGTGGTTACATTTTTAACGAGTTTTTACCTTCCAAGTCTGGAAAAGAAGACTGAGGGGGGACGTGATAGCAGTTTTCAAGTACCTAAAAAGTTATTAAAGAAGAAGGGAGGAAAAAGTATTAACTTCTGATGATAGGACAAGAAACAATGGGCTGAAATTGCTTCAAGGGAGGTTTAGGTTGGACATTAAGAAAAACTTCCCAAGTGCCAGGGCAGTTAAACACTGGAATAAGTTGCCTACGGGGGTTGTGGAATCTCCACCACTGGAGACATTTAAGAGCAGGTTGGACAGACACTTGTCAGGGATGATCTAGAGGGTAGTTGGTCCTGCCAGCAGGGCACGGTACTTGATGACCTCTAAAGGTCTCTTCCAGTTCTAGGATTCGGGTTAGCAGTTCTATCATGCCAAGCACCTTGGCAAAGTGGGTGTGCAAGTGAGATCAGCATCCGAAGTCCTCAGTTCATCACTAGACGTCAGCGGAGAGCTCATGCAGACTGCTTACATTTAGGGTAGAGGTCTCCAACGTTTTTAAGCACAAAATCGCTTTTCGAATTTAAGTCTGTCCAGGATCTACCTCAAACCCAAATACCCTTGCCCTGCCCCTTCTCCGAGCCCCTGTTCCACCCCTTCGCCGAGGCCTCACCCTCCTCTCTCTGTGAAGATGGGGTACAAGGGAGGGGGACAGAGCGACATCAGTGCCTCCCTGCCTCTGTCTCCCCCACTCTGCACAATAAGTAGGAGGCTCCCAGGAGGCAGCTCTGAGGCAAGAGCCGCAAGGCAATGGGGTGGAGGAGCAGCTGAAGTGCAGGCACTTGACAGCCTCCCAGCCAAACCAGTCAGGATCACCTCTCAGAGGCTCCAAGATCTACGGTTAGGTCCCAATCTACTGGTTGGTGACCACTGATTTTAGGGTGTGGATGTGTGGCAAGCAAGTGTCTTTTTTAATGCTAATCAAGACTGTCCCAACCAAAACTCAAAGGACACGGGCAGGTAGGCACCATGACATTCAAAGCACCAAATTTTCCCAAATTCTGTGGTCCCTAGGCAGCTGTGTGCTGCGTGTGGAGCAGCCTCATTCTCTGTCCTCCCCTCCTGCTCATGGGCTGCACCCATCAGGGTAATCCCTCGTGGGGTGCAGGACCCGGGACACCCCTTTGCTGTGCCTCTATTCACCCCTTCTGCAATTGAATGTGGACTTGGGGGGAGGAGCTACTCCCCCCATTGCCCTGCCCCCTCTCCATGGTGGGGGAGGCTATGTCGAGTATCAACATTTCTAGATATGGTCCTGCTCACCATTCTTACAGTCCTGTCTGTATTTGTTACATCAGCAGCACAAGAGAGCAGTGGTGTGCATGGTGCTGCCCTGCCAGATGCAAGGAAGAGTGGAAAGTCTTATATACCCTTGTGAGATTAAAGCGCATTCATCCATTGCCTGAGCAGAGTGATGCAATTTCTTCTCCCTGCTCTGTTTCTTTCTCAGTGTGATTTCTAGAGATAAGGGGGTTCAATGTCAGTGGCTTTTACAGTTATTCTCTCCCCCTCTGCCAAAGGGAAATCATTGGGGGTTTCGTTTTTTCCTTTTCAACCTTTACTCTGAACCCAGTGGTAGTCAGGATGGGACTCTGGCAGTTATTCGGGCAGATATTGCATAGCACAGTCTGAGACCTTACTGCTGAATCTTTACTTTTATTTCAGGAGCTTCCTGTAATGGGAGGTGTATGTATGACATAAAATGTATTGTGCATCTACTGCTACCTTTTGATGTTAATGAGCTGTTCTCTTTCACAGGCTGGCAGTGATGGTGAAAGCATAGGAAACTGTCCCTTTTCACAGAGACTCTTCATGATTTTGTGGCTCAAGGGAGTAGTGTTTAGTGTCACAACGGTTGACCTGAAGAGGTAAGAAACGCTGTTCCTCTGCTAAGTGTACAGTAGCTTCATTTCTCAGTTTGATGTATAGGTCCAGGTGTTCCAAATTTTACTTAGTTCCTCTGATTTCAAATACGACTGACTTCTTGCAGCAATCGCTGGGTCTGTTCCAAGGCAGTCTGATCTCTAAATCACTTACTGTAGAGTACTTATTTGGCGTTGCATCTCACTGCATGATGGATGCAAGGTCTTGCCTGGGTTGAATTCTCACATCTATTTGCATTATTGAAAGCCAGCTTTAATGTCTAAAGATGGCGTCTGTAAAGTTAATTCGTGGGACGACATGTTAATGGATGGTGCCTTAACCAATAACTGAAGAAGTAAAACAGGACACAAGCAAGAACTATAAATAATTAGTTCATAAATCCGGGTGAGAAGCTGATTCAGCCTTCTTCCATTATGAACAAATTCCTATGTTTGTTTACCTTTTTGAGATGTTGAGATTGGTCTCAAGGCCTCAGTTCCGTGTGTGTGTGTGTGTGCGCGTGCGCGTGCACATATATTTTTAATGTGCTGCACTTGATTGATCATCAATCTGGTAAACTTCTTTGCCATGCACAAAGGTTTAGATGATCAATGCTTCATTAACAGACCAACCATATTCCTGTGAGAGATGCTGTACTAACTGTATTTGCCTGACTAAATTGTGTCACACAACAAACAAAATGTAGTCTGGGGCAAATTTTCAACGTTTAGTTTTTTACAGCTTCATCCCCAGTTGAGTTAATATTTTTAATGCCTTCAATCTCAAGGACATGTCCTTTTAATCTGAATGGCGCAACACATTTCTGGTTAGAGCGAAACAAACACAGGACAGTAACCTAAATCAAATATTGTATCAGTGAGCTAGTAGAGAAATAGACATTTGCCAAAGGCCACCTGTAGTGTTTGTCATAAATAGGATACAAAATCAAGGATATTATGTCATCTAGATCACTGTATATATTCCTGGCTTACTAACATGGGATGAGTGGAGTATATTCTAGTAGGAATTATACCTGAGAATTTCTGTTGGGTGACAGTGAACGTTGGTAGACTTCCTGTGCCATACTACATAGAAAATCACTCAATATAATTAAACGTATTTTGTCATCAGGTACACACTACTAATATTTTCTAGACCAGATAAATGTTTCCTATCCAGTTTCTTCACAGAATGCACTAGTAGGTTAGTCTTACAATTAGCCGTTGAAAGTAAGTATTCTATTACAGGTGACATATGGTCTTGTACAAATATGAATTGCTTCATAATTCACTGCAAAGGTATTTTGACAAATGAAGAATCATTGGATGCATCATAAAGATCATCTGACCTACAGACAAACTACCTCTGGGTTTTGGGTAATTGGAGATTGTGGGACACAGCTTTTAGAATCCTCCTTTTCAGATGTTTGAGAGAAGTCCTGCTGTCCTCATGTAATAAAAACAATGATGACATTTTCACAAAGAGATGTTGGTAGAAGAAACACTAGAGAATGAGCAGAAATGCAATGTAATATAATCTGCTCTTTTTATAGTATTTAATCAATATCAGGTCTATATCAGCCTATGTCCATTTAAAACTGAAGAAACCCTGCAGGAAGGAAACGATTAGCTCAGATTACATGCTGAACCAAGTGATGGCAGAGCCAGAAACAAAACCAGATATCCTATTTCCCAGGCCTTGACTCTGGCTACTGGGTTTCCTAATGGTAAATTCAATACAGTTTTGTTTTAGTATGTGGTACAAAGGAAGCTTCATCATAAAACTACTTGAGGTTGAAAACAAGCATTTATCAATTTGGTTAACTTAGAAGTGGCAGAAGATGGGCAAGTCTATGGCAGTGTAGACTTTGATATCACAGACTTAATTTTTCCTGTTTGAGAGTGAAGAACATAATGCGTTGTGTTCTCCAAAGAAGTATGTGGATAAAAAAAGTTTGTCAAAAGGTCAGCATGAGACATGCTGAACAACCGAGTGAGTAGTTTGTAGCTTTTGATATTGCTAGCAATGGAATTAGAAACCTTTTAGCACCACTGAGTGAGGTGAACTCCAGACTGGTAATCCAGTGCGGGTATTTACTATTTCTCCATATAGCTATATGAGAGAGGGCACATTTAAAAGAAGTCTATTTGATATGACGGCATTTGTAGCAATGTTATAAAGTTCCTTTGGTTGGATAGGATTTCCTTGCAGATATAGGTGTTGCTTCTAATACACACAAACTAAATGCACTGAACTTGCCAGTTAATTTTGGTGGGGCTTGTAGAATCTCCAAGAAACCTGAGGCTTCTACTGGGTTTCAGCTCTGGGCTCCCTTGCATTTGATTGTCTACTCTCAAATCTCAGAGCAACGTTTGGAACAAAAATCAGAGGAGGCTCATGTTAATAGAACCATTATGGTGAAGTGTGTGTGTATCTGGGTCACTTCAAGTCATGTCACACAGTTATCAGTGCACAAGATTTCTATTCAGATCACTGTTTTTGTACCCTTCATATCTGGGCACTAATGAAAAAAATTTCAGGTTTAAATTGAGTGCAGGAGAGTTAAATTATCCTGTCTTCTTCTTAATAAGTCCTCCTAGTTCTGTAGGTTTTGACTTGAGGGTGGGAGGAAGCAATGTAAATTCAAAACTGAGAAATAGGATTAAAGCAGTTGGAATTTTGTTTTGCACCTGACCTTACAGTGATAGCTGTGTGCTCTGTGATAGAGGGACACATCTGTGGTCACGAAGTAATTACAATCTTGAATCGAGGTAGTATAGCAAATTAACCCTTTGTTTTAAAGTTCAAAATAAGGCTACTGAAATACTTGTTAATCAACACTCCTGGATTACCAACTGCCTCGCAGTAGCTCCACACAAGAGGAATTGAATGTTCTGATTAAATTGGAGCCTTCTTTATTTTGGTTTTCTGCTGTGTGTCAAGATAAGAATGGGTGCTGGGATTTGTCTCCATGTTCATAATAGGGTCATTACAAATGGCTTGTAGGGATGCAGTTTCAAGGACTATCATAGGCTCTTTTATATTGTGTTTTTTCCAAGTCTAACTACTGTACATCTTTTTTAAGCTTCAATTTTCCAAATTTTGCTACTCCTGTGCTATTTCATTATGGACAATCACAAGCTTGTTTTGAATGTTAGATACTAAGAATATTTCACTTGTTAACTGATCTCACTAACCTAGAAATTGTGGGTATACTCGCAAACCATCCTTTTGTTTGGTAGTATAATACAATTTGTAAACAATAGCAGGCCTAGTTTGCAGTAACTAATTGTTTAGACTGTAAGGCCTGTGTTTGGTCATAAATGAAACCACTGGAGAACACCCACTGGAGCTCTAATTCAATTTTGTAGTTGTCTTAGCAGGTCATGGTTTGATACAAAAGTTCACAAACAAGTAACTTTGGGACACAGAACCAGAACTGAGGCCTATTTGATTTACTTTGTATGATGTGTATTTTCCTTTCCTAAATTGTGTTAAATATAGTACTGTGCAAACAAAAGAATATCTTGCAGTTCTCAGTTCAGATATTAGTTACTTGGGGCACAAGACAAAATATGCACACAGACTGAATTAAATGAGACATACCAGCATTTGAGTGAGGTCATACATGTCTTGCTTCTATGCAGTCAGACAGAGGCTCTATTCTTTTCCTTTTCAGTGACACAATTTCTTATGCGCAGGAATTTAACTTCTTCTGATGACTGGAGAAGGGTGCAGTGTATGAACTGTTAAGTTTGTAATAAAATTCAAGGCAAGCTTGGGTTCAATTGCATTTAGAAAGCCTGCTAGCATGAGTTTACACCTTTTAGTGTCTATTTTCAAAATACTCTCCGAATTTATAAAATTGACACACTGCCCATACTTACCCCCCACTCCTAAATATTTAAAGACTGCCCATACATAAAATCACTTCTCCAGTAGCTTGGGGAGGAGAGGGAAGGTTTCCTTTTTACCAATGTATTTATACCAGTATTTCTTGGCTCTTTGTTTCTGTACTGAGCATGTGTTGGATGAACATCACTCAATCATGCTGCCTGGGGATGCAAAAGAGTAGTTGATTAGTCAACTACCTGATAAGCCTACTCACGTTTCCCCCACCCTTACTACCTCTATATCAGAGGCAGCAGGGTGGGGGGAAGCAGGAGCCGGTGCTGGAGGGAGCTGGCTTAAAAGCCAGTTCCCCCCAGCACCGTCTCTGCGGTGCAGGGGGAGCAGGGAAGGCAGAGGTGTAGGGCGCTGTGGTTCTGCCTTTTAAATTTAGTAAGAGCCTGGTGGCTCTTAGTGCATTTAAAAAACAGAGCTACAGTGGTCTGGACCTGACACAAGCCAAGCTTGCTCCAGTCCCGGCTCACATAGGGTCCTGGACTTACCCCTGCTATTGTATTGAGTACACAATTAGTCATTTAACCGCTAGTCAGCATCCTTAATGCTGACCCACTGCACTGGCATTTAACAGCTTTTGCTGTGCTGTTTGATTTTAACGGCTTGAGTCCACATAGCGCTGGTCTTGATCAATTCTCTGCAATTATTGTGAAGCAAGAGAGCTGAAGTTAAATTGTCTGCGCATTGACACATGATTAGGAACAGCTTTTATGCTTTAATTTCACACCCTATCATTTTAACCTTTGAGTGCCGACAAGTTATTTTCCTAAAATGTGGTAAATAGCCAGACTAGATTCCAGTTGTCGTCAGTTACTTAAATGGACAAATTACTGCAAATAAGGGCTTGGCCACACTGTGCTTTAATCTGCACCAGCTGGGATGTAAATTCTACTGTATACTGACTGGCCCACGTGGATTCTGCTAGTCCATGCTAATGGTTTGCTAATGTACGTCTGTGTAGTCCTATTTCAGACACATGGGCCAGTTAGTCTGCAGCACACTGGTGTGCTCGTTAGAAGCCTCCTCTCTGTGCACAGAAGCCTTAACGTGTAAACTTCATATGGCCCATATCTGCAAATCGGAGTAAAAGTCAATATGGAGACTTTTTAGAAGCTTAGTGAAAGAAACAAAAGAATGTTTAAAGGTTTCTATTGGTGAAAGCGGACAGGTGCGGAGGAGCACATGGATCAGACAGACATCTCTTAGGGGAGGCTCTATTAATAGAGATGGTCTGTGTTTTAGTCAGGGGGAGAGCATGGAATTATGGGTCAGAACACATGGGACACAATCAAATGAAAGAGTCGAACATATCAGGAAATGGCAGACAGATAAATAGTGACAAATTATTAAAGTGCTTGTACACAAATGCTAGAAGTCTAAAAAAATAAGATGGGTGAACTAGAGTGCCTCGTGTTAAAGGAGGATACTGATTTAATAGGCATCACAGAAACCTGGTGACGTGAGGACAATCAATGGGACACAATCGTTCCGAGGTACAAAATATATCAGAAGGACAGAACAAGTCGTGCTGGTTGGGGAGTGGCACTATGTGAAAGAAAATGTAGAATCAAATGAAGTAAAAATCTTAAATGATCCAAAATGTTCCATAGAATCTCTATGGATAGTAATTCCATGCTCCAATAATAAGAATATAGCAGTAGGGATACGTTATCGACCACCTGGTCAGGATAGTCATAGTGACAACTATCAAATGCTAAGGGAGATTAGAGAGGCTATCAAAATAAAAAGCTCAGTAATAGTGGGGGATTTCAACTATCCCCATATCGACTGGGTACATGTCACCTCAGGACGGGATACAGAGAGAAAATTTCTTGATACCTTAACTAACTGCTTCTTGGAGCAGCTGGTCCTGGAACCCACAAGGGGAGAGGCTATTCTTGATTTAGTCCTAAGTGGAGCGCAGGATCTGGTTCAAGAGGTAAGTATAACTGGACTGCTTAATAATAGTAACCATAATGTAATAAATTTTAACATCCCTGTGGTGGGGAAAAATACCCCAGCAGCCCGACACTATAGCATTTAATTTCAGGAAGGGGAGCTACACAAAAATGAGGAAGTTAGTTAAATAGAAATTAAAAGTTACAGTGACAAAAGTAAAATCTCTGCAAGCTGTATGGAAACTTTTCAAAGACACCATAATGGAGACCCAACTTAAATGTATATCCCAAATTAAAAAACACACTAAGAGAACCAAAAGAATGCCACCGTGGCTTAATAATCAGGTAAAAGAAGCAGTGACAGATAAAAATATATCTTTTAAAAAGTGGACATCAAATCGTAATGATGAAAATAGAAAGGTGCATAAACTTTGTCAAATTAAGTATAAAAATATAATAAGAAAAGCCAAAAAGTAGTTGGAAGAACAGCTAACCAAAAGCTCAAAGTAATAGTAAAATGTTTAAGTACATCAGAAGCAGAATGTCTGCTAAACAACGAGTGGGGCCCTTGGACGATCGAGATGCTAACGGAGCCCTCAAAGATAATAGTCATTGCGGAGAAGCTAAATGAATTCTTTTGCTTCAGTCTTCATGGCTGAGGATATCGGGGAGATTCCCAAACCTGAGCCATTCTTTTTAGGTGACAAATCTGAGGCATTGTCCCGGATTGAAGTGTCTTTGGAGGTGATTTTGAAACAAATTGATAAACTTAACATTAATAAGTCACCGGGACCAGAAGGCATTCACCCAACTCATATGGGAAATGGCCGAACTATTAACTGTGGTTTATAACCCATCCTTTAAATCAGCTTCCGTACCTAATGATTGGAAGATGGCTAACGTGACGCTAATATGTAAAAAGGGCTCTAGAGGTGATCCTGGCAATTACAGACCAGTAAGTCTAGCATCAGTACCGGGCAAATTAGTTTAAACCAGTGGTCTCCGACCTTTTTACACCCAAGATCACTTTTTAAATGACACAACAAGCCTAGATCTACCGCCCCGCCCCTTCCTTGAAGCCCCACCTTCTCTGTTCTCCTCCTCTCCATCACTTACTATCCCCAACCCTTATACTGCTGTTTTTTTCCCTCAATTTTTCTGTAGGAAGAGGTCTTTCCAACATTTGACCTGTCTAGACTGGACGAAATGTCAGAAAAAAACCTTTTTTTGGAAGCCCCCTTATTCCTCGTGGAAAGAGGAATACAGGGGTTACTGAAAGAGCATGTTTGCTCTTCTGCTAAAAAAAAAAGTGGAAGAACAAATGCATCCCTAGATGCGGAAGAGTTTTTCTGGGATACCTCTGGAATCCTGGAAAAATTCCTGCAGTCTAGCTGTACCCTCACTGGGTTGAGACAAGATGTGTGGCCTCTGGGGTGGGAATGAGGGGTTTGGGTGAGAGATGCAACTTCTGGGAGGGAATTTGGATGTAGGAGGAGGTGGAGGAGGGGATGCTGGCTCAGGGAGGGGGCTCCAGGTTGGAGAGTATTGGGGTCAGGTGGAGGGTTGGGGTACTGAGCAAGCCACAGTCTTGTGGATGTGAGGGTGCAGGAGTTTGGGCTGGGGGATGGGAGGGGCCCAGGGCAGGGAGGTTAGGAGTATAATGGGCTCAGGACACAGATTTGTGGTGTGTGGATGGTGTAGGAGTGTGATGGTAAAAGACTGAGGATGTGGGGGTGCAGAAGTTTGGCAATGTGAGAGGCTCAGGACGGGGTTGCAGTGTATGGTCGGGGGGGTGCAGGAGTGCTATGATGCTGTGGACACATGGGGGTTTGTTGGCCAGGCTTCATTTTTAAATATGTCAAACGCAAAAAGTTTCAGCATTGTTTTTATTTGAGAACCTGTTTTGATTCAGGGGTCACTGAAAAGTCAGTTGGGGCCACACAAGTGAGATGCTAAAAAAAAATAACCCCTCCAAAGCATCACTAATGTGGCCCCAACTGTGCTGGTGGGAGCAGGGGACTGGTACTGGGGAAGGGTGCTAGTGATGCTGGGGCAGAGGACAGGGTGTTAATGGAGGCAAAGGACAGGATGCCAGTGGGAGTAGTGCCAGTAGGAACAGGGAGCAGGGTGTTGGCTGGGACAGGGAATCCTTGGCACGTGCCTTCCCCCCCAGAGGAGGGAAGCTCCGGCAAGAGCCTCCTCCCAGGACCCCTACCTCCTCCCCTGCAGAGGAGGGGAGCCCCAGTGTGCGCCTCCCTTCCCCTCTCCCCCCCCAGGAGGAAAGCCCTAGTGCGCGCTCCCCCCGGGACTCCTCTTCCCTCCCTGGCACGCAATTCCCCTCCGGACTCCTACCTCCTCCCCTGCGGAGGAGGGGGAACCCTGGCACTCGCTTCCCCCCGGGACTCCTCCCCCCCTCCCCGGTGTGTACTTGCCCTCAGGACTCCTACCTTCTGCCCCGCAGAGGAGGGGAGCCCTGGTGTGCGCCTCCCCTCCTCTCTCTTCCCCCCTGTCTCCCCGGAAGCCCCAGCATGTGCCTTCCTCTGGGACTCCTACTTCCTCCTGGCGCGCCATAGACCTGGAGAAGGGGAGAACGCGCACTTCCGGAAACCCCGGAAGTGGCGTGCAGCTGTCAGACTTCCCTCCACCCCATGGGAAGCCGGCAATACCTCCATTTTCAGAGGTAGGTAATGGGGCATCTTGGGTGTGGAGGGAATTGGTGGGGGGGGGGGAAGCTGAACGCCTCGCGATCAACTGGTCGAGCCCTCCCGATGGACCACTCGATCGCGATCGACGGTTGGTGACCATGGGTTTAAACTATAGTAAAAAATAAAATTGTCAGACACATGGATGAACGTAATTTGTTGGGGGAAAGTCAACATGGTTTCTGTAGAGGGAAATCATGCCTTATTAGTCTGCTAGAGTTCTCTGAAGGGGTCAACAAAAATGTGGACAAGGGGGATCCAGTGGATGTGGTATGCTTAGATTTTCAAGAAAGCCTTTGACAAGATCCCTCACCAAAGGCTCTTCAGCAAAGTAAGTTGTCATGGGATAAGAGGAAAGGTCCTTTCATGGATTGATAACTGGTTAAAAGACAGAAAACAAAGGGTAGGAATAAACGGTGTTTTCCGAATGGAGAGAAGGAACTAGTGGGGTCCCCAAACTGTTTGTCCTGGGACTAATCCTATTCAATTTATTTATAAATGGTCTAGAGAAAGGGGTAATCAGTGAGGTGGCAAAATTTGCAGATGATACCAAACTGCACAAGATAGCTAAGACCTAAGCAGACTGTAAAGAGCTTCAAAAAGATCTCACCAAACTAAGTGATTGGGTAACAAAATGGCAAATGAAATTCATGTTGATAAATGTAAAGTAATGCACATTGGAAAAAATAATCCCAACTATATATACACAATATGATGGGGACTAATTTGGTTACAACTACAGGCAGTCCCCGACTTACGCGGATCCGACTTATGTCGGATCCGCACTTACGAACGGGGCTTTCTCGCCCCGGAAGTCGGGGCGAGAGAGCCCCGTTCGTAAGCTGTTCCGGTGCCCCTGGTCTGCTGGAGACCGTCTCCAGCAGACCAGGGGCACCGGGCGGGTTCCCGCGCTTCTGAGGCTTTGCCAGAGCAAAGCCTCAGAGGCGCGGGGAACCGCCGCTGCTGCCGCTTCAATCTGGGTGCCTGTGGTCTGCTGGGGACGGTCCCCAGCAGACCACAGGCACCCAGATTGAAGCGGCAGCAGCGGCAGGGTCCCTCCCTCTGAGGCTTTGCCAGAGCAAAGCCTCAGAGGCTCTGCTCCCCGTGTCCCTGGTCTGCTGGGGAGGGGGGGGGCGCAGCTAGTGTGCTCCCCCCCCCCCCCCCCCCCCCCAGCAGACCAGGCTTTTGTTTTGGACTCTGGGGCAGAGCAGCTGGGGCGCTGCCGATTGGTCCTGCAGCGCCCGCTCTGGGCACTACTGGACCAACCCGGCAGCACCCCAGCTGCTCTGCCCCAGGTCCTGATTCAGCCGCTGCTGGTCAGTTTCAGCAGCGGCTGAATCAGGACCCTGGGGCAGAGCAGATGGGGTGCTGCTAGGTTGGTCCAGTAGCACCCAGGAGCAGCGCTACTGGAGCAACCCAGCAGCACCCCAGCTGCTCTGCCCCAGGCGTCCCCAAGTCAGCTTCTGCTGAAACTGACCAGCGCTGACTACAGGAAGCCCCAGGCAGAGTTGCTCTGCCCCGGGCTTCCTGGAATCAGCTGCTGATCAGTTTCAGCAGCAGCTGACTTGGGGACGCCTGGGGTTCTTAAGTTGATTCTGTATGTAAGTCAGAACTGGCGGTCAGTTTCAGCAGTGTCTGAATCTGGACGCCAGTTCCGACTTACATACAGATTCAACTTAAGAACAAACCTACAGTCCCTATCTTGTACGTAACCCGGGGACTGCCTGTACTCGAAAGAGATTTTGGAGTCATTGTGGATAGTTCTGAGAACATCCACTCAGTGTGCAGCAGCAGTCAGAAAGGAATAGAATGTTAGGAGTCATTAAGAAAGGGATTGAGAATAAGACAGTAAATATCTTATTGCCTCTATACAAAACCATGGGACGCCCACATCTTGAGTACTGCGTACAGATGTGGTCACCTCCTCTCAAAAAAGATATAGTGGCATTGGAAAAAGTTCAGAAAAGGGCAATAAAAATGAGTTAGGGGTTTGGAATGGGTTCCATATGAAGAGAGAGTAAAAAGACGGGGACTTTTCAGTTAGAAGAGACTAAGGGGGGATATGGTATAGGTCTATGAAATTATGATGGGTGTGGAAAAAGTGAATAAGGAAAAGTTATTTACTTATTCCCATGATGGAAGAACTAGGGGTCAACAAATGAAATTAATAGGCAGCAGGTTTAAATCAAAAGTAAGTTTTTCTTCACTCAGTGCACAGTCAACCTGTGGAACTCCTTGCCAGAGGATGTGGTGAAGGCTAGAACTTTAACAGGGTTCAAAAAAGAGCTAGACAGATTCATGGAGGTTAGGTCCATCAATGGCTATTAGCCAGGATGGGTAGGAATGGTGTCCCTAGCCTCTGTGTCTCTGGAGGTGGGTGATGGGCAGGATCACGTGAGGATTACCTGTTATGATCCCTCTCTCTGGGGCATCTGGTATTGGCCACTATCAGTAGACAGGATACTGGTCTAGATGGACCTTTAGTGTGACCCAGTATGGGCATTCTTATGTTCACTATATATACAACAATGACTTTTGTTCTACTTTTCATATAAGGGCTGATACTAGGTCACTTTGCTGTCCAGTCATTTATAACCTGATTCTGTTTTCTGTAGTTTGTAGGATACAGCTTTTTAAGCACACCCTTGACCTCTCATTTTCACCGTCAAAGGAGTAAAGATAGACTGGTGAGCTCTTTTAAGGACATGCTACTGCATTCACAGGGTACATCTGCATTGCAACTGGGAAGCACCTTCCGCTCATGTAGAGCACTAAAATAGTAGTGTAGCCAGGTGCAGCTCATGCTAGTTGCTTGAGTTATAGACTTGCCTAGAACTTGAGGTACCCATTTGCTCAGTCAGCCTGAGCCACAGACCATACAACACTCAGCTGTGCTTTTCTCTTAAGCGTGCCAGCTCAAACAGAGCTTGTACATACCTATCTGTCTGACCGTGCTGGGAAGCATGGTGCTGGCTTCAGTGTTACACATACTGAAAGGTGATCAAATAGCTTTGAGATTGTGGCTTTGAGGTAGTGGCTTGTATTTCTAAGATAAGTATGATCTAATGGTTAGCATAGAAAACCGAGGGCCATAACTCCTGCATCCTATTCCGATTCTGTACTGTCTAACTTGAACCTGAAACTCTGTGCCTGTTACCTCATTTGTAAAATAGGAGGAGGTAAATATCCCAGTATTTGAGGTTTTGTTCGTAAAGTGCTTTGAGATCTTTGGATAAAATGTGACATGTTGACCCAATATTCTATACTGCCCAGGTGTCTTCCTCATGCTTTGCTTTCACATGTCAGTTTTATTTAAGGACACAGTGTAGCTAAAACTGTCATTTGAAATCATGTAGGGACCTTCCCTGTTGCTAGCTCATTAGCGTGCAGTTCTGTCTGTTTCTGAAAGTAAACCTTCTCTTTGATAGCATTATTGCAACCCCAGTGGTTTTGGCTGCATTTGTTTAAAATAAAAATTCCTGAAAAGGGATGTCATCCAGCCAATGTTTAAAATTGGAAAGGAGCCATGCTGACTTCCTGCAGTTGTGGGTATACAGAGCTGTTTCAATAGAAGGTTGAGATAGTAAGTAACTTGCAGAGCTCTGTGGCTAAGACAGTGGGGAGAAAGGACAGAGATTCATAGCGCTCTGCAATGAGTGAGAACTACTTGCAAGGTTACAGTTGCCATACTTGCCTGAATATCTGACTTCTGGCATCTGGACTACAGGAGGGCATTACGATTGACACCGAGGTGCTTGAGTATTGACCATGGAGCCTCTGGTTCAGTTTGGCCTGCAATTTCAGCTGCTTGTCATTCACAGGGATGCTTATAGCAAAAGTACAAATGACTCCATATACATCTGCCAAAGCATTCGAGCCTTTTTATGGCTATTGCTGCTTCCTCTGTTAAAGGACTCATGCTGTAGCCAGGGAATGAAATCTAGCAGGTCTTCACTTTGGTGTGTCTGATTTCTGCAGTACTAGCTGGTAACTCAGTATAGTTTTTCTTGTTTAACTAGCCACACAACTCTGTGTTTTTGCACAGCAGTTTGAAACAATCTTCTTGAAACTTACTGCTGCTAGCATTGTTACGCTGACCAGTGTGGACAGTAGGGATGTAAAATTCCGTTTTATTGGTTAAATGCAATGTCACCAATTCATTTAACTGACTAAAATGGTTTGGGTTAGCGTGGGCCCTGCTACAGACAGAGGCTGCTTCAGCCCAGCTGCTCCTGGCTTCTGCGCCAGGGCTGCTGCTGCAGCTGCTAACCCCCATGTGGGGCAGCCTGGAGGGGCTGCTCCCGGGTGCTGGTTAACTGTTACTCCTTCAGCAGTTACCCATTAACATCCCTAGTAGACAAGGGGTTTCCTTTGAGATGTATGCAGTATATCACACCCTAACGCAGTGGTCTCCAACCTTTTTACACCCAAGATCACTTTTTAAATCTCAGAACAGGCGAAGATCTACTGCCCCGCCCCTTCCTTGAAGCCCCGCCCTCTCTATTCTCCTCCTGTCTATGACTTGCTATCCCCAGCCCTTACTTACACACTCTGATAAACAGTTTATTTTTAAATTACGCGATACATACTATTAAAATCACGTGTTTATAGTTATGAAATAAATGGTCTGTTTTTTATTCATGCTATTTAAATCTAAAATGAAGCATTTATAATTATACATTTTGTGGGGACAGAGTACTGTGGCTGGAGGCAGGGGAGAGGGAACAGGGTGCTGGGAGGGCAGAGGACAGGGTTCTGCAGCAGGGGACAGAGTGCCAGTGGGGACAGAGTTCGGGGAGTGGGGACGGGAGTGGGGACGGGAGTGGGGACAGAGTTCGGGGACTGGGGACAGGAATGGGGACAGCATTCTGTAGTTGAGGATAGGGGAGTGGGATACCAGTGGAGGCAGAGAGTCCCCTGCATCTCCCTCCTCCCAGCATTCCCCCCCCCCGGGCCGACCCCCAGGGAAGCCCTGCGCGCGTGCCTGCCCAGGGGGCCGAGCCCCCCACACGCGCCTGCCTCGGGGCCAATCCCCCCGTGCAGGAAAGCCTTGCGTGCGCCTGCCCAGGGGGCCGACCCCCCCACCCGCACAGGGAAGCCCCGTGGGCGCTTGTCCCGGCGCCAACCCCCTCCCCGTGCCGGGAAGCCCTGGGGCTAAACCCCCGCGCACTGGAAGCCGACACTACCTCCGTCTTCTCTCGAGGTAAGTAGTGGGGCTTCTGGGGGGTGGGAGGGAAATGGGGGCGGGGCTGACAGGACGCCTCGCGAGCGACTGGTCGAGGCCTTGAGATCGACCAGTAGCTCGCGAGCGACCGGTTGGTGACCACGGCCCTAACGTCATCTAAAGCATGCAAATAACCTCAAATTCCTATTTATACTTGTCAGAGGAATTATTCTGGGTCATAAAGAATCACTGGCTTAGTCTAGGATTTAACTTGCATTGTTGATACATAGTATTGCAATTCCTGTTTGAGTTAAGACTGTCTCAGTATTCTATGGCGGTTTCTGATGGGAGAAAATTTAAAGGGCACTCTTTTCAGACAATACTGTGGATTCAAAGCCTGCATCCTTTATTCCCATTCCCCGCATTCCTCAACTTCAGTGTTCGAACTTCAGTCCTCGAATGTTCCTGTGCTTCCTTTGTCTGTGCTACAAATGAAAAAGCAGATGTGCAAACACACCTTGCATTAAAGGAGTAAATTATGCAAGCTGGAGTGAATGTGAGTGTAGCTGGCACATAGCTTTTAGATGCTGCACACCTGCAGTGTCACATCCTATCATCACTACCAAGTAAGGGGAAAGGAGAGCAGCCAAGAGCCCATAAAATAAATTGGCTAGGCTCGACAAGAAATACAGCAGGAAAGGCATTCTGGGTATATACCCCAGAAAGCAAGAGTTGTCACTGAATTTCTTTCTAAAAAGACTTAATTTTAGACACATGCATGTGTTTAACTTGATAATGTACTCACCTCTGTAGAATCAAAGTACTTATGACTATGTCACAGAGACCCATCTGTTTCCACCAAGTCCATAGTTCTCGCCAGGAAAATGTTTCCCCAATATTTACATACAAAAAATAAATCACCTCCTATTCTTAGAATTGTTGCTAGGGCACACTTTCCTCTTCATGCTTTGTTGTTGACAAAGATGGCATGTGTGGGGTTTTGTTTTATTTCTGGTTTAATTTATATCCATCAGGAAAAATGTGGATGTGGAGAGGTAGAGGTATGAGAGATGCAGACAGGTTCTGTGCAGGTTGCTACATGTGCCAACATGCATTGAGGGTAAAACAGACCTGGAGGTGAGGAAGGAAATTGCAACCGTAAATATCTCAAAGTAACTATGTACAATAGAACCTAAGAGTTACAAACACCGGAGTTACAACCTAACCAGTCAACCATACACTTCATTTGGAACAGGCAGTATGCAATCAAGCAGTAGCAGACAATCCCTGCCCCGTATGCGAATGCCCCCCCCCCCCCCCCAAACCAAAACCACAAATACAGTTTGGTATTAAGCCCAAACTACTAAACATTTTAAAAGCTTAATTGGCCAGGTAAGGAAATTGATTCTGTACTTTTTTCATTTAAATTAGAATGGTTAAAAGCATGTTTCTTCTGCATAGTAAAGTTTCAACGCTGAATCAAGTCAATGTTCCATTATAAACTTTTGAAAGACCAACATAAAGTATTTAGCATTACAAATATTTCAGAGTTACAAACAATCTCCACATTCTGAGGTGTTCATAGCTCTGAGGTTCTGCTGTATTCTACTATTCCTACGTAGATCTGAAAGCAGCTAAACTAAAAATAAAAGCAAATGTGAAAATACCACAAATTAAAATGACAACTTTGGCAGTGTAGTTCTCATAAAATCCCAAAGCATTGAGCTCCTCTTCATGTGCTGTTGCTTACTTAAAGCACCTCGGCACCACAGAGGGTCTTGTTAACGCTACTGACTGGGCAGAGTTGGCACATAGAGATACTGCCAGAGGCCACCATCTGAGATTGGAGGTAGTGCTGATAGCTAGAATCATGGCTGTACTGTGCTTACTTGTTCCTGTTAAAATGGTTTTGTATCATGTTTGTATCCCACCATAGGAAACCAGCAGACCTTCAGAACTTGGCTCCGGGGACTCATCCCCCTTTTATTACCTACAATGGTGAAGTGAAAACAGATGTGAACAAAATTGAAGAGTTCCTTGAAGATGTCTTGTGTCCACCCAAGTAAGTGTTGTGGAGGAAATTGTCTCTGGAACTGGCTATTTGGTAACAGTAGTCTTCATGGTGTCTGGTCTCAGGTTTGTGGGTGTTGCTCAGTTTTAAACTCCTTTTTAGGGAGAAGCTACGGGCAATAAATAGTGCAAATATTTGCTTGCTAACCAAGTTTAAAATGCTTTCCATGTCGTCAAACTAAAATCTGAATTTTTATAATATGAATGGAGGCCTTAAGTACTTTAGTCAAACCCTCTATTTGTCATAAATACCCATTTGTTTAGGAAGAAATCAACATGGAAATACGAGATATTATCTGTAATCAATGTTTCTAATTTTATACCTGCATGTTTGAGCCTGCATATTTTTTATTTTTGCTGTTTAAGGGTGAAGTTGTGTGCGAGAAGGGAGGCAGGATACTTAGGCCATGCTAGTATGAGTGTACTTGTAACTGAAATGGGGTCCCACTTCATCACAGGGCTAGAATCATCCATTAAGTTCAGACCATTAGGAAAACCCATTTTCTGGTGACCTTTTTTTTTGCAAGATTTGTATTTGCAGAAATTCTTCTAAAACTCAGTGAAAAGGCATTATTCAGCTTCTGGTTGAAATGAAAAGTTCGTTTCAAATGAGGATGGTAAATACCAGTGACCCACATGTTTTCCGTTGGAAGGCTTTTTTGCATTCCTTCCTAGTTTACTGAATAGGAAAAAAGCTATGTATACGTTGCAGAATCAGTCCTGTCTGAGTGCATGTTGTCAGTAGCTGGTTTTTGCTTTCTGTGCCAAAGACAGAAGACTTTCTGTGGTGGAGGCCCTTCTTGCCACACACACCTTGAGATGACCCTGCTACTAAATGTGCATGTGAGGTGAAGGCTGAGCCTTAAGCCGGTTACACTTGTGGTGGAAAGATGTGAAATACATGCTTAATTCATTAGAGTATATAGAGGAAGAGCAGGAAACTGTCAAGTATCCTTTAAACTCCTGGCTTTCTACACCTTCAACAAGCAGACTCTGGTGGTGATCAGATATCTTCTGAGCTTTCAGGAAGAGAAAGCATTTCTGCACCATCACATTTTTTTCTTCTCTTGTTATGGAATCTTGGGGTCAATGACCACTTATCTTCTGGGACAGCTGGTTTTAAGTTACATGTTTTTAAAAACTCTCCTGTCCCTTGGACTGGCAAGACTAACAGAGCAAAGCAGACTGTGTATGGTGGCCTAAAGTTATTCTGCTTTGTATAAAGCCCTGTTTTCCATTCACTGAGCCCTGGTGTGTAGCGATAAGAGGAGCAGCTTTCCACTGGAGATTTCTGTGCTTGTTGCAGAAAGCAGAAGTATGTAATTATAGCCTCTACTTCATGGTGGTTTAAGAGAACCCCGAGCAAGACTTGTCCAGTTCTCTTCAAGTGAAAGATTCATTGGGTTAGATGTGTTCTTGACTGTCCATAAGACAAGTCTTCTCTGTTTTCTGAACATAAACTTTGCTTTTAAGAATATTTTGAATTGAATTACCATCTGCAAATATTTTAATATTTTTGGAGGTGACATGCACTATGTAGATGTATGAATAAATGAACTGAGGTATTTTTATCCCGTGTAGGAATAGGTCAGAAAGTTAAGGTTACGAAATGTCTGTTTCTTTAAGATGAGAACTATTCCCTCAAACATCCCAGTCTACCTTAAGCTGTTTTTGGAATAGAAAAGGGCCATTGTGTCTATTCAGCCATCTGAAAAAAAGTCAAAAGGACTGATCAGTTACCACTGAAATTGTTTTACTGTGTACTCTAATAAAGCAATGTCTTGTTGATCAGAAAGAGTTTATTTTTTTATCTAATTTTTTTCTGGTTGAATTTGATTGTAAACCACTTGAATCTTGACCACTGTTTTGTGCATAATTCGGAAAATGCTCTCCTTACCTAATGTGTGAACCCAATGTATAATCTGCAGTGGATTGCACTTTTTATAGGGAAGTCTAGGGTAGGGATGTAAAAAAAGTGGTTAAAAATGTAACCGTGTAACCACTAAAACTCATAGCAGTTGGATGTGTCGCGGGCTATGTAGTATGAAGCTTAACTAAGCTTTATATTGCAGCTCCCGCAGCAAAGCCTCCCCAGTTTCAGGGAAGAGGAAGCTTTGCTGCAGCAGGGAAGCTCCCTCCCCAAGAGTAGTGCCAGAATGTAACCTTGAGTGGGGAGGCGGCCAGGCCCGCCACGGAGAGGGGCCACTCTGACAGGGCCCGTGGGGCTGGGGCAGGCCCCTGCCTGAGGCAGGCAGGGAGCTACTCCAGCTCCTACTGGTTTAACTGGAACCAGCAAGCCTCACCCATTAACTGGTTAATCGTGTACATCCCTGCTCCAGGGATAGTTAGTGGTCTCCACTTAAAGGTAGGTCTGTGCAAAAGCTTGGATCTGAACTCGCACCTCTGAGGCTGTTCAAAGTCCACGTTACACTTGGAGGAATGACCTGTATGCGTGTGGGTTCAGCTCACCTTACGGCATGTCTGCATGCAATGAGGTGTGACTGCAGCACATGTAGGAATTGTTTGAGCTAACTTTCATGTGCCGTGTAGACATACCCTGCATCTCAATGGATAGTCCATGACTGGGAGGGATTTGGAATTAAAAATGCTATTTAAAATCCCTAATTTTGGTATAAGTCCTGTAGCACCTTAGAGACTTATATATACACACACATGAGCTTTTATGGGCAAAACCCACTTCCTTGGATGAGCTTGAGTGGAGAAAAAGGGGAGGCCCTTACAATACCTAAATTTTAGCTTTGACTCCAAATGTAATTTACATGCTGTATAATCTTTTTTATAGTCTCCATTGGAATTTGGCAGGTCCTCTGGTAATCCTTAACTCAGAAATAAGCACTGAAGTGTTTCAGAATTCCAGGTCCTGACTCATGTTATAGATAGTTTAGTCACATTAAGATAAGTCGGAAGAACATGTTAAAGGGGCATTAGGGTTAAGCATAATTTATTTTTTAAAAATTCTTTGCATGTTATCTCGATACCAATTTAAGTTAATAAAACTGAGTTTACCTTTCACTGTTTATGCTGTTCATTATTTGCAGATAATTGAATTTTACAATGGAAGTAGAACAGCCAGTTTCAGAATTAGTAGTCAGTTTCATTTTCTGATTTTGATTGCTCTGTTTCAGTGCAAATGTTGCAAATGTTTAAATCAACATAAAAACAAGTTGTCCTATGGCACCTTAGAGACCTTATTTGGGAATCCGCTTTCATGGGTAACAACCACTTTGTCAGATGCATACATGTCTTCCTATTACCCACAAAAGTTTATGTGCAAATAAATCCGTCTATAAGGATACGTCTACACTACACCCTTAGCTCAAAATAAGCTATGCAATTTGAGCCATGCAAATTGCGCAGCTTATTTCAAGTTAATTTTGAAATATCTTATTTTGTAATCTGGTGCTTTCTACAAAGCACCAAATTTTGAAATAAAACGCTATTCTGAAACGTCCCTTAATCCTAGTGGAACGAGGTTTACAGGGACATCGGACTATATTTCGAAATAATGGGCTTGTTTCAAAGATGCGGCATAGCTATTTTGGTGCACCATAAGTATCCCGAAATAGCACTGCAGTGTAGACATACCTTAAGATGCCACAGGACTCCTTAATGTTTTTGCAGATTCAGACTGACGGCTACCCCCTGAGACTAATCATCGCAGCTTATTGATATGTTTAAAAAAACAATGTAATCATTTTCAGGACCAAAATTTAGGTTAAGATCCAAATGGAAATGTTTTGGGGGTTTAAAAAAGGTGCACCTAATATAGAGCAGTTGTTTTCAACCTTTTTTCATTTGCAGACCCCAATACATTTTTGAATGGAGGGATTGACTCCTTTGGAAAGATTAACTAGATATTTTATTCCACGGGTCAGGTCAAATCCACTAATGTGCTGTGTTAATAACCAAAGTAGAGTGTACACGTTTCTTTGCCTGCTTAATTCTAATTAATACATGATTGGTCATACTGTTTTAGCTGAGTATTGCAGTAGAATTTCTATTGAATATTTGCTCACAAACGGCTTCATCTTTCTGCTTAGATACTTAAAGCTTTCACCAAGGCACCCAGAATCAAACACTGCGGGAATGGACATCTTTGCCAAATTTTCTGCGTTTATCAAGAATTCCAGACCGGAGGCCAATGAAGGTAGGAGACATTATTCCTGTAATCTCTAATGTCTGGTATTTCATCGGGTTTTGGGAACGGCAATAGCAGCGGTCTGGTTTTTAAATGTTAATAGTTTAGTACTGTTTTTTCCTCTGTTTACATCTTTATTTGTCCTTTCTACAAGGTAACAAGAGTGTGTCCAGGCATCACTGGTGATGTCCACAGGTAACTTCCCTCAACTAGACATCCCTTTTAATCCAGCATTGCTCAAAGTGGTCCGCAAAACTACTCTGAGAAACATGCTAACTGGCCGCGCCGGTTTGTTTACTTACCGGTGCCGTGGCCACAGAACCTCATGGCTCCCATTGGCTCCGGTTCACTGTTTGCAGCCAAGGGGAGCCTTGGGATGTGGCGTTCCGGCCTACGCTGCTTCCCACAGCTCCCTTGGCTGCAAATAGCAAGCTGGAGCCAATGGGACCCACGAGGCTCCGTGGCCGCAACACCAGTAAGTAAACAAACAGGGGTGGCCAGATAGCATGTTTCTCAAAGTGGTTTCACAGGCCACTTTGAGAAACGAAGCTTTAATCTGATTCTGCTTTATTAAAAGGCTTGTCTACACTGCCGCTTACTGTGCTGTAACTTTCTCACTTAAGGATGCGAAACCCTCTCCCTCCCTGAGCACAGCAAATTACAGCACTCTATAGCACCAGTGTGCAAAGCACCTTGTGGAGGTGGCTTACCTACAGCGCTGGGAGAGCGCTTTCCCAATGCTGGTGCCGTGAGCTCACTGTTACAGCTGCACTTTAAACTTTAGGCAAGGTCAAAGCCAAGGGCTACCCAGGTCACTTCTTTGAAAGGTGGGTTTAAACGACATAAAGACACTGCTTAAGGGCAAATGAAGGTTTTGTAGACAGCGTGGCATGGGACAACACCAGCAGTACTTCCACTCTGTCCTCATCCCACAACACTTCATCTCACTTCCTTTTCTCTCCTAGGAGCAGCCAGTGTCGGTTACTAATTCTGGACTAATTTGATGGTCTTATTAATTGAGGGGTTCATGAATTGCAATTTGTTACTATTGGTACCGGTAGTGGACCTGCCCTTCATTGCTGGTGCATTGTGGGGGTGTAAAATGCTCAACAAAGCTGTTTTGGTTTGTAATGGCTGATTGTCAATCTGAAATCCTGGGAATCAAAATCTCCATGATTGAGCAGGTGGCTGTTAGTCTTTTGGGTCATTGATCTTAGAGCGGTGACTCTGAGTCTACCTTGAGAGAACAAGAACAGTAAGGCTGCCTAGCCTTGCTGACTGTCTAGGCCAGGGCTACTCAACACGTGGGCCGTTTGTTTGCAGCCCGCAGTGCGGTTTGGGTTCACGCGGGACTCAACACATGGCTTGTGGGTGGGAGCCAAAACAAAAAAGTTGTCAATATAAAGCTCTTCTCTTTATATGCGTTTTAGTAGTTAAATTCCTGGACTGTCATTGCTCATTAACAGTGCTGTCGTATGGGTGGAAATGGGGTAAATATTGCATTTTATTAATAGCGGCAGAACTGACTTAAATAGGGCCAGCCTGTTGTGTAGTCCTGCCTTAATCTTTGCATTCATGCCCATCAGTGTGAAAATCTATTTGCATATATTTGCATATATACTTGCATGTATATGCAACCTCACTTAAGTTGCAGTCCTCAGCATGTGCTGTGAGTATCATTGTGGCCCCTGGGGCTTCCAGAGTTGAGTAGCCCTGGTCTAGGCTGTTGTAAATGTGCATTTTGGGAATTTTGCCATGTCATGCAACTCCTTTAAAATGTGCAATGATACTCAATTTACCCCCCAGGCAGCCTTCCTGTGCCATGCTCTAAGCTGACTCATGTAGCTAGTGCATTCAACATTGGGCTTTTTAATCAGATGTACAGTAAACTTATGGATGTCTTGGTCAGTTGGTCACGCTTTTAAACTGACAATGCACCTTTCTAGTTAATCGCCTTTATTTTGAAATATTCTGTGTACTTAGAGACATGTTCCACCCTGGACGCTTACTGTGGATTCCTCATTGGGAACTACTGGCTTAAAATTCAGAGATGCTAAGTATGCACAATTCCTCTTAAGTCATTTGAGGTTGTTGGTATTCAGCATACTTCCGAAAATCCAGCCCAAGATGTGCATATAGGCAGACATTGACTCTTATTGTGTATACCAAATAGTATTCAAAACAGACCTGGACTGGTTAGTAATTCTTGGCAACTCACTGAAAAGCAGAAATGTGAAAAGCATTGATACAGAAGTGCTGTCCATGATGGAGTTAAGGACTTGTATGTGTAAGCGGAGTTTTAATTTTAATCAGAATGTACACTAATCCTGAAAGTGTTCATTGCCTCCCCCCCTCCCACCGTCAGAACCTACCCCTCTCTCCCTGCAAGAAGTTCTCAGGTTAAGCATGGTGCCTCTGGAAACTGGGGAGCATTTAAGAATTAAAGTTTTCATAGGCCCATTAATGCCCCCTGAAACTTTTCTCGGTTATGAAATGAAAGTATCAGTTTAATATTAAACATCTGTAACTTCACATTTCTCTTCCTTTCTATCTTGTATCTTGCTGCTGCTTGTTTCACCTTTGGTTTCTCTGAGCAGCTCTTCCCTAGAGCTAGCTGGTCTAGCAAATACAAGCTGCTGTCATCCCAGTTGGTATCCTGCTGTTCAAAGGTCAGTTGCATTCTTTACCTCATCCAGGTAGCCTCTGCCAGCTGGAGGTTTGTAAATCTAACCTGGGCACTCTGAAATGGTGGCTGAGTTGTCACGGGTTCTACTTGGAAGTGATGACCACAGACCTGCCAGAAGCCACAAAGAGTAAATAAAATTCAAATGCCCGTCACAAAAGAGCAAGAAATGAGGCTGGTTAAATAAACAGTCTTGCTCACGCTTGCTAACAGTCCATATGCTAGTGCATTAATGAGCAGATGTCTGATAGTCTCTTACAATTATTGATTCTCTAGTGCACCTACTCCACAGTATCCAGACTATTAATGTGATCTGTAATCAGTCACATACACTTGAAAAAAATATATTTTACCCCTAAAAACCAGATGTTAATTTTTAGGGTATGGTTTCAAACTTGTTGCGTAATGGCATAAAACCAGCTCATTATGTCTCTTACGGCACATAATCTGGCCCCTCTTTATTGGGGTTGACATCCAAAGAGTGTGTGTTTTACAAGAGACCCCAAATCCTGGTTAACATGCAGCTTCTGAGGAACTGTCTTGATAACTGGGATGGTTGCTCGTTCCAGAAGACTGACCAGA
The DNA here is from genome assembly GCF_049634645.1 of Pelodiscus sinensis. NCBI lineage: Eukaryota > Metazoa > Chordata > Testudines > Trionychidae > Pelodiscus > Pelodiscus sinensis. The sequence goes on from NC_134735.1 coordinate 871,606, forward strand.
TTTGAAAGTGCATAGTAGAGTAATTTTTGCAGTCCATACTATTAGACTAGAAGCTGTTGCAGGGGTGGGCTGTAATTTTTGATGGGGGGGGAGGCACTCCAAGAATTTGGTAAGTGGTCAGGGCCGGTATTTTTCTGTGTAATTAATGGAGGCACGGGGTCTGAGGTGGACCTTGGGTACAGGCGGGAGCTCTGAGTAGGGGATTCAGGTGCAGGATGGGATGCTTGGTCTGGGATGGAGTTTGGATTCAAGAGGAGGGTTCTGACGAGGGATGTTAAATATCAGTTAATTGAATAGTTGAGTGAGCTCAAGAACTCTTATCGGCAGGGCTTGACAAGCGGCAGTGAGCCCCGCCGCGCCGTGGCGCCGTGCCGGGCTAAAATCTGCTTGCCACGGGCGAATAGATTGCCCTAATTGTCGAGCCCTTCTTATCAGTTAGTGGACTATTCTATAGTCCCACGGGGTGGGGCCAGCAGCCAGTGCGCTCCGGCCTCATTCCTGAGGAACCCCCTGCCACTCCGTGCTGCTGCCTCGGTATCAGAGGCAACAGTGCGGGGTGCCAGGTGGGAGCTGGTCTGTGAGAGGAACCAGTTTAAAAACCAGCTCCCCTCACGGACCAGCTGCCTGTCACTCTAGTCTAGGGTGGGTCTGAGCTCCTCGACCCAGTGTGAGCCAGAACTGAACTGGGCTGTCTACCCACCTGGCTCCCAATACATTCTAAATGCAGAGCTGCTGCAGGGGTAGGTCCCAGACCCATTTCACGCCAGGACTGAGCCAGCCTGCTAAAAAATGTACTGGCAAGTAGGGGGGAGAATGCATGTCGGCCATAGCATTAATCTATCAGCTTTTGCTAATCAGTTAATCGACTGCACCGATACATCCCTAATTCTGACCCGGGGCAGAGGTGCAGGAGAGAGGCCAGGGAGCAAGTTTGGGTGCAGGAAGGGGGTGAGACCTGGGGTAGGGGGACGGGCCGTGAGCGGGGGTGCATGCCCAGTGCAGGCTCTGGCTGGGAGATGTAGGCAGCCCCTGGCCCGTGGCTCAGCGGGACCCTCAGGCAGGCTCCCCGGCTGATGCAGCCAGACACTCTGCTCAAAGCCAGTGTGTGTGTGAATGGCACACGCCTTTTGGGGGGGAGGGGTTGTCTCCTCACCCTGTCGCTGCCCCCAGCATCGTCCTTGCAGCCTCCCAGTGGCCATGGCAAGGGAAGTGCTTGCGGGGGCATACAGCACGTGGAACCTTCCTGGTCCCCTCCCCCAAGGGGCGCACCTGCCACGCCGTGCAGGCATGCATGTGCTGGCCCCAGCAGCTGGCCACTTTGAGCAGTGTGCGTGGCTGCGGCCACCAGGGAGCCTGCCTGAGGGTCACGCTGGGCTGTGGAGATCCAGATCCGGCCCGTGGGTCGTATTTTGCACACCACTGAGCTATCTGGTCCTCTGTCGGAGTGCTCACTACTGGTCAGCCAGGATTTTGAGTAAAACTCGCCCTTTCTTCTCTCTTGCATTGTTGCTGCCAAGAGTAACCATCTACCCTCACTGACCTCAGAATGACATAACCAATCCGGGCTGAAGGCATAATGGGGTGTTCAGTTTGCAACATGTAGACCTTAGACTGAATTACTTATTGGTAAATCAGAATTCCCGGTTGCCAAGCAACCTTCTGCCCCAGGGATCTATTATAGCAGCTGTATTCAAGAAAGCAATCTTCCCAACAACTCTGCTCTGTGGCATCCCCTGATGGATTTGGTTGGAGGTCTACGGACTCTTAGCTGTTACTTTAAAATGTCATTTAAGTCAGGATTCAGGAAAAGGATTTTGGCGTTTCTAACGCGAGAGAATCCTAGCCAGGCAATGCTATATTCCAGCAGCATGCAACTGAAAGACACCCAAGGTTTCTTAAAACTCCAGGAACGTTTGCTCTTTGGGTTTTATTCTTTTAAACTGTCCTCTGCAGCATAGGAAATGTCACCATCATACATAGTTGACACTGACTAATCTATGTGGTGTTTGCACTGCACTTCATGAAACTAAGGTAGCATACATATCTGGAAGTAACTAAGATTGCTAAAATCTTTTCAAAGAGCCTAAGGAGCTACTTTGAACAAGCAAAGTTACTGGTTTTAAATTACTTTTACTTTGAACCCATGAAGGGGAGGGGCGTTTTACAGGGATAGCTGCACCTCTGTGTCCTTGGAGTCTCTCAGTGCAGTCACTTGGGTGTTGGGCCAATGCCTTTGCCTATCTTGAGTGGAATTCCACAATTCTCCAGTTGCTAGTTAGGGCCCGGGACTACAGCACCCAGTGTATTGAGTTCTGGCATCTTTGGTTCCCTGTAGGAGGCTCTGATAACCGAGTTTCTTAAAACTGAAGTATTGTTGTTTTTAACAGCAGGAATAACGTTTTAGAGCAAAAGGGAGTTTAAAAGTCTAAACGTGTCTCTACCTTGTCAAAAATCTCACCGGAAGCTAGGTAGCACCACACATCTGCAGCTTCTGTCTGATTGCCCCAGCTCGCCCCTCTCCCGAGACAGAGACTGTTCAGACTGCTGTGGTCCTTTTGATCATCTGGTTCCCAGGCTTTTCCTGCAATGGCACTGTCCCTTAACCTTCAAGGGCTTGTAGAGAAGTGGCTTGTCTTGAGTCATTGTTTTCTTCCACTTGTTTTCTTACAGCCCCTTCTTCCCCCCACTAACCCAATATGTTCATACATGAAACATTCCAATACTAGGTCAGTGTATAGGAGTAATGAACCAGAACAGAGCAATTCCATTTCTTTAAAATGCTTATCAACATTATAAACAAAGGGGGAGAGCGGCTGGTTGACTAAACTTGAAACTTGCCACTAAAAGGTACAGAAGTTTTAGCAAGGTGAAAGGGGAGAGCTTGTTCAGGTAATCTGTATAAATATGCAGTACCAAATTTTGCAAAGACCGTAGTGCTTTTGAACTGGTGTTGAGTGAAGTACAAACTCTATTTCAACTTCCCCAGCATTCAGGATGTTCAGATCCAAGGTTTTGATTCACACTCCTTTGGTTTGCATCTTTTTTTAAAAAGGCTTAAAGCTTTCACTGGTCATGTGAAGAGTAAATAGTAAGAATTGGGGAATGCTACTGCTTTCCAGTAACACTCAACATTTTGAGATTGACGAGCCAATTAGCAACACAGGATTGGGCCCTTGAAACATCAGAGGAGCTTTATTCTATTCCTGAATGGTAGTTGCAGCAGAATGCAAATGAAACGCAGGATTCTACTCTGTTCTGTAGTGTTTGCAGTTAGAAAAGAGATAAAATTCTTCCACTATAACCAGTGTTGTGCAATTAGGTTTGCGTCAGTTTATGGCCTATGCTGCCCTCTGCTGTTTTTGATTTGTTACATTTGTTATAACTCTTGAAAAAGCAACGGGCTTTAACAATGGAGACTACCCTGGCTTAACCAAGAGATCCTCAGTGACCTGAAACTCGACGTGTCCTCCAAAAAGTGAAAGCAGAATCAAAATTTGACGGTGAATATAAAAAGCACAAATGAATGGAGAGAGAGGCCAAGGCAAAAAAGAGATTAAACTAGCTAGGGTAGTGGTTCCCAATCTTTTTGATACTGGGGACCAGTAAACCCATTCACAAGCTTTTGGAGGACCAGTAACATATATTTGTATATTCATTAAGCAAATGATGAATATGCAATTAAATTGTTTCTGGTCCTCCCAAAGCCCCCCAGTGCCAACTTTAGCAAAGCTTTTGATACGGTCTTCCACAGTATTCTTGCCAGCAAGTTAAGTATGGATTGAATAATTGGACTGTAAGATGGATAGAAAGCTGGCTAGACTGTCGGGCCCACAGAAAAGTCAGTCAGGGCCACACAAGTGAAATACAAAAACACAACCCCTTCAAACCTCACCAATGTGGCCCCAACTGGGCTTGTGGGTACTGGGACAGGATTCTGGGGTAGGGTGCCAGTGGGTGCTGGGGCAGACTACTTGTGGGGGTTGGGGAGGGGAGACAGGGACCGATACAGATACCTGGGAATCCTGCAGGTGCACACCAAGGCCCAAGAAGTGTGTGGGCTGCTCCCAAACAGCGGCGCGGTACCTGAAACGCTGGTCCGTCACATGCCTGATGCCTTCCTGCGTGGGGGGAGGGGGTGTCCCGGACCGCGTCAGCCCCAGCCGCTGGGACAGTGCGCGCCTTGCTCCTCCGCTCCCCATAGAAGCGTGGGCCGCCTGAATAGCCGAAGCCAGCGCAGTCCCGGATCCCCACCCCCTCCCCCGTGTGTGATGGATTGGTGTTTTAGGTGCCACGCCGGCTGTTGGGGCAGTGGGGAGAGCAGCCCGCGCACTTCCGGGACTTGGCTTGCAGCTACAGAACTGCCCCCCAACCCCACAGGAAGCCCAAACACTGATTAATATACTAACCGTCAGTGTAAATGGGGTATGTATAGTCTGAGGCTAAAATGGGGGAGAAAAGCAAGAATTATTTAGACAAGATAACTATCTTCAGGTTCTCCGGATTGGAGTAAATGCATCCTGGAATACTTACGGAACTGGCTGAAGAGATGCCTGAGCCGTTTTCTGTTTTCTTCAAGAACTTATGGCAGATGAAAAAGTGCAATAGAGTACCTCTGTCTAAAAACAGAGGAATAACCACAACCCAGGGAATTCTAGACCAGTAACTTCACTTTGGTACCTGGAAAGATGAGGAAATAATCAAGCAGTTAGTGAGCACCTAAAAGACAATAGGGTGATAAATGCGACAACGTGGGTTTGTTAGGAACATCTCATGTTATTAAACCACCTTAATATCCTCATTGACAAGTGTGGCAAAGCTCTGAGTTAGCCTCCGGGATTCTGCACTTCGAGGTGGCTAGGGCATGCCTACGGCTCACTGTGACCCACAGCCTGCTGAGCCACCTCATATAGGGTAGTCAGTGGGTTTGGGTGAGAATCCTCCTTCGTCCGTCGCCCCTCTGAGGGACTGTCTCTGGTGGTATGGGGGAGGGTTGTGGGTGGGGAGGACCTGGGCCCTCTACTCCACGTTCCAGCCCAGGGTCCCTAATGGCAGTGGCAACAGGTAGTTTTTCCTCCATTATCAGAGCTATAGCCTTGCCATGGTCCATTTCCTTGATCAGCTCTTCCCAACACCTTGATCCTGGTACCTGCTCTCACACATCCTCCTAGCTCTTCCATAGCTCATAACCCCGACCACCCTCCTTGAAGGAGAGCCTTTTAAAGCAGTCCTAGCAGGTTGCAGGCGCTCTGATTAGCGGGTCTCTCTTAATTGCTTCTAGCATGCTCTTAATTGGCTCCTGGTGTGTTATGGTGTCTGCCTGACTTAATTGGTTCTAGTACATTCCTGATTGCTCTGGAGCAGCCCCTGCCCTGGTCACTCTGGATTGGAAATGATTCATCCAGTGGCCAGTATAGTTATCATGGACCAGATGACAGCAGCCAACAGGTCTGGGTCTGTCAGACAAGGCAACAAGTCTTGTGGATGGGGGGAAGTAGTAGAAGTGATGTCTCTTGATTTTTAGTGAGGCTTCTGATACTGTTTCACATGGCCGTCTCATAAACAAACTAGGGAAATACAGCCGAGAGGAACCTACTCTATGGTGAGGGTACAACTGGTGGAAAATCAGAGTTGGAGAGTAGCTATGCATGGTTCACAATCAAACTGGAAGGACACGGGAGTCCCACAGGCATCGGGCATGGGTCTGGTTCTAGTCAATATCATGGAAACCGGCATAGAGAATTCCAAAGTGGATGGTGGTGCAAACACTTCAGAGGACAGGGTTAGAATTCAAACCAACGAAGATGGCCTGTGCTAACTAGAAGGACATTCAATAAAACAAACCCCAAGTCCTACACTTGGGAAAGCTGAAGCAGTTACATAAATACAAAATGGGAAATGACTGTCTGGAACATGTGGATCAGAAGTCATGGGGTGGGGGGGGGGGGAGGAGAGTACTGACAGATATTTTCTACTCCATTCAGTAATAACCCTTTGGCTGTGTGCTTGTCTCTCCCCCTCCGCCCGTATGCTGCTGAGGCTCTGCACAAGGCAGCCAGGACAGCAGATTCCGAGAGCTCCCAAAGACCACACAGTCAGACAGGAATCAGACAAGAAACCAGTAGTTGTCAGCAGACTCTCCTGAGCCACTACGCATATGGACCCTGACAATGGACTCGGCTCAGTCAGCAGTGGGATTCTGCTTTGCCCCAGAGGCCACACAGACAGTGTTGCGTAGACAGGTCCAGACAAGTGACACATTGCTCCTCACATATCAGGGTGCCAACCTTTGATTACCCAGCCACCATCCATCACCTTGCACCTGGTGGTTCGATCGGAGCATCACTACCTGTCATGCTGGACTCTGTCCTGGACAGAGCCAATGTGTCCATGTGATCTGTAGGGAGTGGTTGGTACCACGATGTTTCTGAATGAGGAGTTACCATCCCTCTGAAATGTGCTTCCCGCCTAGTACTGAGCACTAGACGTCCTGCTCATGCCACGTTCTGTGAGCAGGGCTGCCTCTTGCTCACAGCGTAATTTTGCTTTATATTAGCAGAGTCTTGACCATTGTTTGCCAGGCATCACACTAGGACTGTGATACATTGGCTTATGTTTCAGAGCCTCGTCCTACTACAGGAAAGAATCTGGGGGTTATAGTGGCTCTCAAACCAAATCTGTCAGCAATGAAATATTGTTGCAAGGAAAGCAACTGTCATTCTGGTCTGTAAAAGAATGAGTGGTGTAAGCAAGAGCTGAGAAATAATTCTACTCTTTGTGCTGTTTTGACTTCAGCTGGAGTACTGTGCCTAGTTCTGGGCACTAGACTTCAGGAAAGATGAGGACAAATTGGAAGAAGTTCAGAGGAGAGCAAAAAACAATTAAAGGTCTAGACAGCATGGCCCATAAGGAAAGTGGGGGGAAAAAACAGAGGCCAGGGACATGTTGCTTTTCACTTAATATAAGAGCCCTGAATTCATACTTTTCTTAACCTGAATTGTAAGAACCATATTGTCTCTCATAAAGTGATTCCTCTTCAGTGCATTACTGAGGTGTTCTAAGCTTAGCCAATTCTTTTGCATCAGGAAGAGGGTGCAAGAACCAGATGTGCTTCCATGTACGGATACAGATACAAATAGTCTTCAAAGACCGTTATCAGTCTGTGTTGTGGTTTTCATTCCCTCCTCTTTGTTTCCTCCTAAAACTGTGTTCCTTTCCTGCAGCTTTGGAGCGTAGCCTGTTGAAAACGCTGCAGAAGCTGGATGAGTACCTGAACACTCCGCTCCCTGATGAGATAGATGAGAACAGCATGGAAGATATCGCAGTTTCTACCCGCAAGTTTCTGGATGGCAATGAGATGACATTAGCAGACTGCAACTTGCTGCCTAAACTACACATTGTCAAGGTAGATGATTTTCTTGGGTGGGACTAGAATAATTTGAGTTACATTTCTTACAGTGGATACAATCTACTGCAAGATCAGAAAAGTGAAGGAAGATCCTGGATCCCATCCCATTGCAATGAACTTGGTAAATAAAACTGAATACATGTCCTTATTCAATGTAATCACAATATTAACAGCATTGCATAATAATTCAATGAAAGATTCTTGAAATACCTGTGAAACTTGTGTGCCTTCCTTAGTTACTGTGAGACATAACAGATCATTAGAAAAAAAAGACTCGTCAAAGTCAAGCCAGGTTTTGATGCTGTGTAGAAACAGGGAAATCATGAGACTTCCAAGAAGAACCAGATGACTCTAGTTTTTCCAGGTTTCATTAAGCATGTTTTTTTCTATCTGTATAGAAAGTGAGAATACAAGTAAATCACACAATGCAAAATAGGGCTAGAGGACAAGTTAGACACCTCTGAAAGAACTGGGAGATGGCAGAGAGATATCTCTGCAAAAATGAAGTAATTTTACCCCTTCTCCTGCACTCTTGTAGGCAGTTGCACACTGCAGATGGAGCCCACATTAAACATATATGCCTGGCTGCGGCAATAGTTAACTTGTAGTACTAGGTTGTTCATATTAATGTGACGCAAACAGTGAACTGCTAGCTCCATATACATACCAGAAGGGCAAGATCTACCAATTTTGATCTTTTATGGATGTTACACTGTGGGCTTTACACTGTATGAGGATAGTGAGACACAGAATGCAAGAATTGGTGTAATGTAAAGGACATGAAGTCATTGTCGTTGTCTTTGTTTTTGTTTTAGGTGGTTGCCAAAAAATATCGTAATTTTGATATTCCCAAAGATATGACAGGGATTTGGAGATACCTGACCAATGCCTATAGCAGGGATGAATTCACCAATACTTGCCCTGGAGACAAAGAGATTGAAATAGCTTACAGCGATGTCGCCAAGAGACTCACTAATTAAACAGCACTTGCAAAAGAGTTGACTTCTCACATTTCATAACAGAATGCTTTTCCTAACAGACTGTTCTTTTGCATATAAAATAACAATTTATTTTGCATGAATTTGCAGTTATTCAATGTTATGTTGGATAGAGCAGGTACAGTTATTACGTAAATTTGCAAAATAAGAGTAACAAAGCTTGTTTTCCTTTATCATCTTTAGCAGCATATGAAGATTATCATTAATACAGTTTGTGTTAATGTTGCACTGGGGTAACCCTACACACCCTAGCATAAAGGGTCGTTTTCCTCCACTATTTTATCTATTAAGCATAGCTAAACTTTCAAATATTTGGTCCGTTTCTATGTAGATGCTCTATTGAACTTCATTAATTGATCCACAATATTCTCTTGGTATATGGTACATGAAATATTTATGTATTTTGGAATTTTTTTACTTCTTAGGTCTACACATAGGAGGAAAGTAGTTCTGCAGCATATTGGTCTGTACCTGCTTGTCTATCCCCGCTGAATACCAAAGGATCTTATTACCAAAAAAGCCTTTTGCAGACTATTTGGCAATGTTATTTCAACAAGGAAAAAAATACTGTTAAATGTTGGTTTACAAACAGGGGGTCTCTCCTAGAAATGCACCTGCCCCAGCGCTAGGTGTGAATGCTCCAAACTCAGAGAGTTGGGATCTAGGTCTGAATTTTGTTAGGGGCCTCTCAGAGAAAGTGTTTAGTTAAAGGAGCCCGATGAGCACAGGTAACGGTTTAGGGTGTAAGCAAATGGGGCTGTCTGAAGGGAGCTTTGGCCCACACCAGAGACAGTTAGCAGAAGGTCATTTTGATGGGTCATCATGGAGAAACCAGAAGAGCGAGACACACCCACCATTGGTTCAGTTCAAGAACTGCAAGTGGCTGCTTTTTGGTAGTAAGGAGCCTTTGTTGTGTGTAGGTTGTCTTAGTAACACTTATTTAGGGAAACTGCTGTCATAAACAATGTACATGTAAACGCTAGGGATCTAGTTGACAAGTAGCTACTGTATATGTTAGCTAGCAGTGCAATGAGTAGCAATATAAGACTGAACACAGCAGCTAGAGTAGAAATCTTGCTGAGAATTTTTTTTAAAGATTTTTTCTGAAGCATGTTTAAGTGACCTTTAAAAGAGACTATTTGCCTTAACGTACAGTATGCATTTTTCTAAAAGAAAAGCCCTCTCTTGTTTTCTTTTAAAAGTAATGCTCTGAAGTGCCAGCCTTTCTATGTATTAATTTATCCTCTGACTGTCACTTGTCTACCTACCTGGACAGCAATTTTGCATAACCTTAATCATTGCACTACTCGAAGTTTTGGTTTTCTACAACAACTCTAAGGAATAGCACTGCAATTTTTTAAAGAACAATTTTCCAATATTTCTAAACCAGGAAATAGTTTTCTTGTTTAAAATAAAAAGGCAAGGTTTTGATGCAGAGCATAAATTACTAGGTTATCTTAGAGGCCATCAAACCCTACTCCAAAGAGCATTAGCATATTTTTTGTAATGATACTTTTTTATAACTGATTTTAGAAGTTTGAAAAGTGCTATTCCTTGTAGGTTGCTTTTCTGATATTGAACCTATGGCAATAACATGAAAATCACACGAACACACTTTTATGCACTAACATTTTGGCAAGAACTAGCTTTAAGAAAAACAGCCTGACTTTCTAAGCACCCTGCTTTTGCTACTTCATATATCCATAAAGTTAGCTTGAAGAAACCCATAGAGTACTTCCAAAATGCTTGCGGTGCCTTTTTGTCTTGCCTTTTTAGGTCTAGGATTCCATTATTATAGCAAGTCTCAGTTTTGTTACCTGGCTTTTCAAAAATAGCAATCAATACATTTGAAATCAAACCCTGCTATGATTTATTGCAGAAGTGTTCAGGAACTGAAAGAAAAATCTACAGCCTGGCTAAAAATGGGTGGTTGCCTTTTTATACTCACTGTATCCTAAAGACCCAGTCACACCATGAATAAAATGTTGTCTAGCAGTAAAAATCTGTTGTAGGGTTTATTGTTGCATCCAGAGAGAGGAATTATTTCATTGCTTGTCGGATTAAAACTTGGTTTGGTTTAGCTGTTAATGACAGATGGAGGGTAAAAATGGAAGTTTATTGGTTGGATGCTTTTAGCCTTTACAGCCGGTCTCCGAGTTACGAACGCGTTATGGACGAAACGCTTGGCCGTAACTCGGAATGGTCGTAACTCGGAACCCATTGAGTTACATTGCGACGGCGCTGTTCATAAGCACGGGTCGCGTTCGTAACTCGGAGTCCTCATTTACGACCGCTTTGGTCGTAAGTGTGGATGATTGTAAGTCGAGGTGGCTGTAAGTTAGGGACCAGCTGTATATGGCTTAAAATGCTCAACTGAAAATGGAATACAGAAATCAGTTTGACTAAGGCAAACCCAGAAGTAATTAAAATGAATAATCTATATTAAACTTGGATCAGGATGGCCCTTTTGAGTTTTGTTTAAAAAAATTGGGCCTGATCTCTAAACAAATTTAGAACCCACAGTGCCCAGTTATGTATGCTGGGTCACTGAGCATTCACATGATCATAATTAACCATTTGTATGCACAGTGACCCAGTTTGCACACTTGGTTGTGGTAACTGCCCATCAAAAAAGCATGCATCTACGTGCTTAACTTGTTAAATTATCAGGCTTGTCATCTAGTATAAACCATAGATGCTTTGTCATTTCCCTTTGATAACTAGGAGCTGCTTCTTCTCAAACCATGGATGTTGCATATAATATGCTATCACTAAGTAATTGCAATGGTTGATGTTCAAAGCTTGGGAACCAAGTTGAAGATCCTGCTGTCTTTGGCACCAGTTGATGAATTTCTTGCCCCGGTATGATGAGCTATTGAGTGTCAGGGATTGGACAGCATTTAAAAGAATGAGATTTCCCCCCGATAGTCACAATTGAAATGAGGCTCTGGTTGGTTAGTAACTGAAAGGGGACATGCCATATGAGGGCCGCTTGCTGACCTCCGTGAAATGATCTGCTGTTCTTTTGGTTTCCCAGGGGATGGATAACTGCATCCCTAGAGCTGTCCCACTTATTGGCATCCTCAGCAGAGAGGCCAAGAACTTAGTGGAGACTTAATGTCTTTCACCTCTACCATCCCTTAAGGTCAGCACTGCAGGGTGTGGGCAGGGCGGTGTGTAGCAAGTTTAGTAGTCCCTGTGCAATATGCATTCAATGGGATGAGGATTTCAGTCTGACCCCAATCACCAGTACTTACGGTAACCCTTATTAATGAGAAACTCCCTGTCCTTGCTCCCTCCTTCTTTGGCTGGAGAACAAAGTATGCACGAGTTTGTATTTTATACAGTTTTCCTTTCTGGAAAAGACTGCCTGTATGTGTAAAGCTGTTTGAGCGGGATGCCTCTGAACCCTTGACAGGATTTCATGCACTCCAAACATTTTCTGTGCCTGTTTTTCTCTGGTACTCAAAGTCCCATGTGGACTTTTGCAGCTGTGTAGTTGCATAATGACCATGCCTCCTCCCTCCCCCCCCCCCCCCCCCCAATAAAACTGGTAATTTTCTGGAATGGGTACGTCTAAGCTGGTGGAAAAGGGTTGTGTGCAGTTCTTGGATAAGATGGAAACTGAAACCGACTTTCTATGCCCAAATAGCAAGTAAGCTTTTCATATCAAAGGAACACATGCATGAAAAGCTGAATGATTTGAGCCAAACCAATAGATGTCTGTCTACATGTGGAACGTGGTGGCTGAGAACAGAAATATGTACACTCTGCCATTTAGACAATGATTTGAACAAGTCAAATGAGACTCTTCAGAACAAAGTATTTCAAGAAGGCCCACTTTGCTTGAGCCACTAATTCTTGCCTTTTATACATGGAAGGGATGAAGTGGGGTGAGATGCAGACTTCCAAAACAGGACATCTGGAAGTAGAGCATGGCATGTAGAAATACCGAATGAGTCAATACAATTGATTGTAGGATGCTTATGTCTTTGACTCTCTGGATCATCTTTTCAGATACACCAGTGTATTGCTGGCAGCTAAAAATAAAACTATATTTTCACTACCAAGCAGATTGTGATGTTTTTGTGGGATATGTGCATACACAAATTCAAGAGGCTGTGTTGTGTACATATTGGCAATACTTATTCTTTGACAGTTGTGCCAGTGAAAGGGCATACAATTCCCAGCTTTGCCATTGGCCTTCTAACCTCTAGGGCAAGAGTGGCCAACCTGCGGTTTGCATGTGACTCTTCAAAGGAAAAATTGCAGTTCCTGCACTTGCGGCTATTCTGCGTTCCCCTGCTCTGATCTTTTTTCCTCGTCTGATCTGGGCGCTGCTTATTGCAGCTGACGCTATGGCCGACGGAAGCCTGCTTGGGCCACATGCAGTTGTTAAAGGGGCAGCATTTTTGGTGTGTGTGTATTTGGTTTTTTTGCTCAACAACTTTTCCCTCGCCTCTTTGCACTTTATCCACCACTATTTTGGCTTCTTGTAACGAGTTGGCCACCCCTGCTCTAGGGCAAGTTGCATTTAACTTCTATCTTTCTGTAGGTAGGCATATTTACCCTTTCTGCAGGAGTGTTGACCAGAACAAGTTTAAAAGTACCAGTTTTTTTCCACAGGAAACTTTTAAAAATGATAGTTTTTAAATGTCCTATGAAAATATCTTTTGATAGAAACCATAGAAAAAGGGAAGAAGGGTTGATTGGTGTTTTAAAAATGTTGGTCTTCAACAATTAAATACCAAAACATTTTACCAAAAAAAGAAACTTTGACACTTTAAAAAAGAAAATTGCAAATTTCCCATGAAAACGTTTTAGTTGGAACATGATGAAAAATGAATATTTTTGTTGAAAAACCAACTTCAACCATTGAGGCTTAACAAATATTTTGTTACAAATAGAATCGGGGTCCTAAGCTGGGATATTTTTTGTTCTGAATTTCAACCACTTACCTCTCAGGATTTCCGCTTGGCAATGTTTCAGCTGAAAACTAAAGTTCCCATCTCATCCGTCCTTGTAACCTGTCGGTACCTAATCAGTGGGTCTGGCCATGACGCATCCATTTCCATAGGAAGGTTCTAAGGACATTCAGGCTGTTGCCAAGGTGTCATTCATCGTCTGGCTCACTGTGGGGCGTGTGAAGTAGAACATCTGGTTTATAAGGAGATTTGTGTTCTGGAGAATGTGCTCAAGGATGCAGTCACCTATGTTCAACGTGCCAAATGAAAGACGACTACAGCCTTGGGGAATGTTGCCCACATTCTAGAATAGCAAGATGGCCCTCGGCAAGCATGTGGAAGCAAAGCCCATAGGAACACTGCAACATCTACACCCGTCTCCTTCACTGTGGCCAGGCCAGAAAGGAGTTTATGGCCTGTGTTGTCTTGAGGCATCCAGTAAAAGATGCTGCCCCACTCCTCAGAATATGTAAGTAAGGCCAGATCCTTTGGGGCTCGGGGGAGATCAGAGAGAGGCTGATTTTTGCCATAAAAGGATCCATGGTCGTTTTGTGCATTACCAGATTCTAGCACCTCGTTGAACTCCAGGTGGGACACTTGCTGCCTTGCAAACCTGGAGAGCAGAATGAAGGGAAACAACAAGCGATCTGTGGGTTAGAAGAGAAGACTTCTGCCAATGCCCCAGCACTATTGAAAGAAGTGAGGCACTTGTTTGCTATTTGCTGCAGTAAGTCTGTTGAACTGCTCTTTATTTAACAAACTCCTCTAGTTCTCTAAACATTGCTCTTAAGATGCTTGGAAAATGGGGGCCTTGATTGTTAGTGCATGTAATCCTGGTGGGATGACCCAGTGGAAGAAACTGGCTGCTTGGCTTGGCCTCAAATACTGTGGAGACTGCTCCCCAAGCAGTGGGCAGAGAGAGCTTAACCTTGAAGGGAGCTCGGTGTAGTTACAAAGGCACATCGTGTCCCACATGACCCTGATCACGACATACGCTTGTTTCCATTCACTTCATCTTGGTTTCCATGATGATCCTGATCCCAAATCCTTGAACTTTGGACAAGTGTGGACCCAGATTTGCCACTGAGGCTAGTGTAAGGATGCAGCTCTGCTCCCAGTTAAGTCACGTGAAGTTCTACCAGTTACTCATTGCAAGCGCTGTTGTTTGCCTATGGGCAAGGCCAGGACCAAAGTGTGCTTGAATGGTTCCTACTTCCGCCTGTTCTGACCAGCCGAAGGACTGCAGTCACTGACGTTTGACCAAGGGGAGATCTGGTGCTGTTGGAATATGACTCCACCTTGAAGTTGCACATAGTGACTAGTCTTGACAAACAGTCTCTTGTATGGAAATACTCATGGGGGGGACGGACGGAACGGACTAATGAACGAATTTTGTGATGATTTTGCTGAACAGCGCTAGTTTGTTTCTATGAACTGTTCAGACGCTTTCGTTTTTACCTAGGGCTACTGCATTTTTTTATATTAAAAAAAATCCGGATTTGTCTTGGTTCATTCCTTTAGCAATTAGTACATTTAATAGGGCTCCAGGTTTTTATTGCAGAGGTGAAAATATACGAACAGCTGAAAGCTGCTATAATGGGGTATAGAAATTCCAGAACAACTTCCTAATTGCTTTCTCCTTCACTGAACTCCCTTCTAAGCAGCAGTGCAGCACAGTAGCTAACTATGCCAGGACACCCTGGCGGTGTCTGCTAGCTGCGCCCAGGTGACCATCGAAGAACCCGCTTTCAGAGTTAGTTTGCTCGGTGGGTGGCTGAGAACTGGTCCAGAGCACAGTGTTTCAATATTCAGGTTAGTCATAATATCAGTGGCCGTATCTCGATAGGTCCAGTGTCTCCGGGAGGCTGTGGCTATCTTCTCTAGCTCCTGAAGGCTTCGTGTCTCCTGGACAATGAGGCTGCCCTGTGAAAATCCACGTCATGCAAAGGGGATAGCTTGATGTCTGAAGCAGCAGGATTGACGTGCTCTCTGGAACCAGAAGATGGGAGCGTGGCCTGGCCAGCACAGCCCCACTTTCCAAGTGCAATTAAACAAGTTCCCTGCAGGTTCGATGGTAGGGACAACTTGAACGGGGCTCTTGAGATGCACAAGTAAGCCAGACTGCCTAGGAATGCCAAAGTCCAGACGCTTTTCAGAGGAGCATAGGGCTTTGGTTTGGTATCCTGGCCAGACCCTCCTTCCTCATACTTCTCCCTTTGCTGTGTAGACTGCTATGCCTGGCTGTTTTCTTGCATCGTGGTTGGTGTGTAGGGGAGTGTCCGTGTCTCTGTAGAAAGCGCATTGATGCGTCCAGGGATGCTGTAGGGTGAATGTGAGTGAAGGCTAGACTTACCTATGCTGCCAACCTGCTATGGTAGTTAATTTGTGTTTTGGCACTTTCTGAAATCGAGGCCTTCGTCTTAGCCTGTCCCCACAATGCACAAACAAGTAATGTGGGATATACATCTACATAGAACTTACTTGCTGGAGCTTCAGAGCACTTGGCCTGGCTAAACTTTTAACAAGTTCTCCTGATTAATGCTGGATGCATTCCAGGGCCGGAGAGAAGAGAACTCATGATTCTGAGAGTTGGGAGAAGAGCTGCTGGGTTCTTCCCACTGGACAGAGATGAAAAAAGTTATTAACAAAGATCAAACATGAGAACTTGAAAAACGAATGAATAAAATGGACGCTAAGGGACATTCCGATGCCTTTGATCACCAAGACAGAGGCTTAGCATGACCAGAAGAGGGATTTGGGTCAGCCAGAGCTTCTGTGTATGGAATCCTCATTTTAAAAGCTAACACAGTGATGGCTGGCCTGCAGCCCATCGGGGTTCTGTGTGTGGTGTGCAAGTCGCTGTTTGCCGCTGTCCATGTGCAAGGCTGCCAGATTCCACTGGTTTTCATCCACATTTTTTTCCTACTGGTTTTACTAAAGTAACAAGCACGTGAAGGGAGGTGCATGCAGACTGCGAGCAACACCGAGAGAGCCATGTGCTCCCTCTCCATCACAGTACTGCTGGGGTTTAGTTGGCACACCCGGCATGGTCTAGGTACGCAGGTGCAGGGAGCAAAAGACCCGGGTTCGCTCCACAGTTGGAGACAGACCCTGCCAGGGAAGGGCGCTCCCAGCACTGGGCTGGAAGAGTCTTTCAGTTGCAAAGCCGCTTTAACCTTAACGGGAGAAGAGGAGCCAGTGGACGGACCCCTCCTTTGCCTCAGGCTTTGTCTACGCTTACAGGCGCTTCAAGGCACCAGTGGGTCATGGCAGTGGGGTTGCCAGGTACATAAGAACGGCCGTACTGGGTCAGACCAAAGGTCCATCTAGCCCAGTATCCTGTCTGCCGACAGTGGCCAGCACCAGGTGCCCCGGAGGGGGTGGACCGAAGACAATGATCAAGCGATTTGTCTCCTGCCATCCCTCTCCAGCCTCTGACAAACAGAGGCCAAGGACACCATTTTATCCCCTGGCTAATAGCCTTTTATGGACCTAACCTCCATGAAATTATCTAGCTTCTCTTTAAACTCTATTATAGTCCTAGCCTTCACAGCCTCCTCTGGCGAGGAGTTCCACAGGTTGACTACACGCTTTCTTTTATTAGTTTTAAACCTGCTTCCCATTAATTTCATTTGGTGTCCTCTAGTTCTTCTGTTTAGGGAAATAATAAATAACTTTTCTTTATCGGCCCTTTCCACACCACTCATGATTTTACAGACCTCTATCATATCCCCCCTCCGTCTCCTCTTTTCTAAACTGAAAAGTCCCAGTCGCTTTAACCTCTCCTCATATGGGACCCGTTCCAAACCCCTAATCATTTTAGTTGCCCTTTTCTGAACTTTTCTTTCCAAGGCCAAAATATCTTTTTTGAGGTGAGGAGACCACATCTGTACACAGTATTCAAGATGTGGGCGTACCATAGTTTTATACAGGGGCAGTAAGATATTCTGGGTCTTATTTTCTATCCCTTTCCTAATAATTCCTAGCATCCTATTTGCCTTTTTGACCGCCGCTGCACACTGCGTGGAAGTTTTCAGAGAACTGTCTACGATAACTCCAAGATCTCTTTCCTGATTTGTCGTAGCCAAATTAGCCCCCATCATACTTTACGTATAGTTGGGGTTATTTTTCCTGATGTGCATTACTTTACACTTATCCACATTCAATTTCATTTGCCAGGTATTGACCCAGACAGTCCAGTATTTCTTCACACAGCGTGTAGTCAACCTGTGGAACTCCTTGCCAGAGGAGGCTGTGAAGGCTAGGACTATAATAGAGTTTAAAGAGAAGCTAGATAATTTCATGGAGGTTAGGTCCATAAAAGGCTATTAGCCAGGGGATAAAATGGTGTCCCTGGCCTCTTTGTCAGAGGCTGGAGAGGGATGGCAGGAGACAAATCGCTTGATCATTGTCTTCGGTCCACCCCTCTGGGGCACCTGGTGCTGGCCACTGTCGGCAGACAGGATACTGGGCTGGATGGACCTTTGGTCTGACCCAGTACGGCCGTTCTTATGTTCTCCTGTCCGGTTAAAAAAAGTCAGAAAATATCGGGCTCCTAAAATGTCTGGTATTTTCTGATTTTTTTCTCCCCTCCCCCTCCCAGGAAGCGAAAATACTGGACACCTGCCAACCCTACGACACACTTGACAACTGGGCCCAGCCCCCGGATGCCCTGCTGGGCCTCCCGGACACCCTCCCACCCCACTTACCTGGTTCCACGGGGGCTTGTCAAAACGGCCACCAGCAAAAAAGCCTCTCCTTAAAGGGGCCATGCTGATTTTTTATTTTTTTGCTCAACAACTTTGGTCTCCCCCTTTTTTTTTGCTCAACATAATTTTTTCCGGGTGTTGTGTTTTTGGGCGGGGTGGGGAAGGTTTGGTGTTTTTGGTTAAACCTTCTGGCAGCCCTACGTGGCAGCGGTGCTGGGGGAGACCTCCCCATGCTCTAGGCAAATCACCTTCACCAGGGCATGTACACCCAGTGCTGGGCGCCTGTTCACGCCGGCATGGGCCAGTGGAGGGACCCATTGTATTGCAGAGCAGGTCTCTGCTGGACTAGCTGCCAGAGACTTCCCTGAATGGCTCTTCTCACAGGAGCCCTGTTTTCTCATATTCTCTGCTCAGCGGAAGTCTTGCAACTTTGTGCCAAGTCACGGGCTGGGGGGAACCTTGCGCTCCGAGAACGAGGATCAATATGGGAAACCGTTCTGCCGAGGAATGGCCTGGCAGGACTCCTGTCCGTAAGCCCCAATACCCTAAGAAACGTCTTCGTCACTGAAGTGCCACCTTGTAGTTTTTGCTGAAACAGACTAACAGGGACCCCCCAGGACTCCTCTGAAGCTGTTGGAGGCTGTGCCCCCTCCCCCCAAAAGCTTTTCCACGAGGTTTATCCAAAAACTCAGCTAGACTCAGGTGCCTTTATTAGGAAGGGACAGTTCTAGGCCCATGCTGAGGGTGAAAGCACAATTCCCCGTCCTGGTACACACTGGGAAATTGTTACACATCGTCCCTGGCGCCTACTGTCTCTTCTCGCCTCCAATGCGCTTGGCTGCCAGACAGCTCCTGTAGCGACCAGCAGATTGTGTAAGGACTCGCCACTTGATCCACACCTGATCTACGGCCCAAGCCTGCCAATGCAGGGCACTTCCACTTATCGCAGCCGCCTTCACGCAACCTTGCACTCACATCTAGCCCTTCATTCAATCTCTGCCCACACCAGCCCCCTGCCCGGGCCCGGCACACGGGTTGGATGCAACAGTGCCTGTAAGAAATTCAAATTGCTTTCAGCGGCTCCTGCAGCTATCCCAAGGGGCAGCGTCTCGCTCCAGCTCCTAGAGTAGCTGTCGCCAGAGACCCTCCCTAGGCATCGCACGGGCTTCCCGCTCACAGGCAGGGCGGTGCCTAGTGTGTTACAAGCAGCCTGCTCCTTGGCACCTCTCGGGAGCCGTTACCAAGGGGGGGGAGGGGTAAATGACCGAGATGCTTAATTGGTAGAGAACCACAGGCCAATCAAACTGCTTCTCACCCTTTACAAGCCTTTGAGGGGGGCCGCCCCCCCAATCTAGTCCAGCTACCGCTCAGGCCTGGGGGCTGCTTGGAACGTTGATTAATCATTGACTCAACCGGCCACTTGCAGGAGACATCTCGGAATCAGAAATGGCTGCCAGCCCCAAACCCAGAGGCCGGGCGCTGGAGGTCTGTGTCTGCAGTGCTCCTATGGCTCCCCAAAGCCGCCAGCGTGCACACGCTCTGGTCTGGAATCTAGTCTGTCCTCACCCCAGGGGCTGCTGCCCCCTTTGATCGGGGCCATTAAGGGCGAGAGGAGTCAGTGGAGCTGCAGGAATCCCCTAACCATGCACCTGGAACTCCCTGGGCCTGATCCGCAGGTGCCCACATCGGTGACAAAGCCTGATTTGACTCAGGGGCGCAGGATCTGCCCCGCTGTGGCTCTGATTTCTGTGCATGTCTCCTGCGCTCTCCTCCCCGGCCCAGCTGCCGTTTGAAGGGCCGGGAGCTCGGAGATGTTCAGAACATGTTGGCCTGTAGAGGCCACCCTAAGCTAGTGCAAAGTGACTCTCTGGAGCCGCTGGTGGGGACAGTCCCTTCCACAGCCACCCGGGGATGCTACGCAGCAGCTGTACCCTGGATCCTTGGCGTAGCCCCATGTCCTTCCATTCCCTGCCCTCGGGATTCAGCTGCTTTCCCCTCACCCCACCCAAATACCAGGAGCGATTTCGGTTGCCTGGCGGGGAGGATATTAATAGTCACAATTTTTTTTGCTTCCATTGTCAATCGCCCTCCTGCTGCCCCATTCAAAATTCGGGGGGGGGGGGGAGGCCATTGTGGTGCCTCTGATCCAGGGGTCGGCTGCCTGTTCAAACCAAAGAGCCAAACTACATCGCAATTCAGAACAAGGGCTCAACAAAAAACCGTCAAGAAGGCCCATTTGCATGGCTGAAAATTGCAATGTAACGTTATCGATAACTGCCATTACTGATCGTGTCAATGAGACACTGGACTCAGACTTTATTAATGGGACTTCTGCTGCTAGGGGTGCAGGAGTCAGGGGTGGGAGGTAGAAAATGGAGGGGGGGGGGGCTGGGGCCAGATTACCTTACCTGGCTGGGGTTGGGCTGCTGCACCCAGGCGACAGTTCAGCTGGCTCCTGGCCTACCCTCCTCCTCGTGCCGCAGCAGGAAGGACGACGCCATCCGCCCTTCCTGCAGCCAGAGAGGGCTGGACCACAGGGCCTGCCCCAGGATTGGGGCTGGGGGCAGGAGGCTGCGGCCAGATGGGGGCTGGGCCCCGACTGAGGCCTTGTTGGGCAAGCTTCAGTGTAAATAAAGTAAAATGTCCCGTCCAACACAGAAGGTTCCAACGTTCTGTCTTTATGGCCGGGACGGGAACCTTCTCTGGGCGGGGGCCACTGACCCCCAGAAAAATCAGTCGGGGACCACACGAGTGAGAAGCAAAAAACTCTCCCAACCCCCCCAACCCTCATTGACGTGGCCCCAACTGAAACACCTCACTCCCCTGGTGCTCCAGCCTCATGGGGCGTGGGGGCGGCAAGGACCAATGAAGTTTAAGGCCTCAGGCCAGATTAGCTTTTCTGGGGTTCCAGGGTTAGTGGCTTTTGTGGGCTCCCCAAGGTGCTGGGTTGGGATAAAAAAAAGGGGTTCGGTGTGCGGGACAGAGCTGCCAGCGATAGGGATCTGGGCTGTGGGTGGGTGGGTGTCTGGCCGGGGGGCAGGAGCAGGCAGTCAATGTTAGTTACGTCTTTAAGAAAACCCACAGAAACATGAGCCTGGTCCTTCTTGCAGCTGCCAGCCCCCGGCGGCAGAGCAATGGATTGCGTACGTGGTGGCGCTCGCTAGCAAAGGCGAGGTGGGGCACGTGCCTTTCCCAGGGCTGTGGTGCGGATTTGGAGATGAGCCTTGGAAGGAAGCAGGACAAGCAGACAACCCTGTGGTGAGGCCGTCGGGCTGTTACACGCGTACCATGCACAATATCCCCGTTTGCCTGCTGCTGAGTGACAGCTCAGGGACAGACTCCTGTAGCTCAGGTGGCAGAGGCTGGTGCGAATGGTCCCCTGAGGGTCTCCCCCGCAGGCTGAAGGAGGGGGGCTGTTCACTGGTACATGAGAAACCCTGAAGACGGGCTTGGCAAGGAGACCCCAATCCCCGGATACTGGAGGGGACCCAATGCCAGGGAGTCTGCGCAGAGCCGGATATCGGCCGTCTTCACTGCACGGGCCACCAGGAGAAGTCGCCCAAGTGGGCCAGTCTTGCAACACTGCTAACGCTCTTCAGGGGTCACCCGTTGGCTGTTGGCTTTTGCCAGCTGACGTGTCGATCGATTGCTTCCTCCTGCCTGTTCTACTGGGCGAATAGCCGCCTCCTTCCCTGCAGCTCCCACTTCCTGCCCCGTCTGCTGCGCGACTCCTGCCCCCTTTCTGCCAGACGCTAGCGACACTGGCTGCTCCGGTTGGAATGGCGTGTGGCGGGGCACGGGGAGATGGTTCTGTCTTTATGGCCATGACTGCTTTTGACTTGGGAGGCAGCTAGCCTGTTGCCTTGGCTGTTGTATGTGTGGGCAACCTACCCTTGTAAGCAGGTGGCCCCAAGTGGAAATCCGATCTCTCCGCGCCATGGGTATCCTTTGGGACGGGGCTTCCTGGCTATTTTTGGCCATCAGAGATCCCAGGGCCTTGTCATAAAGTCTCTAGGCATTTGCTAAATTCCAGGGAGCAGCGTTTGCCAAGGGGTTTTAATATACAGGATTTTCCCTGGCTTCCTGTCCTGGATGGGATCTGCATTGTTATGCTGCTGACAGTGAGAGGTGGCTGCATTTTAGTGGCGGGAGGAGCAATTCCTGTTGTAGTGTGGCAGGTGGCCGGGCTCGCTGGCCTGGAAGTCAGCAGACCTAGATTCTAGAACGTGTTTGCCATTGACTTTGGACAAGTTGAGGGAAGCCGTGTTAGTCTGTAACTTTAAAACCAATGAGCAGTCCTGTGGCACCGTAGAGACTAACAAATACATCGGGTCATGAGATTTTGTGGGCAAAACCCATTTCATCAGAGGAGTTGGAGTGGAAATAACAGAATCCAAGGTGTGAATCTAGAACAGCAAAAGCAATTACCTGTCAATACGGGTCCCACAATTAATTAAACTAATTAAGTAGGCTGAAAGTGTCCCATTCGTAGTTTTCGATGTGAAAATGTGAATGTCAAAGGCGGGGGAAATTGCCCTTGTAGTGCATTAAGCAGTTAATATCTTTATTCAAGCCCAAACTGTCACATTTGTAGATGAATTCCAGTTCACTGGGGCAGGGGAGCCATTGGGCATGGCCATTAAAATGGCATCTTCAAGATGGTGGGAGCCTGATGTGGCCAAAAAGCCTCTAAATGCCCCACAGGAGCACCGCCAGGCTACGTCTACACTGGCCCCTTTTCCGAAAGGGGCATGCTAATTTTCGACTTCAGAATAGGGAAATCCGCGGGGGATTTAAATATCCCCCCCGGGATTTAAATAAAGATGTCCGCCGCTTTTTTCCGGCTTGGAAAGGCTACTTTGAAGTAGGAATAAGAGATCCTCCGGAATAGGGCTTTATTCCGGAGGATCGGGCCAGTCTAGACGCTTTTTTCCGGCTTTTCCCCAAGCTGGAAAAAAGCGGTGGCCATGTTTATTTAAATCCCCCGCGGATTTCCCTATTCTGAAGTCGAAAATTAGCATGCCCCTTTCGGAAAAGGGGCCAGTGTAGATGTAGCCCCAGGGTGGACCAGAGCAGCCCTGGCCCTCCCCGTGAGGAGACACAGGCCGAGGGGCTGGGCAGTGGAGCCCCCCCAGGAGACATGGGCGAGGAGGCGCGGAGCCCCATGTGCCCTCGGGAGTAGGTGCCAGGTACACGCCCCATCCCTTCTCCCTTACCCACCCTCCCTGTCAGAGCCCGCCCCACTACCCTCCATGGTCCACAAGCCTTCCTTAATCCGGCATGCCCGACTGAAGAGGGTCAAGTGTGCACACGTTCAAACGTACGTGTGTGGGGGAGCTATGGAAGGTGCTGTACAAAGCTGCTATTAGGATTCTATTTTCAGAGAATTTTCTTGCCTTAGATTTTTTTTAAAGCTCCTTTTGTTCATTTTGGACCAAGTTTGTTATAGTTCTTAGTCTCCAGTGACTACTTTTTACTACAGACTTTCTGGAGTCCTCCTTGTTAGACTGTGAATTGCATGATTCATTGTGTGCTGGAGATTTAATACGGCACATAAAATACTCCTGTTTCAAATTTGTTTTCTTTTTTCCCTTCTCTCTTGCTTTCTTTCTTGGCCTCTCACTTACATCCTGGATTTTTTTCACAAGATATCAAATGAATTTATTTCTAAATATATCCAGTAGGAAATGACCTGCCTGGGTGTTTTAGCCTCTGTTTAAAGGCTGACAAGGTTTGACTCTTCAGCTTTCTCTGCGTGTTGGTTTGGTGCGTGGGCATGTTGGAGAAGAGAGTGGAAAAAGGATTCAATATTCTCAAAACAATGTTCCATCACTTCCTGATTTTTCCAACAGAAGCTTAGCTGGGGGAGGAGGGATCTTGTGCTCTGTCTTGTACCGGCGGTTGCACTAGATCACAAGCATCCCTGGATCCTTGGCATCTCTGGGTCTTGAGTCTGTTCCATGAGAAATTTTGGCTTTTCGTTCCGACTTGGAATGAAAACGAATTTCTGGATGTCGGCATTTCCTGTGGGACGGGCAATTCCCTTTTTGGACCCGTTCTCCTACTAACCATGACCTTATTACAGCTAGTGAACGAGGGCCAGTTTGTCAGTAGAGCCGGGGGCCCGATTCCCCAAGACTCTGTCCCCACAACCGCAGCCGGATTTTGGAAAGACTTAAGCTCCTATTTAGGCATTTCGAGGGATCATTGCCCATGTCTCAGAAGAGCTCTGGCCTAGATCCACACAGAGACTTACGCGCCTAAATCCCAGAGGTTCCTGGCTATGGGTGGCAAGCAGAGGTAGGAACCTTCCTGGAGCCTGGATTTAGGCAAACTGTGAGGGGGCATTTAGCTAACTCAGGTAACTGGCTTTTGTGGGCCCCCTTCCTAGCTGCTTGTCTCTCCTCATGGCTTGCACAGGGTCCCTGGGACCCAGCTCAGGCCTGGTGGATTCTGTTGCGGTTCCAGTGATCTCCCCCCTCCGCCCCAGTGCCCAAAAGTTGGGTGCGGGTGTTGGTGTTGTGATGCTCAGGGTTGCAGTCTGGACCCTTTGTGGCTCTGGATCTCTGCTCCCACCCAGCCTGCACCCAGCTGTTTGCTCCGAGCATGTGGCCACCTTCGTGAGGGCTAAACGCAGGGCTGGCAGCAAACTTCACCGAGCCCTAGGCGAGGGGGGCTCTGCCTTGGGCCCCCTGGAAGGGGCAGGGCCTCGGGCAGAAGTGAGGTGTTTGTGTCCCCCCCCCCCCCCCCCGTCCCTCAGCGCTGCCCGGATGCCTGCAGCTTCGGTGGCAATTTAAAGGGCCCGGACCTCTGGGCTGATGCCGCTGCCATGGTAACAGTAGTAGCAGCCTGGAGACCTGGGCCCTTTTAAATCACCAGGCCCTGGGGCAGCTGCTCTAGCAGATCAGTCAGGCATGATTTCCTTTTACAGAAACCATGTTGACTTTCCCCACTAAATTATGTTCATCCATGTGTCTGACAATGTTATTCTTTACTATAGTTTAAACTAATTTGCCCGGTACTGATGCCAGACTTACTGGTCTGTAATTGCCAGGATCACCCCTAGAGCCCTTTTTACATATTGGCGTCACGTTAGCCATCTTCCAATCATTAGGTATGGAAGCCGATTTAAAGGATGGGTTACAAACCACAGTTAATAGTTCAGCCATTTCCCATTTGAGTTCTTTCAGAACTCTTGGGTGATGCCATCTGCTCCCGGTGACTTGTTACAGTTAAATTTCTCAATTTGTTCCAAAACCTCCTCTAATTCCACCTCGCTCTGGGACAATGCCTCAGATTTGTCACCTAAAAAGAATGGCTCAGGTTTGGAAATCTCCCCAATATCCTCAGCCGTGAAGACTGAAGCAAAAGAATTCATTTAACTTCTCCGCAATGACTTATCTTTGAGGGCTCCTTTAGCATCTCGATCATCCAAGGGCTCCTCTGGTTCTTTAGCAGACATTCTGCTTCTGAAGTACTTAAAAAACATTTTACTATTACTTTCTGAGTTTTTGGTTAACTGTTCAAGCTCCTTTTTGGCTTTTCTTATTATATTTTTACACTTAATTTGACAAAGTTTATGCATCTTTCTATTTTCCTCACTACAATTTGAGGTCCACTTTTTAAAAGATATATTTTTATCTGTCACTGCTTCTTTTACCTCATTGTTAAGCCACGGTGGCACTTTTTTTGTTCTCTGAGTGTGTGTTTTAATTTGGGGATTTACATTTAAGTTGGGCCTCTATTATGGTGTCTTTGAAAAGTTTCCATACAGCTTGCAGAGATTTTACTTTTGTCACTGTACTTTTTAATTTCTGTTTAACTAACTTCCTCATTTTTGTGTAGCTCCCCTTCCTGAAATTAAATGCTATGGTGTTGGACTGCTGGGATGGTTTTCCCACTACAGGGATGTTAAATTTTATTACATTATAGTCACTATTTCCAAGTGGTCCAGTTATATTTACCTCTTGGACCAGATCCTGCGCTCCACGTAGGACTAAATCAAGAATAGCCTCCAGAACTAGCTGCTCCAAGGAGCAGCCATTTAAGGTATCAAGAAATTCTCTCTCTGCATCCTGTCCTGAGGTGACGTGTACCCAGTTAATACGGGGATAGTTGAAATCCCCCACTATTATTGAGTTTTTTAATTTGATAGCCTCTCTAATCTCCTTTAGCATTTCATAGTCCTCACTGTCACTGTCCTGATCAGGTGGTCGATAATGTATCCCTACTGCTATATTCTTACTATTGAAGCATGGAATTACTACCCATAGAGATTCTATGGAACATTTTGGCTTATTTAAGATTTTTACTTCATTTGATTCTACATTTTCTTTCACGTATAGTGCCACTCCCCCACTAGCACAACCGATTCTGTCCTTCCCAAATATTTTGTACTCTGGTATGACTGTGTCTCATTGATTGTCCTCATTCCACCAAGTTTCCGTGACACCAATTATATCAATATCCTTCTTTAAAACTAGGCACTCTAGTTCACCCATTTTACTCTTAGACTTCTAGCATTTGTGTATAAGCACTTTAATAATTTGTCACTATTAATCTGTCTGCCATTTCTTTGTGTTAGACTCTTCATCTGATTCTCATTTGATCTGATCCATAGTTCCATGCTCTCCTGACTAGAACATAGAGCATCTCTATTAATAGACCCTCCCTAACAGATATCTCTGTCTGATCCATGTGCTCCTCTGTACCCATCTGCTTTCCCCCAGCCCTTAGTTTAAAAACTGCTCTACAGCCTTTTTAATGTTAAGTGCCAGCAGTCTGGTTTCATTCTGGTTTAGGTGCGGCCCATCCTTCCCATATAGGCTCCCTCTATCCCAAACATTTTCTCAGTTCCTAATAAATCTAAACCCCTCCTCTCTACACCGTCATCTCATCCACGCTTTGAGACTCTGAAGCTCTGCCTGCCTGCCTGGCCCTGCGCGTGGAACTGGAAGCATTTCAGAGAACGCCACCATAGAGGTCCTGGATTTCAATTGCCTTCCTTGCAACCTAAATTTGGCCTTTACGACCTCTCTTCTACCCTTCCCTACATCATTGGTACCTACATGTACCACGACCACTGGCTCCTCCCCAGCACTGCACATAAGTCTATCTAGATGTCTCGAGAGATCCGCAACCTTCGCAGCAGGCAGGCAAGAGACCATACGGTTCTCCTGGTCATCACAAACCCAGCTGTCTACATTTCTAATGGTCGAATCCCCCATTGCTAACACCTGCCTTTTCCTAACTGGAGTTTCCTTCCCCGGAGTCCAAGAGGAGACCACAACATCATCAAGAAGGAGGGTCCCAACTATGGGATCCTTTCCCTCTACTCCAGTTGAATGTTCTCCTTCCCTGAGCCTTTCATCCTCCCTAACACCACAGGGGCTTTCTGACTGGAGGCGGGACAGATTTACAGTGTCCCAGAAAGCCTCATCTACGTACCTCTCGGCCTCCCTCAGCTCCTCCAATTCAGCCACCCTGGCCTCCAGAGCCCGTAGACGGTCTCTGAGGGCCAGGAGCTCCTTGCACTGAATGCACACATACTCTACCTGCCACAGGGCAGGCAATCAGACATGCTACACTGAGTGCAATAAACAGGATAGCCCCCACTCTGCTGCTGGGCTTCTGCCTGCATTCTCTCCTGCAGCTCCCTAGGGTATTGAGAAGGCTTCCAGTTAAATCCGGAAGTTTTGTTTTTAGTTTAGTTTAAAAGTTTTAAAGAATGGCAAGTGCACCGCTCCCCTTCCAACTCCCTTTCAGAACTCGACACTCCTTGTTAGCTGCCCCTGCTTGCAAAGCTTTCCTCTTCAAAGCTCCGCTTCTCTCCTGCCGCCACCCCCTGGAGCCCCCCGGCTGGGATCACCTCCTGTGGTCCTTGCCTGCTCCCCTGCGGCTGCCGGGGAGCGTGTGAATGTGCGGATGTGTGTAACTCGGGGGCAGGCCTCTGTAGCTGATGGCCCGAGGAATGAACATGCGTTGCGCTCGCTCTGCTGTGGGTGGAGGAGTGGGGCTGACTTGAAAACCATCCTCAGGAGCCCCGATTTCTTTCTGCCTGGTGCAAATAAAGACCTGAGGGGGGAAGTGTCCACGACGCACTGAAATGAGGAGTCAGGGAGTCTCCTAAGTGTGCAAATAAAGACGGGATTGGGGATTTGGAGAAGGTACTAAAATGAGCCCCGACTGGATTGCCAAGGGAGAAGTAAACAGTTCAGATCAACTGTGTGAATTCAAGCACACACGAAGGGAGCGTTCTCCCCAAGGCACTTGTCCGAGGCGTTTACCCAGAATTTGGATCCAGAGGCCTTGGTATCTGAGGTACGATTCCCTTTGAGGCTGAGACCACAGATATGTGGGATTTCTTTATCTTCAGCACAGCTCCCACTGAAATCCATCGCTTCAGCCTGCTTGAAAACTGCTGAAGGACCTTGTGGTTTGCAGAGTCAGATGCAAGGAGACGCTGTCAGATTGGCAGCCCTGTCATAGTTCTGTGCCCTTCCCGTCCTGCCCCAGCCAACTGTAATCCACTGATGGCCTGTGGTGAGAGATGCTGGCCCCAAAAGCTTCATCTAGCCCTGAGCTCTGAAGGTGGATGAGGTCCGGATCTCCTAGACTTTCATTGGAAAATCTGTAGCCTGGCTTACCCTGGCCCGGCAGCCACCTGAAATGCTGTGCGGGTTCCAGCACAGAGATTAGCTGCCTAAGTTTCACAAACCCACCAGACTTCAATCTGCATTTCTCCATGCCAGGGATTCTCTTTCTCAGGCCTGGCTGCTGGGTCTCTAATCAACACTTATTGGAAGCAGATGCCAGGCAGTCATGTCTGTAGCTGCTAATGAGCACAAAGCAAAATCAGATGCATTTTCTGCCTTGTATGGCTCAGGTTACTGGCCATGTACCTTGTGCTGGGGAAAAAGCTGAGCTGCAGGTTCACCTTTCAGCATCTGGTCAAAGTCACTGAAAAAGTTTAAGGCAACCCCAGAAACTATTCCCTGGTACTGTAAGGCCCAAACTGAGGGATGCTGAGTGTTGAGACTGCGGGATATGTATGTTAACAGATCAGGTGCCAGTAGATGGCACTGAGTCAGAAATATGTAGCATAGTTCCCAGATTTGCAGGACTGATGCTAGTTGCAGTTATAAACGAGTGGTCCTGTGGCACCTTACAGGCTAACTTCTGAACTGATTGATTTCCTGGTCTTGGAAGCTGATCTTCCTGAGGCTTAGTGCAGATTCAGACCTGGTCATAGCACCGTGACTTTCAGTGTCAGGCAAATACCCCCTTTCCCGTCAAAAGTGTTGAGCAAAACTTGGTTCTGTCCAGTGTCTTCATTGGCCTGACAAAAACATTTGATGCACCCAAGAGAGGAATTATGGATGGTCCTCAGCACATTTGGTTGTCCATCAAAACTAGTAAAGATCATTCACTCCTTCCACGAGGGGCTGCTTGGCCAGGTATTTTTTAATGGGAATCTCACCAACTCCTTTCCCATTTCCAATGGAGTGACGCACAGCTGTGTCCGGGCCCCTGGGCTGTTCAACCGTTTCTCTGCCTGAGTTCTCCCCTATGGTGCAAGGGAGCTGAGCTGGGGCAGATACATCAGCTACAGACACGAGAGCTGAGTTTTCAGTCTGAGGTTTAAAGCAAAAGCCAAAAGCAATGGAACAGCCACTAAGAGGATGAGTTTCTGTGGGTGACTGGGCCCATCTAGCGTGCACAGGGGGAAGTCTCTCTGCACTGTGAGGGCAGGGCAGTGGACTTGATGACTTTCAAGCGCCCTTCCAGTTTTAGTGTTCTAGGATTGTAGATAGCTTCAATTTGTTTGGCCTTACAATTAGCCTGGAAAAACCTGGTGTCACATCAACCATCTTCCCCCCTCTGTGCCATATCCCCTACTACATCCTTTAGTGGACCCCAGTTAAAGCAAGTGAACAGTTTTACCTTTCTCAGCAGCAACAACTCCAATCGCTTGACAAAGAGATCGCAAACAGGATGCACAACATTTTTCGGTCACTAGGAAATATTCGTAACGAAGTTCTGAAATCCCACAACATTACCCCCTCGGTACAAATCAAACTTTACAATGGCTTTGTGCTCACAGTTCTCCTGGACGCCGTACAAATGGCACATCAAATGGCAAGAGGCCGTCCCTAGGTGGTCTCTGCGTGCCATTACGGGGATCCGCTGACCAGACAAAATGATCAGCCTGGAGGTTCTCCGAAAGTCAAATGCTACAGGCATTGAGGCCAGGCTGCTAAAAGCCAGTGGTGGGTTGGACACATCACGGTGGCTCAATGTCCCAGAAAACAATTTTCTGGAGAACGGTCACAAGGACACTGGAATCAAGGCTGCCCCGGAAAGTGCCAAGGGGCTCACCAATGACTTTGTGAGCCTGATTGGCTCATGAGCATGCGCATCATGCTTTGGACTTCAGAGTTCATCTGGAATCCACAAAAAGAGCATGAAAACATCGTCACTGAACTGAGGGACTACGCGAGACGTACCTACCGACTCCCTCCGTGAACTGAAGAAAATCATGGAAATGCTCCATGCCTCAGTTTCCCTAGCTCTAAAATAGGAACAACAATAATATAGGTCTCACGGGGCTGCTGTGAGGATGAGTCAGCTCGCTGCTTTGATTATGCCAAGTTCTAAGTGGTAAGGCTTATGAAATATCATCCAAAGCCGGTCATCTGGTGTGTTGGTACTTCTGGCCACCAATGAAAAGAGCCTCGTCTCTGGACAGCTGGGACCCTTCACAAATGTCCCATTTGAGTTTGGTTCTAGAAGCAAACAAAAGATTGAGGGGCGGCCAGTCCCTTCCTCTTCCCAGCTCGTTTCCCCATGCCCCGCCTCACGTGATCCCCGGAAGTCAGTAACGGTGAATTGACATGGACTCGGAGCTAACAGGACTCCTAGTCTGCATGCCCTGCGCTGTATCATGTGCTGGCAAAGCAGTTTAATGGCTCTTTGCGTGGGAGAGTCTTGTGGCCACGGTCGGTTCCTGGGGCTGCTCCTGGAAATGGCCACACAGGCACTTTACAGAGGAAGGAAAAACACAAGCCAATAACCGGAGTCTCCTAACTGCCGGGCGTGGAGCATGAGCTAGCTGGACCAGGCAGGCTTAGACCCTGCGGGCAGCTGGCTGTCTCAGGGAATATGCAAACCCTGCGGCGGGTACATTAAAAAACTGGGCTTGTCCCAAAGAGCCGGCAGAGGAGTAAAACCAGGAATCCCCTCATAAGCTCCCCACCCCAGGCTGGTCTGGGCCTGGAGAGATGGTAGCCTTGAGGGAGGCTCCCTCCCACCTGTGTATTCTGACTTTGCCAGGCCTGCATGCCCCCCGCCCCTCCCAAGTCCCATGCCGCCCTCCCTCTGCCCACCCAAGGCAAAATCCTGGCGCTTCACCCTTGTCTAGGGAACGTGGTGGGTCTGAGCAGATGCTTGCATTGACCACGTGTAGGGAAACAAAACCAGCTCGCTGCGTTCTGGGGCCTGTTTGTTTTCGCTTTGCCTCCCCTCTTGGCATCCGCTGATGGCAGCCGCAGTGGTACCATGCGGAGCCTGGGGCATCGCTTGGGGCCGAGTCTCCAGCCACTACAGCCCTGTGCCCGTGGGCAAGGATCACCCCACAAAGCGAGCGCCCACCCAGGGGCATAGTGAAGAGGCTCGTTGCTATGAATTGAGAGCGGTGAGGGACAGGGACACAGCCCCCAGGTGTACAAACACTGGGCCGCGCTGCCTAATGCGGAGCAGAGAAAGCCGTTGAAAGCATCCCCCTCCCAGTTATGCCCACAGGAGTGTGCCCACTAGCAGCCGGGGCTGCAGTATGACTTTCATGGGCCCTAGGCCTTCGTGGGCCCCTTCCTCCATTAAAAAAAAAATTATTTTTGATATAACTTTAAATACTTCAACATTTTTTTTTCTGTTTTAGGCAAAATTTAATAGATTTTCTTGGACCCTAAAAGTTCATTTTTTTCTTCTGATTTTAAAAGAAATTAAAACATTTTCGTGGGCCCATAAAAAGTATCGTGGGCCCTAGGCCCTGTGCCTAATGGATGTCTGCCCTGCTAGCAGCCCACTGCTGTGCCCCCATCAGCAAAGACAATAAACAATCGCGCGCGGGCTGCCATGGTTACGAGGGTACAAAATCTGCCCCTCCAGGACCCACATGGCCATTGTGGCTCTTGTGCCCCCTAGTGGCAGGTTCGTGTCCGTTGGCGACAGCTGCCGTCTTGGGGGCATGCTCGTCTATGGCAGCTCGATTTCACTCCTCGCGTCAGCAAGCCCCGGGCTCGCAGAGCGCTTGGGCCGGGGGGGTCATGCCCTGCTGAACTAGATCCAGGTGTTAATTCTTCCATTTCCTTCCTTTCTTCTCTTTCCCTCGTGTGCTTTCTTGGCTTTAATCTTGTCTAGACGCTGCTGAGTTGTGACCTCTCTTCCTTTTCTAGTGCAGTGAAACTTGTGTTTATTCTTGGGGTGGGGTGAAGCCGAGTGAAGGCCCGGTACCTTCCCCTTGCTGGGCGTGCCTGGCGTGCTCTACTCGCCGCGTGGTGAGCCTTCGGATCGCTTTCGCCGCCTCTGCTAAAGCTCCCATCAATAGCAATTCTGTTTTGGCTTCCGCGCCACCAAAGCCATGAAAACCGTCTCCACATCCAGCTGGCTGACTCAGCAAGATCTCATCCGGCCTCTTGCAAAAACTCACGGGAGGGAAGGAGGCGGAGGCAGAGAGCGCAGGAAAACTGAGTTCTCCTGCAGGAGCCCGTTTCTCCTAGGAAGATTAGTCATTCTCCCTTCTGAGTCAGCAGCCCCCATTCACCAAGGAGCTATTCCTCCGTCCAGCGATCCTGGTGGCCCAGCTGACGGGGTTTATTAATCTTTTAAACCAACAGAAACTCATGAAGTCCCCCCCTCTCCCCTGCAAGCACACACGACCTGAACTCCTGCCCGCTGCCTGATTTGCTCCCCTTTTTCTGGGAGGCCTGTATGCTCTGGATCCCTTAGACGATTATTTTGGCCCGCTCAGGACATAGATATCTTTCATCAACTCCCCCAGCTAACAGCCATGGCTGTCCAGGCCCTGTCAGTGTTTCTGTCAATATTTTTAACTAAGGCACAGATTGCGCTCTGTGCTTGGAGGCAAAAAGCCATTTGCTGCCCAAATAGCTCCTCTTGGAAGCTTTCTAACTAGTAGGCTGGAAGTCTTTGAAGCACATTTCCCAATGATATATTTTGGGCACCTTCAGCCTCTCTCTGCACTGGTAAATAGGAAGCAAGAGAATGGAATTTCCTCCTTTCTGCTTGGTTCAAACCCAGGGTTAGTTGTCGTTAAAGGGGCAATATCAACGCAAAGGTGGCCCAGAATTGAGAATTTGTGAAATCTCAGACCAGAGGAATCGTTTGTATTTTTTTCAAGCGGCTGTTTCTTTCCCTTGTAGCGTCTACAGGCCAAAGGCTGACCCAACGAGAGCCCGGAAGTGAAACAGGCTCTGCTATTGCTCCTTGCCGGGGGCGGGAGGGCCAAGTGTGCACAAGTGGCGTATGGCATTCTGTGCTTGTAAGCTCCTTGGGGACGGGCCCGCTTTTTGGTCCATGTTCACCGAGCACAGTGGGGGTATTGGGCAAACCCGGAGTCCTGTGTGCTGTGGCTACAGATGTTAACTGTGGACGGTGACTGTGCTATTTACAAATTCTTTTGGCTTTAATAGCCTGAGCTGCCAGGTGTTTAAAACCCAAATGATGTGCCCAGGGTCATGCAGGCAGTCTGTGTCAGAGCAGGCATTGAACCTAGTGCTCACGGTCCCCTTCTCCTGTCAGATCAGCATTGCAACATTTTACACTCCCTGTGAAGAGCTGCCAGTGATTGCTTGGCAGCGGATTCTCTGCTCCCAGTGGAAGTGAGCAATAGCTCAGGGGATCCAGGGCACTGACAGACTTGCCAGAGCCCCAGAAGGGGCAGGGATGGGGGCAACCAGACCTTAGCACCACCTGGACCGCACCGTGTGACCCCTCCCCCCCGCCCTCAGAGCTGCCTGGAGCATGCGGCGTGATGCTCTGGCGGTGCTTTAAAGGCCCAGGGCTCCGGCTGCCGCTACCTCTGGGAGCCCTGGGCCCTTCTGAATGGCTGGGCCATGCTGCACTTGTCCCCTCTCTGCCCTCCATTGCTGGGCCCAAGTGGAAACCCGCAACCGAGAGACCCAGCCCGCGGCTGGACAGCCCACAGCTCCCCTTTAAGCTGAGGGCCCAGTGGATTTTTATTGGATCTCTTGTTTGTTTTACTTTCCAGACAAGCTTCAGGCGCGGAATGGGAATATTTCTCTGCCATGCGGTCTGCAGCCGCCAGGAACACTTGCGTTTGGAGGCTGCTCCAGTGGAAATTGAACTGGACTTTTCGTTCCCAACCTCTCCTCGCACTGGCAGGCGCGTTCACCAGGGGCAGCATGCTGATCCCCCTCCCCCCCCCCAGTTCTTCACCTGGGGACTTGGGCCCCGTTTCCTTCCAGGCGCAGTTTTCATCTGAACTTGCTCAGACTTTTGTTGGCGAGTGCACGAAAGCAAATCGAAAATCCTCTTTTGTAAAAACTACACAAAAAACCAACCAAAACTCCAGCTGATTCAGATTCTTAATGGCTTGATGTGGCAGAAAGAAATGCGCTTGTGCGCGCGGGCTGGGAAACGCCGTCTGCATAGGAGGACCGTCGAAATCCCAGGGCTTGCTTTAGCTGCATGGCCGTGCTTGCTTCCCAAGGGATGCGCTGAAAATGAAGTGGGCCAGGTCAGACTCTGCTCCTTGCCCGGAGATCAGGTCTTGCCAACCTCCCCTGCCAACGTGCAGCGCTGTGGCTGTGAGTCTCTGGGGCCGTTGGGAGCGTCGATCCTGCCCAGCAAGGCCAGCCAATGCCAAGTGCTGGGTGGGTTCGAAAAGTCCCGTTCTGTGGGACGCGGTGGAAGAGGAGGGAATAACAAGGAAAGAATGGGGCGCGCTCCCACGACGGTGCTGGCGGTGGAGTGGATGAAGGCTGTTCCTTGTTGCTTTGGCCTCTTCCCTTGGGCTTGTGCGTCGGAGGGTGTATCCGGACGTTCCCTGAGCAGCGGGGAGTGCGGGTACCGGGATTCCCCAGGGTTCCTGCCTGCTCTCGGGCCCTGCTCTCCTCCCCAGTATTCCCATTCCTGCGGCCAGCATCATGCAGGACAACGAGGGGGCTCCGGCCCAATGCGACTCTCCTGCCCCGCGTCCCGAAGGGCCAGACGGCGCCGACTGGAAACCCAGCTGAAAGCGGTGCACGCCCGCACCCTGCCGACGGAGAAGTCTTTCCCCGATCGACCCGGCATCTCGCTCCAGGGCTGCTCTCTGCAACGCGACCGGGGAAAGGTCCAGGGACCTGGACCAGCCTTTGGCCAAATCCGGCTCAAGGCAGGGGCTCGTCGCTCTGTGCGGAGGGCAAAGGCTCGGGCGGGCGGAGAGCCAGGCACAGTCATGGGGGGAAGAGGGACCCAAGGGGGCAATGGTTTTCTCTGCGTCCCCTCATGCCCTGCTCACTAGCCTGGCCAGAGCAGGCTCCGCATTTAAAACCAGAGGGACGGCGGGTGCTGGCTGAACCGAGTCCCATGGGGCTGGAGGCTGGAGCTTGTCCACGTGCTGGTAGGTGTTGCCGGGTGCCCGTCACGCACAGCCCACCCTCAGCGCTGCCGCCCACTGGCCCTGGTGCTGTCAGGGGGCCTGGGAGGGTCAGACGGAGAAGAACTTCCCTTTGAGCCCAGAGGGGTCTCTCCGGGGAGGCCACGTTTGAGGGGGCGAGGTTGCTACTGGCATTGTTGCTACCTGGCTAACCAGACAACTCTGCTCTTCAGAGTGGCCAGGCGGGAACTTTCCATCCATACTTAAGCCTCATGATAGCTCGGTAGAATTAGACCCATTTTACAGAAGGGTGAACTAAGGCACAGGAAGGAGAATGCTCAGTCCCACCCAGGTGTGTAGGAGCCTAATGCCCATCAAGGCATGTTGGGGGTCCCTTTGAGAGCCTCTGATTCGGTCACTTGGGAAGTGCTTGTCTGTGGAAAACTCTAGGCGCACAGGCTGGCTAAAGGTGGCCAGTGAATCTGGAGCAGAGCCCGTTACACAGCCGACTCCCAGTCCCCGCACTGCGAGTCCCCCTCATGCCAAGCTGGAGATGTCGCTGGGGGCTTTCTGTGGGCATCCGTGGGCTGTAGCTCCGAGCTGGCAGTGGCAATCCCGGGTGTGTGTCGTGGGTCCAGGAAACCGCCCAGACAGTGTCTCTGCGTCCTCTGCACAGACACACCCGGGGGAGCACGAGCCAGACAAAACGGGTCCCCTTCAAAATCGGCTCCACCCGACTGCAGATGTGTGAGCCCCGCGAGGGAAGCGTAGGCCGCAACGGGTTCAAGCTTATTCAGCCCCTGTATCTTCCCAGCCCTCCAGCCAGCGAGCGAGAGAGCAGGCACCGGGCCCTCGAAGGGGCTGACGCACCCTCCCGGGGCCCGAGTCAGATGCTGAAAGCAGAGTTTGTCAAGCTGCAGCCCCTCGAAGAATCTCCCGTTAACGGGTAGGTCTCCCCAGAGCCCTCGTTTCCACAGCGGGAAAGGCCTGCGCGTGGGAAGAGGGAAAAGGGCGTTACGAAGGGTTTCTTCCTTTTGTTACCCCAGCCTACGAAGTGTTTTCCCCTTTTAGGCAAATGCTACAGCTTAGCTTGGCCCTTTGCACTGCTTTATAGGGAATCTTTGTGGGCTTCCCTTTTCAACTTCAGGTTCTTTTGAAGCCCCCAAGAGCCTGTGACATGGTGGGCAATTTCCAAGCGGCTTGCAAAGGTAAAGCGTGGGCTGGTCGTGCCACGGCACAGGCACCGTTCCCACTGACTGCCCCTGGGCCACGCTTGCGCCGTGTGCAAGTCTGCAGCTGTTCCCCTGTCTGCTTTGCTGCCCCGTGGGAGGCCCCGGCTCTAAGGACGCAGTGTTTGGGAGCAGCGCGAGGCTAGCGTGCCGAGGCTGCCCCCCACCCTGATGGTGGGGACAGCGTCCTGTCAGCGGGAGACCTCCTGGCTACAGAGCTGCCGCCGGGGCTGGGGTCACCAAGGAGAGGTCTCAGAGCAGCCAGGCCCACCGAGGGGGGACCCCAGGGGGCAATTGCCTTGGGGCCTGATGATTCAAGGGGCCGGGGGCTCTGGGTGGCCTCCCTGGGGTGCTCTGGGCAGTGCTGGGGGGTCAGCTGGCTCTAAGGGCTCCCCCCGCCCAGGGGCCCGGCCTGGCTCTCAGCTGTTCACTCCGTATTGTAGCCTGAGGCTGCTGCTCCCCTAAGCCCAGGGGCTCTCTTGTGCGCCCCATGCGGCCGGTGCGTGGGGAGTGCACCCCCGGCACCGCTGAGCGACCGTTCGCCACCACTGGAGCCAGCGCGTGGGAGCTCCTGCAGCCAGGCCCAGAACAGGAATCCTGCACCGGGCCGGGCCCTCTGCGGGTAGAACGTGGCCTGGGCCCAAGCTGCTGGCCACTTGCGGCTGTTCCTGCTCCGGCAGTCGCAGGGCGAGTGCACACAGGCCGCCCCTGCCCACCCGCAGAACAGGCCACCCCCTGGGGCCTCAGGACACTGGGGCAGCCCCTGCCCGCCTCCCAGGGGCTCCACCGGCTCCCAGCCCCTTCTCCCTCCTTCCCCTTAAACGCCCCTCCAGCCCTGCTCCTGCATTGCCGACTCTCCCCGGAGACGGGCCAGTCCCCCGGCCCCGCAGCCTGGTGCCCCCTTCCCCACAGCTTCACCCCCTGCTGCAGGGAGCAGCTGCCTGTGCCGGGCTGCAGGGGCCAGCGTGCCCAGCCTTCTGCTGGTCTCCATTTCTCTCCGGGCCTCTGGCCTCCCGCCCAAACCGGCACATCTTCACCAGGGGCCATCGCTGCACCTTAGCACCCCTCCCGGAACAGCCACGGCAAGCAGCCATGCTTTCCTGCCAGCGCTGGCAGGAGCGGGGCGGGAGGGAGATTTCATGCTGGGCCAGCTCCCGTGAAGCGAACCCCACACGCACCTCGAAGTCTCACGCCAGGGTTACCTCGCTGGCAATGAAAACTGCAGCACCCCCCCCCCCCCCCCCCGGGTTCAGTGCAGCTGCTGCCTGCCTGGCCCAGGGCGCTGCCAGTGCCAGCTGGAATGAGAACCAGCTCCCCCATCTCCTGGGAGAGTCTGGATTGTAATTGATTGTAATGGCTCCAAAGCACCCGGGGCTGCTCCTATGCAAAGTGCTGGAGCAGAAAGCGATTGAAGTGGCTGCTTAATTACCTTGCTGGGTGCGATGTTGGGTCCCGCGCCCTTCGCACAAGAGCAGCCTCGCCTGCAAGTGAATCCCAAGGGAAGCTGCGATCGAAAACGGTTTTACGGCTGGTTCCTACGGTGCCGCTCCCTGGCGCAGGGAAGGGCAAATCATAAGTCAAAATCTTACACCACATTAGCCACAGTGGGGCAGCTTCTTCCCTGCGGTAACTCCACAAGGGAGGATCTCCACGAGGCCGATGGGTCCACTGCTCCACCAGGCTGCAGAAGGCCCGAGTCAGTCACTTCTCGGCGTTTAATCCTGCTAAGGCTTCGTGCCTCTCGTGCCGTTTACGTGTCTCCCGGCAGAGGAGGGGTCGTGCTGGGCACTGGGGGGACGTGAAAGGTGGGGGCGAGGCCAAAGAGCTGATCATGGGAGCAGAGGCAGCACCTTGCAAACTGGGCCTTCTGATCCCCTTGCAGCGGGGAAAACAGGGTGCAGCCACCCCAGAGCAGGCCTGGATTAAAGAATGGGGGCCATTATTCTGCAGCCAGGAGTAAATCCTGCTCCCGAGGAACAGAGCCCTGTTGTTTGGCTAGTGTGGCTAAGGTGCTGTTATAGCAGGGGTGGGCAATAATTTTTTTTACTGGGAGCCACTTCAGAGATTTTTGAAGTGGCCCCGGGCTGCACTGGAAGGGGCGGGGCCTCAGTGGAAGGGGCGGGGCCAGGACACTTCCCTAGCCACAGACCATGATTGGTCTGGTGGTGGCAGAGCATGTAAAGTCTTTGCCCCTCCCCCCCCATAGGTTCCCTCTAGGCACCCAGGCTGCTGGCAGTGGGAAGAGATTTCACACGCTCCCTCTTCTGCCCCCCCCCCGGCCAATCAGGATTTGGGGGTGGGAGCGCAGCAGGGCCTCTGCAGGCCGGATCAACCCACTTGGCAGGCTGGGTGCAGCCCCCGGTGGCCCTTTTGCCCACCCCTGTGTTCTAGCAACACAATTATAATCATCTCCATACACCAAGGAAAAGGCAATTTGGGGGCTGGAGACCGGGACCTGAATTCAACTCCCTTTGTAACTAGAAACTGGCGGTGGAATGGACGGGCCGCTTGCCCCAGAAATGACACTGCATGACAGGGGTGTACGGCTGGACTGGGCCCCTGGAGACTCATGAAACCCTCATCCCTTTGTTGCTGGTTTCAATTCTACCCACATTTTCCACATTTTTTCTTACGGCTCCAAATTTGGACTTTCTCCCTTATTTCCAAAGCCACAAGAAAACAGAAGATTTTAAAATAAAACCTCAGAGTGAATAAAGGCACCGAGCTGGGTTTATCTGTAACGCACTCAGCTTCTGTTGCCTTTACCACGGGGCTTTTTTTTTAAACCCAGTGTCATTTTCTGCAGCTCTAAGATAGGAAGGTGGAGAACGTTCCATCAGCCATCGGAGTCAAAGCCCTATTGAAAACTACAGAGCCCCTTCTAGTTAAGATTTTAATGAAAACCAAATTTTTCTTGGCCTGTGTTTTCCTTCGCAAGGGTTTCCAGGGGGATACAACCAAGCTGGGGGGCTGATGGCAGGAACTTAGCTGAAGTTTCCCATTGTCCACATTTCCAATTCACTTCTTTAACCATGTCAAACAGGCCCCTCCTGCTTTGATATTTGTCAGGGTTCTCCCTGCCACCCCTCCCCCAGTAGAAGTGGAATTGTTTGTCATTGAAAATCAATACAGTCTAGTCAAGGGGTTGCAAGTGCTGCAGTTATTCCCAGAATGGGGTGGCTGGGTTTTTCCCTTGGCCGTTGTAGGCATGCCCAGTCCAAAGAGCCATTGGCTTCTGCCGAGGGCTGATCACGTGGGAAGAAAGGCTTCTCCTAAGACCTGGGCCAGAGCAAAGGAGTCAGTAACTCATCACTTGACAATTGCAATCGCCTGCACCAAGCACAAAGATTTCTGCGCTTAGCCTCCTGGATGCCCCTGTTGAGAGGGGCTCGGGTGGGAGACAATAACTTCATGCCTCTCTCTAGATCCAGGGTGCGCCCACATCTCGACTCCTGCATGCAGATGTAGGTGCCCCGTCCCTGAAACAACCTCTCGGCATTGGAAATGGTCAGAACTGGACAACAAAAATGAGGGGGGGGGTCTATAAAATCATGATCAGTGTGAAGAAAGTGAATGAAAGAATTGGTTATGGCCACGACACAAGACTAGGGGCCATAGGTAGCAGGTGTAAAACAAACAAAAGGGACATGCAGTGCAGAATCAACCTATGGAACTCCCTGCCAGAGGATGTTGTGAAATCCAACACCATAAGAGGGTTCGAAAAAAGGCTAGATAGATTCAGGGAGGTTAGCTCCATCAATGGCTATTCACCGGGCTGGGCAGGGAGAGTGTCCCTAGCCTCTGTTTGTCAAGAGGTGGTGTGACGTAGTGGGGGTACTTGCTGGGCTGTGGTGACCCCTGCTGTCTGGAGCAAGACCCAGCAGGGAAAACCTCGCTAGGCAGAGGTAATGCCAAACTTGTTGAACCAGTGGCCAGACACCCCCCATGGAGAGGAACAAAGGAAGGTGGATGCTGCCCTGACTGGGGGGCAGGGCTGGAAGGGAATTTAGTTAGTTACTGTGGGAGAGCATGGGGGAGAGCCTAGGAGAAGGGGCTGGAGTTTAGGGGCCCAGTCTCCCCCATCTCAAGGGGGCCGGAGGCGTCCTAGCCCAGCTCTGTGACCAGACTACATCTGTGCTGTGCTGTATCCTGGAGAGGCAATAAACTTCCTCTATTCCACCGGCTGGTGAAGTCTGTTTGTGCCATTTCGGGGTGCAGGAGACGGGGAACCCCCAACGCGCCGTCACACTGGTGTCAGGGGTGGGATGCACTGCACCCCGTGGATGGAGCTTCCAGCGGCGAGCGACAAGGCACAGTAGAAGCAAGAGCCCTGGAGCCAGGCGTGCTGGAGACAGAGCGAAGCGGTTCCTGGGAATCGTGGGGCGCTGCAGCACTAGACTGGTGAGTCTGCACCAAGGGGACCAGCGAGCAGATGGCCTACGCCCGACTCTTGAAGGCAGAGCTGGTGGGGCTGTGCAGAGAGAGGGGCTTGCCTGTGCGGAAAGCAACCAAGGCCCAGCTGATTACCCAGCTGGAAGAGAATGACCAGCCACGGGGCCAGGATCTTGTCCCCAGGGGAAGCAGCCAGACCCCCCCCTGAGAGTGTGTCAGGCTCAGAGAGGGGGAGGAGCGCTGGAACCCACCGGAGAGATGAGACAGCGTCTCCCGGGAGGCCTGCAAGCCGTAGCCCATCTAGGGCAGGGGCCAGCCCAGCGGAGCTGCGGCGGCTGGAGATCCAGCTGCGGATCAGGGAATTGGAAGTAGAGGACCGAGAGAAGGAGCGCCAGGACCGAGAGAGGGAGCGCCAAGATCGAGAGAGGCAGCGACAGCATGAGCTGGCCATGGCAGAGCGGAGAACCGGCGGGGCACCGGCTGCGCCAAGTGCGGATGAGCCCCAAGGTCCCAGGACTGCCAGACGCTTGGAGAGGCTCGTGGTGGCCCAATTGAAGGACATGGGTGACATAGACGGGTTCCTCAGTGCCTTTGAGAGGGCCTGTGGACTGCAACGGGTCCCCCCGGCTGACTGGCTGCAGGAGCTCGTCCCCGCACTGAACCAGGAGGCGGCCGGAGTGCTCAGTCAGCTGGAGAACCTACAGCCAGGGGATTACAACCGAGTCAAGGAGGCCCTGCTGCACAAGTTCGGGCTGACCCCCGAGATGTACAGGAAGAAGTTCCGGGGGGTACAGAAAGGGCCACGGGAGACCTATGTGGACCTGGCCTCCCGCCTGGCGCAATACTGCCGCAAGTGGGTGTCTGGAGTCGGAGCCCAGACCGCAGAGGAGCTGCTCAAGCTGGTCATGATGGAGCAGTTCTATGAAGCGTGCCCACCCAAACTGAGGCTGTGGCTCAAGGACCGGAGACCAGAGAATCCCCAGGAGGCCGGGAGACTGGCGGACGAGTTCACGGAGAGCCGGTCCGGGTGTGAACGGGAGTCCCGGAGAGAAAGGGAACCGCGCAGAGACCGGATCTCGGCTGAGCGACGGAGGGAGTCAACTACGGGGCGAGACCAAGGAACAGGTCGTCTGCGCCCCAGAGAACCAGCCAGGGCCTGGACAGAGACAGCCCAAAGCCTAACTTGCCAGCGCTGTGGGCAAAAAGGCCACAAGAGGGCTCAGTGCACCAGGTCCCAGGACCGGGGACTTTCCAGGGTTAACTGGCTGGGGCGGGAGGAAGGGCAGGCTGCCCCAGAGGCAGGGGCTGGCCGGCAAACCTCAGCTCAGAGAGAGGGGAAGGATGCTCAGTGCACCTCCCCTGGGAGGTCTGATTCTCAGGAGGCGGATTTCTCCGTGTACCGGGTGGGGGCAGGACGGCCCCTGTGGAGCGAGTGCCTCATACCCCTGGAGGTGGATGGTAGGAAGGTGACGGGCTTCTGGGACACGGGGGTGGAGGTGACTCTGGCCCGATCCGACATAGTGGCCCAGGAGCGGATACTACCCCACGCGCAGCTGACCCTGAAGGGCATAGACGGGTCCCCGTTTAAGGTGCCTGTAGCCAGGGTGCATCTGAAATGGGGGGCCAAGGAGGGCCTCAAGGAAGTGGGGGTGCACCCGCACTTGCCCACCGAGGTGCTGATGGGGAACGACCTAGAGGAGTGGCCCCATGAATCCCAGCGGGCTCTAGTCACTACCCGGAGCCAGAGCCAGCGGGGGGCTGACAACGTGGGTCCAGGGAAGGACTCCTGGCAGCGTCCTCAGGGTCCCATCCCAGTGGACACGGGGTCCAGCCAGGCTGGGACTCCGGACCTAGGCAGAGGTGGGGGACAGGTCCCGATCCCTGCCTCAGCAGCTGAATTCCAGGCTGAGGTGCAGGCAGACCCCTCCTTGCAGAGGCTGAGGGACCAGGCTGGCCTCCATGCAGCTCAGCCCCGGGGGAGAGGTGGCCAGGAGAGATTCCTGCGGAAGCGTGGGCTCCTGTTCCGTGAGTGGCTCCCCCCCAGGAAGGCGGGGGCATGGGGGGTCCAGCGGCAGCTGGTCGTCCCCCGAAAGTATCGCCTCAAGCTGCTGTATTTGGCCCACGATGTCCCCGTTGGGGGCCACCGGGGGATCCGGAGCACCCGGCTGAAGCTGCTCCAGCACTTCTATTGGCCGGGAATCTTTACAGCCGTGCAGCGGTACTGCCGGTCCTGTGACTCCTGCCAGAGGGGCGGGAAGGCCCAAGACAGGAGGAAAGCGGCTTGGGGGTCTCTACCCCAGATAGACCCGCTGGGCTGGCTGAGAGAGTTATGGGAGGGGAAGACCTCCCTGGATGGAGCTT
Source organism: Pelodiscus sinensis (assembly GCF_049634645.1). Taxonomy (NCBI): domain Eukaryota; kingdom Metazoa; phylum Chordata; order Testudines; family Trionychidae; genus Pelodiscus; species Pelodiscus sinensis. Next base: position 915,284 of record NC_134735.1, read on the forward strand.
CGGGGGTGGAAGCCGCCCTGGTTGTCCAGAGAAGGCTCACTGGGCTCATGGCCCCGGCCCGAGAGACCCTGGCCAGAGATCAAGGCCAGCGGAAGGGTGGGTGTGACCCCCGAGGACAGGCCTGTGCCAGTCGCCCTGGAGCGGGGCGGCGAGTGGACAGAGGGAAGCCAGCTCATGTGGGGCCTCGCCACGGCCGGCCCGAGTCAAGGGGAGCACCCATGTCCCCAGGGCGGGTTCCCACGCAGAGGACCCGAACTTCCCTAGGTCACGAGCGGAGTGACCCTGCTCAGTTCGCTCTCGGAGGGGGGAGAACTGTGACGTAGTGGGGGTACCTGGCTGGTTTCTATGCTGCTGGCTCTGGGGTAACCCCCACTGGCTGCCGTGGGTACCACGACCCAGCAAAACAGGATGAGTCACTATGCAAACCAGTATAGCCAGACACCCGCCATGGAGAGGAACAAAGGAAGGTGGATGCTGCCCTGGCTGGGGGGCAGGGCTGGAAGAGGGTTAGTGAGTTGCTGGCTGGAAGCATGGAGGAGACAGCCTAGGGAAAGGGGCTGGAGTTTAGGGGCCCAGTCTCCCCCATCTCAAGGGGGCCTGAGGCATCCTAGCCCAGCTCTGTGACCAGATTACATCTGTGCTGCGCTGTATCCTGGAGAGGCAATAAACTTCCTCTATTCCACCGGCTGGTGCAGTCTGTTTGTGCCATTTCGGGGTGCAGGAGACGGGGAACCCCCAACGCGCCGTCACAGGTGGGTGACAGGGGAAGGATCACGTGAGGATTCCCGGTTCTGTTCACTCCCCCTGGGGCACCTGGCATTGGCCACTGTGGGCAGACAGGACACTGGGCTTCATGGACCTTTGGCCTGACCCCGTCTGGCTGCTCTTATGTTCTTATGGGAGTTGCACCTGGAGTCTTTCCCAGTGGGGCTCTCGTCACTGGTAAGAGAAGCTGGTTCCGGCTCTGGATTGGACGTGAGAAGCACCCCAGCTTCGCCTTCGACTTCCCGTGTGACCGCAAGTAAATCCAGAGCCTCCCAGGTATTCAGGAGTGGGAATTAGGCACCTAAATACCCTTTGAGGCTCAGGGGCTTACCCTCCCCATGCCTCCCTTCTCCAGCTGTAAAATGTGACCCCCCCCATGCCGGGAAATGGGGGGGGGATGCCTGACGTCTCTCTTGAATTGCACTGTAAGATCTTTGGGGCAGGGACCGTCTCCTGCTCGGTGTCTGTACAGCACCTGGCACAATAGGGCCCAGGTCTCAGCTGCAGCCTCTGTGCCCTGCTGTCCTGCTATTACTCGGCCAGTGAATATTAAAAAAAGTGCAGAACACCAGTGGTCCTGTAGCACCTTACAGACCGCCAACAAAATATAAACATTATCATGAGCCTTCGTGGGCACAACCCACTTCTTCAGATGACAAACAGGAAGCGAGGGGCCCAGAGTCTGAAACACAAAGCAGAAAAAGAGGGGAGGGGAGGGGAGGGGAGGGGGGAGGAGAAAAAGAAAAAAACCCGTCAAAGTGAATTTGAGCCTGCAGAAGAGATGGATGTGCGCAGCGACAGCATTTGCAGCCCCAGCCAAGTTGGGATTGCATCCAAGGGATTGTTTGGGGCCTCTCTGTGCGTTGCATCATCAGCTAGTGACCCGCATTGTGTACCTGGCCTGAGCGCCGCTCTCAAGGGCGAGGCCGTCGGCCAGCAGAGGGATGTCACATAGAGCTGTGTAATGGATATCCATTCTGTCTTCTGTTGCCTCCCTGCCCGGCAGGGCTGCTGGCGCCCGGCCCCACAGCGCAGTGGGTCCAGCTGTTCCAGCCAGGCCAGACGCCAGTTAGCCGGTTTGGAGTAAGGTGATGCTTACTGGGTAACCAGTTACCCATTTACATTAGCACACAGCTAATGGGAGGGCGAACCAAGCAGACATGTCCTAGATGGCACTTTCTATGCAACCGTCCCAAGTTCAGGGATCGAGCTAGGGGGGAGGGGGGGCTGTTTTGACTTGTTGCTTTTTCATGGAAAAATGTATTTTTCAGAGCCTGAAACTATGCATCCAGTGCGGGTGGGCGTCAACCAACGGTTCCATTGACACTTTCAAGAGAGTCAAAATATCTTGCTTTGATGTCAAATTTGGTCAGTTTATTAAAAAAAAAAAAAAAACCCCACATCCACAAAAAGGGTCAGAAATCACCCAACATGTCTGAATTGAAAGAAGAACTCAGGGGAAGGGGGAACCCTTATTTTGTTCAGAGTGGACCCGAAATACTTCGATTGATTTGAAATATTTTTTGAGTTTTTTTATTTTTTTTCCAGTTCCAGCCCATCAAACCTGTTATTTGCGCAGCTCTGCTCCTCCGTTCCTGCGAAGGCCGAGTCCTGGCCTTGAGCTCTCTCTCTCCTATCCTGGGACAGCCTCTTTTGTTTGGCACTCGCCATGACCAGGTCATGATGCATAATCAAGTGAGGAGGCTCAGCCAGCTCCTTCCGCAGGAGAAACTTCAGATTCGGAGCCAGGGAAGAGCCAACACCAGAAGGTGGCATCTTGCAAACTAAAGAAAGGAAATGGTTTTTCCACAGTGTGGGGAGAGGGCGATGAATCTGTGGAACTCACTGAAGCAGGAAGGTGTGGAGACCAGGAATTGAGCAAAGCCTCTTTGCTTCCAGGGGAGCAGGAGAAAACTAACTAGGTGGGGAAACTTTACCCTGCATCTACTTATTGTGCTACTTTTGCACCGTCTGCTGAAGTACCTGGGATTGGCCATGAATGGGACACTGGGCTAGATAGGCCTGCCGGTCTGGCAGTGACTGTTAAGCCCCATCTATCACCAGGTTCTGGCAGCCTAAGGACCAGGCCGGGAACCCGTCATGCACTGCCCCCAATGATTCTAGCAGTATGTGGGTTTGTGCTGCACCCTTTCTGGGTTTCACCCCCACATCGCAGTTTCAATTCAGGGAGCTCAAAACACCTTTTGCAAATGCCACTGAATGAAATCTCACCCAGGCTAGGAGGAAATAGTCGCGTGACGCCTGTTTTACAACTAGGGAAACCGAGGCACAGATGCAGCCGCTTGCTCAAGGCCACACAGGGAGTTAATGGTGGTGCCAGAAACAGAACCCAGGAATGAAGGCTCCGGCTGCCACGTGGGCTAACCACTAGACCACACAGCTACAGACCAAAGCACATTAGAAACACAGAAGAGTGCGGAAGGAAACGACCAAAGACCCCTTAGGTATTAATCTCAGGCACATTTAGACCTCTTGTTAACGTTGCCCACTGGAACAATTAATTCTTTCAGTCTGGCTTAAACACCCAACTTTACTTTACAGCCCATTTCATTTATGACCAAGAAATGAAATTACTGTGTCGGTTTCACTGCCTCCATCCAGCCCTGGGTGTTCCGCATTCATAAGAAACCCAGCGGCTGCAAAGATAAACAGCCTGCCCTGCCAAGCGGGTGAAGTGCACGCTGCGGCTGCAGCCCCGGGCTGGCTGTTGGGAGGCCACCGATGCTCTGCGCAGACCACGCCCGGGAGGCGGCGCAGGCCGGACGAGCGACTCTGTTTTGCAGGGGGTTCGCCAGTCACAGGAAATCGCTGTTTGAAAAAGACTTGTCGGGTCTTGCAACTTCCCCGTCCACGGGCTCCGGTACCAAATACGCCAGCTGGCCCCAGGCCAGAAACCAAGCAGTGCCTGGCGCTGGTGTGGCAGTGCAAGCAGGGACGACAGGCCCTGCTTGTGAGCATTGGGCTGAGCTGCCTGGCGTGGGGACGGCTGGGCAAATGGAAAACCACAACGTTGCCTGTTTCCTTCCCCATGGCGTGGCCTAGGCTCTGAGCCTGCTACCAGCCGGGGGGTCTTGCTGGCTGGAGCGTGGGTCCTAGGGCTGCACACCAGCCTGCCTGCGCTCAGAATCGGGCCCCTTCCCCTTGGGGTCATGATACCGAGAGGGCACCTGGCAGTGGAAGATTTCAAAGTGCTTGGGGAAGCCCTGCCAAAGGCCTCGCACCCGCGCGGCTGGGGAGCCGGGCGCCTGGCCACAGGCTGGAATTGCCCCCGAGCCGCGTCTCCCGGGCTCTGTTCCCGCAGCGGGGCAGCCTTTGAGGCCATCTTGTTCTCCTGACCTGAGCCAGAAGACAGCGCCCTGCAGAACCAGGCAAGCGGGGTCCGGGAGGGACCGAGGGGGCCGAGGGCCGGGCCCGGTTGCTGAGGGTGAGTAGGGTTGCCAGGTGTCCGGTACTTCCGCCTCCTGGCAGGGGAAAAAAAGTCTGAAAATGCCGGACATTGTAGGACAGTTTAGGGGTCCAGTATTTTCTGAATTTTTTACCGGACAGGAGGCGAAAATACCGGACGGTCTGGGTCAATACCGGACACCTGGCAACCCTGGCGGAGGCTGGGAAGCCGGCAGCCCCTGCGAGCCTCTGCTGCCCTGCACGGCTCAGCCCAGAGCACGTCTCCTGAGCTGCTACGGAAGGACTCGCTGCCGCTAAGTGTGCGAGGTTCTGGATTTTCCAGCTCGACACGCCCCACCCTGTGAGCTGCCACTGGCGGGTGAGAAACCAGCCGAGTTAACGAGGAAGGCAGAGCAGCTGTGAAGAGAGGCGGCCAAGCCCACCTGTGCCTGGGAGCGTAGCGCAGGCCCCCCGCATGCCGACCCAGAGGGGGTGAGAGTCCCTTAGCGCTGCCAGCGTTAGCTCGGCTGGTATCTGGGCAGGTCCCTGGTTCAAGCTGTGGGGTGTGAGCCAGCAGGGCAGCTGTCTGGGCCCACCTGCAGCAGGGGTGTGTGCCTAGCCGTGGGAGGGTGGGGTTTGCGCTTCCTGGCTTGCCTCTGCTTTCCCAATGACACCCACCCAGCGCTCCCGTCGCTCCCAGGCAAAGGCACCGCAGCGAGAAGGATTATTCCCACCTGCCCTGCCCTGCCCCTTTGATGTTGCACTTGCTTTCAGTTTCCAGCACTGGCTGCAGACAAGAATCGACTGTAGGCCACGGGCCAACGATGTCGCTCCCATGCGTGTGACATGGGGAGACTGAGCCAAGAGGAAGATTCCCAGATCAACACGACACTTTAATTTACAGTCTTGTGTGTTCGCTGAGCTGGCAACCCCGCCAAGGCTCCGTGGGTTTCTCTGGCATGAGGGAACACCTCAGCTGGATTTCCCTGCTACTGCCAGGGAATTAACAGGTAAACAGTCAGCTCTGTGTGCAAAATTAAATGACACCCAGGCAATGGTCCCGCTAATCTTTTCCATCCATGTGTGGAATAAATTTTTTGTACTGCAGCACGTGCAAATGTGCACCACAAGGAAAAACGCAAACCTACCTGTAGGTACTCTGCTAATCTGTGCGGGGGGCATTGGAATCTCTGCTGTGCAGCTCTCCCCCCACCCGTTAGTGGGGGCTCCAATCGCACCTGGGTAGTGCGTCCTTGCCCCGTTCCAAGCCGTGGCGGCTGTGTGCCACTGACGACTCTGGGCGATGGGAGAGGGGCACGTGGGTACCATCGGCAGCCAGCCTTTGTACTCACACACCCGGGGGAGGGGTAAAGCACCGTGCTGGGACCTCAGGAAACCTGCTCTCGGTTCCTTCATCTGCTGCAGACTAGTGAATGGGAATAATTCTACTTCCTTTTCTCCCACGCCGTGTCTGGCTATTTAGCCTGCAAGTTCTTCCAGGCGAGGCCTGTCTGGGGGGCTGCTCAGATCTCCCAGCGATTGAACTGAATCAACAGAAACCAAGGGAGCCTGGTAGCCTCTCCTAGCCAGGCTGGGCCGGGGCGTGTCCCTGGCCTCGATTGGGAATGGGCCACAGGGCAGGGGTCACTTGATTCCCTGTTCTGCGCGCTCCCCCTGGGGCGTCTGGCATTGGCGGGACCTTTGGGCGGACCCTGACTGGCTGTGCTGCTAGTCAAATCAGTAATTCCCCTTTTCATATGATTCCCTAAGGGGCATCTTTCTAGCGGGTGGCTCCATCAGCCCGGGGGGATTGTGCTGACCTAAGGATGTCGCCTTCCTTCCGAGTCGGTACAAAGCCTGGGCCAAGCCATCCTGGCGGCAGCTCTGTGCCCTGCCTCTCACAATAGGGCCCCGACCGCAGGCAGAGGGGGCAGGGCCATGCTGCCTGGAGTACATGGCACCGGGCCTCACCCCCAGGCAGCCTTCAGAGCCGCCCAGCGTGCGCTGCACGGTGCTCTGGCAGCGGCATGAAGGATCTAGGGCTCCGGCTGTCGGTAGCGGCCGTGGCCAGGGGCCCGGGGCCCTTTGGAGTCACCGGGCCCCCGGGCAATTGCCCCTTTGCATTCCTTGTCAGCAGGCCTCAATAATAATAAGAAATACGACGTGATAACGGGATCAAACAAGATCCAGGAGGAAGGATGCGAAGGAAACCCCATGGCCGCTGGCGCGAGGATAACCACCATGGGCTCGGCTGGCCATCAAATCTAGTAATGCGATTGGCTGACGTGCTGGGTACGTTGCAGAGCATTAGCATGCCTCGCTGCTCTGTGGGCTGCTTGGCCAGTTACCTCACTCGTGTCCCCACACCAGCTTAGCACAGGAGGTTCCAAAATGATCACCCGCTGCAGGTTTCACCAGAATGCCTTAGAAGTACTGCCTCTCAGTCAGCCCAGTGTTCCCCCTAATCTTTTCCATTCATGTGTGGAATAAATTATGTGCACCAACGCATTTGCCAATGTGCACCACCAGCGGAAACAAAGCCCTAGCTGTGGGCGCGCTGCTCGTCAGCGGGGCAGCATTTGAATTTCTCCCGAGCAGCTGCCCAAGTGCCCAGCTTACAGGGAACGCTGGTTAGGCCCTCGCCTGCCTGCTTGTATGACCTGCAGCAACTGCATGAAGCCGGTGTGGGGAGGGGGAGAGTTAGAGACAACAGCAGCTTTGCAAAAGCTTAGGTGCGTGCCCAGTGGGTGGTGATGTTTCGGTGGGGACGCAGCCGTCTCACAGCGACGGGGCCTTCGCTGTTTGGCGTCACGGCTTTCAACGGGGCTGAGCGCGCTGGGCCTAGTGTCGAACGAATGGTCCTGAAAGGGGCGTTTAAGCGCTGGCCGCTGCCTCGGCCAATGGCTGTGAACAGAGGGCCGTTCCGCCCAGGGCCTCGCTTGAAATGCAGCTCCTCTGGCGGAGGCGGCGGAGCCGAGGGCTCAGCCACAGCGACTAGAGTGTGGTTTCTTTGGGTTCCCCAAATGCAACTGAGGGCTAAAGCCATGCGCCTGCGTGCAAAGGCCCCTGGGAATGCCTGCCCAGCCCCAGAACGTGCGCCTCGCTGTGGGCAAGGCCGTTCGTGCACGGGGCAGGGGCTGGCCTTGCCGATGTACAGCACAGCGCTGGCGTCAGAGCCTCGCAGCGATGCAAACACACAGACCTAGCTGTGCAGGAGTCCTCTCTGCTCCGTAGGACCCCCACCCCAGGAAGACGGGCAGACGTCTCCCTGCAGGCTGTGGGGCTGCTTTGCAGCTGTGACTGGACACCAAAACAGGTTTGTGGATGCTGAGGGACCAGTATCTGCTGGGGATCAGTGCCCTGGTGGCGTTTTGTTTCACTCAAACTAACATGCCACCAAGCGTGTGGGCTACACCTTTGCTAGAGTCATTCCATTCACTTCTTTAGGCATTAGACTGGGCCCGTACTTCTGTGCCTCAGTTTACCTACATGTAATGCAGCATGAACGCTGATTGACATCCCAGCAGATGTGTGAGGTATCATCAATAACCAGGCCGCGTTCCGGCCTCGGCGTTGCTGGTGTCAATCCAGAGTCATGCCCTTGAGTTCATGGAAATGGCTCTGGATTTACACCAGCTGGTTTTAGATCGGGAGCATGGCCCGTTGGTTTAGTGCCATAGACTTTCCTGAGCCAGCATTTCCATGGGTGCAGGATGAAAACCAAAGCTCTAAAAGGCCGGGAACTCTGCAAGAGTGCTGGGCACAAATCAGGTCTCTGGTCCCAGCTGAGCGATGGCGCTGACACGGCCAGGCCATCTTTTCCCTTTCCGTGGCGCTGGGCTGTGGGTTAGCGCAGAGGTGGGCAGCCGGCAGTGTGGGCTCCATGCGGGGGCTAGGTGTGGCCTGCGAGACATTGGGCACCGTTGCCCATGCGCAGGGTTGCCAGAGTCTGCAGGTTTCTGTCCGTGTCATTTGAACCGCTCCAGTCCAGCGCAATCTAGTCCAGAAACATCCGTGGCCAGGCAGGATTTTAGTGGGCCGGATGTTCCACTTTTCAGAGGTGTGGCCAAGTGTCCCATAATGTTTGTCCTGGCCTCAGGCCATGTCTACACTGGTGGGTTGTTGCGCCAGAAGTATGAAAATGAGGCTAAGCGTGGAATATTGCCAAGCCTCATTTGCATACCTAATGAGCCACCATTTTCTGGAAGAGGCTCTTGTGCTAGGAGCTGTCTACACTGCCCCTACTTGCGCAAGAAAAACCCTCTTGCACAACGCCGTTATTCCTGAAAATAATCAGCGTAGCAGCATTGCGCAAGAGGGTTTTTCTTGCGCTAGCAGGGGCAGTGTAGACAGCTCCTTCTAGCGCAAGAGCCTCTTCTGCAAAATGGCGGCTCATTAGGTATGCAAATGAGGCTCAGTGATATTCCACGCTTAGCCTCCTTTGCATGCTTCTGGCGCAACAACCCGCCAGTGTAGACATAGCCTCAGTGTTCTGTGCTGTCATTCAGCTCTAATTTACCCCGAAATGTCCTTTAGCAGCCCAGTGAGCAGTGGACGTGCTGGTGATGCTGCTAGACCATACTGACCTCCCACGGTCCAGAAAAGTCTCTCTTTTGGAGCTGGTCAGGTCCTGAGGATTCTGGACTAGAGAGGTGCAACCGGTACTAAAGTGTCACGCTCGTAACGCCAGGGCCTGTGAAGTTAGGTGGGTGCTGATTGCACACAACACTCAGCATGCACTGTGCGCGCCGCGTGCTCTCTCTGCAGCCAATCAAAGCGCTGCTACGGTGCAACTGACACCCACCCCCAAATTCTAGGTACTTCAGTGCGGTGAGCAAAACTATCCCAGGAGATCGCCTTGGTTACAACAATCTTGTGGCCCACTGCGATGAAGGCCTTTCATTCGACCCACGCACTAGCCTCCGTGGCTCATCACTGGGTTAGAGGCACTTGAAAGTCACGTGTGTGTGTGTGCGCACTCGCATGTGTTGCTGGCAATTTGGAGTGTAGGGCTTGATCATATTGGGTGCTGCACACACACCACTTCCCAATGGGAATGCAGTCGGAGCAGATGAGCCATGCCTCACTTTTCCCATCTGTAAAATGGAGCTAATTAGCCACACACCCTTCTCAGGGCACTCGGCATTAAATGCCTTTGTGGGCCAGACCTCTAGCTTTGTCAAATCAGCACCACTGGCTAGCTATGGCCCTTGCCTCGTGTGTCTGAGATGCTCCAGGTGCCAGGCACAGGGGGCAGGATCATGAGAGGCGCATGGTTGCTGAGTCTGTCTGTTTGCCCACACACTGACCAGGCCTGGTGAGTAGCAGGAGGAAATCAACCAGGCAAGCGGCACGGCCAAGACTTGTAACCGTCCATTTATTATTCCACGTGGAAAGGCTTGAAAATGATTACACAGACGCCTGACGAGAGAATCACGTACATGTGACAAGAACATCAATGTTTATAATAGAAAAGCAGAACTGGCCACGTCAGGTGGCTCCTTACAAACGTGAGTCTGTCTGGTCACAAGGCAAGCAAAACTTCTGCGCTCACTGAAGGTAAAAGCAGCAGGATCATCCCTATGAGAGCTTTGCTAATGACTTCAATGGGAAAAGATCCCCCACCCCCACCCTCCGTGACACGTGCTACAGGTAAAAAGGGCTACATATTAAATACAGGGAGTTACCTTCAAGTAAGGCTGGCATAGTACACAAATAGCCACATTATTTGGTATTACTAGCATTTTTTTCAATCGCCATCGTAAGATTCCATTTAACAAAACAAATGAACAATCTCTGCTCTCCTTCACTAGAGAAAGATCTTTCTTCTATTCTTCTTCTTTTGTTTTGTTTTTCTTGTTTCTGTTTTTTGCCCCTGCCACGCAAGTATAGGAAGCATTATTAAGAACTGGATCCTTCAATACATTTAAGAATTATATTATTATAACAAATAAGACCAAAAAATTAGATTTTACAGTTAAATAGTTCGTAAGCCAAAGGTTTTACTGTACAAGCGATTGTGCATTTTTTTAAAAAAAGGCAAATTATAGTGCAAAGCAAATTTTTTTGGCCAGTCTTGCAACTGGCTGCATAACATAGAGGTGTCTGTACTTACACCTTTATATGACAATATGTCATAAAAGAACATAGTTGCAGTTTTTTTTATGTTTTAAATACTCCATGAACACCGTTACCTTGGTATGAAGAAATTCCTTATTTTCTTTGTGCTTTCTATCAGTGGAAATACTGTACTGAGAAACCTGACTGCATCAAGACAGGCAGTGCTAGTCCAGAGTGCCAGGCAGCTGCTAATTGCTAAGGCCAGAGGATTTTGCAGGTTTTAAACCCTTGTGTGCTCACTGCAGCTTGACAACTCGATCCGGGTTCCTGTGATTCGATGGCTTGACCCCATATTTAAACGGCAGTGCCAGTTCTGTGTAGTCTACGTCACTTGATTGCTGGAAAGATGCCCACTGGCTTTGGCAAGCCAGCCATCCTGCCTTCAGCTGTGGAGCATGGGATGGGCTTTCCAAAGGCCCTGAAGAGCCCAAAGCAACCTTCACGCAGACGTAAGCAACCAGATGCCAATTAATTCTCCTGATAACTTTTTAAAAACCCACTGACAAATAGTCGTTTCATAGTCTGTTAAGGGAAAATAAGGGGCAACTTTTGGCCTGGTCTACTGGACAGATATGTCCCTCCAGCCATGTGCTTTGGTAAATACTCACAAGATTATTATAACTGTAGACCTATCCTTCAGCAAGACTATTAATGCAGCCCATCTGAAGTGACTAGGCAATGACAGGAGAGCTCGCATTCGGGTGCGATGTGCGGTACTTTATATTTTGATTTCATTTGTCTTACAATTTGATGCCCCCGAAGGTTTTTTTTTTTTAATGTAAAATTGAGGGGTCAGTCAAAACTCAGTATTTTAAGAATCAGCTGGTGGTTGCCTGTATTTAAGTACAACTGCATGGTGTGGGGAGCCATTCTGGGTGTAACAATGGAAGAGAACCATAAATAAATACTAAGTATTGCCACAGCTGCCTGTGCGCCATTTGGAAACGAGAGTGGAGAAGCCACGAGCCGGAATTTCACATGATTCCAAAGGCTTTCGCATCCTCTTTGCAGCAAATATGTTTAAGTGCACCTCACCCGCTGGATTGTCCCAAATGCGTTCTTCTTCTTGGATGCACCTAGCGAGACTAACTAGAAATAGCAAGACATTAATGTCCAGGGCAGGCCAAAAGGAAAACACTTTGTGTAAAAAATTACATCTCATGTAAACATACAGGGAGGAGATCAGCCATGTTACTGGTCAAAACAAAACAAAAAAAATCACAATGCAACCACTTTCCAAATCAACTCACAGCATTTTTTCACATGGCCGACATCTGCCCTCTCGCTTGCAATGTCCCTCAGAACCGAAACAGTGTCTGCGAGAGCCAGTCCCATCTACTTTGCTGTCAGCAAGACTCCGGTCTCAGCGGATGCGGGCATCTCTGGTGTCCTTACTGGGTTCTTGTGGTGGTTAAACGCCCTTGTCCGGAGGGGGCAAGTAGCTAGATCCTGCGTTTGCAGCAAGGCGGATGGGCTGGGGCGTTTTTTATGGATCTGCGGGAGGACGGGGTTCTGGTGAAGAGCGTGCTGAATACTGCCATAGCTGCGCAATTAGCAAACGTTGCATTCCACAGAGTCCTATATACAAGCCACCCATTTCGAAGGGATCAAAGGACCCTTTCTGAGTGAGCAATTCAAGCCTTGCGGATGTGTGTCTTGACCTGTACACAACACTGGTCCATCGCTGCTTGCCAGGTGCCTAAGGACGGACCCTGACTTGCCTTCAGACAGGGAGCTGCCTCATGCTGGGCCTCGTTTTTCTAGCGACAGGAGTCACGTACTGGGGGGGTTTATTCGGTTAACGTTGCACGTGCCCACTTGAGTCCTTCCTAGTAGGGTCTCCAGACGGACTCATCCATCCTGCCGGTGGTCGTCATGGCTGTAGGCGAGTTACTATGACTACCATCCGCATCAACTCCATCATTCTGATTGGCCAGGTTGGGATTCATTAAGTTGTTGCCCACCGAGGCACTTGTGCAGGAGGACAGCATCCTTGTGGGCGAGCGCTCGCCCCCGGCCACCATGGAGAACTGGTACGATCCGGAGGACGTACCATAGTACAAATGGTACGGGGAGGGATTGGTTTGGAAGGGTCCACTTTGGTTCTGGGTGGAACCCGGGTAGGGTGGCGGAAGGTAGGTGTGGTGGAAGCGAGTCGTGGTGGGCATGCTGGTCATGCTGATGCCACTGATGCCTGTGGCGGAGGGCGTGGCACTGTAGGGGAAGGCTGCTGACATGGCGCCGGGGTAATGCATCCGGGGGTCGGAAAACCGTGTCTCCGTGAGGGCCGGCAGCGTAGGAAAGGAACGATCAAACTGCCGCGGGTCGGAGAAGGGGCTCAGGTCCGACGTGCCTGTTGGCAAGAAGAAAGAACAGTGGCTGCTTAGGCTTTTCCTGCTAAAAGGCCCAGACCACGGCGGGAGTAACTGGGGCTGGCCCCATGGGTGGTGGGTGAAGCTGCTGCTTGGGGAGGTAAGCCCGCCCATAGTCTGCCCCAGCCCTGCCCCTCCACTACCCTACTCCTTCCCCGCTGCCTCCCTTGGCTCTCTGCTCACCCCTTTCACCCAAATCCCTGAACCCAATGAAGCAAACCCCCTCTTCTAAAGAAAACGGGGCCCGGGGCCCACGGCATGCCAGCTTGTGACGACTGGCCACGCGGAAGGCACTTCATTAAAAGCGCTACGTTTGGGAATACAAAATGCCAGTCACAGGTTTTCTGCAATACTCTGAAGTTTGTCGGCGGCTTGGTAGTAAGGGCAAGTCAGCTGCCCTGTGAAGCCAACACTTAACTACGAGGCAAGACGTCGCCGGCACTTAACATCCAGCTTGAGCGATTTGTCCAAGCAGGGCCCTGTGAGCAACACGTCCGAACAGCCATTCCTGCGGCTGCAGCAGGAGCAAGGCCACGCTGTTGGCAACGCCTTTCTACAGGCAGAATGGCCGCCCCTGCCTCCCAGCGGCTGCGCCCCAGGAGGGGCTGCCCTGACGGAGCTGGCTTGGATTTTAACCTGGGCACAAAAGTGGTTTGAAAACAGGGTGGCCCTGGCGCTGGCCTTTCTAGAAGGCAAAAGGGTGCGGCCTTTACCCCAATCGGCTCATGAACCTGAAGCCTTTCCCCCATAAACTGCTGAGGAGTGTGACCAGCAAAACATAAAGCAGGACGCTACCCGCCTGCTGACAAGGTGGGGGAAGGGGCCTGGCGATTCAAAAGGGCCCAAGGTGGTCACCACTGCCACAGCCAGAGCCCAGAGCCCTGGGAGCTCTTTGTGGTGCACTCCTGTGGTCTGAGGGCTGGCTGCTCCAGCCCCACCCCTTTTGCCTGAAGCCCCGCCCCTTCTGGCATGATCCGTCTGTGGGCCTCGCTGGGGATTTCACACCAATCAGCAGTTGTGTGACAGAGTAGGAAACCTGGGTCTACGCCTGCCTCTGTCACGGGCCCACTGAGTGATTGCATGCATGCCTCAGCAGGTCCCACACCTCAGTTTTCCTATCTGTAAAATGGGGACAGTACTTGCTAAAAGCTCTCTGAGTGCTACTCCTGGGATGGGCGTGCGCTCTTTGCTTGGAGACCCTGCATAGCACCTGGCTGTGCAGGCTGCTGCCCAGTGTCGGTGCACTAGGCGCTGTGTCTCCAGCCCAAGAAATACAATGTGCAGTAAGAGGCATGGTCTAAATCCTCAGTAACTGGGAGTGGTGGAAGCCACAAAAAATCCTAAAGTCATTTGTTTAGGCCAGGACTGTTTCCTGCCCTAAAGGCTGCTGGTTACTAGCCATGAAAGAACAGGGAGACGCTTATTTCTCTAGCGGTTTATTTGTCTCCAGGAGGGGAAAAAACAACTATAAACACCAGAAAAATTGTTTAGCCTTTGCGTGGGCGGTGGAGCAAACAAACCGGCACAGGGCCCCAGACAGCCGTCCCTCTGCCAGGCAGACAGGCCCCCTGGCGCACACACGCACACAGCCAGGGCGGGGAAGCTGGCGTCTAGACCAGGCCGTTAAGGCTTTGTGTGGGTGGCCTGCTCATGCTGATCGTATCAGGGACGGAGCCGATAAACACACAGCTGAGCGCGCCCACGCTGCACCGCCAGCCCGGCTGCCGTGTGCCGCTGCAGGAGAACCCAGCGGGAAACTTGCTCCTTTTGGCCGGCGGCCAATGGGAGGGGGCTGGGAAGCTGAGCTCACTGGTGTCATCTCTAACCTCCCTCTGACCCAGGGGCAGCCCCCAGCGGCCACCTTGCATCACGGAAACCTCAGGGGTTGCCCAGGCAGCGTAAGCCCGGCCAGGCCGTACACGGGGCCCTGGTTCCCAGGGGAGCACCGGGTGTTCTCATGAGCGCGCTGCGCTGCCGCAGCTGCCTTAAGGATTGTGGCACTCCCCCAGGGGCCCGGCCCGGCAACGACGCGGCTGCACCGAGTCGCCGCAAAGCGCAAAGTAAGGATGGCAGGTTGGGAACCAGGCTTTGCCTGTGGCGTATCGGTTAATCTGTTACAGCCCTACCCTAGTCCCTTCTGCATGCTCTTGCCCAGACAGTCGCTTCCCGTTCTGTGTGTGAGACACGGATTGTTCCTCCCTAAGTGGAGCACTTTGCATTTGTCCTTATTCAACTTCATCCTCTTGACCTCAGCCCATTTCTCCTGTTTGTCCAGATCCGTTTGAATTATGACCCATCCTCCAGAGCACTCGCAGCCCCTCCCAGATTGGCACCCTCTGCAAACGTGCTAATCGTACTGTCTATGCCGATATCGAAATCGTTGACGAAGACACTGAACCGACCTGGTCCCAAAACAGACCCCGTGTGAGCTGGGCCATGCTGTGGATTGGGACGTCAGCGCCTTCCCCCGCCTAGGAGACCGGCCACCCGCATGCCAGGACTAGGCTCAGCGCGGACCCTCAGAGCAATCCAAACGCTGCCTGGGCGGGCTGCTCTCATGACGGTGGGCGTTAACGCTGCGTCTGAGCATGGTGAGGCGCGGCCTGCGCCATCTCCCGCGTCAACTCACACTCCACGGTCGCTTTGCCAGCTGCTGCTGCGCACACAGGCCTCTGGGGCAGCCGCCCGTCTGCAGCGCCAGCGGCCGCCGTGCAGGGCGGCTCGAGGCAGGAAGTGAAGGCAGAGGCCTTAGCCCACTGAGGCGGCCAAGGGCCTTCCTGGGGCTGGCGGGAATGCCCCCCACGCGCGGGGAGCCAGGGGACCGGCTGCGCAGGGCGGGCAGCAGCGTGGTTTGCTCCAACATCTTCTCCGGAAGAAGGGTTCGGCTTTTCCAGCGCCGCACTGAACGTAGCCCCACGTGGCGGGTTTTTAACCCGCACCCTTCGTCTCCGGGGGCTCTGTCCCGCCAGGGGAAGCCAGGCTGTGCTCACCTCCCCGCCCACCCAGGGGGGACATGGCTCCACCTGGGAGCTGCAGGCTCCGCTGGCCTCAGAGCCAGCTGGCACGTGGGCAACCCTGCTGGCCGAGGCAGACGGGGAGGTGAACACGGCGCCAGCGCTCTTTATAGCCATGGCGGCTGCAGAACACGGCTCCTTGTGCGCAGCCGGGAACACCCGTGGGCGCGCGCTGCCTGTGCTCCCAGGATGGGCACGGCGCCACTCGGCACAGCCGGCCTGCAGAAATAACGCCCGGAGCCCCCACCCAAAGGCCTCCCACCCACCTGCCTCAGACTCTGAGAGGGAGTCCAGGTGGGGGGGGGCAGGCTCTGGGAGGGAGTCTGGGTCAGGGTGCAGGTTCTGAGGGTGGGGGATTAGGGTGCAGTTGGGGGGCAGGCTCTGGGAGGGGATTTGGGGACAGGAGCGGTTGGGGGAGGGGCTCAGGGTGCAGGCTCTGAGAGGGGGTGGCAGGCGGGGGGTGCAGCACTGCCCCCCAGCTCCCTTTGGCCACAGGGGCACTCAGGGAAGGGGCAGCGAGTGGAAACCCCCCTCCCCCCGCCTCCGGCCCGGCACTGCAGCCACCCAGAGTGAGTCCCACTGCACTGCCAGTGGCTGTGGCAGGCCCCCAGGCTGTTTTATTTGGCCTGAGGCCGCAGGCTGGCTAGGAGACACCGTGGACGGGGGCATGTGAGGGGGTGGCAGGCAGGGCTGGGGGGCCGAGACCTGCCCCCAAACGTTGCTGTGCCAGGCCCCCAGACCAGGAGTGTTCCTGGAGCCTGGACGCCATGGGCCCATGAGCACAACCGGGTTCGCCCAGCCTTTACGGCTGCGCTGGCGCTGGGTCCAACGTGGTGCGAAAGGGGGGCACCGACGAGCGTCACACTCAGGATTTCACAGGGGCAAAGCCTTCCCCACCAGGCCATAAGGCCTGATGTTGTTTGTCCCTCACCCGAGAGCCAGGCGCTGGGGAGCTAAGAAAGGCCCCCGTGTCTATACTGCGGGCTGCCCGCTGCCCCCCACGAATGGCCAAACCTGCCACAGGACATCAGCACTGCCGCGGCTGAACGCGGGACAGTCCCCACGGTCCCTCTGATCTTTTCCATCCATGTGCAGAATAAATGCTGTTATGTGCACCAAGGCCTGTGCGGATGTGCACTAGCAGGAGAAACACAAGCCCTCGCAGTGGGCGCTCTGCCGATCAGCGGGGCGGCATTTGCCTCTCTCCTGGCTGGCCCCACAAGCGCCCCGCTTCCAGGGAGCACTGCACTTAATGGGACATGGGCTGGACCGAAGTGCTGCGGAAGCCAAGGCAGGTGTAGCTGGGGGGCTGCATGTACAAGCGCCCCAGTGATCTAGCCCCTGTTCGGCAGCCTCGTGTCTGGAGGTCGAGATGCAGCAGCGCCTGCCTCTCGTCCCCCCGGGCGCCTGTCCCGCCTGTGGCGTGTGGGCCCAGACAAGAGTCTTCGCATGAGCCTGGCACATGCCTGCACAGCCCTGGGCTAGCCCCCAGAGCCTGCCCCAGGCCTGTGCTTAGCTGCGCTCCCCGTGCTGCAGCTTCCGGAGCCGAGACGCCTTTGCACAGGCAAACACATGGGCTGATGCCCGGTGACGTCCCGTGTGTGTTTCCCTGTCGGGCGAACGTTCCTACTTTCTCATTGCCAAGTTAGACTCTGGTCCCACGCGGTCCTGAACAAAGGCCCCCTCTGCTGCAAAGCCGCAGCTCTCCCAGGCTGGCCGAACAGCTCTTTGTGACACGCTCGCCGCTTTTACAGCAGCTGGACCGCCCGCCCGCGGCTGGCAACAGCCCTGCGGAGCAGCAACACCTGGAGCAGGACCGGCCGTCTGTCCACTAGAGGGCAGGGGTGCACCCAGACACCCTTCCAGACGCTGTACTGCCAGGCATGTTGCAAGTGGACACAAAAGATGGGCTTGTGGCAGACACTGACCACGAGCTCCAGCTTCAATCCCAAGTCCACTGCTCCAGCCGCTCTGTGCCCGCATTACTGCGTGGCGCCTGCCGCCGCTGCCCCGTTCAATGGCGGTGATACTCACCCTTCATTTCCCCAGCCACGGCCACGTCTTGGCTCTTAGCCTGGGAGCGCTTGGGGTGGGAACTCGCGCTCAGAACGTGCAGGCGCAGCCTCTGGGCACCGCGTGGGTGAGCCCTTGTGTCTGCAGCATCACGACGACTCTATTCGAAAAGCAGCAACCCCACAACAGCAGCCTGCAGTTTTACGCGATTAACTAGCCCACCAAATTAGCACAGAAGTAACTTCCAGTCATCAGCAAGCTGACGTTTTCCCTACACAGTTGCTGGGCACCATTGCCCCATCCCTCCATCCCATGAAATGTGGCCGGACGTGCCTCTCGCACGGGTGCGTCAGCCCCGCCTGCTGCGCTCGACCGCACCACCCCTGCGGTTTTGAGTCAGCGCAGCCCTGACACCTTCCAAATCAAACAGCTGTACTAATGGGCACCATCACCACCTATTGCACCAGCAAAGGAACCGTCTGTCACATTAACCAGGCATCACGGGCACGCGAGAGTGAACCTACCATTCGCACAACCCGCGACGCGCACGGCAGGACAGTCAGCGCAGTCAGCATGCGCCTCCCCCGCCCTTCACGCTGTTTGAAATCGGAGCCACCACGGCAAAACGTCTCCTGCGCGCACGCGCCCACACACGCACACACACACACACGCCGCTGCGTCTAACCCGGCATGCAGGCCAGCGCCTCGCATCTGCAAACTGACTAGAGCTTGACTGAGCTTCTAGCTGTCCGGCCCATTGGCTTTTTAGACCCTGGCAATTTGAGCTCGAGTGTTTCAGTTGTCCAGGTGCCAATCAAAATATTTGAAGGAAATGTTTATTTTCTTCTCGAAATCACACCAGCTGCTGCACTAAATGAATAAGCCCATTTAGATGTAAGAATTTAACCTTTGTGCGAGGGAATCGCGTCCCCGACTCCGCCAACACGGGACCCGATCCACCAGCGGAAATGTCAATGTTTTGGATGGGCGAGTGGGGAAGTGTGGAATGTGTATCCAATCAAAGCCATGCAGAGGTCACCGCTCTGATTACTAATGTCACTGTCTCTGGGCTGGGCTCCACCGCGCAGCCCTCGCCCCGCTGGCCCCACGAAGCCCGGCCGTGACGGTGGCTTTTGTGTCCCGCCGGCTGAGGGGCAAGATCGGCCTTTCCTGTGCCCGCGCCAGGCGCTAACCGGCGCAGGTGGGCAGACAGGCCCCGCCTGGCGCATGGAAGCCGAGGGGGCCGGTTGTGGGAGCTGCCGGCTCATGAGGAGCGAGCGGGGGGTGCTTTGGGCCATGCTGCACCCGGACGCACTTCTCTGGGGCAGGCGGCGAGCTCTGGAGAGGCTCCGTCTGGCCCAGCTGGGCTTCGCTGCCTTTCCAGGCTCTGATCACTTGCTCAGCGGGGTCCGGGTGGGGGTGGGTGCAGGCCACCCCATGGGGGTGCAACTGCGGCCGTGGGCCACACACACAGCGAGTTAGTGTGTGCAACTCCAGCCCCCGCAGACAGACCGTGCCGGCGCCAGCCTAGTGAGCACCCATGCCGCTCAAGTGCCCCTGCCACGCCCCGGCTATGGGGGCTGGCTAGTGCGTGTGTCTTGCCTGTGCCTGTCACGCCGCTGACTGACGCCCCAACTGATAGCTCGCAGGGGGTAAGGTCCAAGGAGGAAGGGTTATTGCTGGGCCATCCCTGGGACGTCAGTAATACAGGAGCACTGAGGGCAGAAGGCGCGAAGGTCGATTTAGGGCGAACACTAGGAAACCCGGCTTGCTACGAAGGCTAATGGCCAATGGGAATGTGGCAGTGTCATCCGAGGCTGAAAAACGTGGGTTACTAGCTCAAACGCTCAACTGCTCCTTGCAGTGCTGGCTAAGCCCAAGTCCCGTTTTCAGGAGCAATGTAGGCCCATGGAGTGGCATTCGCAAAGGCCTTTAAGCGCCTCACGTCCAATGGACATGAAGTACCTAAATACCCTTACGAAGTCCACGCTTCCGTGCTTTTGAAATATCTGCCCACCAGAAAGTGTGATGGGCCTCATTGTACAGCGGGGGAAACTGAGGCACAGACCGGTAACGTGTCTTCCCCAAGTAAGTCAGCAGCAAAGTGGTGTATGTGCACGTGTGCGTGCACACGCACACACACACACACGCACACAGCTGATACGTATCTAGAGGGAGAGAGTAAATGAAACACTTAAGAATGTTTTATGAAGATGTTGTTCAACGTGACTATCGCGGTGTGCTGTGTATGTACATGCCTTGCAAAACTGACATGAAAAATCCAGCCCAGGGGAGAAAAACATCGACTTTCCTGCCATATGGCCTGATGATTGATGACAACGTAAACACTAATGCTATTTTACACGTGTGTGTGTGTGTGTGAGACAGGCAGAGGGCTGGGGCGAAACCTGCTTTTCCAGAGTTCACTTTGCCTCAAATCCCCCCCTCCAACTCCCCAGGACTTTGTTCTCCTTGGAGCTAAACTGTCCTCCAACGTTCTGTTCTCTCATGTCTCTCCCCGCCCTGTCCACTGGGAGCATGGCAGCAGGTGGGCCACGGAGAGTCAGTTTGTTCTCTAGACTATCAAACCATCCGTCTTCCTAGAGAGGCTTCTAACCCCTCCCTTAAACGCCAGTTTCATGGCTGCTAGTCACCGCCTGGCTCTGGGACCTGGTTCATTTGCTCTTAAGTCAGAGCCAAGGAAGAAGAAAGAACAAAAGGAGGTGACTGTTTCTGGAGAGAAAACAGACGAGAGTTTATTTTGGGGCACTGAACAGCCAGGGTGCGAACAGCGTCCGTTGCAAGAAGCAGCCAAGCGGGTGTTCTGTATCTGATAGCGCTCACTCCTGAACTGCATGTGATTGCTTCCTCTGCTGCGTCTGAACCACCGTACGGCTTATCTGAGCATCTCATTTTCTAGCGTGTAAAGAGCTGTTACGACCTGGAGCCTTCTGCTTGTATAAATGTCTCGAAATGAGCAGAGCTCTGCAAACACTCACAGTCCCCGACCTGCTCCCCCGGCCCAACGCAGCTTCTGCCGAGACATTCCGTCCACACCCACCCTGGAAGGGATTTAGGTGCTTCACTCCCATTGACCTCCATGGGAGCCCATACCGAAGGATTTCTGGGACTCTGAGTCCTGGTTGCCACATTGCAAAGGGCACCCTGCCTGATTCCTAACCTAGCCAGCCAGCCTGCAGTCCGCCTGTCACGAGCGCTGGGCCAGGCCGATACCTGGGGGCAGAGCCGCCCAGCAATGCCATGGTGATATGGGAGGCAGGCGTTAGCCAGGCTCCGTGGCCGCACGCCTGCTCCGGTACGAAGCCCCGTGAACTAGGCAGAATGCCACCAGCTTCCTGCTGCTCTCTTGTGCCCGGCCGGGGATCTGTGCTGGGGGCCCTCAACAGAGCATCACGCCCTAAGTCAGAGGGGGCTGACGGAAAGCCAGGATCCTGACGCCTAGAGAGCCCACGGCCCATCAGCAAATTCCCCTGTGGGCAGCTGCAAACTGTGGCTTGTGAACAGCTGCTGCGCTCTAACCCAGAGGTGGCTGCACATCGGGGGTAGGTGAGTGAGGACTCCAAACCTCCCTCCATCTACACAAAAAAAGTTTCCTGTGGGAAGACAGAGTCCCGCCTGCCTCCTCCCTCCCCCCCCGCCCCAGGGCTCTGCTGCTGCACGGTGGCCTCCCTCCTCCCTGGTGCTCAGTGGCCGGGGGAGAGCGCGGGGTCTGGCGAGGCCTCAGCGTGCCCCCTCCACTCCCCCAGCAGCCTTGGCCTAGCAGGGAGGGGGTAGAGCCAGGGCTGCCACAGTCTTGGCCACCCCCAGCAGCTGGGGGGAGAGAGCCGGGGCTGGCGAAGCCCCGCCCCACGGTGGATGGGGGGAGGACTGGGGCTGGCGAAGCCCCGCCCCACGGTGGATGGGGGGAGGACTGGGGCTGGCGAAGCCCCGCCCCACGGTGGATGGGGGGAGGACTGGGGCTGGCGAAGCCTAGCCCCCGATGGTTGGGGGGAGGACTGGGGCTGGCGAAGCCCCGCCCCACGGTGGATGGGGGGAGGACTGGGGCTGGCGAAGCCCCGCCCCACGGTGGATGGGGGGAGGACTGGGGCTGGCGAAGCCCCGCCCCACGGTGGATGGGGGGAGGACTGGGGCTGGCGAAGCCCCGCCCCACGGTGGATGGGGGGAGGACTGGGGCTGGCGAAGCCTAGCCCCCGATGGTTGGGGGGAGAGCTGGGGCTGATGCAGCCTCGGCCCTGCCCAGCGGCCATGAGAGAACCGGAGCCGCCTGTCCTGGGGGGGGTGTTGGCGAGTGTAGCGAGCAGGGGGCACAGCCCCCTAGAACTCCGTGAAATAAAAGCGCTGAAGCGCCGCTGAGGCGTCTCACCGGGACGCTGGTCCTTTACTCGGCTCTAGTCCGTCTGGAAACATTCAGGCCCGAGGAACGCATTGCGCGCCAGGGACTCTGGCCCACCGGCAAGACCAGCTCACTGGAGCCGACGCAGGAATAGCAGAGGCAGAAGGAAGCCAGGAAACCCGTCTTGGTAAGCTCCTTCCGCTGAGGCGCAAGCTGTAGCCCACCCTCTGTTTTCTTCCCACCACGGCTTGCCTAACTTCCTTTGGAAACCGCTGTGCAGCTGCCCAGGGTAGAGTGTTTGTCTCCATTCAGAAACAGCCATTTTAAAGAGACCGTCAGTCGGTCTCAGCGGGCTCTTGGCGGACTAGGGAGCAGAAACTCCATGTATTTGCTGAGTCTCAGTTTAACCTCAGAACAGCCTCGCTGCACCTCTGAGCTGGGCCTATGCTACTGCCACTAAAGCGACAGCACCGCCGCGGTGCCGGTTGTAGACGCTTGCTCACCGCCAGGAGGTCACCCACTGACGTGGTTAATCCAGGTTCCTGAGCAGTGGGAGCCGGGTGAATGGCTGGATTCTCCAGTTGACTCAGCCGATCTACATGTGGCCGGGGAGGGAGGGTTGGTTGACCTAATCACAGCATTCAGAGTGCGACATTTTCCACAGCCCTGAGCAATGTAGCAAGGCCAAGCTCCTTTTGTAGTGAAACCCATGCAGGAAACACCAGCTACGAGCAGGCAATGGGTCCTCGAATCTTTTCCACTCATGGGCAGCTTTCTCCCATCTCTGTGTGGATTACATTTTATGTGCACCAAGGCAAGTGCAAATGTGCACCACCAGTAGCAACACAAAGCCTAGTGTGGGTGCTCTGCTATTCCCCACTGCACACAGTAAATCATTCTGCTGTGGCCGGGGAGTCACAGAATACGATGCCGAGAAGGGCCGTCAAGTCCAGTCCCCAGCCTTCACGGCGGGACCAAGCACCATCTAGAGCGTCCCTGGCAGGTGTGTGTCTCACCTGCTCTTACACATCGCCCATGATGCAGATTCCGCAGCCTCCCCATTCAATTCATTCCTCATCTACACTTGAAAAATTACCACGGGTTTAACTCGAGGGATTTGAAATCCAGCTGGTCTGGTGAACCCCGAATGTAGCTGCACCCCCCGGATTCTCCGAAGCGCTCAGCATTGGCTTCACCCGCTAAAGGAAGCGAGGCCTTAAAGTTAGGTTTGCAAAGGGCCAAAGTAATCCAGACCCCTGTCAGCTGGGGTGAAACTGGTTTAAGTGCATTTACACCAGGGGGTTACTGGTTATAATTCAGTCAGTGTCATGCCCGATGGGAGTTTATCTCAACATAGGAAAAGGAAAAGGGACCCTGCTGGCCTGCCCTGGACAGGTAGGGTGGGGGCACCCTGAGACACAGGCCTGCACGGAGTTGTGGTGCCTAACCCGGGTTCCCTGCTCTGCCACGCCCAGTGAGCTGCGACTGGACACAGGGCTTTGTCCAGGGACTGTTTCTAAGCAGGTGAACTTCTTGGCTTATGAGCCCTCCCCCTGTGGCTCTGGCTGCACTACCCGCCCTCGCCGGGTCGTGTGGAAGGACAGTCCTGGGGCGCAGAAGGCGCGGGCTCTCCTCCTGGCTCTATCACCGATTTACTGGGTGACCTTGGGCAACACATTGCTCCATGCCTCAGTTTCCCCAGCTAATAGCTTGGAAGGCGGCACTCTGATGTGCTAGGCGCTGTGGACCCAGTTCTCACTGGTCCGGAGCAGCTTCCATTGAGATCAGCTGGGGCTGCTTGGTGCCTTTAAAAGCTACCACCCATGCCACGGGCCTCCAGCCTGAGCCCCCTCCCAGCCAAGTCAACGGAAAGCGTCCCATTTGCACCAGTGGGCTGGGAGCCGAATTTGGGGTTGACACCGGCAACCAGGCAGCCACCCCGGGAACAATTCTGAGCCACCCAGCAGGACGGTGACAATGTTTCTTGTTTTCCAAGGAGCCGCCCCACCCCCACGCCTGTCCTTGCCACAACGGATTCGAGCGAGACCCGTGTCGGTTACGCTGCAGTGACTCAGCCATGAAGCCCCTAGGCCCAGGGCCCCAGGGAGCCAGAGGAAACGCTGCAAGGACCTGCATAAATCATGCTCCACTTCGCTTCGTCATGGTCTTTGGCGCGAGGGGGAGGCTGCCCGAGGTCTGTCTGGGCGAGTCACAGGGCAATTCTACCAAGGTAGAAAATACTGCAAAACCCCAAACCCCAAACCGGAAAATAAAAGCCTTTTCCGAAAGATTCCTTATTCCTTTTTTTAAGAGGCTTTATTTTCCGAAAGATCCCCGTCTAGACTGGTGCTTTTTCCGGCAAAGCCGTGAGCCGGAAAAAAGCGGCAGCCATGTTTATGCAAATGAAGCAGGGGGATTTAAATCCCCGCTTCGTTTGCAATTGCGATGTGTCTAATTTGCATCCCTTTTACGGAAAAGGGATGCAGTCTAGACACAGCCCGGGTGTTTAATTTTTGGAGGCTGCTCAAACTATTCTAGCTATGAGACAAAACCCGCAAGGTAAAGACCTAAAAAATAGAAAAGAAACAAAGATGAGAAATGTAGCAGCATGGAGCCCTGTCTGTGCATGCCCCATAATGAGGGGAAAAATTCAAACCCATCTGATGCTAGTTTGGCGTTTCACACAATGCATGGGAGAGCCAGGATTTTAAAACCTCAGATTTCACAGGACTTACTCGAGAGGTATCAGGCCAGATCCTCGCCTGAGCTCAGCTCTGCTGAAGTGTGAGGAGCAATGCGGCTCCACAGACCAGCTGATGCTCCTGCCTCTCTTCCTGGCACACTCCAGAGCCAGACTGTGATCTTGGGTACTCTGGTGTAAACCCAGAGCCGCGCCTCGCTCCAGTAGCATTCACACTGGGCCAAGCGAAAGCAGACGGGTGACAAGGGAGGTTGCACACAGCCTCTCTCCTCTCCAGCACCGGCCCTACTGAAATGGGCGGCGTTTCAGCGGCGTCAGTGGGTGAAGAGTCTGGCTCTCTGGCCTCGGGCGGATTCCTTGTGCGCTTCCTCACCGGCCGCCAGAAATGGTTGTTTGCTCCCTTTCCTGGGCGGTTTTCTGCTTTGAGATCAGACCATTTGACTCAGGAGGGTCGTTTGATGGGGTGGCCTCAGTGAAAGGCTTGTTCAGTGGGCCAGACTGTGCACTACATTCCCCCCAGCGCTAGCTCCAGAGTCGCTCCATGAGCCTCTGCTAAGGGCAGGCTCCGGGCCATGCGCTCACTCCCTCCGCAATTCGCGGGCAGGAGCAGGTGAGGGCAGGCAGCCTGGCGGCATGGGAGGGAGCTGGCACGGTCCGCGTGTGGCCAAGGCCTGGGGAAGGAGGAAAGGGCAGGAGCCAGTACAAGTGAACCCAGCACAGGGATCCTCAGGGGACTAGAGCAAGCAACGGTTGCGGCACAAAAGTTCCGGGTGCAACTCCAAGCAGGCAGAGCCCACGTAGGGGGCCCTGTGCCGGGCCACTCAGGTGACAGTCGAATGTGGCTATTCTAATCCCTATTGGTCCCCTGCTCTGTGGCTGGTGATGCTCCGACAACGTTCAAAGCGATCTGGGCAAACTGGAGAAATGGTCCGAGGTAAAGAGGATGAAGTTCAACAAGGACCAATGCAAAGTGCTCCACGTGGGAAGGAACCGTCAGTCTCACACACACAGAATGGGAAGCGACCGTCTGGGAGGAGAAAGGGATCTAGGGGTTACAGTGGACCACTAGCTAAATAGGAGTCAACAGTGTGACGCTGTTGCAAACAAAGCAAACATGATACTGGGAGGCATTAACAGGAGTGTTGTGAGCAAGACACGAGAGTCATTCTTCCGCTCTGCTCTGCGCCGATTAGGCCTCAGTTGGAGGATTGTGTCCTGTTCTGGGCACCGCATTTCAAGAAAGATGTGGAGAAATTGGAGAGGGTCCATGGAAGAGCAACAAAAATAATTAAAGGTCTAGATTCTCGAAAACATGAGCTATGCGGGAAGACTGAAAGAACTGGGCTTGTTTAGTTTAGAAAGGAGAAGACCGAGAGGGGACAAGATAGTGGTTTTCAAGTACCTAAAAGGGTGTTTGAAGGAGGAGGGAGAAAATTTGTTCTCCTTAACTGCTGAGGATAGGCCAAGAAGCAATGGGCTGAAATTGCAGCAGGAGAGGTTTAGGTTGGGCATGCCTTCCTGACTGTCAGGGTGGTGAAACACTGGAATAAATTACCCAGGGAGGTTGTGAAATCTCTGCTATCTCTGGAGATACTGAAGAGCAGGTTGGACAGACACCTGCTTGGTGCTTGGTCCTGCCAAGAGGGCAGGGGACTGGACTCAATGACCTCTCGAGTTCCCTTCTGGTTCCAGTGTTCTAGGATTCTGTGATTCCCCAAGTTTCCCAGGACAGGACCATGGCACTCAGATGCTCATTAACTATTTATGGTCCAAAAGGAAGATGCACTCAGTCCCTGTTGACAACTGGCAGTCACACACAGGAGCAGTCCGACTGTATCCCAGAGAGGAAGGATTTCGCAGCAGTCAGGGACTGGAAAGACGTGGGTTCAATTGCTGGCTCTCCACTGCCTCTCTGCATGACCGTGGGCACTTCATTTGGTCTCTCTGTGCCTCAGTTTCCCATCTAGCCAATGGGAATAATGACCTTGCCCTACTGCACAGCAGTGCCGTGAAGCTAAATACTTGGCAGAGTGCGACTGCCACAACAATGAGAGCTGTGGAAATGCCGTAAAATAGATTCTAGCATCTCCTCCTTGCCCCTCCCAACCTGTGGCATCTTCTCATGCTTCATCTTCTCATATATGCGACCTAGGAACGTGCCAAGACATGAGAAAATGCACAGGCCTGTTAACTCCTGTATTATTCTGGAAGGGCTGAATTCTAATGGCTCGGGCAAAACCGATGATGTCAGTAACACGTGTCTTTGGGAGGGGGCTTTATTAGTCAAAAGGATCCTCTCAAGATAAAACATTAAAAACAGATTTAGCTCCTGCCTACACCGGGACCAGCCCAGAGTTATCAACATTATTCACATCAATGAAGTAGCTGCAAACTGACCCCCACGTCACTGGACACGGGTGTTTCCACCTTCTCTAGCCCTCCGGGTAACAAACAGGAAATGACCTTTTGCATTTCAGTGAAATTGTCCTGGCCAGTTTCACTTTGAGCTGAGTCAGGCACTTGCCCAAAACCACTATGTTTGGGTTTGCAACAGAGGAACATGGCAGGCGTTAAATACAGGTTGGACTTCTCTGGTCTGGCAACGTCCGTGGCCCAGCAGGATTTTAGTGAGCCGGATGTTCCATTTATCGTGGGTGTGGCCAAGTTTCCTGTGGTCCCATAAAGTTTGATTGCAGCCCCCAGTCCTGGCTCTCAGGGTTCTGTGCTGCTGTTTAGCTTTGATTTACCCCTCAATGTCTTCTCAGAGCCCAGTACACAGTGGAGGTGCTGGGGATGCTGCTAGACCATATTGACCTGCTGTGGTCTGGCAAATTCTTTGGCACCGGTCAGGTCCTCAGGGTGCCAGACTAAAGAGGTT
Source organism: Pelodiscus sinensis (assembly GCF_049634645.1). Classification (NCBI taxonomy): domain Eukaryota; kingdom Metazoa; phylum Chordata; order Testudines; family Trionychidae; genus Pelodiscus; species Pelodiscus sinensis. Next base: position 942,906 of record NC_134735.1, read on the forward strand.
CAACTTATACTTATATATGTATACAGTGCATCTTTTTTTAATTGTGAAAGCACACTGTCAATTAGGTCTCTAAAACTTTCCCCCTTTTTAATCAAATGTATATAATGTTCTAAACCTACTTGCCAGTGTTCCTGTCGAGCAGATACTAATCTTTTTCCAAGGAGAGCTGGTCCAAAAAAATTAGAATTGTAATTAAAATAATTTAAATATAATTTTCACCTAATTTTGTTTTGTTTATTTACCGGCTTTGGAGCAAAAGTGCTTAAGTGACTTCAGTGCCTAAGTCTCATTTACTGTCAATGACATTTAGGCTCCTAAATCCCTGCTCCTCAGAGATATGTAGGCTCCTAACTTACACTGGTTTTTATGGGAGTTTGGCATCTAAATACTTTTGAGAGTTTGGGCCTAAGCACTTAAGTCACTTTTGAAAATGGGACTTAAACACTTTTTTAAAATGTGCTCCATCCAAAAAATTTGAAATGTAAATGTTATCATCAGCAATTTGATCTTTGGACAAAAAAAATTGTAGCAAAATCTTAGCTAAAATATAATTTTGCTTTTCCCTCAGCGCATGGAGTACTTCATATGTCACTTCCGCTGGGGAAAATGATGTGATTATAGAAGTAAGAGGTGGGATAAAATTTACCTCGCATGGCAGAACATTAAGGGAAGGGTGGCTGCAGTGCAGGGCAGTCTACTGTCAAATGCACGGCCCAATTTAGCGCTGAAACCCCAAATCTATGCAGGCTGAGTACACACGCTGCCATCCCCAGGTTCACTATCGCTAGGCATAAGCCGTGATTCCTGCATCTTCCCTGCAGACACCTTTGATGCAGATTCACAAGCAAGCCCTTGAGATCTAGCTGTGTCGCTCATGACTGATGGTTGCTGGAACCCCTGAGTGTGTGTGTTGGGTGGGGAGTTCTCCTGCAGACCTGGCATATGTATAAATCAAGGAGACAGGACACTGTTCCGAATATCTCATAGCCTATAATACACGCCTGCTGGCCCATGCGTTGCAGCCTAAACACACAGGTGCACTCATGCTAAAAAGTTACTCAAAGTACATGCCTAGCTCTCCCCCCACCAATCTGCTGCCTAAGCAGGCAAAGGCATTCGTCCCATGACCAATAACAAACACACCACATTAAACTCCCAGCACGGGGCCCATTCTCATGGAAAGTGACCTCCCATCATGAGGGGGTCTGAGGCTCGGGGTTAAAAGGGGCTGGTGCAGGGAAACAGACCCCTTCCTGCTCCAACCGCCTTTAACCTGTGCTGGGTCCTTTCTGAACTCTCAGCCTTGCCATCTGCCCAACAGCACCGTAGCCCCTCCCACGTGGGACCGTAGGCCCCTCCCACATGGGACCGTAGGCCCCTCCCACGTGGGGGCAGGGAGCGAGAATTCCTCCTCTCGTGACCTGGGCAAGGAGGATTCCCGGCAGAACCTGGGTGGCTTTGTGCGAGTCAGCTAAGGAACCCGAGTGTCAAGGCAGGGGAGTGCCAATGAACCCAACCTGGTTACCTTGTATTGGAGTCTGAGCCTGTGACCCAAAGTGGCCTGGGGCGCTCAAGGATCCTCGGGGGCTGGGAGTTGTTGGGGTAACTCTCATAGACTGGCGCAGGCGTTCCAGTTCGGAATAGCGGTCTGTGAAGGGCTTGGTTTGGTCTTCTAGCTTTTGTCTGTGCCCTGAAACATGGCGAGAAAATCCGAGATTGAATGAGTTACCCTTTGGCTGCAGACCCCTTGTCAACACAACGTGAGAACGGTGCCGCAATAGACAGGTTGGTCTGATTACTGCTATCGCGGCCACAGGTCGAGGCCCCTGCCTGAGGTCAGGCCCTGCTGTGCTAGGCGCTGTACGGACACACAATAAAAGACAGTCACTATCCCAAAGAGTTTACAATCTAAACAGCAAGAGTAGGACGGGAAACAGAGCCACAGGCAGAAGTGACTTGCCCAAGGTCACCCGGCGACCTGTGGCGGAGCTATCAGGGACTTGGGGAGGGGCTGGCTGTACCCTCAGTCGGGGCATGGGTGGTGCCTCTTCCACAGATTCTACACGGGGCTGTTCTAGGCACAAACAAGCAAGGCAGCTGCCGAGGGCAGCAGACCCGGGGCAGTGGGGGCACGAGCTATCTCCCACGAAGCTGCCGCGGTGCAGATGCCCCTGAATGTGCCCGGTGCCTTCGTGGGCTCTGACCTCGTCCTTTTCGAATGGGGCCAGACCAAAGCACGTTAGCAAACGTCCGCAGAATGCAGGCAGCACGCACCCTGGTGCGCACAGGGCCATGCGCCTGCAGGACCCCCCTGGTTTTTTAAAAGGGACACTCCTGCTGCTTAACGGCCTCAAATTAACTGGCCCATATTTACTCCTCCCCTCCCCCGCCCCCACCCACGTCTGGTTAGACTAGAGCGTCGCAAGTTACAATTTCCAGCCAAGAAAAAGGAGACCCGCTCCCCCAGGCCCCGGCCACTCGCTTGCTGTCCCGCACTGGCTGGTCTCCCATGCGCAGGCTGCACACTGCTGCGGCTCCGGGCGTGAACCCCCCAGGCCTAGAGGCAGGGCATCTCTCAGGCTGTGTTCCTGGTGGGGTCTGAGCGCGGCGTCCGAGCCTCATTTTGTAAAGCTCATTGGAAAGCCCGTCTCTGGGGGTTCATAGTTATTAAACTCGAGCCTCGTGCTGTGAGGGGCCCTGGCCGCACTGGGCATGTCTACACCACACGCTCATTTTGAAACAGCGCGTCTACACAGCAGGGAAGCCTCAAACCGCGTCCAAGGCCGGCTCCCCGAAGGGAGACGCGCTACCTCGATACAGCACCCCGGGATGCAGTGGGGAGGGATCACTTGGAACGGGCGAGGGGAGGGGCCATTTCGAAATGGCAGCAGCGGAGCGTCCACACAGGCCGTATTTCGAAATAGCTATTTGGGAACAGGCGCTATTCCTCCGAGAATGAGGTTTACAGGTTTTGGAATAAGCCGCCCGTTATAACAAAATTGTTTGAAATAACGGAATGGCTGCGTAGACGCTCACCCTGTTATTTCGAAAGAACGCTAGTTCTCGTGAAATAACGGTGCAGTGTAGACACACCCTTAGTTTAAAGGTCCAAATTCAGCAACCCAATAAGCTGCCAGAGCTGCCTCTGAAACCAATGGGAATAGCACCAACTCCTGAGATGTGTCATAAAAGGGACATCTGGGTGTGTTAACAATACCAGGGAGAGGAACTCAATAGCAGGAGGAATACAAATATTTCCGTTCAAAAAGTCAATGGCTCTTTCCTACATCTGTTCCCTGCCCCGCATTCTCCTGCCGGCTTGTGGACCCAAACAGCAACATCAAGCTAGTACAGGGCAGCCAGAAGGCAAAATGGTTCAAGTGGATCCCACACCGTGCGGGAGTGAAAAGGGTCTAATCTATTCTGTACAGGTCCTTACACAGCTCATCCCCGAAACACTGTGTCGGCTTCAATTTCCCTTCTCATCTTTTCCATCCACGTGTAGGACACACGTGTGTGTGCACCAGGGCATGTGCAAACGTGCGTCCCCAGAAGAAGTGAAAATCCCCAGCAGGAGGGCTGACAGGGCACACTGGCTTCCCCTCCAGCCGTGCACTACGCAACACGCCTGGTGTCCGCCACGTGTGGGCTCTCGTGCTGGCCAGGGGAGCGGCGCAGGAGGGGCGTGTCCTGGCTTCGTAGGATATTTTAGACGGGGCTCGTGACTCTGGGGAGCTCACTTCAGCATCGGACAAAGGGCTGGTTTCCAGACAGCATTCAGCACCTGCTCTCTGAAAACCTGGCCTCGTTAGGTCTTAAGATGAGTCCCATCCCCCTACCAACGGCGGCACCTACGATCAGTGCTCACTTGCGGAAAGTGTAAGCCGAGCAGAACACCAGGGTCCACCTGCTCCAGGAAACTGGCAGTGTTAAAGCAAGGTGACTTGGCCGACTCTGTGCTGCTCTTTGGGCCCGCTAGCGAGAGTCTGCGAGGAGGCTTAGCTCCGTTCCTATCAGCAGGGCCCAAACGTGCAAAACAAACCGAAGAACGAGGCACGGCAGTTAAAAAAAGCCCAAAACAAGAAGCAGGGTTTGCACACCCTGTGCTGCTGGCACTTCCTGTCACTAGAGCTGGGAACGTCAGACTGTGACTGCCAGGCAAGAGTGGAGTCACTCGGAACGTGCTTCTTTCATGAGAACGGCCTCAGCTTTTCGTTTCTGCAGCGGCTCATTTGATGAAAGCCCTTCGCCACCTAACCACACTGCACACACAAAGGAAACCCACACGGCCACGCTCGCAGTGCTGCACTGGACAGACAAGGAAGGGAATTTCCAGGCTCTGAAAATTCTGGGCTTTGCCTGAAGCCCTCTGAAATCAGCGAAGGTCTTTCCATCCACTTCTGAGAGCTTTAGATCAGGGTCTAAGAACTGAGTCCCAAGAGGGGTTGAGTCTTTTGCATACAGAACCCAACACTGCTTTGCTGGGGTGTATTTTGCCATGAAATAGGTGATACCAGGTGATACCATTTGGCTTTCAGAGGTCACCCAGCTGTCTGCTCCAGCTTAGCCCTGATATTCTGAACCAAACACAAGTAAACGGTGACTCATGTCTTTATGGAAATGTTAAGCCCTGATGTAACAAAACACAGACAGCTACTGACTTGATCTGCCTTTTGTCAACAGGGAAGAAGTTTTTAAAGACAGACGCAGTTTCTTAGTCAGGTAGCTTTGATATCCAGCATGATATTAACCATGACAGGTTAACTTCTATGCAGATCAGTATCACTACATCAAACAAAACCAAGGCCATTGAATATTTTCCATATGAAAGAATTGACGTGAATCTGACACTCTGATCAATAATAGAAAGCACGTTGGAAGCTCTGGGTGTTTTCTTGGAATGGCGACAGTGAAATACTGTACGTGAGCCATGAAACTGTAGCCCTTCGAGCTGTGCTGCAAAGACATGCTTTCTGCATTAAAGCCTTTCAAAGGCGAAATGAGCCCTTCTCCTCTGTTAGAACTTTGGAAACTGACAAGACTTCAGGAACTCCCTGATTGGAACTTTTCGCGTGCGTGTGGGGGGTCTCCCCCGGGGTCTACACAAGCATCTCATTTTCCTAGATCGCTAAGACGCCAAGTCCCCCTTGTTTTGAACGTCTCTGTGCTACTGCGGAACACAGCAAGCCCTCGAGTCTGTGTTAGATCAAAGGCAGGACTAGACCTCCACGCTCAAAATCCCAATCCGGGTGTTGTGTGTTTCCAAAGCTCCGCGGTGCGGTTTCTGGTTCGGCCCATTAGCAAGACAGGAGCCATTTGGCGACCCATGCTCGGGTTTGGCTTGCACCCATGTCGAAGGGAGGTGCCGCTACCCCTGGGAAGGGCAGGGAACTGTCGGACACATTCCTCTCTCTCTGACTTTGGAGTTCGGATGCCACAGTCATTCCGTGTGCCCTCCCATCCGCAAGGACGCTGGTGGAGCTGGTCGAGGGGAGAGAGTTTTTCTAACCTGAAGCTGAAGTCGGTCAGTGTCAACTTTTTAAATATTTTGGCTTTTTCAGGAAAGGGCGGGACGCACAGGACTTTTGTGCTTCGTTTTCCTGGTTTCTGCTAAGAAGCATGAGGTGGGGAGGTAAGAAAAAACCCCAGCCTGCTGCTCACTTTCAACGTGAGCGTCACTAGTGCAGCCTCCTGCTCACTTGCAACGTGAGTGTCACTAGTGCAGCCTCCTGCTCACTTGCAATGTGAGTGTCACTAGTGCAGCCTGCTGCTCACTTTCAACGTGAGTGTCACTAGTGCAGCCTCCTGCTCACTTGCAACGTGAGCGTCACTAGTGCAGCCTCCTGTTCACTTGCAACGTGAGCGTCACTAGTGCAGCCTCCTGTTCACTTGCAACGTGAGCGTCACTAGTGCAGCCTCCTGCTCACTTGCAGCGTGAGCGTCACTAGTGCAGCCTCCTGCTCACTTGCAACATGAGCGTCACTAGTGCAGCCGCCTGCTCACTTGCAACGTGAGTGAGCTTCACTGACTTGTGCTAAACTGACATGGCTTTACCTGAGGCATGGTCTGTGGACAAGTTCTTTATTCGTCCTTCCTTAAATAGAGGCGTCGCAAAGGGCGCCCCCCCTCCCCCGAGAGATGTTCTCCTCTGAGATGCCCTTACACAAAGGCCTTGTGAAAACACCTGCAGCAAATCCTAATGCTTAGACGTGAACATGGCAAATTAAGGACCCTCCCTCCCTCTGCTCCGGGCCCGGCTCTGTCAGATGCTCTGTTGGTTTCACGAGGCAGGTGCTCACCACTGGCTGGAATTCATCCCTGTGCAAAGAGCCCGTGCAAGGACGCTGCCCCAGCTAGCACCTCAAAACTGGCACATCACTGGCCCCGGCGTCGTGCTGGCCCCTGCCTGGGGTGAACCTCCCGGCAGTCTGAGCCCTGGTTGCACAACCCCACCACTGGACGCAGTGGAGACACGGGCTTGATTCGAAAGGACTTGCCTGAGCAGGGCTGAGCTATGTCCCCCCTCCGACCGCGCGGGGACCGGGCGTGACTGGCAGGCGCCCACGCACTAACAATGGCGGGACTGATTTCTACCCAGAACCCACCTTGGGCTGAGAAGTTCAAGGGAAGGGGGAGAGCATCCCCGAGTCCCTTTGCCTGCGAGCATAGCCCACCACAGATAAGTCATTCTTCCCATGTCTGAAGCCGGCCTGCTTACGCCATTTGGAAAGAGAATCAGTCACGCTGAGTCTTTGCTTTGGCTTCCTCCTGGCTTCTCCAGACACTGCTGCTACTGTCTTTTTCCAGCCTTGAAAGAGAGAAGAAAGTGTCGCGAGGCCCTTCAGCCCGCCCGTTCTGCCGGAAGATTTACACGGACTTTAACAACCAATGGGAAATAATATTGGGGGGGGGGGGGAGGTTGATGATAAATTATGAAGATTTTTTAGCCAGTGGTGGTCTGTGATGAATGGCTGCCTATAAAGGGGTGGAAATAAATATCCCTTTTGGAAGGAAATACGCTGGCCCCGGGCCAGCTGGCAGGGAGCAGAGAGATATGTTGCATTTACAGTAGGGCTTTACTGTCTGAAATCAGAACAGTGGGAGAGATGTTCATTCTACATGGCCTGGTGCTGATTAGCTGAACTTAAAACCAGCCGACTGGTCTGTAGCCTGTAATTGTTGGGAAGCCCTTTAACTCTTTCCCTGCTCCTTCCGGCCGGCCCTGCCTCCCCCGGGCGGACAGACGTGTCTCTGGATGGAGCAGGCTCTTCTGGCTGCTTTTGTGCCGGCGGCATTTTGTCCTACACCCTCCAATCCAAACCAAGTAATGTTCCGAGCCATCGTGCGGCCTCCTTCGCATGTCGGTGCCGCCTGCACAGCACTGCTTTGGAAATGCAGAGCTCGTCCTCCGGCTTCCCTTACTCCTCGTGCAATGAGGGGGCAGTCGGAGCCAGACATCCTCCAGCTCGCCAGCGTTTCGACAGGAGGTCGGAATAACCGCCGGCTGCGTGGACGAAGCTATTTCGAAATAACGTTGCAGTGTAGACGTAGCCTCAGCTAGGATCCCCTCGGACGTCATGACTCCTGATTGACCCCACTGCCGTCACGAGGGGAACCAGGCCTCTACCTTTGATCCAGAACTGAGCGCACTCACAATGCAAATGGCAGATCCTCCGAACAGGGCCCATTTGGGCTGATCTGCACAAGATGGCAACAGCGGCTACTTAACAAGACTCCTGTCCGGCAAAACACTTCCGATGGCTCATTCAAATAAGCGGCGTGAACAGGACTGTTGGCATGCTCACGTTTAAGCACACGCTTAAGCATTCTGCCAGAGCAGTGCGTAAAGCTGGACGCATTCAGTGGCGAGGGGGTGTCACGACAATAGATTTGGCAGCGTCTTATGCAAACCCCACGTGGAAAAGGCAGCAAAGGTCAGTCCGCACCGTCTCCTTTGCCGGTCGTTTGTCCACATTAAAGAGCAAGAGAGACAAGGAAGCGAGGCAGGAACTTCCAGGCCCCTGCCAAGAAGACAGGAGATAGCTCACTAAAGACATCTTGAGGCAGCCAAATTGGCTGTCAGACGCAGTCACTTAACATGGGCTAGATGGACCTTTGGTCTGACCCAGGCTGGTCGCTCTTTATCTTCTAAAATGTTTCCTAATTGTCAAAATGCCCTTTCTAAGAGAAAAGTTTGGCGTGAGAGTGGACTTTTTGCTTAGAAATGTTAGAACATGTAGCCCCAAAAAAAGGTTAAAAAAAAAGTTGGACACAAGAAATGAAAGGTAAAATTCCAAATAAAATGTTTTGATTGACCCAAATGAATTTTTTTTGGCTTATCAGTTGGTGAAAAATGTTGAGGTTTTTGTTCTGATTTGAGATGGGGAAAAATTCAAAATCTCAAAAATTCTTGCAAGATGGGAAAACTATTTCATGCCCAGCCCCCTTCGGTAGGGGCTTTGCCGGGGTAAGAAATGAGAATCGCCAGGGTCCAGCGCCCATCCTCAGTGGAGCTGAGAACGCTGCAGAGTTAAGAATTAACAGGGAAGTGAGCACCTGTTGTTCTAGGTTTCTTCTTCCATCCTCCTCTGATGAGAGGCTGGATCCCGTATTTTTAAATACTTTGCATACGTTAAATTAGAACCAAGTGTAGCAATTTTCTATACACAGTCATCTGCGAAATGGCAGGTTCCAAATCATTTATGTCTGATTCTCCCCACCCGCATTTCCCGGGTGTCACAATTCCCGTTCAATCTGTGCAACGTTTGTGTTTTTAATCTGACTCTGGGTCAGAAGAAACTGAGCCCCCCCCACCCCGACAATACCCCAAACTGCAACCCCCAGGAGCATCGAAGCAACTCGCCTGCTCTACGTTACACGTAAACGTTTCGAGCTCAAGTTGCATTCATCCCCCTGAGAAACAATCTTTTGCCAAGATAAAGATCTGGAAACGTACCGCACTGGCACGAGCTTCCTGTAGTCCGAGGCTGAAATCAGAAACAGCCCCCCCCATGAACGATCCTTCTCCAGGTTCGTACCAACGCTGCGCACCATTCCCCCAGGGTAAAGCAGCAGCCAGTGCTCCCCAATCTCATCCTGGCTCTACGCGGCGTGGGGCACGTCTAGCAGAAAGACCCATTTTCTCCCCTCCACCGACCTCCACAGGGCGGCGCTGAATCGGGCCGAAAGCCGCCAGAGAAGCGCTGGCCCACGCGTGCCCTCTTTCCCGCTCCCGGATGCACACGAAGGCACTGGGCTCGGGGCTGCCCAGAGCAAGGGGGCGCATGGCTGGGCTGGGCGGCGGAGCCCTGTTCTCCCTGGGCCCCTCTGGCGACACAAGCAGCCATTTCCTTGCAGAAAAAAGAGAAAACCAACCGGCAGCTCTTTACTGGCATCGTCGCTCACAACACCCCACTCGCGGGAGCGGGAGCTGGGGGAGGGGACATTGGCAGCACAGCTGATGGAGGAACCATGCGGCTATGGATGGGGGGCAGTCCACAGAGTACAGCAAAGGCCCTAGAGTCTACTGGATTCCCCCATGGGTCACAAGACACCCACAGGTTTTATAAGTCCCATTCTCTCCCTTCACCTGTGTGGGGTGTGATGGGAGGACAATTTGCAAGAAAGTGAAAGCAAGTTCCTGGTACTTCTGCAGGCTCCAGCTTGGTTCGGAATAAGCTTTCAGATAAGGATCCCTTTGGCTGGAAAAATGAGGCTGGCAAGCTCATGCATAACACAACATATGGGATCACAGTCTACCCTAAACAGGAGGTGATTATTAAAGAAAGCAGCAGAAGCTACAAAGCTGCTTTCTTCCCCATGGCTTGAGTTCTACCTTTGTTTCCCATGTTTACCAGGGACCACACCCTGCCTGGAATGCCATACAACATCGATAGACATCTAGTAATTAAATAATATACTGCATGAAGAAACATTACAATGGGGACAGTCTCTCCTGCAATATTTCACTAACAAGGTGAGTATGGGGAGGGAGGGGGGAACTAGAACATCTCAGAACAAAGTTCAGTTGAAACACAAGCTCTTCCCAAACAGGTCCCTGGACTAGATTCCTTGCTACATCCCTCTTACTCTCCATGCAGCTACTTTCAGCTCTTCTCAGAACCCACCTTATCCTTCCCACCGCGCAGGGAGCTTTAGAGAGTTTTTTCATAGAGTTTATGGCCAGAAGGAACCATTGGTCACCTCCTGTACAACACAGGCCACAGATTGCACCTTTTAGCCTGACTGAGCCCAGATGCCACAGAGATTACCCCGCTGCGTCTGCCCTGCGGCTGCTGCCAACGGTGAGAGACTTGCTGCACAAACCGTTCCATTTGGCTTTCGGAGGAAGTGTGCGGTGCATGTGTGCAGCACCACCTGCAACGCTTGTCAGCCCGGCTAAATCGCCCAGAGTACCGCCCAGCTCACCGCTCAGCACATGGCCCGGCATATGGGCCGGTGTACCGCCCAGAGTACTGCCCGGCACATGGCCTGGCATTCGGCCCAGCTCACCACCCGGCTTACAGCCCAGCATATGGCCCGGCGTATTGCTTGCCTGTGTCACCCAGGCAAACAAAATAGCCGCCTGCCAGGCACCCCCGCTTGTAGCTGGTCTGGTTTGATTTAATGATTTCACCAGGCTGCCATCGTGAGCCAGTCGTCACCCAGGCCTCAGTCTCAGAGGGGAGCCGGGTGAGTTTGGAGTGCTGGCGCCTCTTGGGGATGAACAAATTCATGTGGGCACCAGCTTGGGTGGGGAACCCGGGGACGCTCATCTGACAAAGAAGCTTTTGCCCAAATTCACCTGCTTGTCTGTATGGTGCTGCAGGACTCCAGGTCCCGGTGTCCGTCAGCGCAGCTGCACTAACTCCAGCGGGGCAACATGGATTTACATCCACTGGGGATCTGGCCCATTAAGTCTAAGGGGGGATCAAATGAACAAAGACCACTGTTGTTCTTCATTAGAACGGCAGCAGCGTGTGCAGAGATGCGGCCTTGCAGTTAAAATACTGGCCACTCACTCGGAAAAACCAGCGCCTGGCTCCGCTCTGCAAGGTCCCATTCTGTGCCTCAATTTCCCCAACCATGAATTTGGGAGAAAATCACCTACTACCTGGCGGTAGCGAAATGTCATTCACTCGGTCCGAGGAGGTCTGACACTACGGAAAACAGAGCAGAATGATTCTAATAATCCCACACATACTTGAACGGCTTCCTTAAAGTACCATGAGTTCTACAAATAGCCCCATGGAAACATTTTCTCTGCCTATTGTGTGGCTCTCAGGTCTTAGTTCCTCAAAACAGCTAGCAATTTATCTTCAGCGAAGTGCAGTTTACTGTGTGTGTGTGATGAGTGCATTCATGCACCATTTAATTTAATTGTTTGCCCCCCCCCCCCCCCCCCGCACTCCTGTTTCTGAGAGGTAATTGGAATGTCTTTTCTTTTTCACACAGAGCAAGTAAAGGAAGCCCTAAAAAGGTGCTCTTTGTTACTAGTAATTACAGAGGAGTCAGAAATTTGGCCAGACTTGATAATTGTTGCCGTTTCTTGAAAGAAAGAAAAAACAAGCCCAGAGCTGGCAAGGAAACAACCAACCCTGCAATTTATTAAACAAGTCATTTCAGATGTGTGCTGGTGTTTGCGCCATTAAGGCCTGAAAATATGTAACTGGCCGGTCAAAGAATGGTTTTGCGAGGTCTGATCTTTTCCAAACCCCCCCCCCCCAAGATGAACCCTGGCTCTACTAGCAGCCTGAACGTGCCAGGCTGTAGGAATCCCCAGAGCCTGGCAAGCCAGGACCATGGGACACGGGGTGCGCATTTGCTCCCCCACTGTAACCGAAAGGTAACATCAAGCTTCCCGCTATGCAGCCGACTGCAGTGAAAGGAGGGAGCCTCACAGAGAGAGGATCGGGCCCCTCGTGAGCGGGGGGATCCCAAGCAGGCGTGAATCGGTGCCCAGCTCAGAAAACAAAGCTGAGACGAAAGGGCTGGAGCAAGCAATGGCTTTGGTCTCCAGGCAGCGTTTCCTGTCATTGTGGTGGGGCGTTTTGTGAGAAGGTCGAATAGATTTTCGGGGGGGCGGGGAGTGTTGAGGGTTTGCTTTTTTTTAATCTCTCTCAGGATGGACTGAAGAAAACCCCCCAAGCTCCCTGTGTGTAGGGAAGACGTGAGCCCGCAAGGTAACGTTCTGGGGTCTCAGCCCGCCCAGGGGGTCACGTGCCCTGGAATCGTGAGGACGCGGTGGAGGGCGGGTGCTTTGCTGGCCCAGCTCAGAGCCGCAAACCCTGGATTCCAGTTCTGCCCACAGAGACCGTGATGCTGTGCAAACGAACAGCCGGGCCTATGGGCCTGCACAGAGGGGCTAGGACCTCCCGGAAAAGTTCTCCCTGGTTCCCTGCAGAGCCACAAGCACCCTGGATGCTGGGTGGACACCCAGGCTCAATGAGACGGATCGTGGGGTGAGGGCTGCCTTGAAATAGGGCGCTATTTCGAAATCTGGTGCTGTGTAGACGTGGCAAATTTCAAACCGAATCGAAATAAGATATGCAATTTGTATAGCACAATGCGTATCTTATTTCTAGTTTAGGGTGCTGGGTAGATGCACCCTAGTGGAAGAAGGGGGAAAGGGAGAAGCTAATAATATTTTCATAACTTTCTACAAGTGGCTTTTCCATAGAAAAAAGTGGTGACACGCTGGGCTGGGTTCCCTAGGGAGGGGTGGAGTCTCCATCCCTAGAGGTTTTTAAGTCTCGGCTTGACAAAGCCCTGGCTGGGTTGATTTAATTGGGTTGGTCCTGCTTTGGGCAGGGGGCTGGACCTGATGACCTCCTGAGATCTCTTCCAGCCCTAGGATTCTACGATCATGTCATGACTTAAAACCCAGCATGTAATGGAGGCGTGTATGCCAGGAGTGGCACATGGTGTAAGAATCCAACTACTAGGGTGTGTCTAGACTACAGGATTTTGTCAACAAAAGTGGACTTGTCGACAAAACTATACCTGCGTCCACACTGCCTTTGAGTTATGACAAAACTCAGCAGTTTTGTCGACGTATGTAAACCTCATTCTACGAGGAATAACACCTTTTGTTGACAGTGTTCTGTCAATAGAAGACATTATTGCAGCTACACTGTCCTTTGTGTCCACGGCTTGCTGTGTCGACAGAACTGGCTGTAGTCTAGACGCTCTTTGTTGACAGAAGCTTTGTTGACAGTATCTGTCAACAAAACTTCTGTCAACAAAACCCTGTAGTCTAGACACACCCCTAGTGACCATCACAAGACACAAACAGAAATAGGACTGCAAGTACTAAGCTGATGTATTACATGCACATATTACTTCAGTGGGCTCTGCACAAGATCAGCACCGAATCAGGCCCACTTTAGGCAAATAGCAATTACTGTGCATTACATTTGTTCCTAATTAGTGAGACTTCATAACTGCCCATGTTCCTGCGGACAGGGAAACGGCACAGTGTTCATTCATGCATTCGTTAATAATGAAGAATGAATTTGGAAAGGAAATGTATTGCAACATTGACAGAAGTCACTTAATTTTCCAACATGTCTGATTACTGATAGCAATATAGTAGGTATAGATAATGATGCTATAACCCGTGGACTTTACAACAGACCTGCCGGAAGTCCTGGCTGCTAGAGGAAAGACACTTCCAGAAGAGCTGAATTTCGAGCTGGAAGGATTTGGGAGCAACATTAATAAATAACAGAAAAATAAACCACGGAATGAAATGAACTTCATGCATTAAAATAACGTTAAGGCCACTCAGCCACACTAGCACAGAACGGGCAACAGATCACACAGAACCTTGCCTTGGATGAACATGCAGGGCGGGCCGTTTTAAGCAGTTCTCATTACAGTAGCCTGCTTGCCTGCCTGCTGGGGGGTTTGGCTGGGCAGAGAACATCCATTTTAAACAGGGTTTCCGGCGGTGACTGGAAACATTCAAAGCAGGCTGTCCTAGCCCTCTTGATGCAAACAGGGAGCAGTGATCAGACCTCACAGGTACAACTGCATTGCCAGAAGAAATCCGTCCAATCTCTGTTCAAGTTCTCCTTTCAGGGACCAGGGCAGGAGGAGCCAATCTGTGTCGGGTTTCTTGACTAGATGCTTTAGTGAGGAAGGAAGGTCTGGTGATAGACACTGAGCCAGTCTCTAGGAGAACTGGATCCAATGGGCTCCAGTAATGGTTATGCTTAGCATAAATTCCTATCATGGTAGTTCTAGGAGCCCCACACGGAACAGGCTCCACAGTGCTAGGTGCTGTACAGACAGAACACAAAGATAGGCGCTGCCCCCAAACTGCTTACACCCAAAACAGAAGGAGGAGGCAAAAGGAGCACACAGACAGATGGGGAAGCACAAGGAAACAAGATGCTGTGGATCAGCATGATGGGCAGCTCCCTAACTCCGGCAAACAGCTGAATTAATTTTCAAGGGAATATTTATCCGTAAGCAAACGAATTTTTTTGATGGGAAAAGATCAAAACGAATCATTCCAACTTCCCTGTTAGAGAACATTGCCACGGTTTGTTTTGATAAAGTCTCATTTTGGTTAGACTTTCAAATTAAATCATAATATTAGAGTGATAGGATATTTACATACGCTGTATTTAATATTAGAATTATTCAGTGTGATCCAAAGATTTGCCATTGTTGAAAAACCGACGGATAGGTCCACATGGATTTTGTTTTAACTTTCACTCCACACTAAATTTTGGCTTTTCGCTCCAGCTCGGAGAAAAACCCGTCTGGAAATGTCGGCATTTCCTGCTGAATGCAAATACCGTTTCCCAAGCAGCTCGAGAGGTTCCATTCTCGGTTCTACCACAGCCTTCCTTTGGGCGCGTCTACACTGCAGGGCAAAAGTCGAATTAAGCTACACAAGTCAAAATAGCTGCATTCAGCTTTTGGCGCTGTCCACACTGCAGGAAGTTGAAGGAAGAGCACTCTTCCCCCGACTTCTCTTGTGAAATGAGGGGTGCAGGAGTTGGAGTGAGAAGTCCTCCAGTTCGACATTGTTCCGAACTAACGGCTTGCTGCATCGACGCGCTCTTTGTTATTTCGGAATAATGCTGCTGTGTAGACGTACCCCTGGTGCCCCAGGACAAGCTATTTAAACTCTCTGCACCAGAGTGTCCCCCGTCAAATGGGGCTATCATCGCTGACTTTCTCCCTCCTTTCTCTGCCAGGCCTGTTTGGAGTGGAAACGCTGCGGGTAAGGACTGCGGACGTACAATTGGGCACTGACGCTGCACGGGCTCTAGCACTAGTGCAATGCTGGTGAATAGTGACCACCACGACGGTGCTGCGGAAAGGCTGCCCCAGCCCGCGTGGCTCAGCAGGCAGAGTTCTCATGAACAGTGGAGGCTCCTGGAAGACTAGAGCACGTAGCTCAGGCCCGTGGCGGTGGGGAGGGGGGAAGGGGGAATAAAGGGGACAGTTGCCCCGGGGTCCGGTGATTCTATGGCAGCAGCAGTGACCGGAGACCTGGGCCTTTTGGAACCGCACCGGAGCCCTGTGCTGTGTGCTCCGGCCAGCTCTGGGGGGCACCAGGCTGTCTGGGCAGCACTGGGGGGCTGGCTGCCTGAGGGCCAGCCCTTTCCAGGACAGCAGCGCCAGGCCCTCTCCACATTGACCAGGGCCTGGTGATCCTTGACCTGGGTCTAATCCTGCTGACACCGACATGCTGTGCGCCCTTGACCAAATCACTTAATGTCACCAGGCCGAGTCCTTGGGGATGCAGGTGCTCCCCCACTGAAGCCAGCGTGGGTTGAACACGTGTGGCTAAGGGAAGAAGCTGGCTCCCAATTTCTGCCTCTCTGAAAGAGGAGTCATGTTCGTCCTCTGCTGCAGGGTTTGGGCCGGGGGGGTAAGTGAGAGCGGGCCCCTCTTTCCAGTTCTAGCCAGGTAACCCCGGCGCACTGATGTGTGTCACGTACTTCAGGGCGATAGCTGAAGTGTGAATCGGCTCTGGAGGGCCAGCAGCTCCTACTGCAAGACCATACGGAAAGGGCAGGGCTTAATCTTCTACAGTGCCCCAAAGGGAAAACTCAAACGCTCATTCACGAGGCCTTGGCACGTCCCCAGCCCCAAGGAGCCATGTTGCTTGCCTCTCGGAGCGCTAACCTACAGATGTTTAACAGCTGGGAGGGGGGAGGGGGAACTGGCAGTGGATACGGAAGGGAGCTTTGCCAGGTGAGGGAGGGTTTTGGTTGTTCAGAAGTGAGCTCAGCTCCCGGCTTTTGGGAGGAATTTGTTCCAGCTTCACTTGCGAACGGTTCTGAATGCGGCCGGCCCCTCCCCTCGGAGAGCGTTTGGGAGGCGGCTGGGGAGTCTGATGACATTTTACAAGAGTAAAAATATATCGAATGTCTCAGCTGGTCCCAAACAGTCACCAGGCCGTCAGCGACACGTGGGCTCTCGCGCCCTGGCCAGGCGGAAGGGCTTTCCCTAAACATGACATTTTCGGGGGGGGAGGGGGCGGGAGGAAGAATAAAAAAAAATCTAAAGTAGACATTTTATTTCTTTGCCTAGTCATGACTCTTCATGACACAAGGGTACGAGATGGTGACATTTTCCCCAGCCTGAAATCGTTCCCAGGCCAGTTAAACAGAGCCATGAACGGCTCACAAAGAATGAGGAACTGCCCTAGTCAATTTCAGACATTCACTTGCAAAATACAGAGTAACGGCAGCTTCCGTACTTCGAGCGTCAGCTCCTGCTTTGCAGGATAAATTAAACAAGTCACGGCCTCTCTCCTTATCTATTCTAACATGTGTCTAGGCTTTTACACCTTCGCCATCACTCTCTATCTCCACTCCCTAAAAGATATCAAAGTGATTGTCATAAGGACAATATTATGGGACAAATTCAGCACTGATTTGAGTAGATACAGTTAACAGTATGGTCAGTGGTAAATGTACCAACTTATTTCAGAGCTGAATGTGATGTCACTGAACAGTTTCAGATTGATACAGGTTGAACCTCTCCAGTCCGGCACCCTCCGGTCCAGCAACATCTGGTGTCTGGCTGATTTGAGTGAGCCGGATGTTCCACTTAGCATGGATGTGGCCAAGTTTTCCACAGTCCCACAAAGTTTGTTTACAGCCACTAGTGCTGGCTCTCAGGGCTCTGTGCTGTTAGCTCTAATTTCCCCCCAATGTCTTCTAACAGCCCAGCGAGCAGAGGCAGAATTGGCAATGCTGCTTGACAATACGGACCTCTCACAGTTGGGCAAATTCTCTGGTTTGGCGCTGGTCAGATGGACTAGAGAGGCTCACCCTGTATTTCATGGCTCTGGTGCTCGTAACTGTGCATACGCAAAGTTCTGCTCAAGAGCTGCAGTTCATCTAAGCTGAGCTCTCTAAATAAAGAGCTGCGAAGGGGAAAAAAAGGAAATTCCACAGGAAGTTCATATATATTTATTACTTCCTGTTTGTACGAATATGTCAACAATTGACACTTAAAGTGCAATTTGTTTAGGACTTAAGGTGTCAGCTTGAAAAAATGTTCTTTTTTCCGATCTAACCCACCAGTTTTAATGCAAGAAGAACACTCGTGGTAAACGAAAAAGAAAACAACCCAGGCGTTTTCCCGGTGCATACCATGCAGTGGCTGGCGTTTCCGAGAGGATGCATGCTGGGAGAGCTCCCATCCCACTTTCTGAATGGCCTCTTTCAAACCCCTCCAAAACAGCAGGCTCAAATGAGCGAATGGCCCAGCCCATCTTCCTGGGTGCAAGTCGTTAGCTCGGTGACTACAGTGTCTGCTTTTGTAGTGGGTGCCAAATGAAGGACTAGATGAAGGTCCCTTTGAACCCAAGAGCCTTGATGAATGTGTTGCCCTGACGGTTTTGTGCTTGCAGGATTTAAACAGGAAAAGAGCAGATGTAAATACCTCGACTCAGCTGCAACGTCCCCCACAGGCCAGATTTCAACCTCCCACACAAGTGGCTGACGGTGGGGTTTGGGCTGATGGAATGCAGCTCTAAGAACAGCCCCGGATCCGGATTCCAAGCCCCTCTCCCTAAAACGGGTTGGGATCTGAGCACCCTTGGAGTGGAAGGAAATGCCTCAGGACAGCAGTGCCAAGAGGAAAACCCAGACCAAGTTCTATGGACGTTCTATGTTCAAAAGAGGTGGAGATTGGAGATGGAATCTCAATCCCAGCCTATCTGGGTGGCCTCCGAGTGCCCCACACACTTTCCTGCAGGCTGGTGACAGTATCGGCTACAGGAGACCGGGTCTATTTCTGGTTTAAAAACTCAACGGCAACATTTGCAGGGGGCCTCTTCCCAGCTGGGATTTCTCATGGTCCTGATACAAGCGGCTGATTCCTTTAGTACTACAAAGGGCTTTCTTGCCATACCTGCCTGGCCATGGCCCTCCAGACCTGTATCCCTGCCTCTAGCACTGGCCGACGCCTGGCGCTGCAAGACACAAAGCTTCCTGCCAACTACACAATGCTGCAGATGGGCAGGTGGGGGAGACTGCGGCTTCCCTTCCTGTAATCAGTTAATGGCCAGACGCAGGAGGATTACTAACAACAAGAATATTAAGCTCTCGTCGATACAGCTCAAAGTGCTTCACAGAGGAGGCCGGTGTCATTATCCCCATTCTAGAGAGGGGGAAACTGAGGCAGAAAGAGCTGGCGTGACTTGCCCCGGTTACACAGCAACAAGAGCAAGACTAGAACTAAGAATTCCTGACGCTCAGTCCAGAATCCGACCCACCAGACGCTACCTCCGTGGAGCAGGAGGAGGAGAACAAGCCAGGACTTTTGCAGCAATGCACAGAGCCCTGCAGATCCTGCGGCGAGGAAATCCGGGGCTCACTTTTCCAGACCCCAATGCTCTCTCTGCGCAGGGTTCTAGCGCAGTGCGCACACAAACTAAACAAGAGAGAACCTGCCTCTGGCTGGAACCGAGTAACCCAGCCTGGGAGGAGCATGTTGAAATGCAAAGGGGAGGTGGAAACGGATCCGGTTGCCCATCGGCAAGTGCTGATTATTGGAGAGGTCAATCAAAGCAAAGCAAATCGCCAGAAGATGAACTACAAAGGCTTTGATTGGAGGCAGCATGGCCTAGGGCCAGGGCTTTCAAGCAACCCAGGACTGGGCACTGGGTCTCACTGCAGGGGGATCAGGTGAGCAGTGGGGGGGGGGGAGGAGCAGCTCCCTGCCTGTCCTGGCACCGCAGACGATGCTGTGCCCCAGAAGTGGCCGGCAGGAGGCCTGGCTCCTAGATGGAGGGAGGAGTGCACAGGCATGGGGGTTACTCGTGCACATGCTCAGATGCACTAAGGCCACAATTTTACTGAGCGCGCTCCTGCACCAGGAAAAAAAATCATCGTCGCTTAAAAAACCCTCGTTACCTGGACTCTGACCACTTCAAACACACACAACCACATCAAGCCAGCCCCGAGGAGGAGATTCAAAACCCCTGTGCTCTTGTCCAGAATCCTACGCAGCCCACCAAAGAAACCCCACACAACCCAGGCCAAGCCAGGCCGCTGCACTCGGACGCTTGTTACTCCCCCGGGCCAGACGCAGGCCAGGGTGCATCTGGCCACAGCATCAGCAGAAAATATTTTCTGAAGCACATTTAGCAGGGTCAGAATGTTCCGTCAGCCTGGACACCGCCAAGTGCACCGCCAAGGAGAACAAGCTCTGCCTTCTAGTCCATGCGGGGAGCTCGGGGGAAACCTCGGGGAAGGAATGTGAGGCTGGGCTAGCGTTTCCCTTCCAGGCCAGGCAGCCCCTGGCAGTGAAAGGAGCAGGAAGGGGGTGATTTGAAAACAAGGGAAGTGATGCGAGCAAACGGGTGGGGGCTCATTCCCAATACTCATGTAATGCAGCCACAGACGACCCTGGCCCCCTGCCCATCCCCGTGTGAGTGCAGTGGCTTCAGCAGACCATATGAGCATGCTCAGTACAAGACAAGTAACAAATGGGGGGGGGCATGTGACACCAGGTGACCCCCCATGCATTGTCTTTGCATACATCACCTCGCACTCATGGCCCAAGACTGGGACACTTTGGTGCTACTGCAAATAAATGAATAAGCGTGAGGGTAGCACTGCGTACCCTGCGGGGAAGGAATGTACCAATCCAGCATCATGCTGGGAGAATTCTTCCCCCTCGTTAATCCAGAGACTGTCCCAATGTTCCCCAATTCAATGCAAAGCTACAAAGGGCCAAACCAGCTTGGTTCAGGTCACACGTGGGTGGCAGCAGCGAGAGGCCCTCCTCTCCGCTGTGCTCACAATTGACATGGATCAGAACGACGCCTACGAAGCAACAACGGGGGTTCCGCGCCCGCCGCCGCCATGCGGAACCCGAGAGGGGAGCCAACTCCGCCCCAGAAAGGGCCAGTGGGTTCGGTGCAGAGAAACGCCAAAAGGAAACGCACCATGGAAAGGAAAGGGGCCTGGTAAAGGAATCTAGGCAATCTAGGCAAATCACGTAAAGAAACGGGCTTGTTTCCAAAGGGCCCAGCTCCTAAGCCAGACTGGGCGCCATTAGCTTCAGTGAGGCGGGCAGGTGCTCTGCACTGCTCAGGATTTGAGCCCGTGGTTGTTTCTTAAGCAGACAGCATCGGCCTGCCTCCCCAGGGCCACAAGGGACACGTCCCGCCAATTCCATCAACAGCACAACTGCGTAAGAACACAGGGCTGCAGAGCGACACGGTTACGGTGTGCGCTCCACGTTCCCCATCTCAGAACCCCTGTGCACGCTCTCCCACGGTGCACGTGTGACACGCCCGCCCTGTGCAAGCACCAGGCACTTCCACGTGACCAGAAGGCCCGTGCTCCCTGCCAACCTGCACGGCAGCCACCGGACAGGGCTGTGCACTGGCCCCGATGCGTCTGTCACACACACAGCTGTGGTGATGCTCCACCCACACTCTCTGGCTCGCTCTGCTTCCAGACAAAGCGCGTCACTTACTTCTTGGTTCCCGGGGTCCGTCTACCGTCACTTTAATGGCTCGGTGATAGGTAGCGACCTGCGTGGGGTTGGTGAACACCGTGATCGTCAAGGTGAAGCTTTTTCCTAGAGGGGGAGAAAGAACCGGATGAGAGGAAATGCAGGGGGCAGATTTCTCCCGCCAGCAAAGCGAGTCTGGAGGCTTGGGAGGCTCAGACCCAGCTGTGGGAAACGCTCATGAAGCCACAAATGACATCGAAAAGGGAGCATCTGAGTCACAGTTACAAATTCGTGAGACACTGTTTGCTGCTTGCAGGGACACTAAATTGGACCTGGTCCCACTGGAGTCAATGGCAACTTCCCACTGTGAGAGCTCGACCCATTTCAGAGCCAAAGCCAGAACCCAGTTGGATACACTCGCACAGACACCATTACATTTCCCCTCTACGTGGAACAGCTCCCTTCTTCCCATGGGCCAGGGCTCCCTCCATCCCCCCCGCAAGTCCCAGCTGTCAGCTCCCTTCCTGTCCTACTCACAGATCTGCAGCTCCCCACGCCCCAGAACCGGGCCCGATTCTGCAGCCACTGGTCATTCCAGCAGAGCTCAGGGCAAACATTTCAGAATGAGCCAGGGTTCCAGAATCGGGCCCATAAAAATAAAGTATTTTTAACATAATAGACACATACATTTGGAGGGATCGATAGATAGATCAATGGGGGTATGCGTGGGGATAGATAGATAGATAGATAGATAGATAGATAGATAGATAGATAGATAGATAGATAGATAGATAGATATGGGGGGAGGGAAGGGAGACAGAGAGAGAGAGAGAGAGAGAGAGAGAGAGAAGGCCTAATTGTGCAAACACTTCCTGCCACTTTCCTTGGTCCCATGTGCAGTTGTGTTCAGTTCAGTGGGGCTACACGCAGCCGTACATGTTTGCATGATGAAGCCCTGAATTTTTTGACTTGATTATCCTGAATGCTCTTCCATGATCACTCTGCTCTTGCTGTTCCCTACTCTCCCTCTGCCCTTTGTTCTGTCGCCGTTTGTCACCCCCTCATCTGGAGACGGGTGTGTGAACCTTGCCGCCAAGCAGCCCTGAGCGTCGGGGCGACGATCAAAGGGAAGCAGGAACCCAACCATTCCGCCCAGCTTTCAGCTTTGAAACACCAAACGCAGACCCATGGGGGTTTGCGGCTCTGATGATCTGCCTTATTCAGATTGCGGGTCCTCCTCATTCACTTACTTGTCCACACAGGAGACAGGCTGGTAGGAACAGGATGTAAAATATCACTCCTAGGGATGAGGGGCTCGGGGGAAGGGGGGGGGGGGTTAAATTACATCTTCCAAATTAATGAGTTTTTATTGTTAAATGGAGATAATGCTGTGACATGGCTTGAGGAGAGTCTGTATTTGTTAATAACCAGAGCCTTGCGCGGATACAAAATTTGTATCCACATCTGCATCTGTAGCCACAAAAATGAGCCGCAGATACCCACACGCACAGCTGTGGGCGCGGATACCCGCAGAGTGGATCTCCGCAGATCTGCCGGGCTCTATGAATAATGCAAACACTGGTGCAGACGCGCTTTCCCTCAGGGCGCTGGCAGCGCTTTGCCTGGGGGCCGTTCCCCTTCACTTGTTTTACCGAGGGAGAAACTGACACACAAAGAAGTGAAATGACTTGGCCAAGGTCACATGGTGACTATACAAGAGCAGAGCCAGGAATGGAAACAAGCTCTGGAAATTCCTGCCCCACCATCCCAACCACTCAACAATATTCTCTTCCACAAGCAAGGATAAAAGGCAGGGGACAGATCCTCAGCTGCTGTGAACCGCCCTGGTGTCCAAGAACCACGTTTCCCCATTGCCTTCCCTGACTACTAGGCTGCACTCTCTCAGCTTCTGGGAGAAAACCAGGAGTCCCGATTCCAGGGCCTGTGCTCTAACCATTAGATCACAGTGGCCCTCCTGGGCCTGGACAATACCCAGCACCCGTGGATGCTCATTGATGTCATCAGCAGACTCACTGTCTAGCCCGAATGCAGGATTTCACAAAGCCTGTTCCAGACCGCGCTCAGACCTGTCTGGGGGCGTCTACACAGCGCCCTAAACTCAAAATATGATATGCAAATTGCGTAGCTTACTTCCATTGAATTTCGAAATAGCGTATTTCAAAGTTTTGCACCTCTACACACAAGGCGCTATTTCGAGACATCTCTTAACCCTCGTGGAACAAGGGATGCCGAAATTGCGCATCTGACCTATCCTGAAATAGCAGGCGTGTTCAAGAGATGCGGGGTAGCTATTTCGGGCTACTTCCGGTATCTCAAAATAGCCCCGCTGTGTAGACGCGCCCTTACTGTTATGAGCCAGTAGCTGTTTCTCCCTGCCTTCCTGCCAGTCGCAAAGCACATTAGTTACCGTGGGGCTCCGCTGGATACATCCCATTTTACTGCCTTTAGGTTCTTGAATATTAATTACACACACACATTCACTGGTTGTCATTAACTAAAGCTGAGCAAACATTATACAGAAAAAAAATCATTTGTTCCAATCTCATTTATCACTGTTCGCAATAATTTAAAAGGGTCATTCTAACCAAAATCTCTATGTACCCCAGACACCAACAACAAAAACAAATATTACTATTAAATTATTTATTCAACAAAAATCAAATTGCATTTTAACAAGATGGGGTCTTTCCATGGGGTTAGCGTCTTACATCTATTCTACCAAAAGCAGTTCCTTGCAGAGAGTGTTCCTGGAAATGGTTAATATTAAGGGGATACTAAAGCATATTCATGTAAAGCACTGAGTGCAGGCCCAACTAAGAACTCAGAATAGGGCTTAAATGGTGCAAACACCTTGTACAGACTTTCTGCAGCAGGGTGAATTTCCTGCAAAGTAAATTTCACTAGCAAATACAAGTATTCACATTGACAGCTTGGGGATGTCTAGACTGCAGGGTTTTTTCAAAAAAAGTAGCCTTTTTTGAAAAAACTTCCCCTGCATGTAGACTGCTGCCACGTTCTTTTGAAAGTAAATCGAAAGAACATGGCATTTTTTTCTACCACGGAAAACCTCGTTTTACGAGGTGTGCTCTTTTGAGAAAAGGCGCTATGTAATGCAAACTGTTCTTTTTCAAAGAACATCCAGACTGCCTGGGTGCTCTCTTTCGAAAGCAGCTTGCTTTACTGAAAGTACTCGTTGCAGTCTAGACACTCTTTTCCGAAAGAGGCTTGCAGTCTAGACGTAGCCCTATGTGTTTAGGAGTTCCACTTGTGCAGCCTAGGAAACACACATAACGTGACATGGCTTTTGCATCCCATCAGAACTAGCCAACACAGTAAGATGTCCCATAGCAAAACACTCTCAGTGAAATGATTTACAGATCAGGAATTATTAGTGGAATGTATTCATGCAGCAACTTCAAATATAGGCAATACGATCAGAAAATGTTTCCGTCAGCTCATGTGCAGTTTGCAAAGAGAACAGGAGGCAAAAGTCCCCCCGTAATGTATCTGTTACGAAGTTTAGCGCAAATGCATGAGCAATAACGTTCACATGATCAGCCCGCCCTCATGCATTGGCAGGGTATTTGGGAGATTTAAGCCCTGGGCTCTAGTCCCAACTTTGCCTGTTTTTCACAATTTACCTGACTCCTCTGGATTTCTGTTTTACCCTCTGTAACACAGGGGCCATGGTAACACCTCCCTGCCGCGCCGAGGGCTGTGTCTCACTGGGAGCAACTTGCATTCATCTGAGAGCAATATGCGACGCTTCGTGTTTCTGAACTGCGGAGATTCTCAGCTGAATTGTGCAAATTGTTATTATTACTCAGCATCAGTGGACTCATTCCCATGCCCCACGGGCGTCAGACCAGGACAAATACAACTCGAATCATTTCAACCCACTCCCTCCCCCGACAAGCCATTATGCACAATATTGATCATTCCAGGCAGACTGACTGCATGAGGCCTCAAGACAAGTGCCACGCACCCTACTCTGGGCAAATGGCGAATGATGGGCAGGATTCCAACCAGCCTTACACTGAGTAGCATCTTACTCCACAAGGAGTTGCCCTGATATCAATGGGGCTGCTCCCAGAGCACGTTACTGTTCGATAGGTCTTTATGCAAGTCAGCCTCTTTGTACCTCTTCTCCATCTGTGACATGGGGGTAAGAAAACTCTTCTAATCTGTGACTGTAAACTCTTTGAGACAGGGATGTTCATTACTAAGTGGTCCTGCAGCTCACAGCATAGAGGGCCCCCAACCTCAATTGGCATCTATTGGTGTTACATTTATTAACTATTAAATTATTATTATTATTAGATAGGAGATCTTGGAGGAGACTTTTTAATCAGAATTTACTCATACAAGTCATGCATCTCTCAGAGCGGATATGAAAACATAAGAATCACAGGCCCCAATTCTGTTTGCATATAACACTGGAGTGACTCCAGATTTCTGTTGGTGTGGACAAGAGCAGCATCTGGCCCTCCTAGAGATTTAAAAGCTACAGCAGGGGGAGCAAAGTGTAGCAGAAACCTGACAGAAATAATTTCCATCCCTAATGTTTTTTTTAAAGGTCTTTAGCCAAATTTTGCTTTCAGCCTCCCCACTCAGGAAAGCGCTTAAGCCTGGTGCTTAATTTGATGCACATGCTTAACCTTACGCATGTGCTTAGGTACTTTCACACCCCACATGGATAAGTGAGGAATAGATCAATGAGAAAATCCAGTGCGGATTGTAAGTAACTCCACTGAAGCCAGCTGAGTTATTTTAGATCGGACTGAGAAGAATTTGGCCCATTGGACGCATTCTACCCTCCTCAAACTCCTGCTGGCTTGCTTGCTGCTCAAGGAAAGCAGGATTGGCCCCATTATTCAGCACAAGATGCACATGGCAGGGTCCCATCTTGACACCTGTGCCTAAGGTGAATGCACACAAGGAGTGATCCAAAGCCCACTGAAGTCAATGAACATTCTGTCATTGATTTTCATGGGCTTTGATCAGGTCTATGGTTTGGGAGGGAGATGGGGCACCTACGTGCTTTCAAGAGACAGGGAACTCCTGTTGTTTCAGAGCATGAACATGAGCACCCAGGGGAGGAGAGTTAACGAAGTTTGTGATCATCTAATCTAACGTTCACATTCCAGGCCACAGAACCTCACACACCCCTTAATAGGCCCCTAACCTCTGTCTGAATCACTGGAGTCCTCAACTCTTGATTTAAAGACTTCAGGTTAGAGAATTCTCTATTTACTCATTCGGACTGGAAATATCTGTGTGTGTGTGTGTGTGTGTGTGTGTGTGTGTGTGTGTGTGTGTGTGTGTGTGTGTGTGTGTGTGTGTGAGAGAGAGAGAGAGAGAGAGAGAGAGAGAGAGAGAGAGAGAGAGAGAGAGAGAGAGAGAGAGAGAGAGAGCGAGCGCAGGAGAGACTAAGAAAAATAATTGACTACAGAAATGAAAGCTTAATTCATAAAAGAAAAACATTTTCCATCCATCAACCTGCAACCAGTTAAGTGGAGAGTTTTAAAGAAAATCTGCAACTCGAAAAAGGAGCCAACAGGAAAAAGGAAATGTCAGAAAGAATGTAAACTATTCAAGTTTCATAAAGAGTAACAAGTAAACAGTTATTACATGCAAATAATTTTTAACATCACTGGTTTTAATTAATGCCGAGAAGTCAAAATATCTTTGACATTTGTATGTATACATTTGAAAGGGAGAGGAAACACTGCCAAATGGCCATTAAAACACGGCGTTAGCTTTTTGAGAAGAACTGCTTGAATCTGCAGTGTTTGCTGGTGATGAAATTTTAAAATTCTATGTAAAATAGGGCTGTAATGAATAATGCGTGAGGGTACGGGATATACTAATTGTATACTCAAAAGTTGTCTGGCCTGCCGTCTAGATAAGGGGATTCACTTCCAAATTGTACTTAGTAATACAGAACAGTGACATTTCATTGATGACTATTTTAAAAAGTTTGGCTTGTAAGTCTGCCGCACGATGATTAGTTTAAGGTTACATTCTAGGGTTTTTGCTTTTGAAGACCAGAAGCGATCGTTAGATCATCTAGTTTAACCTCTTTTATATCACAGGCCACTGAATTTCATCCAGTTAATCCTGCAGAAACACTAAAGTAGATCTTTTCTGCAGTCTTGGTAGTTTGTTCCAATGGTAAATCACCCTCACAGTTAAAAAAAGCTGTGCCCTATTTTATTTCTAATTCAAACTTGTCTTGCTTTAGCAATCTATAACTATTACATTTAACTTTAAATGTAATAAATTAGGTTAGTCTAACACTTTCAGAATATCACACTAGAATTTAAAGTATTGCACTATGGAATTTCTTCTCGAAAAGAGTTTCAAATCTTTGTTTCATTCATCTTCTAATAAGCATATCATTTGACCTGGAAGGACTAAATTGATGATAGTACTCAAACATTATAATTTACTAATAATTTCATTTTCTTTTAGGGCTGAGAGTAAGATATGGGAATAGTATTAGTCACATTTCAAACTCTGTAACTATAAGCACTAATAATAGTGGCAACGTCCAGTCACTGAAAATATTTACTTCTCTTCTTAAAAGTCCTGAATAAATGCAGTGGAAGTGACTGTGTTTAAAAAGGTACATTTGAACCTTTACACTCGTAACCATGTATGGACTAATTCTATGGGAATCTTTTTATAGATTTTAACTGGCTTTGCCCAGGCCTTCAGTCTGTAAAAATGGATGCGTGTCTTTGTATCCAATTTTAGTGTGAAAAGGTGAGCCGCAAAAGAGGAGATTTAGGTTACAACGGTCCACCGCTTTTATGACACAAATGGGTTGCTTTCCCTCTTACTTTTGTGCACTAATGCAGGCAAAGCCCAAAAGAAAGGCTGAAATGCAAAACGGTGGAATCCAGTTTTCTACGGACCCGAATAGTAATGTAATGGACCCAATTCTGATTCCATTGAAAGCTGCGGCAGAGCCTCCATTGACTTCTTTGGGAGCATGAGTCGGTCCTGCGTGGCTCATTTCAAAAGTTGGGCATTGTGGGAATTCATGAAATGAATGGCTCAGAGCTACAAATGAACCCCCCTCCGCCCCACACTTTTGAAGGCCATTCCACAGCGATTAAGATGCCTCCATACTGATTTGCAGTTGCTTTGAAATCAAAACTCTGTACAGCTACATAGGTGACAGTTACCTACCTCTGCCACTTCGCCCCACAAATCGGAGGTCGTTAAACCTCGCCACTTGATTTTTCATGACGGCCGAGGCATTTCTGAGCTCTGCAGAATAATTCTCATCGTTCCCAGCCATGACCGTGACTACAGTCCCATCAGGTACGTCTCCAAGGGCTACCACCTAGAGATTAGTTGCAACAAGGTCATTTCACACAGCTCATGACAAGTGATGTTATTATTAAGTGGCTCAAAGCAGGTTCAACATTCTGCACCCAGACATGAGGAACTGTCCTTGGGAGGAGGAAGAAAGGGATGGCTTTTTTAAAAAATTGAAAACAGAAATATATTTAAGGAAATTCAAAAGAATTCAAGTTCCCTTCATCAATTAAATCTGGCAAATTATGTCCTACTAGCTGAGTGATCCCCTGCTTTCATTAATAGGCAAATTTGTATATTTTGAAAAAACAGGTTTCAAAATACACAAATTCGCCTATTTCAAACAAGTCAAAGTCAAAACAATTAACAACCGTTTTAAGAATTTTCAGTGAACATTTTTCCTGGGTGAAAACAGTCCGAGTTCTCTTCTAAGGAACCCATCGCTACATAATCCACCCGCAATGATCGCTAGGCACACTACCCCCGTAAAGAATTACACGATTCATTGCGCGTAGCTCCCCTAGGATTCACCTTTAACTTCCGCTCAGAAGCCAGGCTGGCTGCTCGGGACCCCGCCGCACACGCGGCCGTAGCAGACTCGCCCGCAGAGCCGTTCCCAATGGGCCAAGGTTGAATTCTACCACCGGGCCAGGGCGCGGCTCCGCTCCCCACCCGCAGGAGCCTGCCCCAAAGCCCCTCTCGCGCCCCAGCAAAAGCAGCCGAGCGCGTATTCGTTTGGAACCGCCTGTCGGAGAGCGGGGCTCGGCCCCGTATCTGCCCGGCTGGAGTCGAGGCGATTTTCACGCCGTTTAACGCAGGGGCGGCGGGGAGAGGGGCTCGCGTTAGCCACGCGGCACAAGGGCAGTTTCCCTGTAAATACCAAGGTCCTGGGGGTGGGGGGGCTGTTACGCGGCTGGATTGTGGAGACCTGAACGGGATCGTGTTTTCCCACCGACTTTCTCCCCGCGATCTCAGCGGGAGGGCTCCGCACGGATCAGCCCTGGCTTGGGGGACAAGACGGTCTCGTTCTAGCCACTCGCCCCGCATCGCCCCCCTCGCTCACCGCCCCAGGCCGGCTGTCTGAGCGCCCGGGCTCTCGGCATGACCCGCACCGCGGCTGGCCAGCCCCTTTCGTTTTCTCCCCTGTGCGCCCGTCAGCTGGGGACGAGCCGCTCCGCTCGCCTGGGAAGTAGCCTCCCCAGAACAAGGCCGGTTCGATGGGTCAGGTTTGCTCCCCAGCCCCGTTCGGGCGTGTTTCTATTCCCCCCCCCCCCGGCCATTTCTAGCCCCTGACTCCCCGAGCCCCTACAGCTCATTTAGGGGTCCCCTCCTCTACAGAGCCACCCCAAAGGCCATTTCCTCGGTCGCCGCGAAGGGCCCTGGACGATCGTTCTCTCCGGATTAACTCCAGCCTTAGGTTCCCGGTTTGCTGCTCCACGTCTCTGTTTAATCCCCTCCCGCTCTGCCCGAGGCACTGGCGAGGAACTCGAGTCCTGAAGGGACTGGCGTTCCAGGCGATTTACTTTCGCCTTTATCCCCCCCCCCCCGCCGCCCCCAAATCATGAATCCAGGGTGAGGATCGTTCCCCTTGGCAGACCCTGAGCCGTGCGGAGAGCGCTCCTACGGCGGGGGACGGGGCTGTGACTGGTCCCGGCTCTCTCGCTTTCTTCCTTCCACGCACGCCGCCCCCGGCTCGGCCCGTCCACCCAGAACCAGAAACTCGGGTGGAACGTGAATGTTTCAATCTCCCGGAGGAGCCAACGGGGCCAGCGCAGCAGCGAAGCAACCCGGGAAGGCGAGAAGCAGCTTCTGCAATGAGCCGGGCTGTCTCTGCGGTTCTTCCCTGGCCTCTACGATCTCAGAGCTCCCCCTCCCCCGCTTGGGTAATTAGCCTCAACTCTCATTAAACTTCAAAGGTCCCTGCGAGCTCAACCCGCGCGCAAGAGGCGAGCGGTTCTGACCGCAGCGCAGCGCGAGCGCTGCCCGAAAGCGAAGGGGGGTGCGCTGGGAGTAAATGTGCAAGTTTCTCCCCAAGGCCGCTCTCGTCCCTCCCCCCAACCATCGCCCGAGGAGACCAGGCCTCGTTTTCGTTGGCCCTGGAAGTCCCCGCGTGGAGCCCCCGGCCCGGGCTTACCTTGAAGGCCACCGGCAGGGTCTTGTTGCACCTCCAGTGCGAAGGCAGCACCGAGCACAAGAAGTTGGGGCTGTCGGTCCGCACCAGCTCGCCCGCGTGGTCCGCCAGCACGTCCACCACCGAGCGCACCTCGGGCCGCGTCCGGGAGCCCGGGGCGGGCGCGCTCAGCGCCCCGCTGCTCTCTCCCATCTTGCCGCAGGGGAAGGCCGTAGAGGGAGGTGTGAAGCGCCTGCTGGTGCTCGGGTCTACGGGAATACGCATCACAACAGCGGGCGTTAGAGAGCCGGCGAGGGCTGCGAGCGAGGGGCTGGGCGGGCCGGGTCCCACTCGGCTCCGGGCAGCGCTTTGGAGAGGGCGGGAGACGAAGCAGCGGCCGGCGTCCAGGTCCCAGCCCTCAGGCCGAAGGAGCGAGGCGCCGGGGAAGGGTCGAGTCACAGGCTGAGGCGAAGGGAGGCCCCGAGCCTGAGGGTCCCCCGGGGCTCCGGTGCCGTCCCGGGTCACTCGGCCTCTCCCCTGAGCGCTGCCCGGGGCTGGCGTCGCTTGGAGTCAGGGCTCGGCGGGCGAGCTCCGGGGCGCTCTCCTGTCCTCAGCGGCCAGCCCTGGAGTCGGAGCGCCGGGCAGAGAAACTCTCCCAGCGCCCACGCCCAACCCGGGCGCGCACGGTCCTTTGGCACCGGGCAGGTCCGTGCGCTCGGCCCGGGAGCGGGAGGTTTCCGTCCTCGCTGGTGCCTGCAGACGCTCCGCCGAGCGGGACGCGGGGCCTTTCCTCCAGCCACGGGGAGGGGGGGGGTTACACCCCAAGTCCCAAGCGAGCCCGGGAGGGGAAGCCTCCCCGCCCCCACTGCGCAGGAGAGCTGCCAAACAAGTCCCAGAAACAGCCCGAGTCCGCCACTGCTGAACCCTGCAGGGACCCGCGCAGCTGGGCTCCCCCCACTTCTATTGCTCTCGGGTTTCTCGGCTGCAGACAGCGCGGCCTAGTGCGCCTGGCTCCGGATCTGACACCAGCCCCAAGTGTCCGCAGGCACCTCTCACATACCCTATTTACTCCAGGCACCCGGGGGAGGAGCCGTCTGCTGACTGACGGGGAGGAGCGCCAATGGGGAGGGAGGGTGGAAAGGGTGGGGAACCCCCCCCCCCCATTTGCACACGTTGCCTGGGAAAGCGATAGAAGCAGGGGAAGGGGGCGGAGCGAAAGGGAGGCGGGGTCTCTGCAAGAAGCCACGCCCCCAAGCCCCTGGAGGCGAGGAGGGCGCACCTAGCGGACCGGTGGCATCTTATTAAAAGACGCGCATGGCGCGCTGCCTTCCGCGGGCTTCCTTAGCTGCTCAGAGCCAATGAGAACTTCGCTTTGCCGCCTCCCCTCCTGCGGAGCCAAACGCGGCCGGCCCGGGGTCCTGCCGAGACTCCCACGCTGGAGAGACGCGGGGCTCTGCGCCCGAGAGCTGCCTGCCACGGCCCCGCGTGTCCGGAACCCAGGGGCCACCCCCAAAAGGCCCCGCTAGGTCACACGTCAGAACCGCGCAAGAACGGGCCTCTCCGAGCCCGGCCGGAGCGCGGCACGAGGGCGGGATGCGCGCGGGGGGGTCCAATGCTCCGGCCGCCAACAACGGGGAAAGGCCGGGGGGGCCATGTACTAGCGACCCGCGAGCTGCTGCACACGCAGAATAAGCCCCTCCCCTCCCGCACCCCGCTACCGCCTGCACTGTCCGTCTAATCCCGGCCCCGTCCTACAGCCCGAGCCAGCGGGAAATCTGCTTTCAAACGGAAATTGGCATCTTGGCCGCGCAGCAGCGCGCAAGGGAGTTTTGGTTTGTTTCGTTAGTCACGTGCGTCCCCGCCACCGTCCCTTCCCAAAACGAAATCGACGCGGGAGCAGAGAAAAGTGACGATCGTTTCAGAACAATTTCCTATGTGCAATGACCTTAAAAAAAAGCCTGGTCTTAAAAGAGCGTCGCGCGTTTCCAAGGCGTCGCTTCGGGCTCGCGCCCCGGGAAACGTGGCTTCGAAATGGAATTTGACCGAGAAAATCCGCAGGGGGCAAAATGATCCCGCGTGAGACCAAAATTCACTCGATTCGTTTGTAGTTTTTGTTTCATCTTCGCGCGCGGTTTTTGGACGGACTCGTCTTTCTGACGCTACAAAACTGCTCCAACGAAATGCGCGCGGGCCAGTCTGCACGCTCAGCTCGTGTGCGCGTCCCGTGTGGAGGCACTTTTGGCCAATGTGCCTAAGGGGAAGCCAGGCTCCGTTTCCCGTCACACGCTGGTTAACCGCCTACTTGGTTCTGAAACGATGCGGATTTTCTGCACCATCATGGTCAGGGAATCGATAGCTTCGCTAGTCTGGTTTACAGAGGCCTGGCACGTAGCCTCCCTCTAGCCAGGCCCCGTCTACACGAGACCAGGAGCTGCTGTGAGTCTGGGCTGGGTAAACTCTTCGCTGGGCTCCGTTAAAAACCCAACTCAATATGCAAAGTATTGCCTACGAGAGGCCGGGGCGCGGGGGAAGGTAAGGCGGCGCTAGCACTATAGGGGCTTTTGTCTTCCAGCAATCCCCCCCGCGTCCAGCCCGGCCCGGAACTCTGCTACCGAGGCCGTTTGAGACCCTGGTTCGTTTTGATCCTTCCCTGCAGAATTGTCACCTGGAAAACCGACGGGGGAACCAGGCAGAGTCGGCGGGGGGAGGGGGGGGAGCAGTTTCACATCCCCCGGTGCTCGCCAGGCCCATGTCGGGTTTCTAAACGCCCCGAGTGGGCTCTGTCGGCCCGGGGGATCCCCCCGCTCGCCCGTGACAATTCCACGCAAAGAGACCGCGGGCCGGAAAACGAAAGCGGGGCGGGGGCGGTTCGAGGAACCGGGGAGAAGCCCGGCCCGGCGGGGGTCCGCCTCGGGGCTGCCAGCGGATTGGAGGCGCGTGTCTAGCACCCCGCGCCCCTTCCCCGTGCGGGGGGGAGCGCAGGGGACGGGGGCGCAGGACAGAGCCCCGCGCTGGCAGCAGGGGAGCTGTTCCAGGGGCGTCTTCGCACGAGCTCCTCCGGGGATGCGGGTAAAGGTGTGTGGAGGGGGAGGGGCTCTGAAATGGGGGGGCTTCCCCCCCCCATCCACGCCTGGGACACCTGGGAGGAGGGGTGGGGAGCCCCGGAGGCCGAGACGTTCCCCGGCTCCGCCGCTAGTTGGCGCCTTAGCCCCGCCTCTGAGCGGCCCCGGGGCCCGTCAGCGCCCGGATCGGGGCACCCAGAATCGGGACCCTCAGGAGCTAAGCTGCCACCGTCCCAGAGCCCCCCCAGCGCCCGGGCCCAGCGCTGCTGCTACCGGCCCCCAGCGCAGTTCGCCCCCCCGAGAGCGGGTCTGCCCCTTGCAGGGGTCCCTGGGCAAAGCTCGGTCCATAGACCCCCCCCCCCCCGCCCGGGCGGCGCAGAGGGGCCCGGCCTCGGGGCCAGACTTCGGCTTTGAACGCGAGTTGCCGGCGGGTTTGTCGTTAAACTCGCAACGCCCCCCCCCATTTCACATTCGGGGGGGGGCTCTTTGCACCCGGCAGCGGCTTGTCCAGCAGGGACCAGACCGGGGGGCGACGCACGAGGCTGCCCGCACCCGCCCGCCGCTGGCAGAGGGCGAAGCTGGCCGGTGTAGGGGGCTGCCCGACGGCCGCGGCGAGCTGGGGCGAGCCTGGCTTTGCGAGCTCCGCGTGGGGGGAGCGGCCCGCCCGTGGGCATGATCCGCGCGGGGGCGGCTGGCCGGGCTGCGCCGAGTCCCCCGGTGCCGGCCAGAGACGAGCGGCGCTAAGGTCGCTCCCAATTCGTATAAAAGACCCCGGGCCGCGCGGTGCGCTAGTTCCTGCGCTTTGCGGGGCCTCTCGGGGAGTCACTCGCACCCGGCGCTGTGGGGTGGATACGAACTCGTCAGCGTCCAGCACGCTCCTGTCCGGCGCCGGGTGCCAGCAGGGAACTGCTCTGTCCCCGCTTCCAAAATGCCAGGCGCGGAGCCAGCCCGGAGCGAGGTTTCTAGGGGTGCCGCGTGTGGCAACGTTTCTAAATTGCTCCAGCTTCCTCCTGAGCAGCTCAAAATATCCCCCGCACGGCTCCCCGCACCGCCACCCGGCTCCCCCACCGCCACCCGGCTCCCGGCTCCCCGCACCGCCACCCGGCACCGCCACCGGCTCCCCGCACTGCCACCCGGCTCCCCCACCGCCACCCAGCTCCTCGGACTGCCACCCGGCTCCCTGCACCGCCACCCGGCTCCCTGCACCGCCACCCGGCTCCCCCACCGCCACCCAGCTCCTCGGACTGCCACCCGGCTCCCTGCACCGCCACCCGGCTCCCTGCACCGCCACCCGGCTCCCCGACCGCCACCCAGCTCTTCGAACTGCCACCCGGCTCCCCGCACCGCCACCCAGCTCCTCGAACAGCCACCCGGCTCCCCGCACCGCCACCCAGCTCCTCGAACAGCCACCCGGCTCCCCGCACCGCCACCCGGCTCCCCCACCGCCACCCGGCTCCCCCACTGCTACCCAGCTCCCCGCACCGCCACCCAGCACTGCCACCCGGCTCCCCGCACCACCACCCGGCTCCCCCACTGCTACCCAGCTTCCCGCACTGCCACCCAGCACCGCCACCCGGCTCCCCGCACTGCCACCCGGCTCCCCCACTGCTACCCAGCTCCCCGCACTGCCACCCAGCACCGCCACCAGCTCCCTGCTCCCCGCTCGAAGTTTAACTGGTTAACCAATTAAGGGGAGGCAATTCAGCCCAGATGGACTGGAGCATCCTCTCCCCCCACGGCAGGCACTGAGCTGCTCCCTCCCTGCTCCCCCCCTGTTAACCGGTACCACGTAACCTTTCACGGCCCCAGTGCTATTGTGAGTGAAAAGGGAATCGTCCCAGTTTACACCAGTGGAAGTGGGAGGAAACGCATCCCCCGCGTGTCATACAGTGGCGAGATTGCAGGCACCTTTCAGCCACTGAGCTAAGCCCTCTGGGCAGAGGGGCGGGATTGTCCAAATAGTGAGAAAGGAGCCTCTGGCAGGTCACAGGCCTTCTGCTCTTAGCTCTCCTCTGAGCATTGGCTTCGGTCCCTAGTGTGGGCACCTCTACACTGCGCGGGATCCCAAACTAGCTACCCCGGGGCTACGCAAGACTCCCGGTACTTTGAAATAATAGGGGCACTATTTTTCCATCCTAGTGAACTTCATGGCATGAGGGATAAGAGATGGCTGAAAATAGCACGTTATTTTGAAATTTGGCGCCGTGTAGTGCAAATTGCAAATCTTATTTCGAGTTTAGGGGGCTGTGCAGATGCACCCTATGGCCACATAGAGACTGGGC
Source organism: Pelodiscus sinensis (assembly GCF_049634645.1). Classification (NCBI taxonomy): domain Eukaryota; kingdom Metazoa; phylum Chordata; order Testudines; family Trionychidae; genus Pelodiscus; species Pelodiscus sinensis. Next base: position 978,656 of record NC_134735.1, read on the forward strand.
TTTTGAGCTCTTCACGGTTAAGCTTTCGCCCTCGGCAGTGAGTGCATTTCACAAAAGGTTAACAGGGAATAAGGCCCCGGATTTGCATGTGCCTCGTCTAAAATCCTTTATCTGAGACATCAGCAAGTCCATAAGTCACTGCTTCCGGGTTCCCTCCCTTGCAATCACCTCTGCAACTTTGAATTCAGCAGAGCTGGTATTTAGCAACAGGTCCACTTGCTTCCACAGCAAGGCAGCAAATACCTGGTCTATAGGAAGCCTTGCAAACTGTGCCCCGAAGCTCTCAAGAACAAAGGTCTCAGCAGAGCCATTCAGGTGTCTGGATCTGCTTTGCAGTGCAGGGACGGGCTCTGTGAGCAGCACGTAGGGAAAGGGACGGGCCAGTCGCTGGTAGGTCAGATAGCAGAGGCTGGGCCCCGTGGGGAGCAGGCTGTGACATTTTATAACCAGAGTGTCGCCACCTTCGACCAATCAGACACAGCCTGTTCCTGCGGGCACACTGTGTCAGGTGCCCCATAAACCCAGAGGGAAAAGGCGATCCCTGCCCGCTGCCCCAGCAGAGTGAACATTCTAAGCAAAAGTCTATGCCAGGCCAGCTTGGGCCGAGATAGCCCTCTGGACTCCCCATTGATGCTGTGAACTTGCAGGGTGCCCAGAATGGCGGTAACGCCTTAGTGCCGGTGCATCTACACAGCACCCTAAACTCGAAAGAAGAGACGCAACTTGCACTATGCAAATTGTGCCTCTAATTTAAAATAGCTTATTTTGAAATTTGGTGCATCTACACAGTGCCAAATTTCGAAATAACACTATTTTGAGCCATTCCTTAACCCTTGTGCCATGAGGCTTTCTGGCACGATGAAACAGTGCATCCGTTATTTCAAAAAATATTTCAAAATAATGGGCAGCTTGTGTAGACGTGGGGTAGCTATTTCGGGTTACCTCTGGTATCCCTAAATAGCCGTGCAGGGTAGACATATCCTGAAGAGTCTTCTCCTGCCAGAATGGGAGAGCTCATGGGATGGAAAACAGACTCCTCGAGGGAACGGTCCCTCCTCATGCAAGGGGCCTGCTTCCCTTGTCAGAGCGACTTCTCAGTCCAAACTGAGTCTCTGCTCCCCTTGGGAAGGCTACATCTACACTGCAGAGCTATTTCCAGATATCTCCAGTATCCCAAAATAGTTATTCCGCATCTTAAGAGCAAACCCGTTATACGGAAATATAACAGGCTCGCTATTCCGACGTCCCTGTAAACCTCATTGCATGTTTCGGAATAGTGCCTTATTTCAAAATTTGGCACTGTGTAGACTGCGCCAAATTCTGAAATAAGCTATTTCAAAATAACATCACAATAAGATACATAATTTGCATAGCTTATTTCTAGGTGATTTTGAAATAACTTATTTCAAAATTTGGTGCTGTCTACACGGTGCCAAATTTCAGAATAAAGCACCATTCCCTTAACCCTCCTGGAATGAGGGTTACAGGGACACCGGAATAGTGCCCATTATATAGTGGGTGCATTTAAAGACACGGGATAGCTATTTTGGGATACCTCCAGTATTCCGAAATAGCTGCACTGTGTAGACGTAGCCTTCTTCTGTGTCCTGGGGCCTGGTTCTCCTCCCGGTGGAATTCCATGGCTTTGTATGGAGGGAGAATCATAGAATCACAGAGCAGTGGCACTGGAAGGGGTCTCCAGAGATCAAGTCCAGTCCCCGGCCCTCAGGGCAGGACCAAGCACCGTCCAGATTACCCGACAGGTGCCTGTCTAACCTGCTCTTAACTATCTCCAGGGCTGGAGATTCCACAACCCCCCTAGGCAATTTATTCCTGTGTTTAACCACCCTGACAGGCAAGAAGCTTTTCCTAATGTCCAACGTCAGCCTGCCTTGCTGCGGTTTAGGCCCCTTGCTTCTTGTCCTGTCCTCAGGCGCCAAGGAGAACAATTTTCCTTCCTCTTCCCTGTAACACTCTTTAAGGTATTTGAAAGCTGCTATCAGCTCTGACTCTTCTCTTTCCCAAATTAAACGAGCCCAATTTTTCAATCTCCCCTCTTAGCTCACATTTTCTTGACCTCTCATCATTTTTGTCACCCTTTTCCGGCTCTCCTCCAATGTCCATACTTGGGGTACTTCCGATTTACACCACTGGCGGTGGTACACACGAGCCTATTGGGGACCCAGTTCTGCACGTACACTGGGATAAATCAGGAGTAACTCTGCAGAACCAGGTGATGTGTAAACAGCCTTCATGCCAAGAGAACTGGACCCAGAACGGGCTCCCATGGTCTCCCCAGGCAGGTGCCTTTGGCCCTGGAACAAGCCTTTTAAGACTGCCTGGAGCCCCTTTGGAACGGGCGATCGTTTGGGTGGGATTTTCAAAAGCATCCAAGTGGCTTTAGAAGCTGAAGTTCCACTGCTCGAGGCTTGTGCTTTCCAGCGAGCCAGGCCCGGCCGGTAACCGCTGCCCTCCCCTTTCACTCCATCAGTTACGGCTTGTTCCTTGTTCGCGTTCTCGGTGCAACTGACGGGGGGAGGGGAGCCTGGAGTGTGGGTCCCATCTGCAACGCCCACTCCCTTTAAAAAGACACTAATGACTGTCAGTCCCTTTTTAGTCCTTAATGAATTTCAGAGTTCAATTGCAAATAGGAAACAAGGCCGCTTTTGCCTTACGCACATGGCTATTACTGTTCCATTTCATGTGGTTCCCTGTGGAATGCTGCTATCCATTCCTGCCTGCAACACAAGCCACATGTTTTGAAAGTTTTGCACTTGAAAAAACGTTTAGGAAAGGACTCAAGTATGGCTTGTATGCATGGCACGAGGTAAACACCAGCCGTAAATACTCAAGGAACAGTTAGCGCTCTATGCTCGGTCTACCCAAGCGAGCGCAAGGGCGAGGCCAGTCAAATAATGAAAGAACGAACCCCCGACTTTCTGGTAGGGAACGTGCACCGTGTGCGGAAGGCCCACCACGCGCCTACCGACAGGACAGCCCCTTTGAAAGCGGCCGAGGGCTGCTAGCGGGGAAGTGAGGGCCTGATCCAAACCCCACTGCAGACTGGGGGAGTGAGGGCCTGATCCAAACCCCACTGCAGACTGGGGGAGTGAGGGCCTGATCCAAACCCCACTGCAGACTGGGGGAGTGAGGGCCTGATCCACACCCCACTGCAGACTGGGGGAGTGAGGGCCTGATCCACACCCCACTGCAGACTGGGGGAAGTGAGGGCCTGATCCAAACCCCACTGCAGACTGGGGGAAGTGAGGGCCTGATCCAAACCCCACTGCAGACTGGGGGAGTGAGGGCCTGATCCAAACCCCACTGCAGACTGGGGGAGTGAGGGCCTGATCCAAACCCCACTGCAGACTGGGGGAGTGAGGGCCTGATCCACACCCCACTGCAGACTGGGGGAGCGAGGGCCTGATCCACACCCCACTGCAGACTGGGGGAGCGAGGGCCTGATCCAAACCCCACTGCAGACTGGGGGAGCGAGGGCCTGATCCACACCCCACTGCAGACTGGGGGAAGTGAGGGCCTGATCCACACCCCACTGCAGACTGGGGGAGTGAGGGCCTGATCCAAACCCCACTGCAGACTGGGGGAGTGAGGGCCTGATCCACACCCCACTGCAGACTGGGGGAGTGAGGGCCTGATCCAAACCCCACTGCAGACTGGGGGAGTGAGGGCCTGATCCAAACCCCACTGCAGACTGGGGGAGTGAGGGCCTGATCCACACCCCACTGCAGACTGGGGGAGTGAGGGCCTGATCCACACCCCACTGCAGACTGGGGGAGTGAGGGCCTGATCCACACCCCACTGCAGACTGGGGGAAGGGCAGGTCTTTCCTAGAGACTGGAGTGAAACGTCTCGGCGCTGGATCCCCGCGAAAGCGGCGAATTGCACGACTGGCTGGAGACGCCCTTTGCCTGGAAGGCGCAGCGTGAATAACACGTGTCCGAGCTGCTACCAACGCCCTTGGACAGGCTCCGCCGGGCCCCACGGGGGTAAGTCCGGACCCTGCATCCGCCCGGCGCTGCTGGGACTCGCGCGCAAACCCGAGCGCCCTGCAAGCTGGAGGCAGCCAAGCGGGCGGCGAATCCGCCCCCGGGACAGGCGCTCTGAGGGGGGCTAGCGCCGCGCGGCCCAGCCTGAACCCTCGGCGGTCCTCCCAGCAGCAGCCAGACGGCAGAATCAGCGCCCGCCGCCCGCCTCCCCAAGGTCGCTCCGCCGACAGGCCCTGCGCGGCCGCGGGGCCAGATGCGGAGCCTTCCCAGGGGCCAAGAGAGAAAAATTCCCAAGGCAAGAAGAAGCGGAAACGTCTGGAGGGCGCGGGGGGAGCGAAAGGCGCAGGCGGCCCCGGCAAACCCAGCGGCGCTTTCCGAGTTGCGGGCGGGCTGCACGTAGCAGGCACCCGCCGGGCTCCGAGCCCCGCTGCGCCCCAAGGCAAGTCGGGGAGCACTCGAGAGCCGGGGCCCTGCTCTGCCCCGGCGGCCTTAGTACGGAGGTACCCGGGCACGGAGCGCGCGTCTCAGGCCCACCCCTGCACCAGGCTTTCGGGACCCGGGGACCCCCGCGACGCGCCCTGTGAGCGCAGGAGCCCGAGCGCGCCCGGCAGGGCAGGGCTGGGGCCCACGGCGGGCACTCGGGAGCTGGGGTCTCCCCGGGAGCAGCGGGGACGTGCCTTTGCCCAGCGCCGTTCTCGGCAGATCTGCCCCGGCCACGAGCCTCCGCTGTCGGACCAGGGCGCCAGACGCTGAGAAAACGGCCCGGGGCTTGAGAGCAGGGCGGCCCGCAGCGGGCGGCGGAAACGCGCGAGCTCAGGGCGGTGCGTGGCACTTCCCCAGGACTCGGGTTAAACCGGGAGTTCTGGCCAAATCCCGCCCTGCCCCGCATGTTTGAGATTTAGGCTACATCTGCACAGCAGCATTATTTCGAAATAACTTACTCCGGTTATGTCTACTGGGCAGTGAGTATGCAAATAAGGCGTGGATTAGCATATCTCCATACATGATTTGCATAATTTATGCAAGCTGTTTTTGCAGGAAAAAAAGGAGCGTGGATGTTTTCTTTTTGCCCAAAAACCCTTTTCCCCACCAGATCCTTATGCCCCAAAAAAGGAGGTTTACCTATCTGGAGGGGAAAAGGGGTTTTTGCTCAAAAAGAAAATGTCCAGCTGCTTGTTTTTGCATAAAAACCCCTAGGCAAAAACGGATTGGCAGAAATATGAGATCGTGGTTTATGCAAATGAATCCCTCATTAGCATAATTTTTGCAAGAAAACTCATAGCCTGAGGGTTACAGGAGTGGGCGTAAGAAGTCGTCCAACTTGACAATATTTCAACAGTATTTCAAAATAACTGCCTGCTGTGTAGCCTCAGGCTGTGTCTAAACTGCACCCCTCCGTTGGCAGAGGGATGTAAATTAGGTGTTTTAAAAGTGCAAATGAAGTGGGGATTTAAATATCCTGTGCTTCATTTGCATAATCACGTCATGGCGCTGTTTCAAACAAGCGCCATTTTAAAACTCAAACCGCGGTTCATTCAAAAAATGAGGAGTACAGGATCTTTTGAAAAAGCTCCCTGTTGTTGAAAAAACCACGTCTAAGCCACGGTTTCAGTTTTGAAATGGCGCTTGTTCGAAACAGCGCCATGACGCGATTATGCAAATGAAGCACGGGATATTTAAATCCCCACTTCATTTGCACTTTCAAAACGTCTAATTTACATCCCTTTGATGACAGACATAGCTATGGGCTATGTCTAGACTGCAGGCTTTTTTCGGAAGAAGCTTTTCCAGAAGAGAGCTTCCAAAAAAACCTTCTTCCGAAAGAACTCCCTCTTCCCCTCCCGCACACGCCTTTTCCCAAAAGAGCTCTTCCGAAAAAGGCTTCTTCCCCGTAGAAAGAGGATTACCAATGCCGGAAAAACCCCTCTGCTCTTTCCATTTTTTTCAAAAGAATGCGATTTCAGTGTGGACGTAAGTGAAGTTTTTTCGGAAAGAACTCTGTAGTGTGGACATACCCTCATTGCGCGAGGAGTAATGGAAGCCGGAGGAGGAGTGCTGTGGAGATGCTCCCTATTTCGAAATAAGCTGGGCAATTGACGTAGGTCTATTTGCGTAGCTCATTTCGAGTTAAGCCTCGCTGTGCAGACGCGCCCTGTGAGTAGAGCGGAGACCGGAGAGAAGTGTTCTAAAATACAGGGGTGCTCAGGGTACCTGGCACCGCCACCTGGGCACATCAGCTCTCCGAAGGGCACCTTTTCATCCCAGATCCGGGCCCAGGATGCCTCTGGGAAAGGGGGGGGAGTGGGTAGCAGAAGAGTGAATGTCAACAGGCCCCGCCTTCCCGCTGGCCCTCACCACACCCCTCCCGTCAGAAACCTTCTCTAAGCCACGTGGGCAGCGCTCCCTCCAAGTTCTTCCATCCACGTGTGGAATGCAATTTGTTCTGTGCACCAAGGGACGTAGGACGTGCACCACCTGCAGACACACAGGCTGCTAGCTGCAGGCGCTCTGCTAATCAGCTGGGGGGCATGTGCATTTCTCCTGGGTGGCTGCCCATGAGCTCAGCTGCAGGCCCGCCGATGGGGAGGCACGGGGGGAGAGGGGGGCAGGGGCCCTGTGATTATAGCAGACCCGTTAGTGCACCTGGGTCTGGGCAGTGCTGAGGGATGGCTGCCCCCCCCACCCCTTCTGCCCAAGGCCCTGCCCCTTCGGGGAGCCTGCATCTGCCCCCTCCACTTTATCCAGGGACCAGGCAAGCCCGTCAGCCTCCTGCCTGCCCGTGGTGCTGAAATTCAGGCTCTGTCAAACTCAGCCACTGCGGAAGGCATCAGGCTCCGATCGCAGTCACATGACACAGAATCAGAAGTGGCTCTGAGTGCTGGGGAGGGGGTGTTCCATACTCTGTGTGGCTGGGGAGGGGTTAAATGCTCTGTGCATGCTCTGGGGGGGGGGTGCCATGCTCTGTGTGGCTCGGGGGGGGGGGGGTTCTGTGCTCTGTGTGTCTCTGAGGCCCCCCTCCCACCCCGACCCACGACCTGGCATGTAGCTTTGCCCAGAGACAGCTTTGCCTTTGAAGATTCCCATCAGCACATCTTAAGGACCCTGCCCCAGTGTGTGGGCACCGGACGCCCCGCGGATCCCATGTCAGTTCGGAGTCTAAGCCTCTCGGAGGTGCTGGAGCCTCCTTGGAGCTGCAGGGTGAAACCAGCTGGCGTTGCACCTCTCGAGAGCAGCCCCCAAGACAGCAGCGCCCCAGCCTCTGGCCAAGTGAGTGGGTCACACCCTCTCGCCCTCTGTCCCCGCAGAGCCCTGCAGATCTGGGGAGCCCCGCTTCATCCCCATGGGTACCTGCAGCCACAGGTGGGGACACGGCTGTCTGGGGCTTAGTGGTGCAGATGCAGAGGAGCAGCCACACAGGGCTCTTGCCTCAGCCTGACTCTCCCCACATTAAAGCCACCCCCTCGCCAGTGTTCCCGGGGAGCTGAGCACATGGGCAGCTGCCACCCCGCTGATTAGCAGAGTGCCCACAGCCTCCCATAGCTGGCAGTGGGTATTTCCACTGGTGGTGCACAGCTGCACATGCCTCAGTGCACACAACAAAATGTATTCAGCACATGAATGGAAATAATTAGAGGAAACATTGTCCTACCGCCCTAGATTTTGGGGCTATTGCCCCCATATTTTTCCCGTTCCACTTCCATCCCTTTTCCTTCAGCTTTGGACTCCACTTGAATAGGTCTCTGTTGCTTACAGAGGGTGTGTCCCTCCCCTGGTTATGTTTTACCACGTTTGAAGCATTGTGCAGAACCCAGCGTGTGTGGGTGTGAAAGGGGCGCTGCACAAAGAACAATGAGTTTATTATTGGTGTCTGTGGTTTGTCACATCGCCCAGCCTAGAATCACTATTCTTGACACCTTAAGCAACTGGTCGAACAGCCCGCAGGAGGTGGGGCTGCTCTTGATTTAGTCGAAGTGGTGCGCAGGGTCTGGTCCGAGAGGTGACTCTAGCTGGACCACTTGGTAATAGTGACCATAGTAGAAGTAGATTTAGGTCATTGGGCGGGGGAGGGAACTACAGCAGCCCAGCACTGTGGCATTTCATTTCAGAAAGGGGCCTTTCCCAAAAAGGAAGTTAAACACACCGAATGAAAAGGTGCAGGGCAGAAAGTGAAATCCCCGCAAACTGCATGGAAACGTTTCAAAGATGCCATTACAGAGGCTCAACTTAAATGTGCACCCCACATTAAAAAGCGCGGGAAGAGAAACAAGAAAGTGCCCCCGTGGCTAAAGAACAAAGTAACAGAAGCAGCAAGAGACAAGGAATCGTTTAACACGTGGGAGTTAAATCCTAGTGATGAAAACAGAGAGGAGCATGAAGACTGGCCAGGAAAGTGTAAAAATACAACTAGGAAGGCCAAGAAGGAGTCTGAAGAACAGTGAGCCAAGAACTCGAAAGAGCAAAACCGATGGTAAGTCCTTCCGAAGCAGGAAGGCTGCTAAACAGCCAGCGCGGCCAGTGGGGATGCTATCAGCGCACGCAGGGGTGATCAGCTCATTTCAGAGAAACTCAGTGAATTCTTTGCATCAGTGTTCACGGCGGAGGGTATTGGGGAGATTCCCAAAGCTGAGCTGTTCTTTGTAGGTGACAAATCAGAGGCATCGTCCCAGAGTGAGAGGTCATGAGAGGAGGTTTTGAAACAAACTGATAAATGGAACAGTAACACGTCACTGGGACCAGATGCCATTCAGCCAGGAGTTTGGAAGGAATACAAATGGGAAATTGACGAATTTCTTACTGTGGTCTGTAACCAATCCTTTGACTCAGCTTCTGTACCGAATGACTGGAGGATAGCCAATGTGAGACTAATTTTAAAAAGGGCTCCAGAGGTGATCCTGGCAGGCATAGGCCAGTAAGACTAACGTCAGTACCAGGCAAACTGGTCAAAACTCTAGTAAAGAGTAGAATTGTCGGACACATGGATGAACAGCGTTTGTTGGGGAGAGTCAATGTGGTTTCTGTAAAGGGAAATCATGCCTTACTACTCTACTAGAGTTCTTTGAGGGGCTCAGCAAACATGTGGACAAGAGGGATCCAGTGGATGTGGGGTACTTAGATTTCCAGAAAGCCTTTGACAGGGTCCCTCACCAAAGGCTCTTAAGGAAAGTAAGTTGTCATGGGATAAGAGGGAAGGTCCTTTCATGGACTGAGAACTGATTAAAAGACAGGAAACAAAGGTTAGGAATAAACTGGGGGGGGGGGGGGGAGGAGGAGGCTTTCTTGGGTCAGGGGTACTGACCCACAGAAAAATCAGTCAGGGGCCACACACAAGTGAGGAGCCAAACCCCCACCCCAAAACCAAAAACCATCCTCGCCGACGTGGCCCCTCCCCACATTCCCCTCGCACACCAGAGCCTAGTGGAGCTCAGGCTAGCAGATCGTGTGTACTCCAGGCCTGTGGGGAGGGGCTAGAGCACCAGCGCGGGACCCCAGTGCCGGGGGGGGGGAGCCCCGAGCTTTGGAAGCTGGAGCCAGGCAAGCCAGGGGCCACAGCCCATCCCCAGGACTTAGGTTCCCCACCCCTGGAATAAATGTTCGGTTTTCCGAGTGGAGAGAGGCAACTAGTGGGGACCATCCTGGGACCCCTCCTATTCAACATCTTTCTAGATGATCAGGAGAAAGGGGCACACGGCGAGGTGGCAGCAGTTGCAGATGATACTAAACTGCTCAAGATAGCTAAGCCCGAAGCCGAGTGTGAAAAGCTTCCGAAGGATCTTCCCAAACTGGGCGAGAGGGCAACACGATGGCAGATGAAATTCAGTGCTGATAAGTGTAAAGGAATGCGCATTGGAGAACATGGCTATGCATGTAAACTGATGGGGACTAAATTGGCTGTTACCACACTCAGAGAGAGATCTTGGAGTCACTGTGGAGAGTTCTCTGAAAACATCCCTCAGTGAGCAGCGGGCGTCAGAAAAGCAAACTGAATGTTAGGAATTGATAAGAAAGGGATAGAGAATAAAACAGAGAATCTCTTATTTCCTCTATATAAACCCATGGGACGCCCACGTCTTGAATACTGCCTACAGACGTGGTCACCTCATCTCAAAAAGATCTCTTGGCATTGTGAAAGGGTCAGAAAAGGGCAACAGAAATGACGAGGGGTTTGGAACGGCTGCCACACGAGGAGAGTTTCATAAGCCTGGGACTTTTCAGCTTGGAAAAGAGGAGCCCAAGGAGGGATCTGATACAGGTCCATGAATCATGACTGTTGTGAAGAAAGTAAATAAGGAAAAGTTATTTATTCCGTCCCATAACACAAGAACTAGGGCTCACCACATTGAATGAATGGGTAGCAGGTGTGAAACAAACAAAAGGAAGTTTTTCTTCACACAGTGCACCAGTCGAAGACCAGGACTTTAACAAGGTTCGAAAAAGAGCTAGATACATTCCTGGCAGATAGGTCCATCTGTTAGCCAGGATGGGCAGGACTGGCATCCCTGGCCTCTGCTTGCCAGAAGCTGGGAATGGGAGACAGGAGAGGGAGCATGAGAGGATTCCCTGCTCTGTTCATTCCCTCTGGGGCACCGGGCATCGGTCCGGATGGACCTTTGGTCTGGCCCAGTCTGGCCGCTCTCATGTTCTTACGTGGGAGTTTTTCCAGCATTTCCTTTACATTCAGGTACAGTTTGCAATACAGCAGGAATTTCAGGTATTTCTTCTCTAGTGGAAGGACAGGTGGGAAACTTGCAAAATTATATTTACCAGATAAAATCCGGGCTACTTTAGAAAGGACGAAGAGAATGAACAGAGAAGAACAGCAATAGAACAAGCCAAGTGACAGGACCCAAATTAGGCACCCGGGGCCAGATCCCCACCCGCCTCGGCGGCTCTGACATGGTGATAGTGACCAGTTGCTCCTCGCAGAGGCCCAGCCCGGAGACTGACTCCGAAAGCAAAGCCCAGGCAATCCCCAGGCTGTGAAGAAACCCTCCCTAGGCAAGGCCCCAGTGGAGTTTTGGGCCAATCTGTGCAAGGAACGGCACAGGAGCAGGAGAGAGAGATGAGAGGGGGTCTTTCTACTGAAAAAACACAATGAGAACAGCTGTTCTGTGGTGTGGTTGGCCCCTGTGATCTAACCAGGCCGAGTGAGGGGAAAGGGCCTGGAACAAGAGAGGTGACCAGGCGAGCGGCAAGGAGAGGAGATGAAAACGAGCCAGGGAGATTCTACTAACAGGGACTCTGGGCATTGCTCCGTTTGGACAAGTCTAGCCGCTGTGCCAGGACAGGTTCCTTCAGCCCGTTCTGGGCACCGTTCCCCACTGGGAATCCAGCCCCCGCATCTTCTGGGCAGAGACCCGTCCTGGGGGCAGCCGCGCGAAGTGCCCCAGAGCATGGGCCAGTGCCGATTGCAACGGGCAGTAACTCAGGGCACATCTACCCGGCAGCGTTATCCCGAAATAACGTGAGCCGTGTCTACACAGCCGGCAGTTATTTTGAAACAGGGTCGCCATCCTGCAGGGCGTAACAAGGGCGAGGCGAGTGAGGACTTGCCTCGGGCGCATAGCTGAGGGGGCGCCGAAAAATAATAGAGATTAACTCGCCCGCCCCTTGGAAGCTACTTATTTTCAGACAGCGCCGCTTCCTTCCCCGCCCATTAGCATCAGCCCGCCCGCCGTTCTCCCATCAGGCTGCACGTTGCCACTCCACGACCCAACAGTCACCAGCCCTGACGGCCGCCCAGCGCGGGAATCCGGACACTGGCTCAGCCACGCCAAGCGCCACCATAAGGGGCCCTCGCGCAGTCCCCGGGGGCGGGGGCGGGGGAGAAGGGGCTCCGATTGCCCTGCACAGGGGCAGCGGTGCAGGGGGCGAGGTGGGGGTGTCAGACTGGGAACCAGGACTCCTGGGTCTCGTCTCACCTCTGCCAGGGTGGCTCTAGGTCTTAGGGGTGTGAGAGTGGAGCTGGGGGTCTGGGAGCTACGATCCCTGGGTTCCATGGGTCAGGGTAGCGAATAATATTAATTTCAACTCAATTACTGAAGAGTTTGTCTTATTAAAAGCGTGCAAAGTACAATTCTAAACAAATACCTAATAGTGCCTGACATGGTGATATGTTATAATTCCAGCTATATCTGTATTAATGGTTTGTGCAGAACTCGTAGCTATAATAAATAAACGTTGTGTTGTTATTATTGTTATTTATGTATTTCCCTTCTTTCTACGAATAACGACTATGAATAAATACACAGCAGCGGGCGCAATTTTATATTCTTGCCTCAGGCGGAAAATGAGCTAGTTCCAGCCCTGACCTACTGTCAGCTGGAGGACTTCTCCATACGCCGACTCCCGTAACCTGCACGAGGAGGAAGGGGGGTTGGAGAAAGAGCGCTCTGGTTCGAAATCAGAGCTGTGTAGACACGAGGCCGGGGAGGTGAAATGCGCCCACATTTCGATGGGGGAAGGGGCCGGCTGCGGGTGGGATAAGGGAGGAGGGAGATAACGCAGAAAGAGCAAGAGGCAGAAATGACCGTACAGGTTGATCCAGCAAAGAGAGGAAGGAGACAGTAGGAAAATCCAGGGGAAGGAGAGAGGGCGGGAGGGGAACTCAGCCCGGCTCAGGCGGGTGGCCGGTTCCGAATGCACAGAGACTGATGGAAGAGAGGGTTGCAGTCTGGCTTGGGGGCGATTCTAGTGGCCGTTCCTGCCAAGGGACCTGCGCGTGCTGGGGAAGGAGAGACAGCGCCTGCAGAGACCGGAGCTAACCCTCCGGGGGGAGCGGCGCCGGGCGCCTACGGTTCACACCCTCCGGAGGGAGCGGCGCCGGGCGCCTACGGTTCACACCCTCCGGGGGGAGCGGCGCCGGGCGCCTACGGTTCACACCCTCCGGGGGGAGCGGCGCCGGGTGCCTACGGTTCACACCCTCCGGAGGGAGCGGCGCCGGGCGCCTACGGTTCACACCCTCCGGGGGGAGCGGCGCCGGGCGCCTACGGTTCACACCCTCCGGAGGGAGCGGCGCCGGGCGCCTACGGTTCACACCCTCCGGAGGGAGCGGCGCCGGGCACCTACGGTTCACACCCTCCGGGGGGAGCGGCGCCGGGCGCCTACGGTTCACACCCTCCGGGGGGAGCGGCGCCGGGCGCCTACGGTTCACACCCTCCGGAGGGAGCGGCGCCGGGCGCCTACGGTTCACACCCTCCGGAGGGAGCGGCGCCGGGCGCCTACGGTTCACACCCTCCGGGGGGAGCGGCGCCGGGCGCCTACGGTTCACACCCTCCGGAGGGAGCCCCCGAACTGGCTGGGGCCGGAAGCTGGCTGCTCCGGGCCAGGAGTGCAGCGCCCAGCGTGACTCCCCCTCGTGCTGCCGAGGAAAAGGGACCGGGGGGAATAGTTACACAAGGCCTCTGGGCCAGCACGGCTAGCCCTGCGGCCCCACACCCCGCCCTCTCCCCTTCGGGCTGGAGGAGCAACTCCACCAGTCGCCTGGTAGCAGTAGTAGGCTCTTAGCCTCCATGTGCCCCAGCGCCGAAGGGAAGATGACACGCTGCGGCAGCACGTTCCACATGCAGCGTTCGGTTATTTTAGGCTCCTGCTGTCCTGCCCTTTGCATGATAGGCCCAGCAGAACTGCCTTCTGTGCGGCCGCACGCCGAGGTCAAGCGGTTTCAGTTTCACACAAAACCCTCACTGGCTGCTGGCAGTAAATGTGTCCTGAGCCCGCAGAAGCTGCTGGCATGCGGCGCTCTCTCCAGACGCCTGACTCAGACCACCCACCCTGCCTTTAAACCACACAGGGAAGGGCTTTTTCTATTGCTGAGCCATGGTTCTTCTCTGAGGACCTCACAGCCTCGCTCAGGCCGAGTACTGACTAACGGTGTGAGCGCTGGCTCTGGTGTGCTCCTCCTCTCCCCTTTGCCTGTGCAGGAATCTTCCCCGGCCCCAGAGCAAAATTCAGCATGTGGGGATAGCTGAAAGGGGGAGGCAGTATGGTCTAGAGGGGTAGGTCTACACTACCACCCTAGTCTGAACTAGGGTGGTTAATGTAGTCATACGAACTTGCAAATGAAGCCCAGGATTTGAATTTCCCGGGCTTCATTTGCATATTGCCGGGCGCTGCCATTTTTAAATGTCCGCTAGTTCGGACTCCGTGCCCGCGGCTACACACGGCACAGACTAGGTAGTTCGGATTAGGCTTCCTATTCCGTGGAACGAGGAGTAACGGTAGTTCGGAATAGGAAGCCTAATCCAAACTACCTAGTCCGTGCCGCGTGTAGCCGTGGGCACAGAGTCCGAACTAGCGGACATTTAAAAATGGCGGCGCCCGGCAATATGCAAATGAAGCCCGGGAAATTCAAATCCTGGGCTTCATTTGCAACTCCGGTTGCCTACATTAACCACCCTAGTTCGAACTAGGGTGGTAGTGTAGACATACCCGAGCAGTGTTTCCCACATGGTGTTCCGTGGAATCCCAGGCTTCCGCAAAGTGCAAATAAGGGTTCTGCGAGAAAATTCCATTACAAGAACATTTTATGATTTTTTTTAAAAAATAATTAATATTATGTGATTTTTGTTTTTAAATATGTGTAATTAAACTAAATGTTGATCTCATGACCTCATTTAGCATTTGTTTATTATTATCCTTACTTATTTGTGGTGTACTTTTGCAGCTCCATATATTAGACTGTTATTAGGAGTTCCACAAAATTCTTTTGAGTTTAAAAGGGTTCCGCGGCCAAATAAAATTGGGAAACACTGGTCTAGTGGATAGAGCCTAGTGTGGACTCAGGAAACCTGAGTTTCATTGCTGGCTGTGCCGGTGAGCTCATGCAAGTGACTCTGTCTCTGGTTCCCTTGACATCTTTGGCCTGCCTTGCTATTTAGATTGTAAGATCTTCCAGCAAAGACTGTCTCTGACTGTGCCCATGCACCGCACCTAGCACCACCAGCCCCAGTCCCAGTGGGGCTCCCCAGACGCGTTCCTAATGCCCGGCAATAACAATGCCTTTCCCATGAATCACGGGATAATCTGCATCCTCTGAAAGAGCTCCAGGAAGGAGTTCACAGGGAATTTGACAAAAGTTGCTTTTTATTCTGGTTGCAAATTGTCTTCCTGCTGCTTTGGATTTTCTTTGACTGATTTTCTATTTGAAAAAAACTCACCAGCTTCATTTCTCCCAGGAATGCTTGACTTGCAGATTTTTTTTTTTAACCAGCATTCAAAATTCCAGCTGCGTCAGTGTGTTCTCACTAGGCAGCGGCAACATGGTGCCACTTCTGACCCCTGCCTGGATTAATGTATTGCTTAGTATCAGGTAACTGGTACCAATGCTGTTATTCTCTAAGCGCACGTTTACACTGCACAGCGATTTCGGGATACCAGAGGTATTCCAAAATAGCTGCCCTGCATCTACACAAGCCGCCCATTATTTCAAAATATTTTTCAAAATAACAGGTCATACAATCATAGAACCATAGAGCTGGAAGAGACCTCAGAAGGCCATCAAGTCCAGTCCCCTGCTCTAGGCAGGACCAATTCCAACTAAATCAACCCGGCCAGGGCTTTGTCAAGCCAAGACTTAAACACCTCTAGGGATGGAGACTCCACCACTTCCCTAGGGAACCCATTCCAGTGCTTCACCACCCTCCTAGTGAAATAGTTTTTCCTAATATCCAACCTGGACCTCTCCCACCACAACTTGAGACCATTGTTCCTTGTTCTGCATCTGCCCCCACTGAGAACAGCCTCTCTCCATCCTCTTTGGAACCTCCCGTCAGCAAGTTGAAGGCTGCTATCAAATCCCCCCTCACTCTTCGCTTCTGCAGACTAAACAGACCCAAGTCCCCCAGCCTCTCCTGATAGGTCATATGCTCCAGCCCCCTAATCATTTTGGTTGCCCTCCGCTGGACCCTCTCCAATGCGTCCACATCCTTTTTGTAGGGGGGGCCCAGAACTGGACACAATACAGGTGTGCTATTTGACCATCCCGGTAAACCTCGAAAGGGATGGCTCAAAAGAAGGCGTTAATTGAAATTTGGTGCTGTGCAGACATGCCAGATTTCAGAATTATAGAATACTAGGGCTGGAAGGGACCTCGAGAGGTCATCGAGTCCAGTCCCCTGCCCTCATGGTTTTTGAAATAGATTCGAAATAAGATACACAATTTGTGCAGTGCAAATTGCGTATCTTATTTCAAGATTAGGGTGCTGTGTAGATGCACCTGAACTGCTCCTTAAATCGAGCTGGCTGAGCAAACATCTGTGCCAGCAAGCTTGGTTGCTCGAAAATATTGGTGGAAAGCCGTGGTGTCCTACACGCTAGCCACTAGCCACATGTGGCTCGTTGGCCGGCTGGGTGTGGCTAGTTTGCTATAGAACTGCTCAGAACGGTGTGGATACCAGGGCTGTGTCTACACTGGCATGAATTTCCGGAAATGCTTAAAACAGAATACTATTCCGTTTTCAGTTTTTCCGGAAAAGGAGCGTCTACATTGGCAGGCTGCTTTTCCGGAAAAGCGTCTGTGGCCAATGTGGACGCGCTTTTCCGGAAAAGAGTCCCAATCGCCATTTTCACGGTCGGGGCTTTTTTCCGGAAAAGACTACTGGGCTGTCTACACTGGCCCTTTTCCGGAACAGTGTTCTGGAATAAGGACTTATGCCCGAGCGGGAGCAGAATAGTTTTTCCGGAATAGTGGCTGATTTTGTACAGTAGAGCATCGTTGCTTTTCCGGAAATTCAAGGGGCCAGTGTAGACAGCTCGCAGCTTATTCCGGAAAAGCGGCTGATTTTCCGGAATAAGTGGCCCAGTGTAGACACAGCCCAGGGGTGTAAAGCCAATGCAAAAGAGGCTCTGGCTCCTAGCTAGCAGAGCTCTTGTGCATCAGTTGAAGCCCGCAAATGTTTCCGTTGACTTCAGGGGAGCTGCTCACATGCTTGAAGTTATGCATGCAGGCAAGCGTTTTGCTGGCTGGTGGTGGCTTTGAACCCTGACAAATCAAATGCCCCACTCTTTAGAGAACATTCAGTAATCAACTGTGTTGCTGTTCACCCGGCTCTAATAGTCTGCAGAGGGATTCGGCTCTGTCTGCTTCATTCAAAGTTCCCACGCCATGTTTTCATCTCATCGGCTGATCTTAATTTGCAGAAGTTTCTCATAAAGTGTGTGTGCAAACAGGAGGTGTCTGGCTGCCTCGGTCAGCTGTCTGAGACGGTGGCTAAAACGCAGACTCCCACCCTCAACCTAGACAGCCGGAGAGCAAACAGTGTAATTCAGAAACAGGTTAGGGCTGGAAGGGCTAGAAATGGAGAACTTGTCCAGACAAAATGGTAGTGGCTTTTGGTCTAGCGTGAGTGCTCTGACGCTGTGGTAAGAGTTTGCATCTTATCTCTGAAATGCACCCTCAGCTGGTTCCTTGGTTCTCAAGCACAGTTTGGGGTCTGTCTGAAGTTGTCTGAACCTCACAAAGTGGAAGAGATAATGCGGTTTCGGAGAATATTTTGAGATTTCCGTCTCGAACCGAAGCGGGAGGGTCACTGCAACTGGCAGGTGTGACTGTAGCCCACGTAGACACACCTGTGACTAGCTAGTTCCAGGGACAACAGCAGTGAAGCAGCACATGCAGTAGCCACCACGGTACGTACCCCTGGTCCGGGCCAGGTGGGGCTGGCCTGGGCAGTCACCGGTGCAGCTGCAGTTTCATTGCTATTGTCACGCAGGCTAGATCATGTGCTGCAGTCACATTTCCCAGTGGCAGACGCAGGAACTCAGGAGGTCTGGATCCAACCCACAGCTTCCCAAGGGCTCTGTGCTTCAATTCGCCCATCTGCCAAGCTGCAAGGACAATATTTCTCTTGTCTGTTAATTGCTACAGCTCCTTCAAAGCACAGACAGTCGGAGCGGGTGTCTACACTGCAGCATTAATTTGAGTGATCCGCCCTGGAGTTACTTCCCACACTGCTGCATGCACAATGGACCCCTGATCTCAGAACAGGCCTCTGGGCACTAGGTTAATAGACCTTTCAAGCGATCCAGACACACCATGCTCAGTCTTAACATTCACGAGCCTGCTCTGCCAGAGCGAGAACTTCCCTTCCATGTGCACCTCGGCTAGTGGGAACGTCCGTGTCCTGGATTCTCACAGGATTGGGCCCCGCTGTGATAAACAGACAGGAATTGCTTGGCGCACCGCTGAAAGGCAGCCCTGCTCCTTCCAGCCAGAGCAGCGCCAGGACAGGAAGGGGAGCGCATCAGGGGGTGGGGGAAACCAGAAGGTAATTCCCAAGTAACAGAATGTGGCCAGCACCCCTGAGCTAACGCCCACGCTTGTGAAAAAGGACAGAGTCAGTGTCAAACCCTGGGGCAGTCTTGCTAGAGGTGTCATCTGACACACACCGGTCAGAATATTTAATCCTGACTCAGGTGACCTCCGGATGCCCCTTCCAGCCCTACTTTGCCATGATCCTCTACAGCAGTGGTCCCCAAACTTTTGGGGCTGCCGAGTGCCCAGAGGCAGGACCGCTCACGTGCCACGCCTCTGGGGCCACGCATGCGCCACGCGTCCGGGGGCGGGGCCACCCACACGCCACAGTCGGGGCCGGCACCACGAGGGGGCCGGGCCAGGTGATTCGGCGGGTGCACATAAATGCCCCGGTGGGCGCCATGGCGCTCATGGGCACCGCGTGGGGGACCCTGCTCTACAGGGCCACCCTTAGGATGGATGGGGCCCTGAGCACAGTGGCAGCCCGGACTTTTTACAGATGCATTTTGTAATCTTCAGCTGCACACTCATGGAATGTTGTTAAAGCAACTTGGAAACTAAGGGCCAGTCGCCTGCCACAGTAAATCGAGAAACTGACCGTCTGTCCCCACTTGCGTGGCTCTTTCCCACATCCAGGGGCTGCTATTACTCCTGGCAGGGTTTGTCACTTGTAAGTGCACTCGCTCCTCTCCGGAGGCAGCAGAGACACAGAACAGGGGTAGGAAGAGGCGGGCGGGTGGACATTCAGACCCAGAGGGGCCCATTCTGCATATGGGTAAGGACGGCCCTGGCTCTGTTCTGTCTCCTGGCTGTCCAGGTGCAAGACAAATCCCCAAATGCTTGTCAAAAGGAACGGGATCCCCAGGGACGTGAGTATTGCAGTGCAGTAGGTAGGAGGGCAATGCTGCATTTTCTTTAGCCAGCCCCTGCGCTAGGGTCACCCAACTCATTGCTCTGAGCCATCTTGAACATGAGGCGGGTGCGAGGAGGCAACACACTTCAGAGGAGAGACTGGTCTGAACTAAACCCCAGCTCCAGACACCCCCGATATTGGTGGGGGCTCAAAATGGGAATCCAGGTGTAGATGCAAATTTTGCAGAGAGCTCCCAACTTGTGGTCACACCCTGCCCCTCCCCTCCCCCCCAGGTCTTCCCCCCGGCCAGCACTGCGGCGATGTCCATGGGGAGCTAGATTTTTAAGGCTGAAGCCTCTGTCTGAGTCTCACCAGTCGGCGGCCAAAACAGACGCGCTCTGACAGGAGATCACATCACACCCGGGTGAGCCCCACTTGCAGACCTGGCATGGCTGGGCCAGCGTGCCGTGAAGACGAAGGCAGCCATGATGTGCATCCCCGTTCAAAACCGGGGTGAGCTTCCTCACGAAAGGCCCCACTGTTCCTAGTCCATGCTGAACGTCTGCACTGGTCCAGCCACACTGGCGGGTGACCACTTTTACCTGGGATGGGACCAAATTGCCCGTGGAGAGGAGGCCCCCGTCCCAGCTCAACACCCCCCTGTGAGCAGCTGTAGGGAAACCGACTTCTTGCTCTGTTCAAAGTGGAGAATAAGAGATTTTTGTGACAGTGAGGGAAGGAGCTTGGCTCTCACTTTTGTATTTTTCAGCTGACGGCTGGGTTGCTGCAGATCATACACATGAGAAAGTTTGTGGTCCAGCCATAAAACCCTAATCTCCTTCTAATACATTCAAACAGCACTGACGCGTTACACTGACGGCCCGGTCATGGGCTTTCAGAATGAACAGCTGTGATTCCTGAGCATCGCTAGGACGGATATTAAAGGGAGTAAGGCAGGAGAGTTCGAACCCCCAGATACATTTGGGATTGACCCTGAAAATCTTTCCCTCAGAGGAGTTACTCCATTCACTTCAGTCGTGTGAGTAAGGAACTTTCTCATAAGGATTGCCGGATCAGGCCCATTCCTCGCTAGCGTCCTGCCTTTCAAGAGACTCCACTCATTTTAGCCCCACAAAGCAGCCAGCCTTCTACAAAAGAATGTCAAAAGCTGACTCCAAAGGGAGCCAGCTGGACAGGGGTTAATTTGCCAATTCAGCACTATGCACTTCGGCCTCAGTAAGACTCTCGCCTGGCTAACGCAGCACAAAGGCCGTTTCCCTCTCTCAGAACAGCCACATCTCCAGACCAAATGCTGTGACTGACTCACTTCCACCTGGACTTGATTAGCTTCATTAACACAAGCAGCTTCTCCCTTGTATACACCCCTGCTTCTGTAATGGCCACTCCAAGGCATCTGATGAAGTGGGTTTTACCCACAAAAGCTTATGTCCTAATAAATCTGTTAGTCTCTAAGGTGCCACAGGATTCCTCATTGTTTTGGGAGACACAGGCCTACCCGGCTACCCCTCTGTGAACATATTGGCTGTGAGCGTTCCTCATTCTGGGTCTTTGTAACACGTGGCTAGAGACCTGTGTGGATACAAAATTTGTATCCGTTTCCGCAAATATGAGCCACAGATATTCACATTTGTAGGCCTCTCCCAAAGGAGTTAGAGTCTTATCCGGAGTAAGCAGGTGCAGCTTCATCAACTTAAACAAGAGTTTTGCTGATTTGCACCAGCTAACAACCCCGTGGAGTGATCGTGCCCTTCATTTCCATATTAGCAGGCTGAGAAGCATGACCGAATCCCGCATTCCAAATGTCTGCCAGGCACTTTTTCCAAAAGGCAACATCAATGAACACAATCCATTTAAAAACAGATTGACCATTCCCTTTGGATGTTTGCAACCTCAACATTGCCACATCGAGCTGTTCTACAGAAAAAACAGGAAAGTGAAACTGACAAGAAACAGAATCGTGAAACTAACAAGCAGCAGAAAAGTAAAACCTGTTGCTCCAGCCCCCTTGCCCACACAAGAGACAAAAAGTTCATCTGCGACGACCAGTAAACTGGACTGCAAACGTTCTTGCTGTTTAAAAGGTGCCAATGGGTCACGCCGCGAGAGGAGTTTTAAAGTATGTACGTGGGATTCTCAGTGAGGGTCTAACACATTCTGATGTGGGCACGTGGCTCTAACGTGCAGCCACCCTTGTGATGCTGAGCAAGGTGTGCAGAGAATAACTGCTCTGAGAGCCACTGATCAGATGGCTCTCGAGGGCCGTGTCCCTAGTGGCCAGACCTGGTATGTTTAGAGCTGGGCCTGGTTCCCATTCAATGGGGGCGGGGAGGGGCTGTTCCACTGACTGCCCTACAAGCAGGAGTTGGGGCAGTTGCTGCTTCTCTGCAGGCTGGCTCCTTTGCTGAGCTTTCTGGAGAAAGGGAGGCTCGTTCCCTGAGTGGGATGTTCCAAATCGATGGTCTTTCATTGCAGGCGTCAGTGCGAGCGGGCCCAAAAGCACCAATAAACGGCGGCTGCAGGGTAAAGGCTTAATTTTGGAGCAGCACGTCTGATTCCTGCCTTGTGCTTTTGGGCTCGCGCTGCCCCTCCTCCGCCTACCGAGGGGAAAGGCAGGGGCTTTCCGCAATCCCAGCTCAGGGGTGTGTTCCAGTGAAATCACAGTGCTGGTCTCGGTCCTTACACTGTCTCTGTGCACGTGCTCTGCGGTCAGAGAACTGCCCGGTCTGAGCCTGCGGTTCCACGCCTGCCAGGCTGCGTGTGTCTGGGCCAGGCATTCGGAGGCTGGGGCCAGGCTGTTTTCGTGGCCACAAAGGGGCTTGGCCGCTCTGCTGTGACACATTTGACTTTACGTACTAGCCAGACGTTGGGAGCTGAAGCGTTTGGCACTTCACCGGCCCGGGCCCGCTGTGAGCTGGGCACATGGCAATTGACGCAGATAACAAGCCGGAATGAACCCCCCTCCCCCCGTCTTCCCAGGGAGTGAGGCACCAAAATGCTCCGGAGGATCCAGGCTTAGAGAATTGCACTTTGCAGCTGCAGCCACAGGCCCTGACCCTACAAACCAGGCACGTTTCAGTTAGTCCCACTGATTGTTTGCAGCACTGGGCTCGTGGGGGGCATGTGGAGAAGGGCTCTGCGCAGAGACTTGCAATGCAGAGATCCCCGTCCTCTGATCTGGATCCCTCGCACTGCCTGCAGCCCCGCATGGCCTCTGCATAAGGCACAGGATATTTAGCTCCTGGTCCCACTCGCATGTCACGAGGCAGGGGTACAAACTATTGCCCCACGTCACATGGCCGAGGTCAGCCTCTACTGATCCCAGTGGTGTGTGTTAAAAGCCTGCCTCAGTTTCCCCAGCAGTAGCTTGGGGGAGAACCCTCCATGCTCATTGCAATGGAGACTTGTGAAGAAGTTAAGCAAAGCTCTCGGTGAGTGCGAGGGCGCGATTCCGAAAGGAGGGCTGCAGTGGATGCTCGCTGTCATTCAACGGCGCGAGTATTTTAATATTTGCATTAAATGGGTCCCCCCCAGTTTCAGTTATTTTTTGTTCCTTTTTTTCCCTGGTGATCCTGAAAAGCCTCTTCCCCCGTCAGATCCATCCCATTAGCAAGGGTCAGCTTCTCTGCCTAGAGCATTATTCATTGCAACCCCACGCGCCCTAAGAGTACAATAAAACGACAAGTCCTTGCAAGTATTAATTATCTTGTCACCCTCTGCCGAGCTGTAGCAGATTTTGGAGCCCTGCAGGTTGGCCCTGCATTGGAGGAGAAATCAGTGACACAGGTGGGAATGACTATCCAGCGGGGGGTTTCTGGGATAGCGGAGCTCCAGGGAATGCGTTTGCCCTTCTGCTTTTTTTTTTTGCGGAAGTGGCAACGCGCTCTTTCGGAAGCCCTGTCTTCCTCGTTCCATGAGGAAGGAGGGATCTAGTGAACGAAGGGGATTTTCCAAAATTTGGCCCAGTGTAGACAGGCCACATTTCAGAAAAGCCTTTTCCGAAAAATAAATCGGAAAAAGCTACGCAAAACGCAAAACGCATAGCTTAAAAAAAAAACAGCTGTAGTATAGACCTAGCTACTGTTCAGGAGTCTTCTTAGAGCCGCTTGTTTTAGATTGCAGAGCGCAGTCCTGGCACAGAGACGGGCACAAACAGCATGGAGGCAATGCCCTCTCCCAAGGCTCTCGGCCAAAACCCCTACGCCCGGTTTCCGGGGAGCAAGAACTGACTAACAGCGAGCAAGGCGGAGCCTCCCCTGTTGCTTGCCACAGCTCCCCCGGGAAGAAATAAAATCACAAACATGAGAACTCTGCAGCTCGGCCAGGGCCCCCCTACGCAGCTAACACTCCAGGCCACGTGTCAACTGACCCCCGACGCCCCAGGCTGCCACCTCTCCAGCGTCCCCGCTCCAGAGCGATGCCGTGTCTTACACCGGCAACGCAGGCTGCCCCGCACAGCCTCCTCGCACTGCTCCTGTGGAGCCGTCGCTCGCCCCAGAGGGACCCCTGAGCCCCATTTCACCGGGAGACCTGGACACAGGCCCACAGGCGGCTGCCCGCGCCATGGGCGCCAGAGTCCGTCACTTCCACTCCGACCCCCTGGGGAAGTGGGTTTTACCCACGGACGCTCCCAGTCTGTCTGTGCGTCCCAAAGGTGCCACAGGCCCCAGCGCTGAGAGCGCAGACCCCATGGAACTGAACCCCGCAGCAGCAGGGGGCTCCCCACAGGAGTCGGTTGCTTCTCCCTTGGAGGGGCTGACCGGCGCCGTGCGAACGGGCTGAGCGCCTCTGCCCTACACGGAGCAGCAGCGGTTTACCCCAGTTGGGGATCTGGCCCAGGGATCGTCCCCCTCCCTGGGGCATGGGGAAGTCGAGGGGGGTGGAGACTCTAAGCCAGGGAACTGCTTGACTGGCCAGTGCATCAACAATCACCCTCCCGCCCCCATTAGCAATAGTTCATCCCCGTCACGGCTGGGACCGGAGCCGGGGCCATGAAATCCATCGTCCTCGCTGACCTCCGCCAGCTGCCACTGGTCTTTTACTGCAGCGGCGACCTGCCCTAACTGGGCACCGCTCCCTTGCGAGGCAGCTCGTCAATTGCAGAAGGGGTGCAGACGCTGCCAGGTCCCCTTCCAGGGCAGAGGGCAACGCTGAGCGAGGCTGATCTTTCACGTTCTCCCTCTGTGATCGATTTCAGTAAAACGCTTCTCACCCCCCCGCTCCACGCTGGCTGGTTTTATATTTTCTTCAACATCATGAAAACTCGGCTCCTGTGTTCCTCGGGCTCCCGCCGCGCTCACCTCGCCCCAGGCGGGCAGAGCACGCGGCAGCATTTCCCACACGGAACAGTGGCAATGCTGTGGCTAGCCCGGCCCCTTCCCAAATACATTTTTTAAAGACAAGGAAGGACTGGAGAGGAAAGAGCCTAGTGGTGACACCAGTGAACTGGACTCAAGACTAGAGTAGGCCCAAGGTTTTTGGCCAAAATTTTGTCCCCTGAAAAATGAAGATTTGGGTCGATCAAAACGCGAAATTGGCTGAACTGTTTTGGTTGAAAAACAAGCTGACCGGCTAGAATCCCGAACAAGTGAGAAGTGCCGAATGCTCCTATTCAGCCCAACCTGCCATTCCAAACTCGCCGTCTCATTTCTTTTACAACAAATCCGAAAGCGCGAGAAGGAACCGAATCAGCTCATCGAAGTCGAGCAAAACAGCTCCCATGGGCCCGTGAACCAAACAAAACAGGGTTTTGCAAAGCTGTGCTCAGCTCAAGCCTGGCTTTCCTGCAGCCCCCCTGAGGCTTTGGGCCAGTCACTCGTGGTCTGCTTGTTTGTCTCTTCAGTGGAAGCTCTTTGGAACCAGGGGCTGCGTCTTACTGTCTGTCTGGCAGCAGCTGACACCACGAGGCCCCCATCCCGGTCGCTACACATTGCAAATATAGAACAAAAGTAAAGAGCCCGTATGTCCCAGTCTTGTTCCTTCCAGTCTAACCCCCCTCCCTTCCTAATTCACACACGGTTGTCTCAGTCAATGGACTGCATCTGGAAACACAACAGCAGAGAGTTCCTAGCCACCCCAGGGAGCGCGTCCCTGGGTGACCGTCCATCCACGTTAAGACCAGCCATTTCAAAGCCGCCCATTCATTTGGGGATACACAGGCCACGCTCTCGGGAGCCAGGTCATGTCCCTTGCTTTGATGTCAAGAGGTATTGAGAGACCCTAGGTAGGGAACAGGGGCCTTGCAGCAGCTCTAGAAATTGGACCCGGAGGCCCCTTAAATTAATGGATTCTTCTGAAGTCTTGGCCACAGCCTTTCAAACCCATGTCAGCACAGACCTGGAGGAGCTAGCCAAAGCCCTTGATGGAGCAGGAACAGGGACAGCAGCTGTGCTGATGGGGTGGGGTGACAGCCACGGGGCAGCACACAAGAAACCTACCAACAGGACTTTGCCAGACTGTGGCCAAGTTTTCCAGAGTCCACTGCCTGTGGGTGGATTGACATTCGCAGTCGCTGTGGGATAAAGGGGCCAGGTGCAGGAGACATGGGGGGAAGGGTCCAGGCGCAGGAGATATGGGGGGAAGGGTCCAGGCGCAGGAGACGGGGGGAAAGGGGCCAGGCGCAGGAGATGGGGGGGGAAAGGGGCCAGGCGCAGGAGACGGGGGGAAAGGGGCCAGGCGCAGGAGACGGGGGGGGAAGGGGCCAGGCACAGGAGACGGGGGGGGGGGGGGTGAAGGGGCCAGGCGCAGGAGACGGGGGGAAGGGGCCAGGCGCAGGAGACGGGGGGGGGTGAAGGGGCCAGGCGCAGGAGACGGGGGGAAGGGGCCAGGCGCAGGAGACGGGGGGGGGGTGAAGGGGCCAGGCGCAGGAGACGGGGGGAAGGGGCCAGGCGCAGGAGACGTGGGGAAAGGGGCCAGGCGCAGGAGACGGGGGGGGGGTGAAGGGGCCAGGCGCAGGAGACGGGGGGAAAGGGGCCAGGTGCAGGAGACGGGGGAAAGGGGCCAGGCGCAGGAGATGGGGGGGGAAAGGGGCCAGGCGCAGGAGATGGGGGGGGAAAGGGGCCAGGCGCAGGAGATGGGGGGGGAAAGGGGCCAGGCGCAGGAGATGGGGGGGGAAAGGGGCCAGGCGCAGGAGATGGGGGGGGAAAGGGGCCAGGCGCAGGAGATGGGGGGGGAAAGGGGCCAGGCGCAGGAGATGGGGGGGGAAAGGGGCCAGGTGCAGGAGACGGGGGGGGGGGGGAAGGGGCCAGGCGCAGGAGATGGGGGGAAAGGGGCCAGGCGCAGGAGATGGGGGGAAGGGGCCAGGCGCAGGAGATGGGGGGAAGGGGCCAGGCGCAGGAGATGGGGAGAAAGTGGCCAGGCGCCAGAGATGGGGGGAAGGGGCCAGGCGCAGGAGACGGGGGGAAGGGGCCAGGCGCAGGAGACGGGGGGAAGGGGCCAGGCGCAGGAGACGGGGGGAAAGGGCCAGGCGCAGGAGACGGGGGGAAGGGGCCAGGCGCAGGAGACGGGGGGAAGGGGCCAGGCGCAGGAGACGGGGGGAAGGGGCCAGGCGCAGGAGACGGGGGGGGAAGGGGCCAGGCGCAGGAGACGGGGGGAAGGGGCCAGGCGCAGGAGATGGGGGGAAGGGGCCAGGCGCAGGAGATGGGGGGAAGGGGCCAGGCGCAGGAGATGGGGGGAAAGGGGCTTGCTGGGTAGACTCGCGCGCTGTTATTTCGAAATGAGTGTGCCGTGTAAACGTAGCCTCAGAGCTGGGCCTGGTGGCTGTAAACAAACCTTACGGGGCCGCAGGAACCTCAGCTGCCTGTCTGCGCGGCATGGGTGTGGCCAGCTGAAATCATGCCAGATCAAAGAGCTCTGGACTAGAGAGGTTCAACCTACTTCCCACAGGTACAGCAGAAGACTCGTTCCCCACCCGAACGAGGTTACAGGCACCCAGCCAGCCCATAACATGATGCTCAACAGAAAGTGCAGCCGCGTGTGTGTGACTGACCCCGAAGTGTCATCTGCCATTCCCACTGGAGTCAGCAATATCAAGCCCTACATCAAACTGATCGTTCACCAAATAACGGCTATGGGCAGAGTTAAGGGGAAGAGGGAGTGAGGCAACAGAAAACACTGGGACTGGACTGGACGTGTCCCTGGACTGGGGGCCCCACAATACAGACATGCACAGCACACGGAGCCAGACGGCAGCGAGGGAAGAGAAGGTGCCGTGTGCGAGTCACTCTCCAAATGAGGTAGCTGCTCTCGCAGACAGAGGAAGTGACACCGCGCCGCCGCCTGCGTCTTCAGAGCAAGGAGCAATGCAGATTTCAGAACCTGCCAAAGTCCTTGAGCCACAAAGCCGGCAGGGCTTACTACCAGACCCCAGTGTAACCGAGCCAGCTCACAAGACGTCAGGCATGTGGTGAGTGTCAAGAAGCAACCATTCAGAGCAAACCTTCTATCTGTGGCTTCCTTCTCCTCCAGGCACAAACCAAAATACCTGCAAGTGGTTCTCTGGCAAGTGTAAAAAAAGAAAAGAAAAGAAAAAGACAAAAGCCGCCCACTGAGGATGCTGAAGCTATTTCAGCAGAATTCTTCTCACAGACACGCTCTAGTGTAACCACAAGCTAGTCGGTTAGCTGCCGGAGTCTGGGGAACGTCTGCCCCACAGGAGTTCAGACGAGATGGTCAGACGGGTCCTTCCTGGCCCTCAGACAGACGGGCCAGAGTCTGTTCTCGTCCTCATCTCCGCGGGTGCAAGTCGACGGGTTTACGCAGCCCAGGCCCTGTGCATTCCTAGCATCGCTGTAGTCAATAAGCCACGTGCATTCGGCCGGGCAGGGGGTTCGGGCTCTGTGCCAGGCATTGCCAGCCGTGGGCTACTCAGGAATGGGGGAGACAGAAGAGTCTCCATTAGCCCATGAATCACCTCTCACTAGGGAGGGTAAACTGGAGATGAATTCCCAGGTGACCTTTCAGCCTGGACAGCTGCTCTCGGGGGGATTCCAGACCTGAGCAATGCCAGGAGCTCGCTACCCGCGGCTGGTTTCCTAGAACCCAGCCTAGGTGGAGTTTTTCATCGTGCTGCGTGGGAGTCGTGTGCATCAGAGAACAATAAGCCAGCCCTGGGTTTTCAGAAGGCCCCTTCTTCCCATGTGCTGTTCTCACACCGGCCGGTCCTGTGAGAGCCTGATGTGTGAACTGCTCAGTCAGAAGGAAGCCTGACCCGTGTGCAGGGCCTGTTCTGAGAACTTTCACAGAGTTCCCACTGCCGGGGAAACCACTTCCTCTGTCTGCGAGAGCAGCTACCTCATTTGGAGAGTGACTCGCACACGGCACCTTCTCTTCCCTCGCTGCCGTCTGGCTCCGGGCGCTCCGGCCAGGGGGGCACCAGACCGGCGAGACCAGAGAGAAGCAGTGCCAGGCTCCCGGCAGTAACAGCGTGGGGGCAGGGCGGGAACACCAGGCATGCAACAGAGATCAGAAAGTGACCTGACATTTACTCAAAGCCCTTTGAGTTTTTAGCCAGTCCTTACTCTGGCACGACTTATTGCTGTCTGTGTTGGGCACTCACACAGTCCCCCTTAGCCTGGTCCCTGAATCTCTCCCATCTCACACAGCCCTAAAAGGTAAACTGCCTTGTGCTGGTAAACTGAGGCACAGAGAGGCTAAGTGACTAACCCAAGGTCCACCAGAAGTCTGTGGAACAGCCTCAACTTAAAGTCAGGATGCTGACAAGTGCTCTAACCACTGGACAACCCTTCCTCCCACAGACTTCCTCTTCCCTTGACTTCGGCTGGCATCTTGCCCATGCCCGGGCTCCAGGCTGCGGCACGCTGCAAGGCACAGGTGTATCCCCAGGCTTGAGATGAGAGCTGCGTGGGCGGGGAGGGGCAAGGCGGTGAGGGTTAAAGGCTCTTGGGACTGACAGAGCAGTTGCACTCAAGAAGTGCTTGGCGCTTTGCAGACACAGGGGAAGAGAGTCTCTGCCTCACAGACAGGAAGGAGGGTCTAGTGGTTAGGGCCCTAGCCTCAGACCTGGGTTTGAGGCTCTGCTCAGCTGTAGACGTCCAATGTGACCTTGGGCATGTCATTTAGCCTGCCTGGGCCTCTATTCCTCCTCTGCCCTGAACCCAGGCTAGCAGTGGTCGCTCCAGGTCTCTTGCCACCCTTGTGCATGTCGTTTTGAACATCAGTCGCTTCCAGTAACATGGGCGCAGCCGTTCGGCCCAAAGCAGCAGGCAGAGCTAAAGAAACCTGATTCGCTGACCACAGGCTGAGTCATTTGCTGAAGGTATTTTGTCTTGTGGGCCGTTTTCATTAGCTTAGTGGCTGAGGTTCGGCCTGTCCATACCCACTTTGGCAAGGTGCACGTTGCAAGCTGCACGTTGTCTGCACGACGCGAATCGCGAAGCCGGCGGGTCTCAGGCTGCGCTGGAGTGACGCTGGCGTTAGAGGAACCAGTCCAATTTATTAGCCATGAAATCGCTGTAAAACCTTAGGTGCAGCGAGACTCCCCTGCCCAGAGAAAGGACGGAACCTCTGACGAGACAACACTGGCCTCCCAGTAGGGGAAGGAATATTGCCATGCGGGAACCAGTATCTAAGAAGCGAAACCAGCCCTCAAGTCTCTCCAGAGAGCTCCCCCCTGACACGGCCACGGGCGGACACGTTCCTAGTGACACTCTGGTGCTGTGGCTTGCTGGCTCCCCACCAGCTGTTTACGTTACCCCCCCTTCCCCAGACCTAGACATTCACCGGGACTGGGAGGAGCAGGGCCGGGCGTTGTACTTCGTGTTTCCACAGCCCCCGACCAGTGGGGTCCCAGGCGTGGGCTCAGCCCCATGTCGGCTGTAAACAACAATCAGTGCCCTGGCTTCTTTCACAGCTGCTCCGGTAGCAAATACCAGACCTTTTATCCTACGGGTTGTATCTGGCTGCTTAAGACACTTCTGTGGCTGGGACATTAAACCAGGAAGCCAGCGATGGTCATTAGAGATCACATGAGCCTCTCGTTTAAAAAAAAAAAAAAGACGCTGCTTTAGCTTTGGTGTCCTGACCAAAACACGTCTGGGGAGGCACCCAAACTGCTCACAAATTTGACTAATTTGACTAATAATGTTGGCAGAAAAAAAATATTTTCCCCAGAAATGACGAAATGGTTTGCTTCAAAAAAAAAAAAAAAAAAAAAATCAGCATGAGCCCTTTCCAAAATGTCGACTCCGTTCAGTGTCCAAAACTTTTGGTTTCAAGCCAAATCCATTTTTCTTTGGGCATTTCGTGTGGGTGAGAGAACTGAAAACAAATCAGCGCGTGTCCGAAACAAAACGGTTTCTTAAATTTTATTTGTTGGTTTTATTTTTGAGTTTGAAACATCGATGCTTTGCTCAGTCCTAGTGGGGAATCTGCGGGGCTGGGGGGTTTAGAACGGAGAAGGGGCCCAGATGCCCCAGTCTGTCACAATGACTCAAAGGGACGTGCCCCTCGCATTGAAATCAGGTTATGGAAATTGCCATTTGTACGTTTTAACCCTTTGTTTACCCTGGGAAAGCTGGCAGGGTGGTGCAGCCCCCAGGGGCGGCCCGAGCCATTTTGGCGCCCTGGGCCCGAGCGTGCGGCACATGCGCGGACCCGCCCCTGGGCTTGGACTTTTCAGCTTAGAAAAGAGCCCGTATCAGAACCAAGCTGGTCCCATAACAGTTCTGACCTCCCACACCGGGTCTCTCTCATATAAGGTTAAAGGGAACAGCCAGCATGGATCTGTAAAGAACAAGCCCTGTCAAACCAATCCGATAGCTTACTTTGATGGGATATCAAGCCCTGTGGCTAAGGGGGAAGCAGTGGACGTGGGATACCTAGACTTTAGTAAGGCATTGGACACGGTCTCACGTGACCTTCTTATCAATAAACTAGAGAAATACTGCCTACTATGAAGTGGGTGCAAAGCTGGCTGGATAACCAATCCCAGAGATATCAGAGGGGCAGCCATGTTAATCTGGATCTGCAAAAGTGACAAGGAGTCCTATAGCACCTTATAGACTAAGGGTATGTCTACACTAGGTCGTTAATTCGAGGTAGGTAGGCAAATTAGGCAACCGGAGTTGCAAATGAAGCTCAGGATGGGCTAAGGATTTAGTTCGGATTAACTTTAAACTGCTGCGTGTAGCCGCGGGCAGTTTGTTCAAACTAAGGGGGATTTTAAAATGGCGGCCGGACGGGAATATGAAAATAAAGCCTGGGATATTTAAATCCTGGGCTTCATTTGCAACTCTGGTTGCCTGATTTGCCTACCTAGCTCGAATTAATGAGCTAGTGTAGACATACCCTAACAGATGTATTGGAGCATAAGCTTTCGTGGGCAAAGACCCACTTTATCAGATGCATGTAGTGGAAATATCCAGAGGCAGGTATAAATATCCAGAGCTTGATTCCACAGGGGTCTGTTTTGAGTCCAGTTCTATTCAATATCTTCATCAACGATTCAGATGACGGCACAGAGAGTATGATTATTAAGTGTGCAGATGATACCAAGCTGGAGGGGTTGCAAGCGCTTTCGAGGAGAGGGCCAAAATTCAAACTGATCTGGACAAACTGGAGGAATGGTCTGAGATAAACAAGATGAAGTTTAATAAGGACAAATGCAAAGTGCTCCGCTTAGGAAGGAGCAAGTGAGTGGGCAACAAAATGGCAAATGAAATGTAATGTTGATAAATAGAAAGTACACAAACAAGTTACTCTCCAAGCACTTGGTCGTAACTCGATGTGTTCATAAGTCGGACCCCATTCATTTCAATGGGACCGGGCTGTTCGTAAGTCAGGGCCGCGCTTAATGGAAGGTTGGTTGTAAGTGCGGCTGGTCGTACGTCAATGCGATTGTAAGTCGGGGTCTACCCGTAATGCACATTGGAAAAAATAATCCCAACTAGACATAAAGGATGATGGGGACTAATTTGGCTACAACTACTCGAGAGAGATCTTGGAGTCACTGTGGAGAGTTCTGAGAACACCCACTCAGTGTGCAGCGGCAGTGAAAAAAGCAAACAGAATGTTAGAAGTCATTAAAAAGGGGATAGAGAATAAGACAGAAAATATCTTATAGCCTGTATGTAAAACCATGGGACGCCCACATCTTGAATACTGCGTACTGATGTGGTCACCGCATCTCTACAAAGATATTTTGGCATTGGAAAAGGTTCAGAAAAGAGCAACAAAAATGATAAGGGGTTTGGAACAGGTCCCATGTGAAGAGAGAGTAAAAAGACTGAAAAGGGGATACTAAGGGGGGGCTAGGCTAGAGGTCTATAAAATCATGACTGGAGTGGAAAAAGTGAATAAAGAAAAGTTATTTACTTGTTCCACAAGAACTAGGGGTCACCAAATGAAATGAATAGGCAGCAGGTGTAAGACAAACAAAAGGAAACTTTTCTTCACTTAGTGCGCAGTCAACCTGTGGAACTTCTTGCCAGAGGATGTGGTGAAGGCTAGAACTTTAACAGGGTTCAGAGAAGAGCTAGATAGATCCATGGAGGTTAGGTCCATCAATGGCGATTAGCCAGGCTGGACAGGAATGGTGTCGCCAGCCTCTGTTTGTTTGGAGGTGGGTGATAGGGGAGGGATCATGTGAGGATTCCCCGTTGTGTCCCCTCCCTCTGGGACACCTGGCATTGGCCATTGTCAGCAGACAGGACACTGGGCGGGATGAACCTTTGGTCTGGCCCAGTCTGGCCGCTCTGATGTTCTGAACAATCCGTTCCACACACACAGAAAGGGAAGCGGCTGTCTAGGAGGAGTCCTGCAGAAAGGGATCTGGGGGTCAGAGTAGAGCACAAGCTGAATAGGAGACAACAGTGTGACGCTGCAAAGAACGCAAACATGTTCTGGGCGGCATTAACAGGAGTGTCGTGAGCAAGACACGAGACGTCATTCTTGCGCTGATGAGGCCCCAATTGGAGTATTGTGTCCAGTTCTGGGCACCACATTTCAAGAAAGATGTGGAGAAATTGGAGAAGGTCCAGAGAAGAGCAACAAGAATGATCAAAGATTTAGAAAACATGAGCTATAAGAGAAGGCTAAAAGAATTGGGTTTGTTTAGTTTAGAAAAGAGAAGACTGAGAGGGGACATGAGAGCAGCTTTCAAGTACCTAAAAGGGTGTTACAAGGAGGAAGGAGAAAAATTGTTCTCTTTGATTTCTGTTGATAGAAGAAGCAAGGGGCTTAAACTGCAGCAAGGGAGGTTTAGGTTGGACATTAGGAAAAACTTCCTGCCTGTCAGGGTGGTGAGACACTGGAATAAGTTGCCCAGGGGGGTTGTGGAATCTCCCTCACTGGAGACATTTAAGAGCAGGCTAGACAGACACTCGTCAGAATGGCCATCAGAGCACCTGTGCTTTTTCCGATATGCTCTTTTTGTGCAAGAAACCCCTGCGGAGCGTCCACGCCCGCCTCTTTGTGCTAGAGCTGTAGCGCAAACAGGAGTCATTCCTCGTGGGGAGAGGAATAGCTCTACCGGCAAAAGCCCTCTGGCCTGTCGATTTACTGTATTTTTTTTGCACAAAAATGCACTTGAGGAGCGGACACTCCGCTGGTTTTTGCACAAAAACCCTGTAGTGGAGACACAGCCTTTGCAGCCCAGACCTCCCCTGGGTTAAAGAAACAGCAAAGACTTTGAGACGTGGTCCACGCAGCCAGCCCCTAGGAGCATGGTATCCTGATGTGGATCTGCACTCTGCTCTATAGGGCTCCCCACTTCCTGAGTGACTTTGGGCCAACCACACAACCTCTCACTGCCTCAGCAGCTGTAAAATGGGGTAAGACTCTCTTTGTCTTGTCTATTTATATTATAAACTCTTCAGGGTAGGGACTGTCTCTCAGGAGGGGTCTGCACAGCACCTAGCACATGGGGGCCCCGATCCCAGTGTGGCCATGAGATGCAGGGGTAATACTGATTTCAGGAGCGGGGCCTTTGGCTGTAACCCCTCCGATCGGTCTCCTCCTGACCCCGCAGCGTGACCATACTAAAATAACAAACAATGCTTTCCAGGGGTTTAGACACAGTAAGCAAGACGAGAAGAGGGACCAGTTTAGCTTTGCCACATGAGGAGATTCATCGGTACAGTGCAGAATGGAAAACTCCTTTCGTTTTGGTCAGGGAAATACTCCAGAAAGACTTAATGAAACCACAGACATGTTTGTCTGGACTCTGCTCCTATTGTACACTGCATTATAGATGATTCATTCCTACACTCCCATCATCCTCCGCTTTGAGCTGTGGCGCTTCGCATAACGCGGCGGGAGAGAGAGCGCGAGCGAGCAAGAGAAATATTGTCAGGGTTACAGTTTTCCGTGGTTAAACAGCAACACAGAAATCCATTAAAAGGGAAAGTTTGTAGAGCGGGAACCCTGAGGTGGTGAATTACTGGAAGGTTAAAAAAAGAAACCCCAGCGAGCGTCGGAGTGGACGTGGCCTGCAGCCGACACCAAGTGAGACAAGAGGGGGCATTTCATGAAACCGGGAAGCGTTCGGCTGGAAACGAGCGACCACCCCGTGAGACTGGGCTTCGGGAATGGGGCCGCAGGCTGGCAGGGATGGGAAGATGTTCTGCAAGGACCTTGGGAGGGAGGTAGCTTATTGGCCCTGCCTGAGGTTGGCCTGGGTTACAACGTTCCCGCCAATCTTTTCCATTCATATATAGAATAAGTTTTGTTATGTGCACTGAGGCACGTGGGGATGTGCACCACCAGGAGAAACACACACCGAGCTGTGGGTGCCTTGTTAACCCGCTGGGCGGCACTGGAATCTCTCCCGAGTGGCCGCCCAAAGGACCCCTGCTTGGGAAGGCAACAGACTGCGTGCCAGGAGATGGGGGCAAGACACGTCTTTTCCCTGAGCCTCAGTTTCCCCTCTTTCAAAGATGGCTAACAATACCTTGTTTGTTCAGATGGCAGGGAAGGTCTGTCATGAGGGGCACGTACCACCGCTAGCAGGGGAGGGAGGACGTCTTAGGTGGGCCGCTAGTCACCACTGCCATACCAGCCCAGCAAACTCGGCTTGGTCTCTCCTGCCACTGGCTCCTAGTTTGGTCTGGCGCGAGGTTTGGTGTCTGGCTTGGGCTGCTCCGAGCCCCTGAACAGTCGTTTTTAAAGTGCCCTTCCAGGGGATCTTGGTCTTGTGACAGGCTGTGGCGCCCGGACCTCCCTGGACAATGGGGCGGCATCTCCCCAAGACCAGGTGGGCGTGGTCACCCCCCCGGCCTCAGGAGCCCTTCTGCAGCGTGCGAGGGGGGTGGACAAGCCAAGCCAGGCAGGGCTGGGACGGAGGCAGGATATTCTGTACCAAAAGGTTTCCATGGACACTGCCCCTCATCACCTAGGAATTGTTGGCTCCTTGCTCGGCCTCTGCTTTGCCACCCAAAACGGATCCCCGGGAGCCTTGGGGAGCGTCGCTGTCGTGTCGACCTGGGCTGTGCGTGGCCTCCCGCCTATTTCCCAGCTTCCACCCTGTGGCTACTCCCACCCAGCCGCTGCGCTGGCGGCTCCGAGGCCAGGAGAGACCGGCTAGCAGCAAAGGCCCAGGGCTCCATTCTGCTCAGTGCCCACGGCTGAAATCCCCAGGACCACCGGGAGGCAGTGGAGGTGCTCTGGATTTACATCCCGGATGTGGCCGGTGCAAGGTGGCACATTGGTCTACAAGTGCTTATTGGATGACCAAGACCACACGCTCTAGAAACCAGTCACTGTGAAACCTCCGACTCATCTCCGCCCGTCTGCTCCTGATGCAATTTCAAGTTCAGTGACACTTCTGCCCTTGCCGAGAAGAGAAGAACTAATGGCTCAACGGTGCTGTTGGTTACACCTGTTCCCCAGGGAAGGGGAGGGAAGGAACGGCCGTACTAGCATGTGGCTAACACAAGAGAGACTGAGACCTGGAATTGAAACGTCCCCAGTGGAGGGCGTTTGCTTTGGATGTTCCAATTTGGGAAATTACAGAGTCAGGCTTGTACTGCAAAGCAGAACCAGATCTGGAGCCAAACGGCTTCCCTGTGTGATGGGCTCCCGCCCCGTTGCTCTATTTCAGCCTCGGCTCTGGTTAGCGATGAGCCGGCCTGTGCTCCTAGGGCTGGTTGCTGTTTGCTGCCTCTGCAGGCCTGTCACCTTTGAACAGAAATGGACCCGCAGGAATGAGAGAGAAGTCCTGTCGGGGCACCTGACGGGTCCTTCTCCCAGGCAAGTGCACGACCCCCCGGCGCACAGCACAGGGCCTTTGCCTGACTTCCGTGGGAGCCTATTGCAGAGACAAGGAGCCCTCGCTGCGGGGAAGCCGTACGTTTCTGCCTCCGAGACGTCAGTGGGAAATACCTGGGGGTGGGAATATCGGGTGGGGGAGGGTCTAGCAAAGTCAGTTCTTTCGTTTGAGTCACCAGGCTGGACAGCTGCTCGAGAACGGTCTCGTCTCCTATCCCAGCCCCCGCTGCAGAACCCTAGAACTGGCAGGGCCTCGGCCGGACAAGGCACCATCTAGATCGTCCCTGATAGAGGCGGGATGGGCAAGACAATCAATGCTCCTGACCGGTTTTTTCCATCTGTGTGCAGAATACATTTTATGCTCACCGGGGCATGTGCAGATGTGCACCACCAGCAGAAACACGTGTGGCCAACTGTGGGCATCTGATGCTGGGAGGCATCTGACCCTCTCCTGGGTGCCCAGCTTTCAGGGAACACAGATTAGACTATTTGCCTGGAGAACTACTAGAGACGGCTCCTGAAAACGTGGGGAATGTTCTGGGCCGCACTCAAGCCCCGGCCTTCGGCCTCCTTCGGCGAGGGATCAAACTGACCAAGACTGCAAAGCCGAGATATTTCTGGGCCCACCCACGCTCCCGACCAACCCAGTCAACTCAGGTGTTTCCTGGCCGGGTGGAAGGAGTCACTTGAAAGCAGATCAGCACTGCGGCCGCTCATTTGCTCCCTTCCTGTCGGATTCTTCCGGTGGGGGGCGATTTTCTGGGGCTTCTGCTCTGTAGCCCCTCCCAGGCAAACCTGGGCTTTTCACAAGGGGGCGGTGGCCGCTGGTACCGAGCCCTGGACGTGTGCAGAGGGCAGAGGGCAGAGGGCTTCACGCTGACGTGAGACGGAGCCAGGACTGGGGGGGTCACGGGGACAGAGCAGGTCTGCCCTTCCCTCCCTTCCCTCGGTAGCAGCTTTGGTCAAACAGGCTGCTCTGGCAGCTTGGACAGTTTAGGAGCCGTTTAAACCCAACGAGCAGCTGTCCTGGGCCAGGGCTTTCAGTGGTGGAGGATTTTGCTCAGGGGCAGAGACAGACAGTGTGTGTGTGTGTGTGTGTGTGTGTGTGTGGGTGTGTGTGTGTGTGTGTGTGTGTGTGTGTGTGTGTGAGAGTAACTGGGGGGTGCCACCCCCGCGCACATCCGAACAAGCACACGTAATGTCAATGTTGGTGCACAAGGCAAGATTCACTCCGCTCACGGATGGGAAATCTTACAGGGACGCCGGCCCTAACCGAGGGCTGATCAGAGCCAGCCTTCCCATCTGACCAGGCCAGCAGGGTGCTGCTGCAGATCCAACAGCCTGGCAGAGCACACACTGTGTCGGGGTCTCTGAATTCCTGCATTTCTGCTCTGCGTGCGCGCTGGGCCCCACAAGCGCTCTCACCCACTTCAGCCAACCGAGCGTCCGAACATCCCCACTAGCTCCGTCGGCGTTAGGCCCGTTGTGCCGACGGGAACCGAAGCCCAGCAGATTATTAAGAAACTTGCTCAGGGTTGAACAGGAACTTTGGGAATTGTCCCCTCATCTCCTGACCCCCTGCCGCCTTCTCTTTCTTTTCGGTGTTTTTACAGCTCTGTTGTACGACACGGCTGGTGACTCATTCATACGACAACAGCGGCTACAGGCCTTTCCCTAGATCATGCAGAAAGTAAGACACACCTCTTCCCCGAGATCTGACGCTCTACATCGTCATGGGTGGGACGAGACTCAGAGGCACCGATCTTATAGAATCATGGAACCCTAGACCTGGAAAAGGCCTTGAGAGTCAGCGGATCCAGTCCCCTGCCCTCACGGCAGGACCAAGCACCATCTAACACCCCTGATAGATGCATCTAACCTGCTTTTAAATGTTTTCAGCGATGGAGACTCCAAAACCTTCCTCAGCAAGTCATTCCAGCTTGTAACCACCCTGACAGGCAGGAAGTTTTTCCCGATGTTCAACCTCAACCTCTCTTGCTACAATTTAGGCCCATTGCTTCTTGGCCTATCAACAGGTCAATTTTTCTCCTTCCTCCTTGTAACACTCTTTTAGGTACTTGAAAACTGCTACCATGTCCCCTCTCAGTCTTCTCCTTTCCAAACTAAGCCCAATTCTCTGAGTCTTCCCTCATAGCTCATATCGTCTAGATCTTTAATCATTCTTGTTGCTCTTCTCTGGACCCTCTCCAATTTCTTTGCATCTTTCTTGAAAAGTGGTGCCCAGAACTGGACACAATCCTCCATCTGAGGCCTAATCCAAGAATTTATACATGGTCATTTTCTGAGCAGGGAGCAGGACCCAACTCTTCTAAGGCTCTACCCACTAGACCACACTGTCTCAGCTCATGTTGACATTTTGCATAGTTTTGGTTGCATAGATAACGCCCAGCCTTAAACTCCCAGCACAGCACCCAGTCTTGCCTTCCTCACACAGACAATCCCTCCATTGACACTGAGGTCATGGGGGTTTCCCGGGGAAAAGCAGCAGGACTGGGTCTGCGGTGTCGAAGGCCCCGAGGGAAGCCGCGAGCTGGTGCTGAGATGTAGGAGACTCACGGTAAGGGTGAGGGGGCATCACATCTGGGGATGACGACAGAAAGAAAAACAATTTCCTTTTCCCTGGGAAACGTTGCAGTGGCCTCATTCAACAGGCCACTCCTGCGCGTTACTACATTGACTAGTGGCATTTCTGGGGAAAATATAAAATACGAGTGATCTGACCCCCGAGCCTGTTTGTAGCTCAGGGCCACGCTGTGTCTCTTGCAGCCGGGCATGCGGCCAGGATACCAGGCCGGGAGCTGGGCGGCTTGGAAGCCAAGGATGGCGGGCAGCCATCGGTTCAGGAAGATGACGAGCTACCGACAGTTTTGTGAGCTGCGAAGAAACGACGGGAATAAGCACATTCCTGACATCCTGGAAGTCTCAGGCTCTGTGAAGTCAGCACTCCCCAGATGCTGCAGGAAAGCCTGGCCGCAAGTGCCTGGTTTAAAGTCTCCGTAGCGGCCTGCAGGATGCTCCAGTTCTGTGTGTGCTGCAGTTGTGCCAGCTTCCCTAAAGCCTTTGAGACAAGCTAAGCAGACTAAGGCTAGTTCTGTATGTGGATGGGAGACCTTCAAGAAACATTTCTGGGATGAAGTGTCAGGTACCACTAACAATTAGGACCATGGTGCTCAGATGGCTGGGAGCGGCACATGCAGGAAGAGAGCAGTCCCTTCCTCCTACATACTGAATAGGAAATGACATGACCAGTGTAAGGGCAGAGCCAAGAAGAGACTCCTTGAAGAGCAGCAGCTACTAGGCCACACAGCTAGTCAAAAGGGAATCACCTCACCAGGAGGGTTCGAGGAGCCGGGGTTCCCTGCAAACTGAATGCTTGGGCAGCCACCCAGCAGAGATTCAAAAGCTGCCCTGCTGATTTGGCAGAGCACCCACAGCTGGCAGCAAGTGTTTCCATGGATGGTGCACGGCCACTGGTGCATGTAACAAAATTTACTCCATACACAGACAGAAACAATTAGCGAGAACATTGCTAGGAGGGTGATACTTGAATCAAGGAAGGGATTTCAGGTTAGCCTTTTCCAGGTGCAAATCTGTGGTCTGGCAAAACCATCCTCACCACATTAAAGCCCTGAATAGGGGAGGAGGTTGCATGTGCTAATGTCCTTGTGGCCCTTGAATATGCCTCGGTGTTTTTTGGAACCGCAGTGGGGTTAACCCCCTGCCCTAGACCAATTTCACCCTGGCACTTTCATCCTTTCTCTCTGAGTTCCCTTGCAAACTGGACCGGGTAGGTCCATCACTTCCTGTGCTAAACCACTGCTGATCACAGCTATTTATATTGCAGTAACACCAGGGAGCACTAGTCACGGATGCCACTGGGTGGGTGCTGTACAACCACAGACCAAAAAGACCATGCCTCCAAGAAAAGGAGGGGGGGGCTCTTCTTCGCGATGTGGGGGGTCCACGTTGCAGTGATTGATCCACCAGTGATCAATTTATCATCTCTGCTCAGACACGATGAATCAGCCACTGAAAACTGCTCCCGTTGACTCTAGCACTCCGCCCAGATGAGAAGAGTAGCTGGAATCGACGGGAGAACAGCCCCCCACTGACTTTACTGCATGGAAGGCACCGCGGGAAGTACAGCCGCTTGTGATAAGTGGCTAGAGTTGCCAAATGGTTTCAACAAAAATACCGGACACACTTGACTTTACATCACAAGCTACATTCCATCTTAGTTAGAAAATACCCAACATTTATATTTTTTCAATTTGTTTCCAAACAGAAAGCTCAAATAATGGACTGTCCGGTTCAAAACCGAACACCTGGCAACCCTATAAGCGGTGTAGGCTGGATCGACGTGGGAGTGTAGTGTAGACGAGGCCTAAGTCTTCCAAAATTCACCTGAACAAAGCCCTAGATATGACAAACCGACCTGCTCCACCGTGTAGTGGAGACAAGCCCTTAGTGCCCATAAAGTAACTCAAGAGCCTCCCGTGACCAGTCTCAGTAAAGGACAGAGCCAAATCAACGTTACACGTCAGGCCCATCTTGGTGAAGCGACCGAGTTCTGCTGGCCCTTGGTGACTGTTCATGGCCTGTGTCAATGTCTATATTTAGACTCTCTGGTGGGCGTTATTTCCATGAAAGCCACTGCAGAGTTGAAGGTGCCTGGGGAGAAGTGAGGCCCAGGTGAGAATTTCTCAAGCCTCGGCCATGGTGACACAAGGCTGATTAGCGAACGTGACATTTGCGGCCAATGAGCCACACACCCTGAGGTCTAGTGGTCCAGCTACAAGCAGTTTCAAGAGCAAATTGCAAATGATTCTTGCACCAGCCTCAAAGCTCAATGCCAACGAGCTCATTGAATAACACAGGTGGAAGCAGAGTCCCTCCGGCCCCATTTCATCGCTCGTCTTCACAAGAGCTGGCAAACGCTCCACGCTCGCCTGGCGCCCAATGGGGGCCATGGAATTCCGCTTTCCCTGGACACGCCCACCTCCCCCCTTATTTCGCTGGGAGCGTGGATTGCGCATGGCATGCAGTGATGCACCAGTAAGCACTAGCCGTCCGTGGGGCCGCGGCCAGTTTAAACCAGCACAGTTAGGGGCACAATTTGGCCCTGTAGTTTTGGTCAAATTTTCCACCACTCCGTGAACCACTTCTTCTGGTGAGTGAAAGGGAGCGGAGACTCGGATAATATTTAAGAGCCCAACACCTGTTGAATCAGTGGGAATTGGGGGATCTCGGCATGAGACTGCAGATGAAAATGTGCTGCATTTCTCCTCCATGCCCTCTCCTGCTTCCTCTGCTAGAATGCAGCATCCAGCGACTTCGCAGGAGTGTCCTGACCTGAGCCGCATTTCATTCTGCCGTTATGGGAAGAGCTGGGCAAATTATTTGTAGGCCAAGAGCTTCCTACAGAGTCAGTCATTCTCAGTTCTCATACTGGCCTCAAACAGCCCATTTTTCTAAATTAGATTTTCTATCCAAAATTGTTCACTTTATGCAATTATATGTCAATGTCTGCCAGTTCCTCGGCTTGTGATTGGTTAGCTACATCATGTGGCATTGATTCTGCTTACTGATTGGGTAAGAGAAAAATACTGGAAAAAAAAGGAGAGGTGGAGGGGGAAAGGAATAAAGCATTTCCAGTCTGAAGAGTGAATAGCTTTTGGATTTGGTTGTTTGTTTGTTTCATTCCTCAAATACTTGTGCAAACAAATATCCATTTGCATCGAGAGGCACAGAAAAGCCGTCAAATAGGAACTGTAGTTGAATCAGAAAGCTATGTGAAATTCAAATAAACATTCATTAATAGTTTTACAATATTCACTCAGATCCAGCACTGGAAAGGGCACATCTAACCTCTTAAAGAAACAAGGATTTCTTGTCCTAATTGTAAACAAATGGGTACCAATTTCACCATCTTCAGTGTAATTTTTTTTCACTCCCCACTTTTAATAAATTTATGTCTGAAACAAAAATGCTTATTGCTTTTATGGGTTCCTATTTGTATGGAAATTGAATTCAAAATGTGACATTTCTGGTTTTTTTTTCTTTCTGACCAATCCTTGGCATTTCTTCATCTGGTTTGTGGAGGGGGAAAGCACAGATTAAAAAGAACTGTGCAAATGTTTTTGATAAAACTTCACTTATTTTTTTTGCCCTAAGACTGCCTTTAATTAGCTCTGTGGAGTACAAAGGATACATAATGACACCATCACGTAGTGGAGGGTATTAAAATCTACTGTATTTATTGCTGAATATTCACACAGTACTCCGATACTTTGATAAGTACCAACTGGGGACTAGGTTCCAGTGTAAATCCTGAGTAACACGACTGAGGTCAAGGAAACTACTCTGGATTTACATGAATGTAACTAAAAACCGAATTGGCTCCTTATTCTCATTTTCCAATACACTCTGCTCAAAAGAAAATTCAAAGCCACTAAATGTACTGGGACAGATTTAATCATGTTAATTCATTTAATATCTTGTAATCTTTTTGATTTTTTAACACTACACCAAATTCAAGTCTTTGATATGGATAAAAACCCTACTTAATATGGCCCAGTAACTTCTGTAGTATTTTGCTATTTCTAGATCACATTCGAGTTAAGATTTATCACCAGTCATTTTAGGACATAGGTATCAAGTTGATTGATTTTGATACCATTGCTTTCTTTTACCCATTCAGTGTCAGTATACGGTGTTAAATTTCCAGTTGCGAATCCTTTTCTTTATGCATTTATTTTAAGAATCAGTTTGAATGTTTTGTCTTGTTTTAGAAATTCAGCTACAAAACAAGTACAAAACCACCATGACAAAAGCCCAGAATTTGACGCGCTCTGGCATACCTGGGAACAAGCCCAGAGCTCTAACTTTATGGTCTAATCCTGAGTTCCTGAGGCCTCCTCAACGCTCAGTGAATTAACGAGGGATTATTCGGGTTGCACAAGGAATGAAAGACGGAGTCCGTCCTGGTTTTCATTCAAAGGTTTGAGAATTGAGAACATGCCAAGTCTGCCAGTTCAATATGAATCAGTGAGGGGACGATCTGCACATTCTTTACGTCCTCTTGAGTTGCATTTTTTAAATATTTTGTCACCAGCGTCCCAGATAGCAGGACTTGCAAGAGCACAAGTTGGTTTTGTGCAATTTACTGGATTTACCAAAGCAAGTAACTCCAAGAAACACACTTGATTTTAGCAGTATGTCCCAGAGCACGAGGTCATCTCTAGACCAACAGGCTGAACTAAACAACATCATCCCCGTTTGCAGTATTCGCCCAAGTAACATACCGATTGCCCACTGAATGGCATTCTGCAGCCTGCTCCCACAGGGCAGGCAAAGCCGCACAACACAAAATAAGTGCCGTCTAGTTTAAACTTGTTGGGCCAAACCCTACGCGTCTTGCTTTATTTTTGCACAGGCAAAAATACTGAGTAAAACGGCACTTGGAATCGGGCACACTCTGCCTTTTGCGGATCTCGGGGCTGGAACTGACAAATCA
Organism: Pelodiscus sinensis; assembly: GCF_049634645.1. Lineage (NCBI taxonomy): Eukaryota > Metazoa > Chordata > Testudines > Trionychidae > Pelodiscus > Pelodiscus sinensis. Next base: position 1,022,545 of record NC_134735.1, read on the forward strand.
AACGGCCTCTGTGCTTAGTAAAGCTTTCAACCCAGTTGTGGTCCCCAGTTTATAGCAATGCAGAAGCAAACAAGAGTGGAAAAAGATCAGGCACTTGCTCTCTGTAAACAAGACACAGATCAGCCCTGCTCTAGGATGGCGCAAAGCATCCTACTCGCACGCTGCATGTCGGAAATGGAAGGCCCCTCTGTGAGAACAGAGACAGGGAGCACATCTCACCCTTGGACTTTGGCTGCAGAGCTGGGGCAGAAAGAGGTGGAATAAACTTAGTGGCAACCTGCTACTTTTCTGACGTGCCCTCTAAAAGTGAAACACTAGCAGAGCAGCACACACAATCGCAAAGACTTTGAAGAAATCGTCCCCAAGCGCTCCTGTGCCCTCTGAGCTGCTTTCCCCGAGAAAGGGAAACTGTCGAGTGCGATTCACTCTCGCAGCTCTCACCTGATGAATTCAGTCCTCTCTTTTCACCTGCTGGGGAGGCATGTTCTAAAGCACCCATCCCCAGAGCTAGCTACCGTGGCTCCCATGGGGCTATGCCAGCAGCATCGCAGAGAAAGAAAGCGCCTGTATCTACCAGCAAACAATGCTCTGTGGACAGAATACCATGCAGGTAACGTTTGTGGACCTGCAGCCAATTTCACGCCACACCTGGTGAGTCAACCACAAAAAGCCACCAGGAAGGAACATGCCCAGCAAGCTACGTCCTGGGAAGAAGCTCATCCCTTCACCCAGCCATGGAGTGCTCGAAGCCCAGTCGCACGCACCACCGAAAACACCAGCCTGCGGCGTGAGCTGCTGGCACCCACGGACGATGCACCAGTGGCGTTATTAACACAGGCTGCAGTGCAGTGACAAACAACATTTCCTGCCTGGAAGGGAAGGGAAACAAGAGCTCTACTCACCACGGAGGAAGGTTGGCGAGTAGGTTGCAAACGAGTCAAAGATGCTGTTGGAAGCCATGACCCCCGCCCAAGCGGATTCTTCAGCCAGTACTTGTGGTTGGTTTGTAGTCCCCTCGCTACTCTTGAAAAAAGAAGTTTGAACTGAAACAAAGAAGCGAGGGAGGGAGAGAAATCCACAAGGAAGCTAAGGGCGTCTTTGCAACCCAGACTCTGGCTTTGCCGGGCCACAGGAATGTTCAGCCACACGCTGCTCAGCAGAAGCAGACGCCCGCTGGATCATTGCTGCAAGGGGGCATGAGAATGGGGTTTGCACAGAGATAGACGATGCAGCGGCATGAAGCACGGAGAGCGAAATGAATGAATGAATGGAACTTACCCTAGACAGACAAAAATACAGCTGGTGTTAACAACCAGAGGGGGGAAAACCTCCTCGCTGAGGTTCAGGTACTCTTCTAAATTGGAGATTGCAGTTTGCTTGTGGTTCTGTGGTTGCCTATGAGGCCTGAAAGAGTGTTAACTCAACCCCGGTTCGGAGACAGAAAAGACTCCAGCTAGTCATTCGCTGAGTGGAAGAAGAGAGTCAGCTGACCCATGATGTCAACGGGGCATGAAACAACTTTGTGGCTGCTGCTTCTTTTTTTTTTTATGGTTTATATTTATTAGTTCATGGGAGGCCTGGTTGACTCTCCCGGACCTTCTGGTGAATGACATACAGAAGCAGAACTTAGACTCATTGAAGCATTTCCTTTTCATTAATTATTTTGTTGTTCTAAAAGCGACAGACAAGAGACTTCAGATTCCTAATTGGTTGATTGAAGTAATAACCCATTTACATTCAGTGGTTTTCTCCTTTTAACTGCCTTTTCTCCCACATTTACCACTTGTCTGTATCATAATTTTTAGCTGTACATGGCTTTCTAACTCCCAGCTCTCTTGGCTGATTGTCGTTACTGCATGTCGAGACTATTTCCATATGTGCCGATGGGTGGCTCTTCTTCACAGGGATTTGATGTGAATTAGTATTAAGCAAAAACACAAAGCACATGCAGCAGAACAAACACACTCAGCTGAAGAAGAGGAGTTGTGGCCATTCGTCATTCTTTCAAGGTGAAGAATCTCATTATAAAGGCGACTGAACTTGCAAGCTTTGGAGGCCTTGTCTATATTTCCGGGAAGATCGATGCTCCGGAGATTGATCTTCTGGGGTTTGATTTAGTGAGTCTAGTCAGGACCCACTAAATCAAACTCTGATGGGGTCTCTCTCGACTCCGGTACTCCACAGGTGTAAGGGAAGTTGATGGGAGAATTTCTCCTGTTGCCTTCCTGCAGTGGGAACACCAGAGAAATTCGATTTATGGTACGTTGACTCCAGCTACACTATTCTTGGAGCAGGAGATGCAGATTTTAAATCAAACTTAACGCAGAGTGTTAACTTGGCCTGAGGCCGAGGCCTTTGTTCATGCTGGCTGGCTCCCAGTTATTAATGAGGATGCTTTGCTAGCCGCTCGTGGGTAATTGCAAACGGACAAATTTTCCAAGGTTTGGTGCCCAACTCACACAGGTGCTTTTTGAAAATCCTAGGAGGTGCCTATCTTCACCTCTAGGGGCCTACATCCCTTGGAGAATCTGGCCCCATGGCCCTCAAAATCATGGTCAAATAGAATATAGATTCAATATGGGCCTTCTCCTAGGGGAGAACTTCACCTGCTCAGGAAATAAAGCTCCCAGCATACCTGAGAGATACACCTTGGGCCCTCACTCTTTAAGTAAACGTCCCATTGGTTTCCTGGGGGGGAGCTGTATAAAATCCCCTGGCACGAGATGGTTCAGGGCTATTAATAAAACGTCACTTAAAGAGCCATCAGAACTGGCAGCATAAACATCTGCAAAGCCTGAAAACCCTCTTTAGCCTTCATACCTACAGAAAACGTATTCACGCGGAGGCCGCTGGTACCCAGAGACCACGCGTAGCCGTTCCCATTGACCAATACTGTCCCACTGGTTCCCTGTGCTCCTGGGTTGGTCAGGCTGGATCCAGCTAGTGTCTCTGGTCTTACATTTACAGAGTAAGCTCCTTGGGGCCCAGGCTGTCTTCTCATTCTGCATTGGTACAGCCTCTGGCACAATGGGCACCTGGCTCCCGACCTGGCCTCTTCAGAGCCATTACATTACAAATACATCATTTTCCTCTTACACTTGACTTACCTGTTTCCTTACTCACAATGAGTAGCATTAACTCAGGTGAGTAGCATGGAGGATTTGGCACAATACACACGCCCTCACAACAAGTCTCTCTCTCTCTCTCACACACACACACACACACACACACACACACACACACACACAGCCCACAAATGGCCAGAGGTGGTCTAGGTGCACTTTTTCTAGGTGCCGTAGCATGGTGGGTTGTAAATGGCCATCCCTAGAGGCCGATGGTTCCACTCACTCCTCTTGGAAGACCATCCCACTGTAACGGTTCTCGTGGCTAGGAAGCTTTCCCTGACAATGAACTACATTTTCTTCTCACTCTTTCCTCTTCGCCCCCAGTTAATCCACCACATTATTACTGGTTTCTAGCAGGGTCCTCACTGGACACACCCAGACAAAGGGCCCATCTCCTCTTTCTCCCAACCCTTCAGGTATTCCTATTTGGTTGTTAGGTCCCTCCAGGCAAGTGGTCAGTTAGTCAGTGTTAACCAGATTGTGGCCTCAGTGGCACCAGCGTAAACCCAGAACAACTCCAATCCCAGCAGTCTCTGCTCCTTGAATGAGGCACAACTCCCATTGGGTCGAATTCTGGTCTCTGCGGCACTGGAACACTAAGTTCACAGTAACTGTTGGAACCAATGAAGTTCCTTCAGGCTTGCCCCAGATTAATGGTCTGGGCCAAGGACAAACGAGGAGATTTGCAGTTGATTTGAAAGAGGTTTTTGTTTGAGCCCCGAGCGAGAGCAGAATTTGGCTTCTATTTTTAAGAAGCATCACTAGTTTCTAGAACCAAGCTGACGCAGGACTGATGCCTCCATAACCAGTGAGCGCCGGTGGGGCCAAGTGGCTCGTGTCCTTAATAAGCGCCATTCAGATATGATCCTGTGTGTGTTTTTGCAGAGCCCAACTCAAGAACTAGCTTTCATTGGGGCCCTACAGGTAGAACCTCGTGTGGCCATCAAATTTTGTATCCACATCCACCTCCGCATCAGCAAAAATGAGCCACAGATATCCACACCCACGAATATGGATCCCCACGGATATAAAGCGGGTCTCTGCAAATCTGCAGGGATCTACCCATAGACGGAAAAAGAACTAACTTGAATGCAGAGATTCCCCCCACCCAAAACAAAAAAAAAAGAAGATATTTGAGGAAGTGAAACTCACAGCAAATTAAATCCGAATGAAATCTGCAGGCCAGAAGTGCCAAGGGTTGTGGTATTTCCAGTCACAGGAGCGTGACTGAGCAGTATTTCTATCATCCCACGTTCGCCACCACTGGGTGTCCCAGTCTTGGCTTTCGCACAAGAGCGCAGGGGTCCTGGAAGGGGGGAGGTGTTATTGACTCCTGGAATGCTAATATGGAGACGGGGGAAACTGGATCTTATTTATTGGGGCTCAAAACCCTGGGACACTGTTTGCCCTTCATAAGAGTCAGATTAATGGTCCATCTAGCCCCGTAGCTTGTCTCCTGACAGCAGAGGGTGCGCACTGCGTTAACAGCTAACTGCGAGACCCGGGGCTCGGGCATGGGGACGGCCCAGTGACCATCTTACAGCGCAAAAGGAGGGGCAACGTACCAAAGCAGCTTTGAGAAACTTCAGTGCATTAGACCTGGGATCGATGGCCCTGGACAGTGTCACCTTGTCTCCATTTGCCTTGTATCTTCTCAGACCACAGCATCCTCCTTTCCCCAGGCCCCACTTGTCCACACAAGTGTTGTGTCGCCGGCCAGCCCCGCTTGCCAAGTCCAAGACCCACGGCCATCTTCAGCGAGACTTTGGACAGGGCTTAATTCTGGGTCTCTGGGGAGCTGGAGGGGACAAAAGATTCCTCTTGCCCCATTCTGTGAAAGAGCAATTTGGTCTCCTCCCTCTACACGTGCCTTGATCCCACTGACGGGTGCACCTAAACTTGAAATAAGTAACGCAACCTGCGCTGGGCAAACCGTGTCTCTTATCTCGAATCCATTTCCAACTGGCTTATTTAGAAGTTTGGCGCGACTACACTGCGCCACATTTCGAAATCACACGCTGTTGCGAGCCAGCCCTTATCCCTTGTGCAAAATAGCACTCCCGTTAGCTTGAAAAACATTTCGGAATAACGGGCGGCTTGTGTAGATGCAGGGTAGCTATTTCAGGAAACCTCTGGCCTCCCGAAAGAGCCGTGCAGTGTAGACACACCCGAAGTCAATGCTGCCTGTGCAAAAGGGGGATAATAGATGTATCCTCCCGACGACGCAACATTTGTCTGTGCATGGCTGACCCAGCAAGCGTGTGGACCATGCGCTCGGGGGCCACTGGGTCATTCAGTTGCTAGTTTTGATTCCTTCCGCCCATGAGGAAAAGGCCTGGGACTTTCAAAGCTGTTGAATTCAATGGAAGCAAAGTTAGGCCAAGGACAGGCCCCCTGGAAAACTACCCCTGCCATTTAGGAAGTGGAGAGAGGGTGCAGAGACAACTGAGCCACCTTGATCCAGGTCTGGATCTCTGGCATAGCTGCTCGGATTTACACCTGCTCCAAATGTCCCCCAGGGCCACTCGGAGAGCTGGGGATCCCTAGGGTGCAGAGAGAAGTGGCCATGCCCCTTTCCCCCAAGCCATGCCCACAAATTTACTGGCCAAGGTGGCTCAGCAGATGGTATCCCAGGATTATTCTACTCTGCGCTGCGTTAATCCTCTGGGGCTTGGATAGAGCGGCTTTCTCATTGCTTTGCTCCAGCCCTGTGGCACAAAACATCCTGCGGGCAGCCGAAGCGCCTCCCCCTTGGTGCTCCTCTTGTTATACTCATCTCTGAAATGATCCCCAGCTGTTTTCTTTATGATAAAATTCTCCCTTCTTTAAATTGCTGCATTTTTTCCATGGGTGTGTCTTTAAATCTAAATACTCCAATTTTGCTTGTGCAGTCAAATGCAAGGGCTTATTATGTGGTCTAGAAATGGATGGGTATTCCATATGTTATCTATATTCTGTACCAGAAGCTTATGCTGTGTTTCAAGGAAATTAACAACTTAATCCGGCATTGCATTTTATAATGCACATCCATATGCATCTACGGCTGTGTAATGTAGGTGCTGGTATATTTTATCTACTGATGACCTGTTGAAATACAAAGTGCCTACCTCACATTCTATAAAGTTCTGGCAAACTTTAGAACACAATCCACACACAAAAGTATTCGGTCCATTTAAAAAAGGCCGGGTGCAGGAGGAGGGTGTTAACTTGGCAGCTCTGAAGTGCAATGGAGCCCAAAATGGGTAACATGGCGAGCTCACCAAAAGTAGGAAAGACTCTAAAATGATGGCTTTGGATTTTCCTTTCAAGGCTTAGCCATCACTGAGTGTTTGTACATGCACCCAAAATCTGGTGGCATGGCTGCATTACAGAGGAACAGCTCTCCGAGTCCATGCCAATAGCTCCCGGACCACACAACAGAACAGAAAGAACCACCTCGAGAGCGCCAGAGATTACAGACCCTGACGTAAGCACCTCTTTTCAGGCAGAGGCCGGTCTCACGGAGAGCTGTGCTGTGGATAGGACAGCGGGGTCCCCCTCCCGGTGGGTCTCTCTGGGTGTGTCTAGACTACATGCCTCTGCCGACAGACATACTGACATAGCCAGTGAAGAGGAGATTTAATATCCCCCGCTTCATTCAAATAAGAATGGCCGCCGCGCTGTGCCGGCTCAGCTGATTGTCAGCACAACACGGCAGTCAAGACGCGGATCAGTCGACAGGGAAAGCCGTTGTCGACCGATCCCTTATGCCTCGTGCAGGGGCGGCTGTAGACGAGCTGCCAGCAACTGGTGCCCTAGGCGACCCTGCAATCGGCACCCCCCCTCCAAACCCCTCACTGATATTGCGCCAACGTTTGGCGCCCCATTTAACTTGGCGCCCTAGGCGACCGCCTGGTTCATCTATATGGACGGGCCGCCCCGGCCTTGTGGTATCTAATTTACATGGCTCTGTCGGCAGAAGCACGTAGTCTAGACACACCCTCTGGACGCTCTTGAAATAGAAATATCCAGTCCTACCCCTCAGGAGAGCGCTACAGCCACCTTCGCGTATGGACACGCCACCAGCGACTGAGATCAGGGTCTTTGGTTAGTTTTCCTGTAGCTGAGCTCTGTAAATAGCGGCACGGACACGGACACCTGATCCGAGCGGTGCTGGGGTCAGAAATGCTGGGAACACCCTCTGCTCCCACCAACTTCAGTTGGACTCATGGGACGCTGCTCCCCACGTCGCCCCCCCGGAGTCAAATGTTACATGTTCTCCAGCAGGTTTCCTACCAGGCCCTGGGTGGGGTTACAAGAGTGGGAGCCCCCCAAACCGAGACCTCCCCTCCCCCCAAATCAGTGACTGCCTGTGGGGGTGGCACTGGACTTTGCTCAGTATTTGTACAGCAGCTGGCACAAGATGCCCTTGGCTGGGGCTCCCAGATGCTACGATGATCACAAACCAGCTGTGGAAAACCAGCTGCACAAGCCTGTCGATTGCTGGCGGCCGGAAACTATGCAAAGTCCCCTGCTCCCTGCCCTCGTTTATGCCTTGTGCCCCCCAGGCTGCATTCTCCAGCTCACACACTGAAACCAGCCGGGGGAGGGGGCGGCCACTCGGAGGGACAGGTTCCCACAGGTTCGGGGCCTGGCTTCGCCCCCCGGAGCAGGCTGGTCGGCAGAAGCAGCTTTTTGTGCATTCTCCTCCGCAAAGGAAACACCCCAAACAAGCCGCGCTGGCGCCAAACCAAATTTGGTTTTAACAAATAGGGAGGAACTAGTTGAGAACTTGAAAGTGGAAGACAGTATAGGGGACAGTGATCACGAAATAATAGAGTTCATGATCTTAAGGAAAGGTAGAAGGGAGACCACCACAATTGAGGTTATGGATTTCAGGAAGGCAGATTTTGATAAGCTCAGAGAACTTGTAGGTAAGGTCCCATGGGAAGCAAGACTGAAGGGAAAAACCACTGAGGAGAGTTGGAAGTATTTCAAAGGGACGTTGTTAAGGGCCCAAAAGCAAACAATTCCGCTGTGTAGGAAAGATAGAAAATATGGCAAAAGACCAGCTTGGCTTAACAAGGAGATCTTGCATGATCTCAAAATAAAAAAGGAGTCATATAAAAAATGGAAACTAGGACAATTAACAAAGGAGGAATATAGGCAAGCAACACGGGAATGCAGGGGCAAGATTAGAAAGGCAAAGGCACAAAATGAGATCAAACTAGCTACAGGCATAAAGGGAAACAAGAAGACCTTTTATAAATACATTAAAAGCAAGAGGAAGACCAAGGACAGGGTAGGCCCACTGCTTAGCGAGGAGGGAGAAGCAGTAACAGGGAACTTGGAAATGGCGGAGATGCTCAATGACTTCTTTGTTTCGGTCTTCACCGAGAAGTCTGGAGGTGTGCCTAACGTAGTGAATACAAGCAGAGAGAGGGTAAGTTTAGAAGATAGGATACACAAAGAACAAGTTAAAAATCACTTAGGAAAGTTAGATGTCAGCAAGTCACCAGGTCCTGATGAAATGCATCCCAGGATACTCAAGGAGCTGATAGAGGAGGTATCTGAGCCTTTAGCTATGATCTTTGAAAAATCATGGCAGACAGGGGAGATTCCAGAAGACTGGAAAAGGGCAAATATTGTGCCCATCTATAAAAAGGGGAATAAGAACAACCCAGGAAATTATAGACCGGTCAGTTTAACGTCTGTCCCAGGGAAGATAATGGAGCAGGTAATTAAGGAAATCGTATGCAAACACTTGGAAAGTAATAAAGTGATAGGGAATAGCCAGCATGGGTTTGTGAAGAACAAGTCATGCCAAACTAATCTGATAGCTTTCTTTGAAAAGATAACGAGCCTTGTGGATAAGGGAGAAGCGGTGGATGTCATATACCTAGACTTTAGTAAGGCATTTGATACGGTCTCGCATGATATTCTTATTGATAAACTAGGCAAATATAACTTAGATAGGGCCACGATAAGGTGGGTGCATAATTGGCTGGATAACCGTAGTCAGAGAGTTGTTGTTAACGGTTCTAAATCCTGCTGGAAAGGGATAACAAGTGGAGTTCCTCAAGGGTCTGTTTTGGGACCCGTACTATTCAATATCTTCATCAATGATGTAGATATTGGGATAGAGAGTACTCTTATTAAGTTTGCAGATGATACCAAACTGGGTGGGGTTGCAACTTCTTTGGAGGATAGGGACATAATTCAAAATGACCTTAGCAAGTTAGAGAAATGGTCAGAGGTAAACAGGATGAGGTTTAATAAGGAGAAATGCAGAGTGCTCCACTTAGGAAGGAACAATCAGTTCCATACATACAAGATGGGAAGCGACTGTCTAGGAAGGAGCATGGCGGAAAGGGATCTAGGGGTCATAGTGGACCACAAGTTGAATATGAGTCAACAGTGTGATGCTGTTGCAAAAAAAGCAAATATGATTCTAGGTTGTATCAACAGGTGTGTTGTAAGCAAAACTCGTGAAGTCATTCTGCCGCTCTATTCTGCACTAGTTAGGCCTCAGCTGGAGTACTGTGTCCAGTTCTGGGCGCCACATTTCAAGAAAGATGTGGAGAAATTGGAAAGGGTACAGAGAAGAGCGACAAGAATGATTAAAGGTTTAGAGAACATGACCTATGAAGCCAGGCTTCATGAACTGGGCTTGTTTAGTTTGGAAAAAAGAAGATTAAGGGGGGACATGATAGCGGTTTTCAAATATCTAAAAGGGTGTCACAAGGAGGAAGGCGAAAATTTGTTCCTCTTGGTTTCTGAGGACAGGACAAGGAGTAATGGGCTTAAAGTGCAGCAGGGGAGGTTTAGATTGGACATTAGGAAAAAATTCCTAACTGTCAGGGTGGTCAAATATTGGAATAAATTGCCAAGGGAGGTGGTGGAATCTCCCTCTCTGGAGATATTTAAGAACAGGTTAGATAGACATCTGTCAGGGATGGTGTAGACGGAGCTTGGTCCTGCCTTGAGGGCGGGGGGCTGGACTCGATGACCTCTCGAGGTCCCTTCCAGTCCTATTATTCTATGATTCTATGAAACCGGGCAAGACGAGTCACAGGCAGCTGCAGGCAGCTTGGCCAGGCTACCATCGCAGGCGGCGCGCCGCACGAAACCACCAACTCCGAACACGTGGCACACACTGGCCCAGGACCCCAACTATCCGCACGTACCCCCGCGTGCCCAGAACCCCAACTACACGTAGCCCCGCGTGCCCAGAACCCCAACTACACGTACCCCCGCGTGCCCAGAACCCCAACTACACGTAGCCCCGCGTGCCCAGAACCCCAACTACATGTACCCCCGCGTGCCCAGAACCCCAACTATCCGCACGTACCCCCGCGTGCCCAGAACCCCAACTATCCGCACGTACCCCCGCGTGCCCAGAACCCCAACTACACGTACCCCCGCGTGCCCAGAACCCCAACTACATGTACCCCCGCGTGCCCAGAACCCCAACTATCCGCACGTACCCCCACGTGCCCAGAACCCCAACTATCCGCACGTACCCCCGCGTGCCCAGAACCCCAACTATCCGCACGTACCCCCGCGTGCCCAGAACCCCAACTACACGTACCCCCGCGTGCCCAGAACCACAACTATCCGCACGTACCCCCGCGTGCCCAGAACCCCAACTACACGTAGCCCCGTGTGCCCAGAACCCCAACTATCCGCACGTACCCCCGTGTGCCCAGAACCCCAACTACACGTAGCCCTGTGTGCCCAGAACCCCAACTATCCGCACGTACCCCCGCGTGCCCAGAACCCCAACTACACGTAGCCCCGTGTGCCCAGAACCCCAACTATCCGCACGTACCCCCGCGTGCCCAGAACCCCAACTACACGTACCCCCGCGTGCCCAGAATCCCAACTATCCGCACGTACCCCCGCGTGCCCAGAACCCCAACTACACGTAGCCCCGCGTGCCCAGAACCCCAACTACACGTACCCCCGTGTGCCCAGAACCCCAACTATCCGCACGTACCCCCGCGTGCCCAGGACCCCAACTATCCGCACGTACCCCCGCGTGCCCAGAACCCCAACTATCCGCACGTACCCCCGCGTGCCCAGGACCCCAACTATCCGCACGTACCCCCGCGTGCCCAGAACCCCAACTACACGTACCCCTGCGTGCCCAGAACCCCAACTACACGTAGCCCCGCGTGCCCAGAACCCCAACTATCCGCACGTACCCCCGCGTGCCCAGAACCCCAACTATCCGCACGTACCCCCGTGTGCCCAGAACCCCAACTACACGTACCCCCGCGTGCCCAGGACCCCAACTATCCGCACGTACCTCCGCGTGCCCAGAACCCCAACTACACGTACCCCCGCGTGCCCAGAACCCCAACTATCCGCACGTACCCCCGTGTGCCCAGAACCCCAACTACACGTACCCCGTGTGCCCAGAACCCCAACTACACGTAGCCCCGCGTGCCCAGAACCCCAACTATCCGCACGTACCCCCGCGTGCCCAGAACCCCAACTACCCGCACGTACCCCCGCGTGCCCAGAACCCCAACTACACGTAGCCCCGCGTGCCCAGAACCCCAACTATCCGCACGTACCCCTGCGTGCCCAGAACCCCAACTATCCGCACGTACCCCCGTGTGCCCAGAACCCCAACTACACGTAGCCCCGCGTGCCCAGAACCCCAACTATCCGCACGTACCCCCGCGTGCCCAGAACCCCAACTACACGTACCCCCGCGTGCCCAGAACCCCAACTACACGTAGCCCCGCGTGCCCAGAACCCCAACTATCCGCACGTACCCCCGCGTGCCCAGAACCCCAACTGCACGTACCCCCGCGTGCCCAGAACCCCAACTATCCGCACGTACCCCCGTGTACCCAGAACCCCAACTACACGTACCCCCGCGTGCCCAGAACCACAACTACACGTAGCCCCGCGTGCCCAGAACCCCAACTATCCGCACGTACCCCCGCGTGCCCAGAACCCCAACTACACGTACCCCCGCGTGCCCAGAACCCCAATTACACGTAGCCCCGCATGCCCAGAACCCCAACTATCCGCACGTAGCCCCACGTGCCCAGAACCCCAACTACACGTAGCCCCGCGTGCCCAGAACCCCAACTATCCGCACGTACCCCCGTGTGCCCAGAACCCCAACTGCACGTACCCCCGCGTGCCCAGAATCCCAACTACACGTAGCCCCGCATGCCCAGAACCCCAACTACACGTAGCCCCGCGTGCCCAGGACCCCAACTATCCGCACGTACCCCCGCGTGCCCAGAACCCCAACTATCCGCACGTACCCCCGCGTGCCCAGAATCCCAACTACACGTAGCCCCGTGTGCCCAGAACCCCAACTATCCGCACGTACCCCCACGTGCCCAGAACCCCAACTACACGTAGCCCCGCGTGCCCAGAACCCCAACTATCCGCACGTACCCCCGTGTGCCCAGAACCCCAACTGCACGTACCCCCGCGTGCCCAGAACCCCAACTATCCGCACGTACCCCCGTGTACCCAGAACCCCAACTACACGTACCCCCGCGTGCCCAGAATCCCAACTACACGTAGCCCCGCGTGCCCAGAACCCCAACTATCCGCACGTACCCCCGTGTGCCCAGAACCCCAACTACACGTAGCCCCGCGTGCCCAGAATCCCAACTACACGTAGCCCCGCGTGCCCAGAACCCCAACTATCCGCACGTACCCCCGTGTGCCCAGAACCCCAACTACACGTAGCCCCGCGTACCCAGAATCCCAACTACACGTACCCCCGTGTGCCCAGAACCCCAACTACACGTAGCCCCGCGTGCCCAGAACCCCAACTATCTGCACGTACCCCCACGTGCCCAGAACCCCAACTACACGTAGCCCCGCGTGCCCAGAACCCCAACTATCCGCACGTACCCCCGTGTGCCCAGAACCCCAACTACACGTAGCCCCGCGTGCCCAGAACCACAACTATCCGCACGTACCCCCGCGTGCCCAGAACCCCAACTACACGTAGCCCCGCGTGCCCAGAACCCCAACTATCCGCACGTACCCCCGCGTGCCCAGAACCCCAACTGCACGTACCCCCGCGTGCCCAGAACCCCAACTATCCGCACGTACCCCCGTGTACCCAGAACCACAACTACACGTACCCCCGCGTGCCCAGAACCACAACTACACGTAGCCCCGCGTGCCCAGAACCCCAACTATCCGCACGTACCCCCGCGTGCCCAGAACCCCAATTACACGTAGCCCCGCGTGCCCAGAACCCCAACTATCCGCACGTACCCCCACGTGCCCAGAACCCCAACTACACGTAGCCCCGCGTGCCCAGAACCCCAACTATCCGCACGTACCCCCGTGTGCCCAGAACCCCAACTGCACGTACCCCCGCGTGCCCAGAATCCCAACTACACGTAGCCCCGCGTGCCCAGAACCCCAACTACACGTAGCCCCGCGTGCCCAGGACCCCAACTATCCGCACGTACCCCCGCGTGCCCAGAACCCCAACTACACGTAGCCCCGCGTGCCCAGAACCCCAACTATCCGCACGTACCCCCACGTGCCCAGAACCCCAACTACACGTAGCCCCGCGTGCCCAGAACCCCAACTATCCGCACGTACCCCCGTGTGCCCAGAACCCCAACTGCACGTACCCCCGCGTGCCCAGAATCCCAACTACACGTAGCCCCGCGTGCCCAGAACCCCAACTATCCGCACGTACCCCCACGTGCCCAGAACCCCAACTACACGTAGCCCCGCGTGCCCAGAACCCCAACTATCCGCACGTACCCCCGTGTGCCCAGAACCCCAACTGCACGTACCCCCGCGTGCCCAGAATCCCAACTACACGTAGCCCCGCGTGCCCAGAACCCCAACTATCCGCACGTACCCCCGTGTGCCCAGAACCCCAACTACACGTAGCCCCGCGTGCCCAGAATCCCAACTACACGTAGCCCCGCGTGCCCAGAACCCCAACTATCCGCATGTACCCCCGTGTGCCCAGAACCCCAACTACACGTAGCCCCGCGTGCCCAGAATCCCAACTACACGTAGCCCCGCGTGCCCAGAACCCCAACTATCCGCATGTACCCCCGTGTGCCCAGAACCCCAACTACACGTAGCCCCGCGTACCCAGAATCCCAACTACACGTACCCCCGTGTGCCCAGAACCCCAACTACACGTAGCCCCGCGTGCCCAGAACCCCAACTATCTGCACGTACCCCCACGTGCCCAGAACCCCAACTACACGTAGCCCCGCGTGCCCAGGACCCCAACTATCCGCACGTACCCCCGCGTGCCCAGAACCCCAACTACACGTAGCCCCGCGTGCCCAGAACCCCAACTATCCGCACGTACCCCCACGTGCCCAGAACCCCAACTACACGTAGCCCCGCGTGCCCAGAACCCCAACTATCCGCACGTACCCCCGTGTGCCCAGAACCCCAACTGCACGTACCCCCGCGTGCCCAGAATCCCAACTACACGTAGCCCCGCGTGCCCAGAACCCCAACTATCCGCACGTACCCCCACGTGCCCAGAACCCCAACTACACGTAGCCCCGCGTGCCCAGAACCCCAACTATCCGCACGTACCCCCGTGTGCCCAGAACCCCAACTGCACGTACCCCCGCGTGCCCAGAATCCCAACTACACGTAGCCCCGCGTGCCCAGAACCCCAACTATCCGCACGTACCCCCGTGTGCCCAGAACCCCAACTACACGTAGCCCCGCGTGCCCAGAATCCCAACTACACGTAGCCCCGCGTGCCCAGAACCCCAACTATCCGCATGTACCCCCGTGTGCCCAGAACCCCAACTACACGTAGCCCCGCGTACCCAGAATCCCAACTACACGTACCCCCGTGTGCCCAGAACCCCAACTACACGTAGCCCCGCGTGCCCAGAACCACAACTATCCGCACGTACCCCCGCGTGCCCAGAACCCCAACTACACGTAGCCCCGCGTGCCCAGAACCCCAACTATCCGCACGTACCCCCGCGTGCCCAGAACCCCAACTGCACGTACCCCCGCGTGCCCAGAACCCCAACTATCCGCACGTACCCCCGTGTACCCAGAACCCCAACTACACGTACCCCCGCGTGCCCAGAACCACAACTACACGTAGCCCCGCGTGCCCAGAACCCCAACTATCCGCACGTACCCCCGCGTGCCCAGAACCCCAACTACACGTACCCCCGCGTGCCCAGAACCCCAATTACACGTAGCCCCGCGTGCCCAGAACCCCAACTATCCGCACGTACCCCCACGTGCCCAGAACCCCAACTACACGTAGCCCCGCGTGCCCAGAACCCCAACTATCCGCACGTACCCCCGTGTGCCCAGAACCCCAACTGCACGTACCCCCGCGTGCCCAGAACCCCAACTATCCGCACGTACCCCCGCGTGCCCAGAACCCCAACTACACGTAGCCCCGCGTGCCCAGAACCCCAACTATCCGCACGTACCCCCACGTGCCCAGAACCCCAACTACACGTAGCCCCGCGTGCCCAGAACCCCAACTATCCGCACGTACCCCCGTGTGCCCAGAACCCCAACTGCACGTACCCCCGCGTGCCCAGAATCCCAACTACACGTAGCCCCGCGTGCCCAGAACCCCAACTATCCGCACGTACCCCTGTGTGCCCAGAACCCCAACTACACGTAGCCCCGCGTGCCCAGAATCCCAACTACACGTAGCCCCGCGTGCCCAGAACCCCAACTATCCGCACGTACCCCCGTGTGCCCAGAACCCCAACTACACGTAGCCCCGCGTGCCCAGAATCCCAACTACACGTACCCCCGTGTGCCCAGAACCCCAACTACACGTAGCCCCGCGTGCCCAGAACCCCAACTATCTGCACGTACCCCCACGTGCCCAGAACCCCAACTACACGTAGCCCCGCGTGCCCAGAACCCCAACTATCCGCACGTACCCCCGTGTGCCCAGAACCCCAACTACACGTAGCCCCGCGTGCCCAGAACCACAACTATCCGCACGTACCCCCGCGTGCCCAGAACCCCAACTACACGTACCCCCGCGTGCCCAGAACCCCAACTATCCGCACGTACCCCCGCGTGCCCAGAACCCCAACTACACGTACCCCCGCGTGCCCAGAACCCCAACTACACGTACCCCCGCGTGCCCAGAACCCCAACTACACGTACCCCCGCGTGCCCAGAACCCCAACTATCTGCACGTACCCCCATGTGCCCGGAACCCCAACTATCCGCACGCACCCCCGTGTGCCCAGAACCCCAACTATCCGCATGTACCCCCATGTGCCCAGGACCCCAACTGCACATACCCCCAGGACCCTAACTATCCGCACGCATCCCCACGTACCCAGGGGTACATGTACCTCGAGTTGAGAGTCACTGGCTTAGAACACACAGGAGCTTTAGTTTCATTCAACTCCAGGGCATTGCAGGGCACGAAGAGGCAGGTGAAAGTCATCGCTAGAGAAATAGTACCGAGACGGGCTCCCTTTCCCTAAAAATGCCGTCACACAATTCTGTAAATGGAGTCGTCTAGCTCCATGAGTCCTGGACCATAAAGTATGCAAATAACTGCCTGTGCTTTTCCTGTCTAGGAGCCATATCAAACAGCTAGCAGCTTTTGGTTAGGAAAAACAATCTTATTGCCCTCCGCTAAAAGAAAAAGAAAAAGAATCTTTTGTTAACTTGCTACTCTGGAATAAATTAGTGCGTGTAGAATATCTGAAAAGCAGGTTTTTATGGAAAATCTCAACCCCCCCACAACATACTAC
This sequence comes from Pelodiscus sinensis, assembly GCF_049634645.1. Lineage (NCBI taxonomy): Eukaryota > Metazoa > Chordata > Testudines > Trionychidae > Pelodiscus > Pelodiscus sinensis. The sequence goes on from NC_134735.1 coordinate 1,039,397, forward strand.
AACAAAACCACAGATGTTTAGGACTTGTCATCTGTCCCTGTGCTGTATGCTATGGCCAGTTGGAACCTCAGACCAGCAGCAACTCAGCTCCATTTGCTCTAGCCAAAGGAGAATCCCTACTAGAGGTGAGCAGTATAGGGTCTGTGATGCACAGCTGTTCCTTTCTCATCCCCATGCACCCACCCATACATCTATGTGAACTGAATGAGGCATGGGATCCAGGGCAAAACTCATATGTAATTAAAGGCTGCATCATAAGGCATATGCACAAAGAGAGGAATTAAGGTTGCATAGGCATCCTTAACTGGCATTTCCTAACTTTAGAGTGCATGACTTTGCCACTTTCATAATGTTATTTTACTGTAGTACTTGTACACACACACACACACACACACACACACGCACACGCACACGCACACACACGCACACACACGCACACACACGCGCACACGCACACTTCTCATTCACTCAAATGCAATGACACAACTCCCCATGATCTTCCAGGACATGGACTTGCCTTGGTTCACATAGATGCAAAGTGAAGGAGTCACAAACTGAGCACTGAGACCAAGGAGAGGGAGAGGGAGAGGGGGAGGGAGGGTCATTGTGTGCTTGTTGCTGCTCCCTGCTTAGCCTGCAAGCCAGAGGCACCCGGGCAGCTCCCTGCAGCTCCCGGAGAGCGGAAGAGGCCGTCTGTGCTGCCATCCAGTGACTGCAGAAACACCCTGGGAGCTCCAGCCCCGGGAATCTGAAATTACCCCCACGCTCCAAGGACTGATCCCTGCAGGCAAACGCCGTATCGCTGGGAAACGAGCAGCATGGCCGGCAGTCCCGGGGGGGATGCTAAAACCCTCCGAGAGCAGGTGCCTCGGCTGGTCCCTCGCTGGATGGCAAGTCTCAGCGGCGAGGGTACGTCTGCATGGCAGCGCGGTGCCGCTCACCCACGGGCGACGTTTGGGCTGGAGCTGGAGCCCAGCTTCTGAAACTCCCCAAGGGGGGCGAGAGCAGGCTCAGACCCCTGGTTCCCCCCAGCAGGAACGTCTCACGACCGTTATGGCCCCACAGCCCGAGCCAGCTGACTCAGGCGCGAGCCTCCGGACCTGCCCACCTGCCTGCCCCCAGCCCGCTCGTCTCCCCTCTTTCAGTCATCAGTAGGAACCGTTTCTGCAGCTCCGCTGCCTGTTGGAGATGCAGGTCAAATGGGCTTACATGCAGCCAGCAGCCCTTCGCCGCCAAACCCTTCTGAGGCCCCACTCTGGGTGACCCGCGAGTTTCGTTTTCACTCGGCACAGGCAGGTTTCGCAGCTGCTGACACAGATTTCAGCAGAGGCCAAAAGAAGTGCGAAGCCAGAAGGGCCACCCAGCACCCCGTTCCATGACCGAGCATTTCCCCGGGCTGCAGGGTGAGCGGAGCATCACCACAGCAGCCTCGCCTGGCAGACGTCCAGAGCGGTGACACTGGTCCTCACGGCCTCAGTTCCCTTTCTCCTGGCCTCAGCTGGAGGATTGTGTCCAGTTCTGGGCACCGCGTTTCAGGAAAGATGTGGAGAAATTGGAGAGGGTCCAGAGAAGAGCAACAAGAATGATGAAAGGTCTAGAGAACAGGAGCTATGGGGGAAGACTGAAAGAACTGGGCTTGTTTAGTCTGGAAAGGAGAAGACTGAGAGGGGACATAAGGGCAGCTTTTAAGTTCCCAAAAAGGTGTTATGAGGAGAGAGAAAAATTGTTCTCCTTGATCTCTGAGGACAGGACAGGAGCAAGGGGCTTAAACTGCAGCAAGGGAGGTTGAGGTTGGACATTAGGAAAAAGTTCCTCTCAGGGTGGTAAAGTGCTGCTATAAATTGCCTCGGGAGGTTGAGGAATCTCCACCACCGGAGCTATTTAAGAGCAGGTTAGACAGGCACCTGGCAGGGATGGTCCAGAGATGGTGCTTGGTCCTGCCGGGAGGGCAGGGGACTGGACTTGACCTTGGAAGGTCCCTTCCCGTTCCAGTGCTCTAGGATTCTAGGAAAGCCGCTTTCAGGGCTGAGCAGAAGCTCCTGGTGCCCGGGAGGCGTTTGAACGCCACAGAAGAGCCCAGTGGCAATGCAGACAGGGAGCGACATTGCGGGAGAAGTGTCTGGTTTGGGAGGAGGTTATGCAGCAAGGAGCCTGGGTGCCCAGGACTCACTGGATGCAAGTGACAACCCATCAGTAGCAGCAACCGCACAAGCTCCCACAGGCACAGAGTCAAACCCAAAGTGGCCTACACTAGAGACACCCCCCAGCAATCCAGTGTGACCGTGGCCCATTGACAGAGTCTGAAACCAACCCAGCCCCCAGCCCTTCTCGGAAGGGTCCGAAATGCTCTTTCCACTTTCAGCTGCCAGAAGCGTGGCCCATGTGAAACACCAGGGAGCTCTGAGATTGCCCGGCCCCTGCACACAGCCATGCAAACCAACAACGTGTGGCAAACAGCAGGGATTTTCGTGTCTGGTCCGTGGTCTCAGGGAGGATGCGCTCCAAGGGCCGTGCTCCACGCCCGCCAGGGAAAGCCAGGATATGCCTGGTGTTGCTCTCATGCGACTGGGCTCCCGTGGAGGCCACCAAATTATGAATCCGTCCAAGCAGCCTGCTTTAGAGGAAGCCTGTAGCTTTGTACCAGAGGACCCTGCTGAGGCCCAGGCTGAGCGTGGAGCCCCATTGGGCTAGGCCCGCAGGCTGGGCCTAGACACGGGCTTCGTACCACGTCGCTGTCAGTCGGGGTACGACCCCCCCAGCGCGTCCCCCGGCTCATTTCCCACCTGCGCGCACGGGAAGCAAGGCCCGGTGCCCACACAGGGCCGCTCGCTTTGCTCCTGGTGGAGCCAGCCAGGGCTCTGGCCCCGGGGCAGGGGTGCCCCAGAAGTGCCCCAGGCCCTAGTGAGCGGCTGCAGCATAAGCCCCAGGGCAGCGCCCTCGCCAGCTGCCGGGCACTTGCCAACACGCACACAGTGAGTTTTCAGGGCCAGGGCTCAGCCCATGAGTGCCTGGGAGCAGGGCCGTCCTCACCCAGATGGGAACGTGCAGCTGCATCGACACCCCGGGTCTGAGTGTCCACCCGCCTGTTCTGTCTCCCTGCCGCCTCCAGACAGGAGCTAGTTCACTTGCAGGTGACAACGCCTGCCAGGGCGACCCCGTGACGGGCCAGTCGAGTGCGAGTGAAGCCAAGGCACGTTCTGGAGCGACTGTGGCAGGCTGGAGGATGGGAGTTTACCATTTGCTTGAAGAACGTTTTGTGAGCGTGTTGCTGATGGTTACACAGCCACAGCCCGAACACAGCATCACTCCCCGCCCTTCCGGGCTGCCCTGTGGCACAGGGGCATCGATTTAATGGTACTATGTAGGACCCCATGAATCCGTGGGACAGCCCAGTTTGGGAGCAAGGGGCGTGTCGTAATCTACGTAAAAGGCCTTGTAAAAGCAGGCTGGTCTCAGGGGTGCTCAGGGTGGAGTAACGCACCGAAGGATCTCTCTACGTCCTCCCCTTCAGCCCCCAGCAGCACGTGGCGCCGAGGCGGGGTCTGTATCGGCCGGATGCCGCGTGGGGTGGCTGCCTTGTCCTGTCGCTCTTTGGCCACATCTGTGGGATCGACACGTTACAGCCGAGGACATTCACGCAGAATGCGAGAGCCCTGCCGGAGCACGTGGGTGAGCGGCGCTCCTGCCCTGCGGGGAGGCTGGCAGGGGATGGGGGCTCCTGGCCTGGCTGGGTTTGGAGCCCCAGAGGGTGGGTTTGAAGGCTGCAGGTCAGTGGCTCAGGACCACGGCACGGCCCTCACCGCACCGTGGCCAGGTCAGTGCCTCTGCTGCTGGGGAAACAGCCCCAAAAGCAGGTCCCGGGGAGGCCAGCAAAGCCACGCAGTGGTGGCCAGAAGCCAGAGTGGAGGTGAGAATCGAGGGGGGAGCGCCCTGCCTCGCTCGAGATGGCGGAGATAAGAGAGGAGGAAACAAGCCCAAAGAGCAACGGCACGTTATCAGCATCCGCCGCTGGGGGGAGGGGAAACTTCGCATTTGTGTCTTTCTGCGACACGGCGCCTCAGAGCTGGGCCTAGATCCTCGGCTGATGCAAACTGGAAGAACCCATTGAAACTGGGACAGCCAGTGAAGTCAGTGGAGCTCTGCTGATTTACACCAGCTGTATATCTGGGCCTGCTTTTATTCCAGGTCTGTGCAGCCCTCAGTCCAATGGAGCCCTGGGGGCGAGGGGTGGTCACTGGGCAGGAATATACGCAAATAATCAACGGACCGATGATAGCCCATGAGGCCCAGACGTGAAACTAACTAAAACCAGAAACCCACTTTGAACTGAGGTGCAAAAACTAGACACGGCTCAGATACAAATGGCGACGGCTCGATTTGATTGTGTAAATTCTTACTAAGCTGAGGAGTTTTTAGTAACACTGAGCATGAATTTTTAATGCAGTCTTTAATCTCAGTAGTGCCACTCCAACCGTCAGCAACTATCATATTTGCTTATTTTTTTGCAACAGAGGATACCATTTTTGATCGTTATCTTAGCTGATGATTATCTGCAACGTGTTCTTCATTCATCCGGAAATCAGGGGTATGACAGTATGTATGGCCACAGCCTCACCGGGGGGGAATCATTTGGCTTCGCTGGTCTCAGTGGTGCTGTGCTCTCCAGACCTGGCCCCCAGACCATGTTCCCAAGAGCAGAAGCAGGCAATGTGAGTATGGAATCGCCCCACCACCCGTCAGCTGGGCTGTAAAAGTCAGACGTCAGACATCTTAAAATGCGCGAGTTCAAAAGATCTTGGGCTTCATATAGATCCAGACACTTTGGCCAACAGCAAAGTGGCTCCGTTTGGGGTTTGTGTCATGCAGATCTGTAATGGCTGCTGAAAAGGGCACGGCTGTATCGATCCAACAGCATCATCTTTTTGGTAAGCAGATGTGTTTATCAAAAACTGAAATCAATAGATCCGCGCGGGCCGCTGACCTCGTGTGCGGGAGGTGAGAGGCAGCACGCTGCTCGGCGCTAGGGACAAAGCAGCTGTGCCGGTCGCCTTTTGAACCCTGGGATGCCAAGTCACCGCGTGGATCGTCCCCACTGCAGCCCCTCAGCAAGTGGCTCAGGGTTACGGTGGCAGCGCTGCTCAGTGGTACTTGGCGATTGCTAGCCCTTCGCTCTGGCTTTTCCCTCCCGAGGTCTCAAGGCAACATTCACACCATTGCCCCCATTCTACAGCTAGAGAAACTGAGGCAGAAAGAGGGGGCGGCCCGGCCCCCATGATTCAATATGGAAGTTAGGGGCTTAAATACCGGTTAGGGTCTGGACTGAAGTGATTCGACCAAGGCGTAGTGCGGCGGCTGCCCTACTCTGGCCAGAAAAGGGTCAAACAGGACGGCGGGAGCCTGTGCAGAGCCTTGGCCAATCAGAGAGGGGCTCAGAAGGAGCCAATCAAAAGGCAGCTTGCTGGGGCAGCCCTGGTTATAAGGAGCTGCTCTGCAGAGCAGTGGGCAGTTGGGGCCTGACCAGGGGGAGCTGGACTGGTTCCCCGAGGAGCACCTCTGCCACCAGAGGGTCTCGGGGTGGGGACCCAGAGTAGTGGTCAGGCCTGGATCTCCCCCTTTTCCCCGACACTACATCTACCACTGAAGCGTGGCCTTGACAGGCTGTGGCTTGCCCCTGAGCTGAGGGGCTAGACGGGGCTATAGGTGGCCATGGCGGCGGGTGCAAGGCTGAGGACTGCTGATACCCCCGGGAGGGAGGCAAGAGGCCGGTGCAGTGGGCAGTCCCGAGGGGCAGTGCCCTGAGGAGGCCACCACGGTCCTGGGAGCCACGCAGGTTCAGAGCCAGAGGGTGGCAAGAGCGCTGTGCAACAATGAGCGAGACGCCGGCCGGAAGGGGGCGCCCTGCCGAGGACTGAGCTAACTCCCAGTGTGACCAGCAGGAGGCGCCGTGGCAGTGAGCCACAAGCCCCGTGACACAGGGTCTCGCAGAAAGTCCGTGGCAGAAGCAGAACCAGAACGTGGCTTCCACACCAGGGCCCTCGCTGTGGACCCCGGGAGCTTCCTTTCTGCAAAGTGTGATGGGACCTGGGGAGGCAGGCTGCAGAGACGGCCTGTGGCCGGCAGAGAGGACCTAGGTGTAGTCCCTTGAGCACCACAGGATCCCTCAGTAGCCTTGAGTGACCCTGAGGGTCCGGAGACCTGATCTCACGGGACTCCTAACGCTACTGCCCTGAAATCCTGCAGCCCTCATGGTATCTGGGCTGAAGTTAAAGGGAAAAGTAGCCCTGATGTATTTCCCCTTTGGGTTTTAGAGAGGGCATGGCTACGCTACAGAGGATTTTTGGGAAAATGGCTGTTTTTTAAAAAAAAAACCCTTCAATTACGTCCACACTGTAATCGCCTTGTTCTGAAATAAATCGAAAGAACAGAGGGGTTTTTCAACATTAGCAATCCCCATTCTACGAGGAAGAAGCCTTTTTTCGGAAGAGCTCTGTTAGAAAAAGGCGCGTGTGGACGGGGAAGAGGGAGTTCTTTCGCAAGAGGTGGCAAGAGGAAAAAGCACGGAGCCCTGGTGGCCACTCTGTCCATAGCAATCACAGCTGACGTGTGGACGCTCTGTCGAAAAAGCAGATCACTTTCTCAATGCGCTTTGGCCGTGTGGACGCTCTCTGTCGGAAAAAGGTTTTTCACGCAGGGGAACGGCGACTTTCCATTTGTTTTCTGTGTCAAGTCTCAGAGGGGCAGCCGTGTTAGTCTGAATCTGCAACGGTGATAAGGAGACCGGTGGCACCTTAGAGACTAACAGATTTATTGGAGCATAAGCTTTCGTGGGCAAAGACCCACTTGGTCAGATGCATGTAGTGGAAATTCCAGAGGCAGGTATAAATAAACAGGCATAAGAAAAGAGCTCCAATCAAGAGTAAGGCTAGAGATAACGAGGTCAGTTCAGTCAGGGAGGATGAGGCCCACTTCTAGCAGCTAGTGCGGAGGTGTGACCACCAAGAGAGGAGAAACTGCTTTTGTAGTTAGCCAGCCATTCACAGTCTTTGTTTAATCCTAAGCTGATGGTGTCAAATTTGCAGATGAACTGTAGCTCAGCAGTTTTTCTTTGAAGTCTGTTCTTGAAGTTTTTGTGTTGCAGGATGGCTACCTTTAGATCTGCTACGGTGTGTCCAGGGAGATGGAAGTGTTCTCCTACAGGGTTTTGTATATTGCCATTCAGAGTTTGGTTTCTGTTTCTGGTTTGGGAAAGGGCTTGGCTTTTCTTCCGCTTTGTTTGTGAGCCTGCGCTGCATGAGAACAAGTGTGGGCTGCAGTTTGCTATCAGGGAGCCTTTGAAGTGGCTAGAAAAATGAGCATTATCCCCGCAGCCTGTGGGCAGAGGTAGATTCGGAGACTTTTTCCACCATTAAAAAAGAAAAGTCACACCCGCCCACACTCTACCTACATGCTGGTTTCACTGTGGACCTGGCTCAGGCTGGAGGAAAGCAGCAGGGGCGACAGCACCCCACACGGGATCCACTCCTGATTAACACAGGTGTAAACGGCGGAGGCGAGTCTGGCTCCTTGAATCTCCTCCTTCTGCCTGATGGCATTCACCCGTGTGCCACACCCAGTGCACCCCGTGGTGCGGTGCTTAGCCTGCCCGGGTGTGAATTTGCCACAAGGAGCTCCCGGAGGGAGCTGGAGTCCTGCTTTTCGTCAGCAGTTGCTGCAGTTCGCAGGGCAGCTCGGCTGCCTGGCGGCTTCCAGAGCACACGTGTTCAGGCTGTTTTATGGCCCCATTCTCTTCCCGTTTGCACCAGCACATCACCCGTGGGGTCACTCCTAGGAGAGAGAAGAATCAAGCCTAGAGGCCAACTAGTACTGGCAGATTCTCAAGGGATTTAGGCACCTATCTCCCATTGATTTAATTGAGAATTAGGCTCCTAAATACCTCTTGGCAGCTGGGGCACATCTCCCTAAGCAGTTATATCGTGCTCATCCTTGTGGCCTCCGATTGCCTCGTTTGCAGGGCCCGGCAAAGCAGCTAAGCGCCTACATAGCTTCAGGTGCTCTAGCACTGAGTGTAACGGAAGCTCTTCCGGGGTGATTTCTCGCCCTTTCGTCATGGGGCCAGCGATGGTGGGTGCAACACAGGGATACAATTGAGATGAGTTGTAGGGGGTGGGTCATGTGAGGTGTCATTGGACAGATTATGATTTGCTCAATGCGATTACTCATCTGTGGGGGGCAGCCTGTGGTCTGTGGGCCACGTTCCCTGTGTAGCCCGCGAGATTTCATTTACCATTGCCCATGTGTGAAATTCCGCTGGCGTCCACCTGTGGAGGGATTTCCCACGGCTATCACTACAGTGACATGCAGGTGAAACCAGGGCAGGTGCAGGGAGGTGGGTGCTGATTGCACACAGCACTGATGGTGAGAGGTGGGTGCTCCCTCTGCAGCCAATCATGGCGCTGCGACAAATTCTCGCAAATTCTAGATATTACAAGCCCAGGGAGCAGAACTGCCCTGTGCCGGGCACTCGTGCAGCCACGGAGACGAGGGAGGCCACTCACACGGCCACTCGCCAGCCCAGGGCCGCCCTGTATGTCGCACGTTATGACTAGGGGTCTGTATTTCGACCGGAGAACTCTGCCTGTCAGCCCGTCAGGTACAGCAACGAGGAAGCTGGAGACGGCTGCTGGCCAGCGAGCGGGGACACTGGCCTGTCAAATAGCTTAACCTTCCTGAGGGCATTTGGGCCAGGCTGTACACCACACACCGCACGGCCGCGTGGCCGGCCCGGAGCCCTCGGGGCACGTCAGTCGCCTTCCACAAACTGTCTGGGAGCCACGCTTGGAAGCGAAGGGCTCCTGCCGCAGGCTAACGCTCTCAGGCTGGGAATGGCGTTGCCATGGGGTGCTCGTTGCCCGCCACGGAGCCAACTCCTGGAGCCCCGGAGGACGACGGCTGAAGTGGGAGCCGGGCCGGGCCAATGGGCTCCGAAGCTGTAAAACAAGAGCAGCTGGTCCCTTCAGAACATGTCGCCGGCTCGCAGCATCCGCCAGGGTGAGACTCTGCTTATTCATCTCCTCTTTGTCTAGTGTTGCAGACTCCGTTCCCCAGTAACCCTGCTGTGATCTGTCTGCTCCGGGTCGCTCTGCGGCACTTGGAGCCAAAGCCCGTCTGTGACCCAGCCCAGTGAGGGGCCGTGATGTGTCCAGGCACCAGAGCTCAAGGGGCAAAGGCTGCTGCATCCCCCCACGTGGGGGGGGGGGACTTGAGGAACTTACATGGTAGAGTTCCCCGTGCAGCGCAAGGAGGTTTCCTTTGGGGGTTGAGAAAGGGGGGGGGCTGGGGAACTGGGAGCAACGTGGGCTGCAGCCGCTCTCCTGTGGTGCATGCGGAGGCTGGCCAGACGGCCTGCGTGGAACTGCAGCCGGGGTGTCGCGAGCTGCGTGGAGGCTGGGGGAAGGGTACGATGGGGAGCGGGTCTGCAGCTTGCGCAGCTGTGACAGAGAGGGGGAGCCCAGGGTGGCGGTCAGAGGGCTCCGTGGTACCCCAAAAGAAACCTTTCACTGGGTTTTCCCCTCAAAGCCCCAACTCCTGGAGTCAGGCTCTTGCGCTTGCGGCTGGGGAGGAAAGACTGAAGACACAGCCCTGAAGCTCACAGAGCAGGCCAGTCCAAAGGGCACCAGCACAGGACCGTGATGGGGCAGTATTTTGGAGGGAAACCCAGCACGTGGGTTTTTAACAGTTGAGGATGGAGCCGCCAGGAGCTGTCAAACTGGCCTGCAGGGCTTTGAACATCTCATTCCACATGCTTAAAATGAAGCAGATGTCTATGTGTTTTGCTAGATCCGGGCTCAAGACGGCGGCAGGATTAGATTGGCGTTTGGCTTAAGGAACCCTCTTACTCAGCTGCAAATCTAAACGATAGGGTTCTCTCCTGAGAACAGAATTACACCCTTTTGGCATTCAAGTTCTATTTGGCTCTAGCAAAATACGAGTCCCTGGCTAACGCATCTTTTGTATTCCTATTGCTATTTTAAGTTCCTTGGCTTTCTTAGAGGCATGGCAGATTTCAAACAAAGGGTTTCATAAGCTTCTGTTACACAGGGTATACACCTTGGTGTATTTATATTAAACACAAAGGAAACATGGTTTGTGGAACTCTGTAATTTTATACGTCTCTTTATAAATAATTAATTTTTAGGTTTCAAAACATCATTGGATTTGCCCCTCCATTTAGGATTTAGATTCAAAATTAGGGTTATTACCTGACATTTACAGACCTTGTTACCATCAAGCTGCTTTACAAATAATATCACTAACAGAACGGGCTGACATTTTTAAATCAAACCATTTTTTTTCCAATGAAAAATAGCTCATTTGACCAAAATGGAAACTTTCATTTTGTCTGAAATTTTCCGAGGTTCATTTTTTTAACAAAATTGCTCCCATTTTGCTGTTAGATGTTCCAGTTCTCAGTGAAGTTTTTCATTTTTGAAAAAAGTTTGTACTGAAAAAAAAAACTGGGTTTGTGTTTTCCTCACCAAGAAATGTGTTTTTTTTTTTAAAAAAAATAAAGTTTCTCATGGAAAAAAAAACCTGACTTTTTCACCCAGCTGCACAAATCAGTCTGCTAATTAATTAATCTATTTACTAATCCACTTAGCACTTGCTTGTGAGAGCAATATTAACCCCCATGCTACAGATGGGGAAACTGAGGCTCGGAGCCTGCAAGACAGTGTCCCAGAGTGAATCAGTTTCAGGGCCAGTGTTGGGATCCAGGAGAGCCTATAATAGCCCGTGTTTGAAAGCCTCAGGCTGGTGCAGTGCAGGCTGGGACTTTTCCACGGGCTGTAGACTGACAAAGTCCCCTACAATCCGCTTGCTGGCAAATGGCTCAGCTGGGCTCTGTGAGAAGCCGGGGGGCCATTTGCTGCGCCTCGTGTGACCCACCACCTTGTATCAAGGAGACTTTCCATGGGAGGGGGCACTGCCGCTGGGCTTGTCTTTTCGAGGGAACATTGTTAAATACTTTCGTAAACCGCCTCCTATTAAAAAAATTCCCTTTTGGTTTCCTCTCAGTCGAGATAGGGGCGCTTCGGTTTTCCGCGCATTCCCCTCTAACTACACCCGTGTTAGTGGAACATTTAATAAGCATGCGTCTCTCGGAGGAATGTGTAGCTGATGGGTTGCAAGGACCAGCCGTTACTTAAAGAGACGGGATCTTTTTTTCTAAAACATCCAGGAAACCCACACAGCGTACAACAAAGACTGTCATTGGACTTTTGTATTTCCTCACACTGGGGCCGGTTCCATGTACAGTTTTACTGGGAGCACAGGAGTTACCACGCCACAAAGAGACAAGCGGCCAATCTAGTTTGGTAGCTTGACTCCGACTCCAATTCTGACCAAGAAGGTGTAAACCCCACAAGCGGAGTTCAGAATCTGGTCCACTAACCCTAAATTATTTCTAATTTCTCTGGGGCAAAGGAGATCTGGCTCTGGACTACTGGGCTTAGTTGAACTGTATTATGTCATGAGAAGGCAACTTCTTGCAAGAAATAATTTCAAATCCTGAGGCATGTAGGAGATTAACCGCGTCATCTGTGCCCTTGTTAACGTACCTGCAGATTCTATTCCCCGTCAAAAATGGAATGTTAATTTCACAGGATTAAAGACATTTGCCATAATCACATCCTGCAGCAGCAAGTTCCACAGATTAAATTATACAGTCACTTGGGTTTTACAACATCCAAATGTATCAACTTTTCATTCCATCCAGTGCTTGGTCTCTGCTGCATGGTGGGGAAGCAGAAGTGCCTAGTGGGCAGAGCAGAGGGCTCATTGTCAGAACTCTGAGGTTCTGATCTTCGCTCTGCCACTGACTGAGTTGCAGAAGGACCTCCCTGCTTAACTTGCACCTCCCAGAGAAGGAAGGGAATCCCCACCTCCCCATGAATTTGTGTTTCCCACAATCTGCAGGGCACCGAAGCGCACCAATCCACTTTCCCCACGTCAGTCACTCTTCAAAGCTCATCCCTGCCTCTGGAGTCCGAGCACCTTTCGGCCACCGGCCCAGCGAGCTCCAGTCCTGGCCAGCCCCAGAATCCTCTGCTCAGGGCAGGTTCCGACAATCCTGCCAGCCCGGCAGCTGGAGAAATCCTGGGGACAAGGGGCCCATAGTGCTACACACCAGGCTTCTGGGCAAGCTGCTTCAGGCTGAGTTCTGTTGGGACTGGACCCCATGGGACATTGGGGGAGGGTGTTTTGCTCTCTCAGGCTTCCTGCTTCACAGCAAACCTCCACCTGTGAGTTACTGGGCTGAGTCCAGGGACACCAGGGCTACGTCTAGACTGGCAGGATTTTCCGGAAATGCTTTTCACAGAAAAGTTTTCCGTTAAAGCATTAGCGGAACAGAGCGTCTAGATTGGCAGGACACTTTTGTACAAAAGCACTTTTTGCGGAAAAGCGTCCGTGCCAATCTAGACGCGTTTTTGCGCAAAACAAATCTGAGCTGTCTACACCGACCCTTTTGCGCAAAAGTTTTGTGCAAAAGGGACATTTGCCCGAACGGGAGCAGCAGAGTATTTCTGCAAGAAGCACTGATTTCAGACAGTAGGAAGTCAGTGCTTTTCTGGAAATTCAAGCGGCCAGCGTAGACAGCTGGCAAGTTTTTCTGGAAAAGCGGCTGATTTTCCGGAAAAACTGGCCAGTCTAGACCCAGCCCAGGGGATTATGACTAGCTGTCTACCCCAGGTCCCTTCTTACTCTCTGAGCCCAGGAACCCTGAAGAAGGCACAAGAAGCCACGGAGTGGCCAGCGTCGGCCACACGGAGCAAAGTTCTCTCTACAGCCGCGCTCTGCGTCCCAGGTACCCCTCCACGGCTGGAAGCCAAAGCAGAAATGCGCCAGCCAGTATTTGTCTTTTACAAGGCAAAGCTTCCAGTTCCCCCCCCAGACGGGATTTCATTTGGCCCTTTCACAACAGGGTATCAGGCCCGTCATCTGGTTTCCAACTCTGCTTTCCTTGCTGTCCCAGGAAAATCACTTGGTTATGGTCCATCTTTATTGAGACCAGATTCCTCTCTTGGCCCACGATAAAATAACGGAAGGGCGAGCTAACAACAAGCCTCACCGCTGAGCCTGAAAGGTCACCTCACACGAACGGTTTGTTCCAAGGCGGCTTTTCGTTATTTCAAACTCACCAGCACTTTTTCACTCGGAGGAGGGGTGCCTTTTACTTAACTGCGGGTGCGGAGCGTGTGTCCCTAGGCAAAAAGCCGCTTGATGCCTTTCAGCTGTGTTGGATGGGGTATCAATTAGAATCTGTGGCAGCTAATTAGGTTGCTGGGCGGGTGCCAGTTAATGATTTTGTGTTTTAATCGGCCAGTCACAAATCAGGGGCGAGATGCTACAGAGGCAGTTGCTGGAGAAAACCCTAAAATAGACAGAAACTGCTGCCATCCGAGAGCGGCGGGTTAGTTTGTCCCCCGCATCTGTGTGACTAGCATCTTTTGCAGGGCATGCCGACGCCTCTCTCCCATTGAAATCCCTGGGGGCTAGGCTCTTCAATACCTTTGGGGGTTCGGGCCTTAATCTTTCTGTGCCTCGATTTCCCATCTATAAAATAGGAAGAGTGTCACTGTCTGACCTCGCAGGGGTGTTGTGAGGCTACGTTAACTGACACCTGTGAAACTCTCAGATACCACAGAGATCGTAGGCCTAGAAACAGATCAAAGTCCTTCATGTATCCCCTAGAATATCGCCCCATCAATGTACTGCCCCCATGAGCTAGAGGGGGACAGTCCTAGCCATAAGAAAATGCATCTATAAGAACTAGAGGTCACCAAATGTAATTAATAGGCAGCAGGTTTAAAACAAACAAAAGGAAATTTTTCTTCATGCAGCGTACAATCAACCTGTGGAACTCCTTGCCAAAGGATGTTGTCAAGACCAGGACGTTAACAGGGTTAAAAAAGAGAGAGATAAATTCATGGAGGTTAGGTCCATCCATGGCTTTTATCTAGGATGGGTAGGGATAGTATTTCTAGCCTCTAACAGGGGCTGGAAATGGATGATAGGGGAGGGACCACAAGATGATTCCCTGTTCTGTTCACTCTCTCTGGGGCATCCGGCGCTGGCCGCGCTCGGCAGACAGGACACTGGGCTACATGGACCTTTGATTTGACCCAGTGTGGCCGTTCTTACACTCCTCCTCCATCCCATCGTTGGTGCTACTGTGTCAGTGAAACTCCAGCTGTTCTTTTGTCCTGGGGGTGGGCAGCTGGGCCAAATCTGAGCAGTGCGGGGCCGTGTGGATGCAGAATGGGGAGCAGAGAGAGCACGGAGCCAGGGAGTGGCCAGGAAGGTCCCAGCATTCGAGGGGCTGGGGGAGAGTTGTGGGGTGCAGGGTGAGTGGGGAGCATGGGGGGCTTATGGGGTGAGGCTGGGGGATGCTGAGGGCAGCAGGGTTGTGTGTGGAGATTGTCAGGCTAAGTGGAGCCTGGTGGAGTGAGGGGCATTCGGGGGTGTGGACTGAAGGGACGTTCTTGCCGCTGTATGGGGACCCTCATTACATAGTGCATGGGGCCCCAAAATTCTTTCATCGGGGCTGGTGTATTATTGCCCCAGGTTCACAGAGGGGAAACTGAGGCACGGCACTTGTCAGTGACATGTCCAAAGAGACATGGGATGTTCGCAGCAGAGCCAAGGATCCGAGCCAGCGCGTGAGCCCTCGTCACTGAGCCACCAGGCTTCCAGGGCTTTCAAGCTAGCGACTGCACCCAGCACCAGGGAGGGAAACACCTGCGACAAGGAAAGGCTCCATTCATGTACACGGCTACCTGCACCAGGCCGAGAGCCAGGGGCTCAACCCCCGGGGCCGCTCTGCACGGAAAGAAACCGCATCCCCTTCGGCCCTTGGCCGACGCGCTGGCCCCTCAGCGCACTCGGTGTCACCCGCACATCGGGCCGGGGGGTCCTCAAAAACCAGAAGCCCTTCTGCACTCAGAGTTTCCAGCTGTGGGGCGCTAGGACTTGGCCGCCGCCTTTCGATTCGCGATCCCAATGCAAGGCCCAGAGGCGCTTCACCCGACCGAGCAACTAGAAATCTGGCTCCTGGAGTGCAGAAAGAAGCAAACCCACCCAGCCCCAAACAAAGCACTTTGCCATGAACTTGGAGTGGAAAGAAAACTCTGTGGAAACTGTACGTGGCGTAAAATCGCCTCTCGCTTGGGAGCTCTTGGGAAGCAACAGGCTTTTCTGTGGGCATGTGCGATCCTGCATTACACCAAACAGATCCAACCCCAGTACACACGACCCCTTGCAAACAAATACCTTTGCAAAGGCACTACCCTGGAAGAAGACAGAGCACAATAGACAGGAAGCTGCTCCCTTAACAGCAGGCCTGGAAAGGCCGTTTTTCCCCTGCAACTCTTGGGTCAACGTTGATTTCACCAAATACACACCAATGGGGAAAGATTTCCATTGACAGCAAGCGAGAGGCGCAGGCAGAGTAAGGACAATGCTGCTGGAGAACTCAACGGGAGTTTCATTTAAGGCTGTTGGCTTTGCATGGTCTGATGTGTGAGGTGACAATGTGTGTTCGGATGGTGATAACCTTTCACTGTGTGACTCTCAACACCTGCGGCCCTGAGAGACCTGCTCTCTGCCTTGCCTTCTGTCTAACCCCCAGAATTTCCCGCAACCGGGAGTATTTAAATCAATAAAGATTGAAAAAAGTGCATAAAACCCAACATCGCGAGTGTTCCTCAAAAATACAAAGGGAAGAGGCGTGGCAGGACTCCAGGAGAGCCTCCTCCTCATTCGCGAGCTGAAATGGCTGGCCGCAGGCCGCACGCGGTGGGTACATGCACCACGGTTTGGAGCAACGCTCCACACTGAACACGGGGGATGCCATAAAGAGAGGAGTCAATGGAAATACCTTTTCACTGGCGCTCGCACGGCTGACACTGCGCTCCGGATTCCTGGGTCAGACTTGCAAACAGCCCAAGCAGAGCTTGCTCCTGGCTCGCCCAGGCCCAGTCCCTAACGAGCAGGATGCAAAGCAGGTGCTGGGGGGAGAGAGCTGTGTGAATGCAGGGGAGGGAGAGCTCCTAGCTGTGGCTCTGGCTCTGGCTCTGGCTACCCCACACAGTGTCCAGCAGCGTGGATGCCACTGAGCCTAGTGAGGACAGGCTGCCCACGCCAGTGTCCCTTATGCCCCGGGGGCAGCACCGGCTCAAGCTGAGCGTGTGCCTGGCCTCAGAGCTTTGCTTGCAGGAGCTGCAATCAGCCAGAAGCACCCCCCCCCCCAAAGGCTACGCCCTGTGCCCCGAGCCAGGCCAGCACACCCAGCGGGCTGCAAGCACAGGACGGCTGTGGGCAGCGTAAGGGCCCAGAGATTCCAGGAGGGTTTCTTGGGGCAGCAGGGAGAGCAGAGTGTGGCTCTGGACATGGAGGCAGCCTGCTCTTGGGTCAGGCAGGGCAGGACTCCTGGGTCTGAGTCTCTTGCAACCTTCCCCAGTGACTGTGGGCATGGCCAGCGGCGCTAAACCTGCTTTGTAGGGAGGGATGGGGCTCAGTTAACCCCACGACTCCAGGAGAGTTTGGCTGTTAAACAGCAGCTAGTCCTTGTCCACATTGACTGGCCATTGTGTGTGCAACCCCGAGCCCCCACGAGACTGTTACAGCCTCATTTCTCAAGAAGATCAGCCCTTAATCTCGGTGCCTCAGTTTCTTCACCTTTCAAATGGGGATAAAGATCCAGCTAAGATTTGGAGGTGTTGAGACGCTCTGTAGGTGGGGGAGAGAATAGCTCTATAATGAGGCCCCGGAGCTGGCTGGGAGAGAGGCAGCGCAGCTTAATGGATAGCGCAGCACACTAGGAGTCCGGATGCTGTTGCTACATCTTGTGTGTGTGACCTTGGGCAAGCCACTTTCTCCCATACTCTGTCTGTCTTGCCTATCTAGCTTTGCCCCTCACCTGTGTGTACACAGCAGGGTCCTGCTCCCTCTGCAGCACAGAGAACAGATACTACCTGTAGTTCATTGCTAGTCACTGGCCCCATGACTAGTTTCTCCGGCACAAACTCTTTGTGATTTGAAGGGAGAGATCTTTATTAGCCAATTACTGAGTTACGTGGTTTTCTCTAGGAAGAGCAGATTCAAACCAGAAGGGCTAATGATTTAAAGACTGGCGGTGAAATTAATTAGACGGGTTTCTAATGTGGTGTTTTCATTCCCATTCATGGAACAGGGACACTCCTTTTACTTTTGCTAAACAAAACAGCCCTGCCTTGTTTCTGTGTGTGAGGACGGGGGTATGGTTTCCCCTTTCTTTGCCGTCAGAAGTTTCTCTTGATCACATCTGGGGCAAATCTGCCGCTAATCTCAAACTGACAGCAGAAAATGGGATGGAAAAATGGAATGGCTGAAAATGTGATCCAGTGACTGATAGCACATGTGGGGCCTGAGGAAAAGAACTGAACGTTACAGGGACAATGACAATGAGTTTTAAGCTCCACATTTAAGTTCTTCTAAGATCTTATCTACACTCCAAAGTTAGATCAATGTTAGTCACCTTCATCCACCTGTTTCTACCTGTTTGTGTAACCCACACACCTTCTGGGTGGTGCACTCTCCTGTCTCCATGAGGTCCAACCAGTTCTGAAGCACTAGGCGGCTACTGCCATAGCCAACTAGCCACGCTCAACGGGCCAAACAGCCACATGTGGCTAGTGGCTCACATGTTGGACACCAGGATCTTACAGAGAGAATAATGAGGTTGCTCTACAGTCTTAGCTAACAGCCAGCTGTGTTGTAGCTCCTACAGCGGAGTCTCATGCACTAAGCTTCCGAGTCCGCAGGTTTGATTCCACCCCCGGACGATTGGTGCCTGCCGGCGTTCCTGCTACACTCACGCTTGTCTCGGGCCAACGCAAGCGTGACGTTGTAAAGCCGCTGCTGCAAGAACAGAACCGTGACTGACCTAAGTCCATGCCACATGAGCGTACGTGCTGCATGACCTGTATTGAGCCTAACAGGCCCCCAGCAGCTGTCCCACAACCCCCCCCCCCCATTCCCTGAGCTGGTCACAGTTTGAACTCCAGAGATCAGAAGCCACCTTGCCCCCACCTCTGAAAACGCCCCTGGGGGTTTTCCTGATCGCCCCTGTGGAGAACACATGGAGCAGCCATTAAAGTGCTTCAGAGCCTGGCTCCACATTGGGCTTCTGTATTGTGTGGCCGAGTGGGCTGGTGCCAGAACTGGGATCAGACGCGGAGGGCTGGAAGAGACCTCGGGTCAGTGAGCCACCAGCGTGGGATGCAGATGCCACCACGGTTTGGGAACGTTGCAGCTGCTAATTCATTCTCCGTGCCCTGCCTGTGGCCGGGCAGCAGGGTTGACAGCCACCATGGGCCCGGGCCCGGGAGCAGTGGGCGGGGACAGCTCCATGCTCCCAGAAGGGGCGGAGCCTTGGCAGAAGGGGTGGGGCTCTCAAAGCCGCCCAGAGTGGTGCCCAGAGCTGCTTCCGTGGGGCTTCGAAGGGCTTCGAAGGGCCTGGAGCACGGAGATTTCCCGCTGACTAGTTGCAATCAAGGAGCGCGTGATCACCGCTCGCTTCTTGCGCTCATTGCAGGGCCCATGGCGTCCCCTGCCAGGGCGTCCCAGGCATGGCTGCGAGCACAAATCGTTACACCCTGCACAATTGCTCCCGCCGGAGTTCTACCCAAGATCAACCTGGCCCCTTCCCGGGAACTTGGAGAGCGCCCAATCTGGAGGGCTCTGCTCATGGTCTGCTCAGGCCTCACACAAAAGCCAAGCAGGACCTAAAGGTTTACCCCCTCGGCCGGAACGCCGGCGTTACCCCTTTCAGAGCGACTTAGCAGGGATTATCTGGGTGGCAGGCAATTGTTCAAGGAGTGATTGCCAATCCAAGCCACACAAATGCATAAAGGAGGGATTAAACCAGCTGACTTTTGTAAATGCCAGAGCTTTTGTTCCCGGTGGTCTGGTGCCTGGTGTGCTTCATGGAAAGGCAAGAGCAAGCCAAAAATAACTGCAGCTCATTACAGCTCCTAACCAAATGCACACGGAGCCGCACTCGCGGGGCTAGGTCTCCAGGGCGTGGCGGGGGCATTGTCAGCCGCGCCCGGGAAGGGAGCAGCTCGGAACTGCCCCCATTTGGCACAATCGTGACACAAGCTGTGGAGGGTTATCACCCTCTGTACCAAGGTTCTGGGCCTCGCTGGGTGGCCCTGGCTCCCAGCACTCCAGGCCCTGTTCCTTGGCAATGCATCAAGCTACAGAGACTTCCTTCCTGGGTGTCTGCAGCAGCCCCCCTCCCCTCGGGCATACAAGGGACAGATTCGCGTCGGGGCCACATGGCGAGCTCTCATCCCAGTCAGCCAGGAGACGCACAGTCCCTGGCCTTGAGCACACGCTGCTCCCAGAATTCGCTGCTGCTTGGCCAGTCCATGAAGACCAGTCCAAGCGCTGGGGCTAACCAGGCCACTCGGGTGAATATAAGAATCGATTTATTTGTACAGTAAGAAAGCCAGCGACATGCCCTTGTATTGAAACCACGTCCAGCAGCACTAACGGGGTCTTGAGTCCAGAGTCGGGAGTGCCCAGGCTCTTGCGCTGTTCGTGCAAGGAGCCAAACACACCCCACTGGCCACAGCGCTGCTAAGATGGGGACATGGACCTCGACAGCCCATTCGCCAGGCCCTAGCTCATCGGGGCACCCCAATCTGAGACCACACTGGCATTCTGGCGAAAGCCGCCTCCCCAGGGACGTGCAAGGCACCACTGGCCCCTCCTGCCTGCCCCATTCACTGCATCCAGACCCCTCCACGTTCCAGGTGGGACTGTGGAAGGTGGCGTTGGCCCCTCTTCACACCGAGGGGAGACAAACGTGGCAGTCGCCGCTGGAGAGCAGCGTCTAATCCTACTGCCGCAAGGTCGCAGCGTTTCCAATCAAACAACTTTCAGTTTGAGTGTGATGCGTCTGCCTCGCGACCTTGTCTCCCGTGTGAGAGCAAACACCCTGCCCAGGCCAGGACTTTCCCACCCACGGCGAGAACCACTTGGCTGGGGGGCGTTCAGAAGAACACCAGGCATCTTGCTGCGGTGGGAATGAAAGGACAAACTCTAGTGAGAAAGGCCTCCCCTGAAGCCAATGGACTCGCCCGAAGGGATGAGAACGAAGAACCGGCCCAAAGTGTTTCTTTCAACTTAGGAAAGAAATTCCGGCCTCGCGTCCCCCCCTCACTTCTCTGACTGGCCAACGCGCTCAGCTGTTTGCTTGCTTTTGCAGTTGTGATAAGCAAGCTTGCAAACCACACACACCACGCGTGGGAGCAGCGCTCGGGAAATCCAGCCTCATCCTTCCAGTGCAGAAATGACCCTGTGAAAAGCATCAGGGGCACTGGCATGGGGGCTGTGGCTCCCGTCTAGGGAAACTTCCCTTTCGTGTGACACTCGGGGCTTTCTTTACTTGGGGCAGAAGATCTCATGCTGTGGCACACAAGGCTCCGCTCCAGTGGGCCTTGGAGGAAACATGAGGCTTAAGTGGCAAAGAGGCCTTACAGGCCACATGATCTTTGGCAAAGTCACTTGTTGGGACCTGATTTTCAGAGATATTGAACCACTGCACCTCCCACTGAAGTCAGCCAGAGCCAGTCTCCTGTCACGGTACCTCAGCTTGCTCATCTTTGAAATGGGCATAACAATTTTGTGACAGTTCTCGCTGCCATGCTTTATGAAGTTGGCTTGTGAATATAGATGTGCATGACTTGAAGATGCTTTAAACAAAATACCTCACGCAACCTATCCATTTTAATGTCACGGGCTGCTGGATCTGTGTATCTTGTTTGGGTGCATGTATCCTTCTTGTATGTAAACTTAGAAATATGAAGTATGAGACTGTGGTTTTGAATGTGCTAATGAGAGCCACTACTGGTGTCCGCCCATGCACCCTGGAAGCCTTAACAACGGGTGATCAACTTAACCACTTATAAACAGCTTTGTTTGTCTAAACACCTGAAAGTCTAAAGGTGATTGGACTAGTAAGACATGTGATCCTACCACCTGGTACCGGAATTCCATTTTCACCCATGTAGTTTTCCATGGATGGGGAAATGTAAAACAAAAGATTCCCATCCTGGGGAGAGGACTTAGCAATGGAAAGCTGTCGGGTCTTTGTCTTTGGCTGATCTGGGAAATCCTGGAAAGATACAAAGGGACGGGGACCCAGTTCAAGATAAAAGAGGTTGGCTCTGGCTTGGAGTTTATGCCTAGAACAAGAACAGCTCTTTAGGGTAAGAATCTGCCTGCAATAAGTATTTTAGTGAATTAGAACCAACTATGCATTTTCTTTTCATTTCAACTTAGTAACTGACTTTGATCTGTCTGCTGCAGCCACTTAACGCCTACTATTTGTACTTAACAAAAACACTTTTGTTTATTGTCAGACCCAGCGCAAATCATTGTTACATGGGGGAATGACTAGTGCGCATCTCTCTCTTTCACTGATAGAAGGCAAACGATCTCATGAGCTTTCCTTGTGTAAAACTTTTACACGGAGAAGGACGGATTTATTTGGGTTTGGATCCCTTTTGAGGGTTGGTTTCCTGGGTGATGAGCCCTAGAACTGCGTCTCTCCAGCGCTGATGTGGTTCAGTGTCTGCATTGCTCTTCAGGGGGGTGGTAACCCCCACTCTGTGCCTTGTCTGGAATCTGGCCCAGCAGGACAGTAGGGTGGGGAGCCCCTGAGAGCAAGAAGGTGGGTTCAGTGACAATCAGCACACTGAGGAACTCTCTGCCTCAAACCCTCCTTTGAAACAGGAGGTGCCAGGAGGTATTTCCACTGTAATTCCACAGGGCATCTGAGGAATAGATGCCCCAAGCTAAAAGGGAATAATTCCCCCTCCCCCCATAGTGGCTCAGTGTCCTTGCCCCTGGGGAGCCAGAAAGTCCATCCCGGCTATTCAAGGAGCTCAAGGAAACAGCTCTTTTCACCCCCGAGCCAACGGGTTAGTGGAACGGTTCAATGGGCTATGCTGGGTGCAGCTGTAACACCCACAGGCCTCTGGCTGTCAGCTCAGGCTGCAGAGCAAACTCCTCTCGCTGCACATGGTCTCCGAGCCACTCCCTGGGACAGGGCACCGTGGGGGAGGGAACACAGTCACACCTACTGACTCAGCAAGAGCATTGGGAGGCGGGGTGCCCTGAGCAGCGGGGTGCTGATGCCAAGCTCACTGTCGGGTGCCAGCGTCCGCCCACCGGAACCGGGGGGGAGGGTCTGAGGCAGGCAGGTGGTGGCCTTGCAAAGCCTGTGCGTTTCTGAGCCCGCACAGACGCTGCCGTCAGCGTGACCCGGCCCTGGGTGCAGGAGGGGAGGATGGTCCAGCCCTAGGGCTCTTCAATCCCTGGATGGGCTGAGGCTTTGGCTCCCCACCCCACCCCGGCCCGTTTGCCAGGGCTGGGGAGAAGCATGTCCAAGGCGGAGGGTGCAGCTAGCGGGGCCCTCGCCTGGCGACAGCACCGCAGCAGGGAGCTCGTGAGGCGCTTAGGGCATAAAAGCTCCCCGAAGGCCCCTGGGGTTGTCAGAGCAGTGGCCCCGCACCCGCCCTGCACGTCCCCCGCTGCCCTGCGCAGCAGTGGCGCTCCTTTACTGGAAAGAGGCCGCGGGGGCCCGGGCGCCTTCCTTTCTCACAGCTTTCTCGGGCCCGGCTCAGAGCTCGGGGAGTGCGTCACTGCTGAGCACCGGCTCCCTCGCGCCGGAAACGCGCTTGTCACGAACACTGGCCCCGCTGGGCGTCAGGTGACTTGCCAGGAAGCCGAGGCCCTGGAAGGAGCTCTGCAGAGAGAAGGGCGCGCAGGGCCAAGTGCAAAGAGCTGAGACTTATCTGCAAAGATCAGCTGTGCAAGGAAACCGCAGAGCAGCACCACAAAGCGGGAGAGTTTGCATGCACCTGGATTCCCCAGGCGCCTGCCGCCCCCCTCGCGCGTCTCTTCCTCTGCCTCGGCTCCCCTTGCAGGGGCGACGGCCAGGCCGCTCGGTTCAGCACCCTGCCCCGGATTTCACACTTCTGCCAGCCCAGCGGCTGTGACCCGCTTTCACTGCTCTCCTCAGGGGCTGGGGCTGGGGGGGAGAGCAGGGAGAGGGGGCAGGGCCGGAGCCTGGCCAGCGGCTAAGCTCCAAATGCACGGTCAATCCACAGCCTTTGGAGTCTATTTAAAGTGCAGACCGTGGGAAACTTCTTCAGACGCGTGCGGTTTCTCTCGGCTGGGGGACTTGTGTCTGTAGCTGCTGCTGAGTGAGTCACAGTCAATGCGAGAGAAGCCGGGGGGGCGGGGGGGAGCAGCCACAGCTATTCGAGCTTCTGCATCTGAGGACACAATCTGCCTCCTCCGACGACCAGGGCTGGATGGGCCAGAGGAGTCCGCCCCACGGCGGGTTTCTCTTCCCCCCCCGTGCCACGCTGGCCGCTCAACGAAAGAAAATCTCGAACTCTAGTGACACGTGGCCTTGCCAGGCCTGGCCCCGCAGACCCCGCCTGCCAGGAGGGCCCACTGAAATCTTCAGGGCGGGGGTGGCCTGGCACCCAGCTACCCACCTGGGGAGCAGAGCCGGCCCGGCCCGGCCGACACCTACCACTGCGGGTTGTGGGTTCGAGCCCTGCCCACCTCGGGAACGTCACTGTCACCACCAGCTGCCCCATTAGGCAGGCCGAATAAGGGGCGCGTGGGGGGAGGGCCAGTTCTCAAGTGGCCTAGGGGTTAGGGCATTGGTTGGGGGCGCCAGGGTTATGGGTTCGAGCCCCGCCCACCCGGGGAGTGTCACCAACAGCTGCCAGTGACATTGCCCTGGCAGGAGACAGTCACCCCAGCAATGTAGTCAAGGCCTTGGTCTGGACACTGCCAGCTCCAGGGAAGAATGGACCCTTACAACAGCGAGGCACAGCCCCTTCCCCCCCCCCCCCCCCCCCAGTGCTGCAGCAAGTGTTCATGCAACAGGGCTAGCACAATGGGTGTTTGTCGTGTGATCACGGCCTCAGCGGCCCAGCCCCATCCCTGGTTAGCCCCCCTCTTGCTCCATGGGGAGAGTCTGCCCTCGTAGCCAGCCATGGCTCCTGCCCCCTCCGTGTCAGCACGGCTGCCTCGTGCCCCCTGCCGTCCCCCGTGAGGGGCAGCGGAAAACCAACCATCTTACCTATGGAACTGGCTCATGGCCCCGAGGGCGTCAGGCCTGAACTGGATCCACATCTAACGCTTCATTCCCTGGGCCACACGTGGACACCTGCAGCCACCCCAGCAGCATTCGTGCACGGGCAACCTGGCTAAATCATCGTTTGCAGACACAGGCCAGGTGCTTGAGTGGCGTAAATCAGGATAACTCCGCTGCCATCAACGGGCCACATCTTCAGCTGGAGTAAATCGGCAGAGCTCCACTGCCAGCGCATGGCTCCACTAGGAAAGGATTTCAAAATAATAACTCTGGAAAGAAGTATTTCGAAACAAGCTTATCCCCCAGGAAAGCAGGAGCTACTGCTTCGAAAGGGCGGACGCTGGGCGTGGCAGGGCGGACTAAAGGACTCCCCGGTGTAGACCAGGGTTCAGTGGGCTAGATCCCCGGCTGGTGCAAATCAGCAGAGCTGTGCTGACGTCAAGGGACCGACGGGCATTCACACCAGCCCCACCTGTGCCGGGCCAGCGTCAGGGGCTCAGCTCCCTGTGCAGACTGCCCCGTGCGAGGGCTCAGAGGTGGTGTCTCCGTTTACACCCTGGTGTACGAAAGCAGCCGCCCCTCTTGCCAGGTGACATGGGAAAGGAGATCTGCCCAGGTGGCATCTTTGCCACAAGCAACTCCGGGGCTCGACCCCCGGCTGGTGTGACCGGACGCAGATCCCTCCTCCCAGGGAGCCCTGCTGCTTTACACCCACTGGAGATCTGGCCCAGGAGGAAGACTTCCCGGGAGGGGGAGCACGTGCCTCTGATGGGCAGCCCCCGGCCCTGCTGCCGTCTGAGTTAACGGCTCCGATGCCGGTACCGGCGAGTTTCGTGTCTGAATTCTCTGGGCAGAGCCTCCGTTGTTGGGAGGCCGCACAGCCCCCCTGCAGGCCACGGAGAGACGCTGATTTACACCCCCAGGATCCCACGACGGCGGCGGCCCCACTGCAGAGACAAGCAGCAAACAGCCCGGAGACGGGGGGACTTTGTTGATTTTTGCTACCTTACGTCACTGGCTCTTCCCCTCTAATGAAACAGGCTTCAAACCACAGGCTTGTACCTTGCGCTGTGAAAAGAGGGGGTGCCAGGCAGGGGGCCCAAGGATTTCATTCACGTGATTAGCCCGAACTGGGACTGAACGGCCGGTTCTTGCCTCTTGGCAAGGGGGGGAGAGGGCGACTGTGGGTGGGAGCCGGGGGAGGGGAGGATCCGGGCACTCGCCAGTGTGATCCTTTTCCTCTCTCTGAGGAGGGGATCAGGAGACGCACTGATGCCTCCGGCCAGGACTCGCCAGCCAGACTTTGCTCCGTTTCCCGGTGGGAGGCAGTGTCCCCCGGCTGCGCGAGAGGTGGGGCTGGAGGGCCGCTGCACCATGGACCCTCTAGGAGTGGGGCAGCTCAGGCGGCCCAGCGGGGGGTCGCTTTGGACAGCTGGCCCAGGGTCACGCGCTGACCCCGTGAGCGCCAGGCAGAGAAGGGTGGCACGGCCTGACTCCACAAAGCGCCAGAAGCCAGAAGAGCTGTGGGCACTGACTGGCCACGGGTCTGAGCTCCCCCCTCCACGGCTCCTGGGGAGCAGCAGTCCAGGGTTTCCAGTAGCCCCCTTCCGGGTACAAAAACCATCCGCTGTCAGGCCAGAAGGGATGGGGGGACCTGCGGGATCACCGGGCCCCTGGGCAATGTGGGGGGGGCAGCTCCATGCTCCCAGAAGGGCGGGGCTGGGGCTGGCAGCCCCTAATGCCACCTGCACGGCGCGGTGCCCCCTCCCCTGCCGGCCAGGCCGCGTGGCACGTGGTTCTGCAGTCACCGTGCCCACGGAAATGCTAAAGGGCCGGGGCTCCAGCTGCCCGTGGCCATGACAGTGGCCGGGAGCCCTGGACCCTTTAGAATCACCAGGCCCCAGGGCACCAGCCCTCTGCCCCCACCCTGTCAGCAGGCCCGAGCATGATGATCCCCTAATCTGCCCTCCTGCCCATCGCAGGCCACCAGCCTGTCACAGACCCGGAACCTCTGGCTGAGACACTGGCGTCCTCAGAGACTCCATCGTGTACCCCAGCGTGACCCTGCACGTGCCCTGTGCCCCGTGCGAGAGGAAGGCAAATCCCCCCCCCCACAGGCTCCCTGCCAATCTGAGCTGGGGGGAAATTTGCTCCTGACCCAAATATGGTGACGTTAGACCCTCATATGCAGGCAAGACCCCCCAGCCAGACGCCTGCGACAGAATTCTCTGGAGTAACTCAGAGCTCGCTGGAGATATGAACTGCTATCCCTCGCAGACCTCTGCGTGCACCGCAGGCACCCCAGCATCCCACCCCCCACAAACGTGCCACGCTCAGTCCGGGAGCCAGGTCTTTCACTCCCTGGGATGTCTCCTTGGTTTGATCTTGCTCCACTCCAGGCTTATCTGAAGACACCTTTTTGCCCAAGGAGCTATAACTTTATTTCTCTCCTGTGACCATCCCTAGAGTGTTAACAAGGACCGAGAAACTAACGTGAATTATTCGTGGAATGCAGCTGTGGCTGGCTCCTACCCACTGCCCCTTCTGATTTAGCTACTGAGTGTCAACCAGCAAAGCCAGGCAAGCAAGCCAATTAAGGACACTGGATGTGTGGAGTGAGGACTCATTTCTAGACCCCAGAGATCCTGGGACAGGTAGGACAGGAGGGAGTTCAAAGGAAGAGTGAGTGACAGTTCGCTTCAGCCTTAAGAAGCATCTTCCCTTCGTCGCAGGGCTGTTTTCTGTGCACACGGGAGGCTGCTCGCTGGAGCAGAGAACTAGACAGCTGCTTATTGGGTCAAAGCCTGGTTCTGCCATGGGCCCAGTGTGTGTCCTTCAGCCAGTCACGTCACCTCTCAGTAGCCTGGACTCTCTCTGGACTCCTGCCCCGTGCAGGACACCGCAACGCTTCCTTACTCAGAGCTTGTCAAGTCTGAGCTAGTCGGAGGGGAGGCACTAGCTAAACCCGTGGTTTCCAACACACTAGCCACTAGCCACACGTGGCTGTTTGGCCGCTTGAGTGTGGCTAGTTTGCTTCAGAACTGGTTGGACAGCACGGAGCTACGCGCACCACACCAGTGCTTGATTCTGCTGGTAAAAGTCTTGGTTCGGTCTTAGGCCAGTCACCCAAGAGCTCGGTCCAGGGCAGTGTTGGAGATCGCCTCACCTTACTATGGCAAGCTCCAAAGGCTGTTTGTTACCTGCCAGCCAGAGACCGGGCAGTGGTCACGGCACACAAACAGCTGTTCAGAGCAACGGTTTTCAACCGTTTGACATTGGTGGACCCCTAAAAAATTTCAGCTGGAGATGCGGGTCCCTTTGGAAATCTACTGTCTGAGCAGACAGCTCAAGTCTGTTCCGTCAGTTTTCAGCCCGTCTTTTGCCAGACCCCTTATTCCCTGGTATTGAGAACATCTTCAGACCAAGCAGCTTCAGAACTCTCTTCTGGCTTCTGGAAGAAGTCCCACCACTGAACCCTAGAACCCTAGAACCGGAAGGAACCTCAAGAGGTCATCGAGTCCAGTCCCCTGTCTTCATGGCACCAAGCTCCACCTGCTAGACCACCTGCTGGAGAGGTCCCGTATATCATGCGCTGGGCAAGCACCTTTATGTTCATCTATTATGCAGAACGGTGCCCAGTGGGCATTTGTGCACTTTGGGCCCACTGGGAACAGGCTATGGACACAAGCTGAGAACACAGAGTAAAGTGCCACTTGCAAGCAGTAGAATAAAAGCTCTGAATTTGATTTGACTGTGACCTTTTCCTCTGTTTTCTGCAACCTCTCATATGAGTAACTGGGAAAAGCAGCAGCAAATGCTGAGCAGGTTCATGCAGAGGTTCACGGCAGCACTCAAAGGCCCAACATGACACCACCTTGAGCTCTTTGTTTTTAGGAGTTTCAGTTACAGAGCAGGGAGCAAGAACACCATTTGACTCAAGACACCGAACAAAGAGGCAGCAGATACCAGTAAGAAATGGAGGGGAATTTGCCTACAAACATTTACATTTCTACTAGTACAATTTGCATCTCCAGAGTTGGTCATTTTGGAGGGCTGGAGGAGGCAGACCTGAGCAGACACACCTCCAGTGGCCTTCCTCTCTGAGGCGGCCAGAAATATATCCGCTCAGATTTGTGCCCACAATCCATTTTACGGGGCAGTTCAGCTGCTTACCTGACATCCCCTCCTAAGGGTGGGTCATATCTCACTTGCCCTCAATTTCTCCTTTGGGCTGCAATAAATAATGTAGCTGGAGTCAATGCACCTCAAGCCAAGCATGGCACAGTCACCACCGGGAGGTCGATAGGAGAAATGCTCCCGTTGATTTCCCTTCCCGCTCGCAACAGTAAGGGGTGCCAGCGCCGACAGGGACACCCTCAGCGTTCAATTTAGTGGCTCTTTACTAGGCCTGCTAAATCGAACCCCAGAAGATCGATCGCCGGAGCGTTGATCTTCCGGTAAGGGGAGACGTGGCCTTAGGCTTCCTCGTGTTACATCTGTAAGTTCCAGTCTAAGGCCTCTAAACAAGCACAGGTGTCAACTGTGATTACTGCACTGTCCCAGGCATGTTCCTTCATTTGCTCCCCGCCCCCTGGCACAGGCTCTCCATCTCCCTGTCTCTGTGCTTCCTCCAAGCCCTTTTCCATTGTCCTATCAAGGCTGTTTCTTCACCTCCCTGAGCCGAGCAGCCAGACCGTGTGCCTGGCCTCGTCTATGATCATCTTCCTTATGAGGGACACCTGCTCTTTATAGTCTGGCACTTCTTCCCAGCATGCCCTGCAGCAGCTTCCACTTCCCAGAAGCCCTCTGGGGACTACATCTCCTTGGTCCATGCTGAATGAGAACGAGGCCACGCTTGACCTATACTGCACAATATGGAAGCAAATCACACCCACAACGGTGG
Source organism: Pelodiscus sinensis (assembly GCF_049634645.1). Classification (NCBI taxonomy): domain Eukaryota; kingdom Metazoa; phylum Chordata; order Testudines; family Trionychidae; genus Pelodiscus; species Pelodiscus sinensis. The sequence goes on from NC_134735.1 coordinate 1,068,526, forward strand.
AGTCCAGGACTCACACTGGCTGAAACTTTACCCCAACACTTCTCCAGCCCCGATCTATTTTCTACACAAGGTAATTTACCAAATTCCCACAGACATTTGCAGGAGACTACATGAAACTGCACTGAGATTTAAGTTTAGAATTCTTATAAGTACGTCCCATATGAATCATTTTACAAACGCTTTGTAAGTGACTCAACCCAGGAAAATCTCAAAACCACATTTCATTCATACCTGGAAGGAACAAGAGTGAGGTTGGGTTTTTTGTTTTAGTTATCAGATTCTGCACTAATATCTGCTCACACATTTCTATCAAAGTACCCAGATTCCCAGATAAGATGAGTGGGTCACTAGCCAGCTCAGTAAACACTGAGAAGGGGAGCTGCCCCAGGAGAAACAAGGGGCAAGTGACATTTTTTGCCAATGGAAAAATCCCTGGTAGGTGGGCGGGCAGAGCTTCGCTCACCGAAATGCTCAAAAGTTTGGAGGCTTCAGCTCTTCCTCCTCGGGACACTGGCAGGCATGCGGAGGTGCCAGGGGCTCGCGCAGTGACTCTCGGTGACCAGCCATGGCCCCTGAGAGGTGCCGGGCTCGGTTTAGGAAGGCGGCAGGCCGGAGCCTGGCATCACAAGGGCAGTGGTGAGCATGGCTGCCTCCCAGCTACTTTGTCTAGGTTCAATTCTCACTCAGCTCCTCCCTTTAAAAGCCACACGACCCACCGGGGCCCGCTGCTGACTGCGCAGGGCCTCCAGCCGCTGATGCTGGATGCCCACAAGCAAAAGCAGCAACCCAGCAAGAGCCTGACTGGTCCTGCTGCCGGGGGACGGGAGTTCAAAGCCGAGGACCAAGCTGCTCTTGGGTCTCATGGCAGCTGCTCCGCAGAAGTTGAGGGGAGCAAGGGGAAGATAATGCCGTCCAGGGCAACTTCCACAAGAACAGGGCGGAAGTGCTGATGCTTGTGTGTGACGTCAACCTGGGAATCCACGGGAAGTGTCGTGTCAACGGGGAGTGGAGGAGGAGCGAATGGGCCGAGGGAAGTGTCAGATCACCTGTCAGCCGTTAGTCACGTGAGAGCGCCGGGTGCTACACCACTCAGTGCACTATCGGCCCTCTGGCGCGCTGGAGAGACTCTGGTTTACCGGGACTTGATTCAGAACTTATCCAAAGATTTCATGTCTCCAATATGCATTAAGTGTGATCTAGATCAGTGGTTCTCAACCTTTTTTTGCTCACGGCCCCCTTCTGAGCCTCGTTTACCTCTGTGGCCCCCTCAGAGCCACAGTCAGTTGGAAGAAAAGGTCCATCATTTACCTACTGTTCCGTTTTTCCCATGTGGCCCCCTAGAGGTAGGGCGTGGCCCCTGGGGAGCCATATGGCCCACGGCTGAGAACCACTGATCTAGAGAGCTAAGGGGAGCTGTGCCCAGTTCTCTCCTTTGCAGACAAGGCGGGTGAGAGGTGCCAAAGGAGAAGGGAAGCTGGACAGGTTTAAACTGCAATCTCGTGAATCTCCGCCGACTGGAAAACGCAGATCCGATGGCCTCATGGAGTGGAGTTTGTCACTAGCGGTGTTGGTAACCTTAAAATGGGTTCACCCCCGTAAGAGCAAATGTCTGGGTTTGCAGTACTGACTGGTGATCCTCCTGCCTGGGTCTTTCAGCAAAGAGCTGGCCGCTCCATGGGCACAGCAGCGTCCCTCGGCACTCAGGCGTCTGACCCGGCGTCCCTGGCCAAAATGACTCTTCCCCGCAACTGTGGCAAAGCTGACGGGGCTGTGGCTGAGTTGCTGCTCGCTGCCCCAGTGGTGGCTGGTGCTGCCCTGACGTAGCGTCTGAAGCTGCGGGGTGAGAAAAGATCCTTAGATCGCTGTTTCGCGTGAGACCCTGGTCCCATGGGAGACGGGACAGGACAGACCAGAGTGCCTGCGTGGTGGTTCACCCCGTGGACATCGGCCTGCCCTCTGGGAGGACCAGCCACCCGCCACCCGCTGCAGAGCAGGGCGTGGAACCTGGGATCCTGCTTTTGCAAGAGGGGAAAGAGCCACCTGCACCACTGAGGAAGTTCAGCCCACCCCAGCCTGGCTGTCCACAGACGTTTTTGAACTTAGCAAGATCTCTGTGGGGACAGAGCTGCAGCCGCACCTGGGCCCCAGAGCGCTGATCTGGCACCAGCGCAGCCGCGGGGACCGACAGGAGACGGCGCAGCGGGATGGGGATCCGCACACAGCAGCCTTAGATGGGTCAGGCGATCCGACATTCAGACCCAGGGTCGGTGCCACCTCCAGGCCTGTCTCTTCCCCACCCTGGAGCTTGTGCCCTGCTTCCCCCTGGTGTGGGGCGGGGCAGGGCGGGAAGGCAGCTGTCCTGGGGCTGTGGGGTGCAGCTCTGTCCCCCCGAAGCTTGTGGCGATGACTTGATCAGCCAGAGCTGCAGGGCCAGCATCAGGGACCGAGCACGGTGATTCTCCCTGCAGCGCTCCGCCACTGGGGGTCACTGTGACGTCCTGTGCCCCAGCGCACTGCTAGGGGGTGCTGTGCTGCCAACAGTGCCCCCTACAGGATAAGATGCAAACCAGCGCCACTGACCCACAGAAAAGCAGCTGGGGACCCCACAAAAGCAAGATGCAAAGGAAAACAAAAACCCAGACTCCACCCTGAAGTGGCCCCTGACTGAGAAGCAGAAGGACCCTCCCCACATCCCCCTCACACCCCAGAGCCAGGCAGCTCCCGTGGCTTGCCTGACTCCCGCCCACGAGGCTCAGCGCTCCTCTCCCCACAGCGGGGCACTGACTCTAGCGCCCCAGCCCCATGGCGGGAGCTGGGGGAGGGGCTGGGGCTGGAGCGCCAGTCGGGACCCCCCCAGCCTTGGGGGCCAGAGCCAGGCAAGCCACGGGGGGCGAGCGGGGCGGATCCAGGGGCCACAAACCCGCACGCCCTCGAGTCCTGCCCGAGTGGAGCAGCTGCCAAAAATGGGGCTTCAGGCTGTTTTGCATCCTCCCCACAGGCCCCACCGCCCCCGCTCCCCACAGCACAAGCCCATTTCCTCGCCTCAGGCGCGGTGGGGGAGGGGCGCCGGCGTCAGCGCACGAGGGGTTTGGGGTTGGGGTTTCTGTTCTGCTCAGACACAACAAAAGCAGCTTCCGGCTCGGGGGAGGGGGTGGGAGACGCCGCCAGACGAGGTGCACAACCCTCACGCACGGAGCTGCTCGGCCCCGGAAAGCAGAAGTCTGCGCCGGGGGGGCGGTGGGTTTGGGTGGCCCTCAGCGCGGTTTCTGGGCCCCCGGCGTCGCCGGTGCGAGCGCAGGGCGGCCAGGCCGTGCGAGACAGGATGCTGCTGAGGGGGGAAGGCACGTGCCCCCGGCGGGCACCACAAGTCACCTGCCGGGCCCGCTGGTGTCACAGTGCCCCCCCGCAGGCGGGACAGGCTGTACCCGAGGGGTTACACTAGCCCTGCCCACGGGCAGTGAAAGGGGCTCCCCGGGGTCCCCGCCGGCGTGGCGAGCCGAGAGCAGCCACGAGGCAGCCCCCCGCCTGCCTTCTGCACCTGCGGGGACCCAGGGATGCTTAGGACCCACTAGCCAGGGAGCCGCTCGGGTGCACTGCCAGCTGGACACGGCCTTGCCCGACCTCCCTCCCTGTTGCCACCGAGCTGGGCGGGTTTTCCCTGGTCCCAGCTGAGCCGTGCCCCGTTCTCTCCCTTGCAGAGGGACGGACTCGGCGTGGACGCGTGCCGGCAGCTGGACCCTGGCCGGCCTCCCGGGGCTCTCCCGGGCTCTTCTCTCGGCCCCGAGCAGCCCAAGCGGCAGAGGAATGGAAGCCCGCAGGCCCTTGGCAGCGGCGGCTCAGGAGCACAGGAAGCAGGGACCCCGGCTCCCCCCCACAGCTGGGGCAGGTGCAGCCGCGCTGGCAGCTCGCAGGGCCGGGGGCCGGGGGCATGTTTGGGGCTGGGACTCTCACATCTCAAACCCTCCTGACCACAGGTGCAGGGTTTGCAAGTGACCTAGATCTGCAGAGAAGCAAAACCCAAATCAGCAGCATCTTTCGGAAAGAAGAAAACAACAAACCCTTTCATGGTTACAGCCAAAACCAGCAGGCGCTCGGGCTGACGCGCCCCCGAGCTCTCCTGCTTCTGTCGCAGGGTCAGAAACTGTCCCAGCCCTCGGCCAGTTCTGCTCCTTCTCGGGCAAGAGGCTCGCAGCTCGCTGCGCCGGGCAGTAGGCTGTTACCCCACGGCGCCCTGGCTGCTGCTGCTACACGCTGTCACTTCCAGGTCCCTATCCGCTCGCCCGACACGCTGCGCGTGGTGTCCAAACAGACCCAGTGACCTCTCCTGGTGCTGCAGGCGCCCGTCCCCCCCAACTCTCAGCCCCAAAGCTGCGGCTGCTTTTTTAAATATTTGATCCGAAGTGACACCCCAGAGCCCCCCAGCAAGTGCAGCGGGGCTGAGAGCGGAACCCGGGTGCCCCGGCGCCCAGCCCCCTGCTACCACTTGCCGAGTTCAGTTGCCCTCTAATCCAAAGCAGCGTCCGAATTAGCCGCCGTCGCGGCCCCTTGCCCGCTGCCCTGGGCCGGCTGTCAACACTCCCTCGGGGACGGGCCGCCGAGGAGCGGGCAGTCTGGGCAATCCTGCGCTGTAGACAGGGGCTGTCCCCAGTGGCAGAGCCCCCTGCCCTAAAAACCCAGCCAGACCCCGACACTGGTCGCTCTGAGCCTGGTCTATCAGCCGGAAAACCAGCCACCTCTGGTAGCCACCGAGAGCCCCGTCGTGGCGCCTTCCCTGTATCTCCCGGGCTGAGCTCCAGTGGGCAGCACCAACGGGCCTGCCCGGGGCCGGGGGGGACGTTCCAGGTTCTCGCCGTCGCGTGGGAGGCCTGCGGAGAGTCAGACGTGCTGAGCGCAGTGGAAGCCGAGATCCCAGAAGCTGCAGGCGGCCCTGGAGCGGCACCGAAGGCTTCTCCGGAGGGGCCGTGAGCATCAGTCTGCCAGGGCGGCAGCCACGTCTGCCACTAGCGCCAGGGACAGGGAGCGTGGCATAGCCAGGCGGGCCGGCAGGAGGGATGCGGGGGCTGAGCCTTGATCCTGATCCCCAGCCAGAGCAGGGTAACCCCAGTGCCTGTCCCCGCTCCCCGGCTGGGGGGTGGATACAAAGTGGGGGGCAAGGCCCTCTCTGGCCCAGCTGTGCCTACGCCCCCGCAAGGGTGAGCTGGGCAAGCCCTCGGCTCACGAACCTATCACCCAGGAGTGATGCCGGGAGGCCTGGGGCGAGGCGTTGCCCACTCCCCCCGGGACTGCGGCACGGCCCCTGCCCCGCGCAAGGAGAGTCGGGAACAGGGAGCCACTGGCAGTGGGGGCGGCTTCCTGCTCTCGGGACACACGCAGATGTGACTCGGGGTAGCGGGGGGGCATCAAAGTTCTAATTGCTAAATGGGGTGCCCCCGCAGGCCCCGCCCCCGCAGGCCCCTCCCCGCCCCTGCAGGCCCCTCCCTGCCCCCTCCAGGCCCCTCCCCGCCCCCGCAGGCCCCTCCCCACCCCCGCAGGCCCCTCCCCATCCCCGCAGGCCCCTCCCCATCCCCACAGGCCCCTCCCCGCCCCTGCAGGCGTCCTCCCCGCCCCCACTGGCCCCTCCCCGCCCCTGCAGGCGTCCTCCCCGCCCCCACTGGCCCCTCCCCGCCCCCACTGGCGCCCTCCGTGCCCCCACAGGCCCCCTCCCTGCCCCCTCCAGGCCCCTTCCCTGCCCCTCCAGGCCCCCTCCCGCCCCCACAGGAGCCCTCCCCGCCCCCTCCAGGCCCCCTCCCCACCCGCACAGGCAGGTTAGGGGTTTGTATGAATTTTTGTTCACTGTCCCCGACTTTTACTGCAAATGACGCTGACAAAACCCTACCCGTGGCCTGGCACTATGGCGACCAGGCCCTCGGTTTGAAGCCCTGGCCTGCCTGAGCTCAGTGAGGCTCAGACTGTGTTGCTCCGCCCAGCTGATGCGAACTCGCCCACTTCTCAGCCGCCTCCCTCCTCTCGTCGGCGCGCGGAGCCAGGCCTCCGGAGAAGAGCGCTGGCGTGTACGGTAACACACAAACACCTCCAGGAAGAATTGACGCGGGAAAGGCCAGTTCTCACACGTCCCTGCCCACTGCAAATGCACTTCCAGGCCCCTCCACTTCATGAGCCACGACTTATTCATCCGCGCTCCCGCGCCCCGCTGCTGCAGGTAGTTTATGACGGGTGGTCAGCTGGCCAGTGACCACTGGAAAGGCTTCTGCTTCATTACTAGGATTGTGCATTTCATTACAGATGGATTGTTGCACCATTTATAATTAATGCGCAGACCCTGAAACTATCAGACAGTAAGCACAGGGCAGTGGTCACTGACCAGCTGTAACCGAGCTGGGCTGCACAGCCTTTGTGAATTATTTGTGAGGTTTGGCACATCATCCGATATAGTCTACAGACGCCTGATCGATATATTAATAACGTGCAGCACCGTGCTGCGAGGCAGCCCTTGATTAAACCCTGCAACCCGCCAGGTAGCGCCCCCACCAGCAATCACCCCATTCGCGTTCACGCCCCCCTTGCTCGGGTCCTTCCCTCAACGTCTGTGGTTTGGAAAATGAAATGAAAATGTCCAGGCACCGTTTAAGTCGCTGCTCGGGCGCGGGGCTGGGGGGGAGGGGTCAGGGTGCAGCTGCCCACGGGAGAGAGGACGAGCCCAGCCCTCCCTTGCCACAGCAGCTGTCTCACCAGTGGCAGGGCCACGCCTCTTCCACGGCGACAGGAGTCGCTGGCAGCCCCAACGAGCCCCCCGGGGCTAATGGGCCGATCCGCCGGGCGCGGTGACTCATGGAGACGTGTCCTGCGCCAGCGCTTCAGGCTGCCTGCTGCTGAGCCCCTCCACGCCCAGGCCTCGGCTCTTTGGAGGATCTGATCCTGCGTCCATTGGAGTCAATGGCAACCCCCCGGTGACTTCTGGAAGGGCAGGGTCAGGTCCAAAGAGCGGCACCAGCCCGGTAATGAGACGTGCCTGATTGACAGCCCTGGTGTCCGAAGGGCGGGGCCAGGCGAGCTCCCCCCGCACTTGGTGCCTGCGCCCCACCATGCAGGGCAAGGGGGTACCGGGCCCAGGCTCCAGCAGCCGTTTCCTTCCGACAGCTCGCAAGGGCCATGATCACACGGCAACGGCGTAAACGGGCCGGGCGGATGCTGGGGGGGCTGCTTTCCCCTGGAAGAAACGTCCCGTTTCCAGACTTGCCAGAAGCGGTTTTTTTAGCGTCCTGACAATCTGGGTTCTTGGGGGCGGTTCTTGTTCTGTGTTTGTGCAGCACCTAGCACCGAGCCCTTGTGGCTCCAGGGCGCCAAGCCCCTAGTGCAACACAAATTAACACTCGTCACTGTAATTCGCCAATGGAATGCAAAACTCTCTTGGGCCAAGTCCTCCAGTGCCCGACACGTCACGCAGCCACGTGCGGCTGGACACGGGCCCCACGCTAGTGGTCTGCTCTGGTCCCTTCGCAGGAGCAGCGAGAGCTGCCCGGAGTGCGGGGGATGAAGAATCTGGCTCCCTCGATATTGTGGTGGGTCCGTTGGGTCCCACAGGCCTCTAGCCAGGTGCTAATTTCCAGCTGCCAAGAGGCAGATCAACTCGCCGTGTGTTACATTTGCCCGAGGGCCCGATCCTGCCTGCACTTCCCACCCTGCACAGCACTCACTACCTCGACCCCGCCGGCGAGTTCTCCGAAGGGCCCCTGCTTAGGCAGCCAGGGAGACCCAAGCTCTGGCTGCAGAAGTGAGGCTGAGGCCAGGAGAAGCCAGAGGAGACTCCAATTCCCCTGTTGGGGGCAGAGGTGTAAACGCAGGGCGACCGGGGGTTTCATGTATCCGAACACCATCGGCAGCAAAGAGGCGGGCGCTTCAGGAAACGCCTCTGCGTGCAGCAAAGGAAATCCCTTTCGTGCTCTCTCCAGCAAGGCCCTGGGCAGCCTGTGGGGAGCAGGGGGCTGCAAACAAGGGATCACGCCCAGCCCCATCTTGCGGTCAGATAAAGAGACTTTACAGGAAACAGACACTGGAGGCTCAAGCGCAGCTCGATTCCTGGAAAGCCGGACGGCAGGCAGGGTGGACGCTGTGTTGTTGGGCGGGCGCGGGGGCCGCAGTGCGATGGTACCAGCAGGACTCTACACAGCTCTCAGTGCCCGTTCCCCAGTGCTCTCGGCCATTTCGCCTCCACCAGCACCAGGGGCCTCCGCTGTCACAGAAGGAAGAGGCGTAAGGCCACATCTGTGCTGCAGAAGTAACCATGTTCCAGCACGGTTGTGACCCAGCTGTGACAACAGAGTTCCTGTTGCTCCATGGGGCTGACGCAGTCCCTGGGGGGTCAGCTCTTTGGGGCACAGCTGGCCGTTCCGCTGCACGTCCGTATGGCGCTTGCACAGCGCGGCTCCCGCTCTAGCTGCAAGGTAACGAATATTGGCCTGTGTCCGCGAAGCAGGCTGCTTTAGGGTCACACGGCAGAATCCTGCTCTCCCTCCTCACAGGAACTGTCCCGCTGATTGCAGAGGAAATGACGTGAGATCTGAGCCAATGCCAGGGGATTTAGTCCCATATTTAGGCTGGGTAAAGGGGCAGGAGGTTCACATCTGAGAGGCTTAGAAAGGTTTTCTCGATAGGTATTTTGTAAAAGGCCAGCCAGTTTGCAGCTCTGACAGTGCAGCCCCATGCTAGTGCATGAGAAGGGGAAGGAAGGAAGGAGGAAAGAGCGAGCCTGTCTAATCTACTTCCACCATTCAAGCTAAGCGAGATGCAAAACGCACCCAGGCCCATCACACGTTTCCAGAGCTTTGTGGAAGCAAACACGTCAGGGTCTGTCTACACTACCCCCCTAGTTCGAACTAGGGTGGTTAATGTAGTCATACGAACTTGCAAATGAAGCCCGGGATTTGAATTTCCCAGGCTTCATCTGCATGTTGCCGGGCGCCGCCATTTTTAAATGCCGGCTAGTTCGGACTCCGTGCCCGCGGCTACACGCGACATGAACTCTCATATTATGAACTCTCATCACGATCTCTCATATTATGAGTGAGGAAACTGAGGCACAGCATGGCGACATGGCTCACCCACGTTCACACAGTAATGGTGGCCTAGTCAAAACTGGACTCCAGGTCTGCCTATTCTCAGCTCCATGCGCAAACCACTAGGGAACACTCTCTCTGTGAGAGAGCCCCATTGGCTGCAGTGCAGCCTGGGTCAGCGCCCAGGCCGTGCTCCAGAAGCTGGGCCCAAAGAAAGAAACATCCGCGTCGAAGAATAATTAACGGAGGGCGCTATTCCTGCGTCCCACGCCGACGATTTAAACATGTCGAGCCAGGAGAGAAAAACCACATTCCCATTTCAGACTCACTAAGTTTGGTCAGGTTTTTTTCATTAGCCCACTCTCTTGCAATAAGTAATTTTCCGTAATGCCTCAAATGACTCTTGATAGTGCTGTGGTGCGCGTGTGGCCACTGTGAAGGATGAGGAGGTCACAGCCGATGTGCCTTCTTTGCGATGGGGTTTCATTAGACGGGAGTGACCACAGAACTTGAGAGTGGAGGCCAGCAGCACTGCCCACTAATTGCTTTAGTGTGTTTATGGCATCACCACAATTTCCTCTCCTTGGTATCGGGATTTGCCTGCTGCATCCCGCATCCTTCGCCGGGATTCTAGGGGGACGGGGCCTGGCTCTGCAAACACCCTTTTGCTGAGTCCAGGAGGCCTCGGCAGATGCTGAAACAGAGAGGGAGAGTTGGAAAGAGCTGGCGCCAGCCTGCACCAGCACCAAGCATCTAGTGACCTGGGGAACAGGACTAACCCGTTGGCTCTCTGAGCCAGAGCCTCACTCGGCAGACTGATGCCACAATGGTCAGACCAATGCCTGGCTCTTCTGCAGCAGGCCAGTGCCATTGCCCCCATTTCCCCGGTGGGGAAACTGAGGCACTGAGCAGGAAAGTGACTTGCCCAAGGTCACTCAACCTGCCAGTTGCAGAATAGAGCCCTGATCCGCTGCTCGATCCACCAGCTAACGCTGCCCCCTCTGATCCCGGGGGAGGCTCTGGGCCTGCACCTGCGGGTCTCACAGGGCTCCACAAACAGGCAGATTCCCAAGTACTCTGCACCCCCAGCTGGGGCTGGACTCTCAGCAGAGACCGGCAGGCTGGGCGAAGGCTGGATCCAGAAAATCTGGGCCCAGAGTCAGTGTGTGAATGGGAGCTGAGCCCCCTCGGAAACCTCGCCCCCGCGGGGGGCGGAGCACCCTGACCCCCCGGCCTGGCTAGCTCCGTGCTAGGAAAGGCCCCGTGGGGCCCGGGTATTGCAGTCGTCACAGGAACTGCCAGCGAGACGCCCGGAGAACCAGGCCCGGTCTGATTCCGTCCCCGGCCACGAAACCTGACCTGGCCTACTAGCCGACTCCCCCATCCACGGCCCCGTCGGTCGCCACGGCAGCACGACGCACTGGGTCCCAGGCCTCGGCACAGCTCAGACACGGCACTGGCCTCTCCAGCCCCTCGACATCTGCAGCGTCCCCAGCGGTGGCAGCTAAGCTGGTGCCAAAGAAGCAAAGTGTCTCCTTTTTCACGTGGGGGTAAACGCTGCACCCACGAAAGCCGGGGGAAGGAATTTCATGCTGACTGCTGGATTGTTGCAGTATTTGGGTAGAGTGAGGCTACCCTGTGCCCAGGGACTCCACTGCCAGCCCCAGAGTCCCAGCCACCAGCTCTACGGCCACACAGAGCGCTAGGGACCTGGCTCTGCTGCTGCCCACAGTCCCGGCTGCTGGCCCCGGGCCCGGGCTCCGCAGCCTGCGGTGCTGAGGGGCACAGAGAGGGTAAGGGGGAGCTCAGCACCCACCCCTCCGGACGGCTCCAGGGCCGCAGGCGGGTAGAGTCTGCAGAACGTCCAGGTTGTCAGGGGTCATGTGGCTTGGGGCACCTCCGACTTTGGGAGCCCATGTGGGGCACCGGGAAGGGGGCCTGGCTTTCAGAGGGCAGGTGCTTGGTCTCTAGCTGGCCCCCCAACCATGCAGGCTCCCAAATCCCCCATCACGTCTGGGGGCCTTGGCCTACCCAGGACGGACCAAGGCAAGTTTGCCATCCCCCTCTCGCAGATGGAGCAGGCCAGGCCCCCAAAGAGTGGGGGTGCAAAGGGAACAATTGCCCCCGAGCCAGGCAATTCACAGGGACTGGAGCTTCCAGCCGCTGCTGCCCCTTGAAATCACTGCCAGAGCGCTCTGTGTGGATCTGGGGGCTGGGGGAAGGGCGATTCGTGCTCCAGGCAGTGCTGAGGGCTGGCTGCTTTGGCCCCGCCCCTTCTTCAAGAGGCCCCGCCCCTTATGGGAGCGCAGCGCCAGGTTCCCCATAGTGCCCAGGGAGGCTGTGGGTGCCTATGGATGGAAAACTGAGGCACAATGTAGATGAAGTGACTTGTCCAAAGTCCCCCCAGATGGCTGTGGCTGACCTGGGAATTGAACCTAGTTCTCCTGGAGACGTGGCCGTGCCCACAACAGCTCACGATACCATCGACACGTTTCGTGTGTCGCTAAGGTGCTGCTGGACTGTTAGTTGTTTTTTAAGTTTTTCCAGTTCTCCTGAGTTCAGTCCCTTCAGTACACGCTACGCCTTCCGCCCGCCTAACTCAAGGGCTGCTAGAGGCCATCTGGGGTCTTCTGTATTGACACGCCGAACTGTTGCTTGTTTTTCTTAACTCAGTAAAATCCATCCACTGTCTTGTCCTATTCTAGGCCAGAATCTTGCATTACTCTGAAACTCTTTTACATTGTCTGCACAAAAGGGCTGTGCGGTTTATGGGGCGTTTTCTGTTTAACTTGCATTAAAGTGTTCCAAAGAGTTACAAGTGCATTAGCGGTCTTGGTCGCAAATTGCTGTTATAACCTACGACCCCGGCCAATCAATCTTGCTGACACCCATTAAAATGAGCTCATGGTGCTGTTTTTATGGCCGGATTAAGTGGTATATCTGTAGCTCAGGCAGTTCGGTAAGGGCGTCACATTGCTAATGATTTCTTTATTGATCTTTAATGATTTCCTACATTAGTACAAGCAGCATTAGCCCCAACAACATGCTCCGGGAGAGACGGACTAAATAATTCACTGCAGCAAACTGTGATCACATAACTGCACATTCCTCCTTTGTGTTAAGAAGGGGAACAAAAAGCTGCATAATTACATTATCTGATCCACTCCATCGCTCCCCCTTTGCATTTACACCTGTGCAGCAAAATCCTGCCGGGGTGGTCTGGTGCGACTTCAGAGACTTCACTGACGTGGCTGGCGATTGTGCAGACAGAGGGGGCACAGCTGGGAACAGATCGGAGCTCCAGCTCTCCCAGTAACTGCCTGGTGACCAAACCCAAATGATTCACCAGAAAAAGAAAAGCACCAAGCCCTTCAAATCAGCCCAGACCTGGTTCCTCCCCCTTGTTTAGCTGGAAGGGAAAATTCAGCCTCCAGTGAGCAGGAGGAACGGTTTTAGTGACGATGTTAAGGAGGTTACAGGTGCGACAATGTCACTGGAGAACTAGCTGCTGCGTTTACTCACAGGAGTAGTCTCCAAAGAGACAGTTCATTCCAAAGGTGCATTGAGTTTAACGCCAGACGGGACCATCAGATCTTCTGATCACACCTCCTGTATCTTCCATGCCAGACACCTTGAAAGACCTGCTTGAGAGACAAACACATGCATACATGCATGCACATGCACATGCACATGCACACACACACAGGCGTGCATGCACACACAGCTTTGGGAAAGTTCAGTTTCAATCCAGATCCCATCTCTGCAGCCTGGGCAGCTCTTAACTTGTAAGACACTTATGTACAAGACTTCGCATGGAAGTCACGAGTGAATGCAAAGACACAGGCGCTGATTTTGCTGCCCAGCAACTTGTGTTGCTATTTGCACCAGTGCAAAGTGGAAGTAAAATGCTACCAACTCAGAACAGCCGAGGCTTTCACTGACTTTACACTTAACTTTACCTTGGTGTAAATGAGGCACCATGGACAGGGAACTGCTCAGCCCTGGAGATACGCAGCACGGCCTCTATTTGGCTTAGTCCACTGTGAGAGGAATTAGCTTTGCATTTTATTCCCTGAGCGGTTTGGAGACGGAGCTGGCTGCACGTCCCAGGAATTTCAGGGATCATGGCAGAGTTTTTCCACACGTTTGAGATTCCAGAATCTTGAGATTGGAGGCACCTGATTCCCAAACATCAGGGACATTTTTCCAGCCCTAGATTCTTCCTAGGTCAATTCCCAATTCAAAAGTTAAGAAAGAAACGTGAGTCTCCCGGGCTACCCTACTGGGAAAAGGAGTTATGCTCCGGGATCTGCTTCGGATCTTTAGCCCTCTGGTCATCAACCGAGTGGAACGAACTCATGAACATTCTCAGCTTTGTTTCCATGTTGTGTGGATTTCAGTTCCAGTGGCTCTCTGCTTACACCACAGTGTAGGTGTGCAAGTGATATCTTCCAGATCTGTTGTCCCTATGAAATGACTCTTCCGATGGCCTCGCCACCGGAGCCAAAGGAGCAAATCCATTTGATGACAGAAGCAGTAGTAGACTCTTCTCCTCTGTGTGCACCAACTTCTGGAGCAGGGACTTGGCACAACGCAGCTGGTGGTGATGCGTCCAAGGAAGAGCGAGGGTCTGGGCTTGCGCCCATTAGAACCAAAGGAAGTTTCACTCCTGATTTTAATGGGAGCAGAAGTGAGCCCTGCAAGCATTGACAGACTTGCCTGTGTTGTTTGTGGTTTCTCCTGCCACTCTCCAGCTCTGTGAGTACAATCTGACCTGCACATGCCAAGGCTGATGCTAACGTACAGGAAAACACAAGGTGCAGGAATTGTACAGGTTTCTCATGTTGTTCTTAGGCCTCTCAAATCCTGGTGACATTACACCAATAGGAGCATTTGCAGGGTGGATTTGTTCAGCCAATCATGACTAAATCAATTTACTGTTCCAAAGGATGCTGGTTTACCGGCTTATTAATGAGTGAGGGAAAAGCAGATAAACTAAGTATGACACTGCTGCAAAAAAAATCAAACCTGCTTCTGGGCTGCATTAACAGGAGTGTTGTGAGCAAGACACGAGAAGTCATTCTTCCGCTCTACTCTGCGCTGGTTAGGCTTCAGCTGGAGTGTTGTGTCCAGTTCTGGGCACCGCATTTTGAAAAAGATGTGGAGAAATTGGAGAAGGTCCAGAGAGGAGCAACAAAAATGGTTAAAGGTCTAAAAAAGATGAGCTATGAGGGAAGGCTGAAAGAACTGGGCTTGTTTAGTTTAGAAAAGAGAAAACTGAGAGGTAACATGGTAACAGCTTTCAAGTATCTAAAAAGGTGTCACAAGGAAGAGGGAGAAAAATGATTCTCCTTAACCTCTGAAGACAGGACAAGAAGCAAAGGGCTTACATTGCAGCAAGGGAGGCTGTGGAATCTCCATCCCTGGAGATATTTCAGAGCAGGTTAGACAGGCATCTATCAGGGATGGTCTAGACAGTGCTTGGTGCTGCCAAGAGGGCAGGGGACTGGACTGAACGACCTCGCGACGTCCCCTCCGGTTCTAGTGTTCGGTGATTCTATGGCTGCCGGGCAGCTCACCTGGCTCCTTCAGCGTGCACCCGCTTTCCATGCTAGGGAGCGGGTCCTGACGAGTGCCGGGGATGAGAGATGCTCGAGCATTTTCTCCTGGGCGCAGAATCCTGCGGCATCTTGGCTCCCCGGTCTGTGTCTCCTGGGCTGAGCTCGATGCTGCCGGGGATGTTCTGAACGTTCTTCTTTGTCCTCCTTGCTGCTTGTGGATTCCAAGACGGGACCTGCTGCCGTTTTCTCCTCTGCCACAGCCGCACCTTGTGAATGAGCCTGCAGCACCAGGTTGCACCAGGCCCTGCAATCCCATTCGAAAAGCTGAGGTCCGAAGCATCCCTCTGCAGGTGTCAAAGCCACGGCAGGGCCATTAACGCGCACGTTTTTAATTGGGAAAAACACTAAATGGTAGAGGTCAAATTCTCCATGGGTGCTGGCGTGGAGCCAGATTAGCGCAGGGCACGCCGCAGTCTTCATTAGAGCAACGAGGAAAAACCACAGCTCTTGACCTGCAAATAGAAATGATTTCTCCATTAATGGAGATGTCAACAGCAGGGAACTTGTGGTTTCTCATGACACTGCTGTCTGCATGCCACGTGCACGCACACGGGGGGAATCAAGCTTCTTTTGGCTACTGCACCAGGGATATGTTTCTGCAATGAAGCTCTCTGTTTACTATAGAAAAGCTGAAGTACAATGGGCGATGCACAGATTATTGAAATCTTTAAATCCTAGGACAGACCATGCCTGTCATGTACCAGGGCACATTCTGCCCTCGGGTTAGCCGCCTAGCACAGGTTGCTGTCTAGTATCCTAAGGCCCTGACTTAAGCAGATCACTTCAATACTTGCGAAGCAGCCTTGTCCAGCCAAGCCCACAGCACAGCCCCATGGGAGTTGCCTAGCTCAAAGCCTAAGCGCTCAAACCATGCCCAGCACCGCCACGCACCCCTCGGAAGCAGACCACGGCACTCCCGTGGTACACGGGGATCAGAGTCCTTTACTCAACTGACAGGGAAGGGGAGGGTTCAGGAATACAGAACTCTCTGGTGTAAACCCAGGTTGCTGTGAATCTGGAGTAACTCCACTGACTCCCTCGGCGCCAGTCCAGATCCACACCAGTGAAGCCGAGCACAGAACGTGGCTCTGAGGATTTTGCGTTCTTGGCTATCGCCCCGGCCCATGAAGGTCAGGAGGTTGGTGCTACTCGTCCGTCAGCCTCTGATGTTTGCAGGCGACACGCGGGGAACGCAACGGCCCACAGAGCCAGCCACTGACTTCTGCGCGGCTGCTCCTGTGAATGTGTCCAGGGTCGGGCCCACCCCCCATCATTGCTCGAGGGCAAAACCCCTCCCTGTGCCACACTGCCTACAAACCCCAGGCCCCGGCCGGGGAGGGCTGTGGCTGCGGGGACACCTGACACCCCTGTGACCGTTTCCTGCCCGGTGAGCTGCCTGGGCCGGTGGGGTTTGTGCAGGGCTCCTGACAACGCAGCCTTGACCCTAAACTGCAAGTTCTTGAGCCTCATCACAACCCTTCCGACAGTGCTGGTGCTAGGGGCTCTGCCTCCGGACCGTGTCCTGGGCCTGCCTCTCCTGCTTGGCCCGGGGACCCCGCCCCACGCAGGACCCCCGCGGGCCAGCTCGCAGGGGCGACGCCGCAGTGATTTGCGCGGCAGCAGCCGGCTCTGCGTGGCAGGTATCTTTAGCCTGGCCGCCCAGGAAACAAAGCTGCTCTGACGAGGCCAAATCAGATGGTTTTTTTTAAAGAACAGAACAGAAAGCAGGGCCGTAAACAAGCAGCCTAACTCACCCAAGAGCTGCTTTGCATCTCCAGCCCTCAGCGAACCGCAGAGGTTATTCTAGGCCCTGCTGCAGCGAGAGCGTCTAGCACCTGTGGGACGAGCCGCCAGCGGAGCCGGGTCACTGCGTGGGCACCACCGCCTCAGCCTGCGGCGCCTGCAGCGGGGCGGCCTGTGGCGGGAGGGGCCACGGGGGTCTGCTCCAGTACTCGGCAGCGCTGCACGGCTCAGGGCCTGCGGCCTCCTGCCTGGCTAGGGCAGCCCACAGGGACAGGCCCGGTACAGTCATCGCCACGTGTATTACCGCAGCACCCACGGGTGCCCCCCCGCACCAGGGCTCCGTGGCACGGGGACGCGGGGACTCAGGCTGACACAGGGACGGCGTCGGCATTGGGGAGACACACGGACGTGACCGAGAGTGAGCAGAAAGGCACGGGGGAGCCGCCCGCCACGCCAGGCCCCACGAGTGCACCACGCCAGGCCCCTGGGCAAGGTTGGGCGGCTCTGCGCTCCCAGAAGGGGAGGCGGGCCACTGGTGGAAGGGTTGGGGCAGCGAGTGCGCCACACCATCCCCCTTCCCCCCCAGCGCTGCCCAGAGCGTGGCGCCCCCTCCCTGCCCCCCCAGCGCTGCCCAGAGCGTGGCGCCCCCTCCCTGCCCCCCCAGCGCTGTCCAGAGCGTGGTGCCCCCTCCCTGCCCCCCCAGCGCTGCCCAGAGCGTGGCGAGGAATAGCGCCTGCTCCCAAATAGCTATTTCGAAATACGGCCTGTGTGGACGCTCCCCTGCTGCCATTTCGAAATGGCCCCTCCCCACGCCCGTTCCACGTGATCCCTCCCCACTGCCTCCTGGGGCGCTATATCCAGATCGCGCGTCTACCTCAGGGGAGCCGGCCTCGGACGCGTTTTGAGGCTTCCCTGCCGTGTAGACGCGGTTTCGAAAGGAGCTATTCCAGAGTAACTAGTCCGGAATAGCTTCTTTTGAAATAGCCGTGCAGCGTAGACGTACCCCCAGTGATACCAGTGTGAGATCAAAAAACTGAACTTCACTTTTACCATTGATGCTGCTTGGTTTATTTTCCCCTCCACGTCTCAGGCTGGAAGGTAAATCAAAACGTGTCTTTTTCTAGTTAGTTGAGCTGATGGCATTCAGCACCTTTCAGGGTCAGTTCCGCATGCAGAACTCAAACCGGATCCACCGGGAGCTCACCATGGGGACTTGCCAGATTCCGGACTTGGTAAAATACGCAATGGTGGCTGTACCACC
The DNA here is from genome assembly GCF_049634645.1 of Pelodiscus sinensis. Classification (NCBI taxonomy): domain Eukaryota; kingdom Metazoa; phylum Chordata; order Testudines; family Trionychidae; genus Pelodiscus; species Pelodiscus sinensis. The sequence continues at coordinate 1,086,204 of NC_134735.1, forward strand.
AGTGTTCCCCGTAAGCTGAACACTTGGGCGGCCACCCAGGAGACACTCAAATGCTGCCCAGCTGATCAGCATAGCGCCCACAGCCAGCAGCATGTTTTCTGCTAGTGGTGCACATCCACACATGCCTCTGTGCACACAACAAAAGTTATTCTGCACAAAAATGGAAAAAATTAGAGGGAACATTGCTCAGAAACGAATCCCTTCTATTGTGAGCTGTAGCAGGGGTTTTAGCAGCTCACAGCATCACTATGTAACAGTTGAGGGCAGGACACCAAGAAATTTCCCTTTTCAATTTGACACTGGAGGTGAGTTACCAGCGTAGCTGTGGTCTAGAGGACTGAGTCTGCCATCACCAGTCTGTTCCTGGCAGTTCTACTGACGTCATTGCTCTGTGCCTCGGTTTCCCCATTACAAAAATGGGGATCATAAAACCTTGGTAAGATGCTTTTCAGTCTTTGAATGAAAATCCTGTCTGAGCTCAATATAGCGGACCGGCATTCTGCCTGAGCCAACACTACGCAACTCCCTGCTTAAGCTGCAACAGATCCCTGCCCATGGTGATTTTTCACAGAATGAAAAATATTAGGATTTAATGAAAACCTTGGCCTGCCAATGAGATTTCCTCTGCCATTGGTATTACTGTCATGGTCTGGAACACGTGAACCCTTTAGATTGCCTCCTATTTAAGTTGATGTCCCTGCAGATGAGGCTCATGCATTAAAAAACACCCTAAAACACATCACTGCCAGATGGTGCCATGGTCAAATTGTCTACAGGAAGATATTGTTAAACGGATACACGCGTCAGGCTACAGCTTCAGCTGCTTGAAATCAGCATAGTTCCACTGAAGTCTGCAGAGCTGCCCTGAATTACACCTGCTGTGAATCTGGCCCAGCACGTCTATTTCAGATCCTATTTCAAGCTATCATCATGGCGGTAGTAGCTGGGAATGTTTAATGCCCAGCAGATGGGGTGCTACACATCCTGCTAACCCATGAGACAGGACACCCACCGCAGAGTATCCGCACGCCTCTAATGCACAGGGGTTTAAGTCTTAAGTCTACTGTCACAGGCCCATGTAGAATTCCCATTGCCTGTGATTACTGATGATAAACAAGCCTTTCAAAATCACATTTTAAAAAATAAACACAGTAGTTGCTCTTCGCTACCACAAAGGGATCATATTAGATAGATAGATCGATAGATAGATAGATCGATAGATAGATAGATAGATAGATGGGGGTGTGTGGGATGGATAGATGGATAGATAGAGGGGGGTGGGGATGGATGGATGGATGGATGGATAGATAGAGGGGGTGTGCGAGGATAGACAGACAGATAGAGGGGAGTGGGGATGGATGGATGGACAGATAGAGGGGTGGGGATGGACGGGTGGGTGGATAGAGGGGGGGTGGGGATGGACGGGTGGGTGGATAGAGGGGGGTGGGGATGGACGGGTGGGTGGATGGACGGGTGGACAGATAGGGGTGTGTGGGGATAGACAGACAGACAGATAGAGGGGGCGGGGATGGATGGATGGACAGATAGAGGGGGTGTGTGGGGATAGACAGACAGACAGATAGAGGGGGTGGGGATGGATGGATGGACAGATAGAGGGGGTGTGGGGATAGACAGACAGACAGATAGAGGGGGTGGGGATGGACGGATGGACAGATAGAGGGGGTGTGGGGATAGACAGACAGACAGATAGAGGGGGTGGGGATGGATGGATGGACAGATAGAGGGGGTGTGGGGATAGACAGACAGACAGATAGAGGGGGCGGGGATGGACGGATGGACAGATAGAGGGGGTGTGGGGATAGACAGACAGATAGAGGGGGCGGGGATGGATGGATGGACAGATAGAGGGGGTGTGGGGATAGACAGACAGATAGAGGGGGCGTGGATGGATGGATGGACAGATAGAGGGGGTGTGGGGACAGACAGACAGACAGACAGAGGGGGCGTGGATGGATGGATGGACAGATAGAGGGGGTGTGGGGATAGACAGACAGACAGATAGAGGGGGCGGGGATGGACGGATGGACAGATAGAGGGGGTGTGGGGATAGACAGACAGATAGAGGGGGCGGGGATGGACGGATGGACAGATAGAGGGGGTGTGGGGATAGACAGACAGACAGACAGAGGGGGCGTGGATGGATGGATGGACAGATAGAGGGGGTGTGGGGATAGACAGACAGACAGATAGAGGGGGCAGGGATGGACGGATGGACAGATAGAGGGGGTGTGGGGATAGACAGACAGATAGAGGGGGCGGGGATGGACGGATGGACAGATAGAGGGGGTGTGGGGATAGACAGACAGATAGAGGGGGCGGGGATGGACGGATGGACAGATAGAGGGGGTGTGGGGACAGACAGACAGACAGACAGAGGGGGCGTGGATGGATGGATGGACAGATAGAGGGGGTGTGGGGATAGACAGACAGATAGAGGGGGCGGGGATGGACGGATGGACAGATAGAGGGGGTGTGGGGATAGACAGACAGATAGAGGGGGCGGGGATGGACGGATGGACAGATAGAGGGGGTGTGGGGATAGACAGACAGACAGATAGAGGGGGCGGGGATGGATGGATGGACAGATAGAGGGGGTGTGGGGATAGACAGACAGACAGATAGAGGGGGCGGGGATGGATGGATGGACAGATAGAGGGGGTGTGGGGATAGACAGACAGACAGATAGAGGGGGCGGGGATGGACGGATGGACAGATAGAGGGGGTGTGGGGATAGACAGACAGACAGATAGAGGGGGCGTGGATGGACGGATGGACAGATAGAGGGGGTGTGGGGATAGACAGACAGACAGATAGAGGGGGCGTGGATGGACGGATGGACAGATAGAGGGGGTGTGGGGATAGACAGACAGACAGATAGAGGGGGTGGGGATGGACGGATGGACAGATAGAGGGGGTGTGGGGATAGACAGACAGATAGAGGGGGCGGGGATGGACGCGTGGGCGGATAGAGGGGGGGTGGGGATGGAAGGACGATTCTAACACCAGTTGAATGGACGTGTTCCTATCTTTGCAGAGACGGGCCCGCTCCGGGTTCCCAGCACTGCGCTGAAGGTCGGATCTGAGCAGCGGGACGAGCTCACCTGGCGGCTGGGGCTCGGGTGGTTTGCGAAGATGCTCAGGTGCCTCACAAGAAGGACGGGGAGGTGCTATGGCCGCTGGCGGTCGCAGGAGCAGTGTCCCTGGCTGGGCAGAGGAGGGCCCGGGTCCCTCACACTCCCATTGTGGGCTCCACGGTTTGGGTTATCGAGTGGCTCTGGCTCCGGTCCCCCGGCCCTGATGCCTGTTGAGTGGCAGGTGCCCAGGCAGCACCTTCGTGGTTCAGCTGATCAGCTGGTCTCTGATCCGTTGCCCAGGCAGGAGCCGAGGTTGCGAGTCTCTGCCCGCCCCTGGACTCCTCGCCAGCCATCTCCTGCCACTGGCACCGAGGAAGCATTGAGACAGGGCACCCGGCTCGGGGCTCCCGCGGACCCTGCTTGAACGGTGCCTCCCGAGCCACTGAGCCGGCAGGGCTGGGGGGGCTCTGTGCTGAACAGCAGAAAGCCACCCGCCACGAGCCCTAGATATCCTGTGGGATGTTCTGGGCCAGATGCCTGGACCAGTGCCCGGAAAGCTGGCTGCCGTGCAGCCTCGCACAGCCCCGCTGGCACGTGTGTTTCTGTGGCTCCCACACACGTGTGCATGGCACTAGTGGGCCTGCCAGAGGCACTGGGGGACCCACCATTGTAAGAGGGGGGACTTTGCCAGCAGAACCGGAACCAACCCCAGTGCAGCCTGGGACTTTGTCTCCCTCTAGTGTCTGTCCACAGCGGAGGTTTACGGTTTAGTCCTGTGGCTCTGTTGGGGGGAGGGCCACGTTTAGTGCCAGTGCTCCCGGTGCGCAGCTTCCTGCTGGTGCCGAGGAGCCTGCTTATACTCAAGTGTGCTCCACCAAGAGGCCCTCTCTGCCCCTGCCCCGCCTCTCCCGGCATCGCGGGCGCTACTCAGGGGTTCCGGGGCTGGGCCTGGCAGCACGAGCTGCCCCGGCTCATTCTAATGCACCAGAAATCGATCCCAGGAAGCAGTCCCGGGTGCCGAGATGCGGCCTGGGCACGGCCCGCCGACGCATCGGCTCGAAATGCCATTTTTGTCAAGAGAGGAGTTTTATTACCTCCCCCACACGCTGCCTGTATCGACTTTCCCAAGTTGGGCCGTTAACCAAATCTTCTGGCAGCTGCACAGGCTGACTTATTACCATTGCATTAGAATACCGAATCCACCGAGGTATCTATTATTCATTTATTTTTCTATTATTCATTTATTCGTTGGGACTTTAGAGGCAATCAAAGGCACTCCCAGTCATTTTGCTATAAAAGCATTTTTGATCCTACCTCTGCCAATGCAAACTTGTGTCTCGCACTTAAAATACATTAACGCGCCATTCCAGGGACAGGCTCCGAGGCAGCGCTTAGCTCCAGGAGCCTCGGTGGAAATTCTGAAATTGATATAAACAAACCGGGGCTGGTTGTTAACGTGCTCATTAAGAAAGGGGCCGAGAACAAAATCTTTTCCACTTGGCGCTCCCTGGGGGTGCTGGGCCAATAGGTGTCACTTGTGCATAGGCACGAATCATTTCAAATTTCCTGCTCCCTGCTCCAGAAAGCCGAGCACCGCGGACTGATCCGCTTGCGAGGGACACGCTGGCTCCGTGCCAGAGCCCCGGCCGGGTAGCGGCAGAAGGACACTTCTTCCTGGCAGATTCCTCGCTATGATTATCGGCCCCCACTGGAAATCTAAGGGTTGTGAGAGTTAGGGGTGCGGGAGAGGGGTGGATGGGGGGTTGTGAGAGTTAGGGGTGCAGGAGAGGGGTGGATGGGGGTTGTGAGAGTTAGGGGTGCGGGAGAGGGGTGGATGGGGGGTTGTGAGAGTTAGGGGTGCAGGAGAGGGGTGGATGGGGGTTGTGAGAGTTAGGGGTGCGGGAGAGGGGTGGATGGAGGTTGTGAGAGTTAGGGGTGCGGGAGAGGGGTGGATGGGGGGTTGTGAGAGTTAGGGGTGCGGGAGAGGGGTGGATGGGGGGTTGTGAGAGTTAGGGGTGCGGGAGGAGGGTGGATGGGGGTTGTGAGAGTTAGGGGTGCGGGAGAGGGGTGGATGGGGGGTTGTGAGAGTTAGGGGTGCGGGAGGGGGTGGATGGGGGTTGTGAGAGTTAGGGGTGCGGGAGAGGGGTGGATGGGGGTTGTGAGAGTTAGGGGTGCGGGAGAGGGGTGGATGGGGGTTGTGAGAGTTAGGGGTGCAGGAGAGGGGTGGATGGGGGGTTGTGAGAGTTAGGGGTGCGGGAGAGGGGTGGATGGGGGTTGTGAGAGTTAGGGGTGCGGGAGAGGGGTGGATGGAGGTTGTGAGAGTTAGGGGTGCGGGAGAGGGGTGGATGGGGGGTTGTGAGAGTTAGGGGTGCGGGAGAGGGGTGGATGGGGGGTTGTGAGAGTTAGGGGTGCGGGAGGAGGGTGGATGGGGGTTGTGAGAGTTAGGGGTGCGGGAGAGGGGTGGATGGGGGGTTGTGAGAGTTAGGGGTGCGGGAGGGGGTGGATGGGGGTTGTGAGAGTTAGGGGTGCGGGAGAGGGGTGGATGGGGGTTGTGAGAGTTAGGGGTGCGGGAGAGGGGTGGATGGGGGTTGTGAGAGTTAGGGGTGCAGGAGAGGGGTGGATGGGGGGTTGTGAGAGTTAGGGGTGCGGGAGGGGGTGGATGGGGGGTTGTGAGAGTTAGGGGTGCGGGAGAGAGGTGGATGGGGGGTTGTGAGAGTTAGGGGTGCGGGAGAGGGGTGGATGGGGGGTTGTGAGAGTTAGGGGTGCGGGAGAGGGGTGGATGGAGGTTGTGAGAGTTAGGGGTGCGGGAGGAGGGTGGATGGGGGTTGTGAGAGTTAGGGGTGCGGGAGAGGGGTGGATGGGGGGTTGTGAGAGTTAGGGGTGCGGGAGGGGGTGGATGGGGGTTGTGAGAGTTAGGGGTGCGGGAGAGGGGTGGATGGGGGTTGTGAGAGTTAGGGGTGCGGGAGAGGGGTGGATGGGGGTTGTGAGAGTTAGGGGTGCGGGAGAAGGGTGGATGGGGGGTTGTGAGAGTTAGGGGTGTGGGAGAGGGGTGGATGGGGGGTTGTGAGAGTTAGGGGTGTGGGAGAGGGGTGGATGGGGGGCTGTGAGAGTTAGGGGTGCGGGAGAGGGGTGGATGGGGGTTGTGAGAGTTAGGGGTGCGGGAGAGGGGTGGATGGGGGGTTGTGAGAGTTAGGGGTGTGGGAGAGGGGTGGATGGGGGGTTGTGAGAGTTAGGGGTGCGGGAGGGGGTGGATGGGGGTTGTGAGAGTTAGGGGTGCGGGAGAGGGGTGGATGGGGGGTTGTGAGAGTTAGGGGTGCGGGAGAGGGGTGGATGGGGGTTGTGAGAGTTAGGGGTGCGGGAGAGGGGTGGATGGGGGGTTGTGAGAGTTAGGGGTGCGGGAGGGGGTGGATGGGGGTTGTGAGAGTTAGGGGTGCGGGAGAGGGGTGGATGGGGAGTTGTGAGAGTTAGGGGTGTGGGAGAGGGGTGGATGGGGGGTTGTGAGAGTTAGGGGTGCGGGAGAGGGGTGGATGGGGGGTTGTGAGAGTTAGGGGTGCGGGAGGGAGTAGATGGGGGGTTGTGAGAGTTAGGGGTGCAGGAGAGGGGTGGATGGGGGGTTGTGAGAGTTAGGGGTGCGGGAGAGGGGTGGATGGGGGGTTGTGAGAGTTAGGGGTGCGGGAGAGGGGTGGATGGAGGTTGTGAGAGTTAGGGGTGTGGGAGAGGGGTGGATGGAGGTTGTGAGAGTTAGGGGTGCAGGAGAGGGGTGGATGGGGGGTTGTGAGAGTTAGGGGTGCGGGAGAGAGGTGGATGGGGGGTTGTGAGAGTTAGGGGTGCAGGAGAGGGGTGGATGGGGGTTGTGAGAGTTAGGGGTGCGGGAGAGGGGTGGATGGGGGGTTGTGAGAGTTAGGGGTGCGGGAGAAGGGTGGATGGGGGGTTGTGAGAGTTAGGGGTGCGGGAGAGGGGTGGATGGGGGGTTGTGAGAGTTAGGGGTGCGGGAGGAGGGTGGATGGGGGTTGTGAGAGTTAGGGGTGCGGGAGAGGGGTGGATGGGGGGTTGTGAGAGTTAGGGGTGCGGGAGAGGGGTGGATGGGGGGTTGTGAGAGTTAGGGGTGTGGGAGAGGGGTGGATGGGGGGTTGTGAGAGTTAGGGGTGCGGAAGAGGGGTGGATGGAGGTTGTGAGAGTTAGGGGTGCGGGAGAGGGGTGGATGGGGGTTGTGAGAGTTAGGGGTACGGGAGAGGGGTGGATGGGGGGTTGTGAGAGTTAGGGGTGCGGGAGAGGGGTGGATGGGGGGTTGTGAGAGTTAGGGGTGCGGGAGAAGGGTGGATGGGGGGTTGTGAGAGTTAGGGGTGCGGGAGAGGGGTGGATGGGGGGTTGTGAGAGTTAGGGGTGCGGGAGAGGGTGGATGGGGGGTTATCATAGAATCATAGAATCATAGAATAATAGGACTGGAAGGGACCTCGAGAGGTCATCGAGTCCAGCCCCCCGCCCTCAAGGCAGGATCAAGCTCCGTCTACACCATCCCTGACAGATGTCTATCTAACCTGTTCTTAAATATCTCCAGAGAGGGAGATTCCACTACCTCCCTTGGCAATTTATTCCAATATTTGACCACCCTGACAGTTAGGAATTTTTTCCTAATGTCCAATCTAAACCTCCCCTGCTGCACTTTAAGCCCATTACTCCTTGTCCTGTCCTCAGAAACCAAGAGGAACAAATTTTCTCCTTCCGACACCCTTTTAGATATTTGAAAAACCGCTATCATGTCCCCCCTTAATCTTCTTTTTTCCAAACTAAACAAGCCCAGTTCATGAAGCCTGGCTTCATAGGTCATGTTCTCTTAACCTTTAATCATTCTTGTCGCTCTTCTCTGTACCCTTTCCAATTTCTCCACATCTTTCTTGAAATGTGGCGCCCAGAACTGGACACAGTACTCCAGCTGAGGCCTAACTAGTGCAGAGTAGAGCGGCAGAATGACTTCACGAGTTTTGCTTACAACACACCTGTTGATACAACCTAGAATCATATTTGCTTTTTTTGCAACAGCATCACACTGTTGACTCATATTCAACTTGTGGTCCACTATGACCCCTAGATCCCTTTCCGCCATGCTCCTTCCTAGACAGTCGTTTCCCATCTTGTATGTATGGAACTGATTGTTCCTTCCTAAGTGGAGCACTTTGCATTTCTCTTTATTAAACCTCATCCTGTTTACCTCTGACCATTTCTCTAACTTGCTAAGGTCATTTTGAATTATGTCTCTATCCTCCTAAGAAGTCGCAACCCCACCCAGTTTGGTATCATCTGCAAACTTAATAAGCGTACTCTCTATCCCAATATCTACATCATTGATGAAGATATTGAACAGTACGGGTCCCAAAACAGACCCTTGAGGAACTCCACTTGTTATCCCTTTCCAGCAGGATTTAGAACCGTTAACAACAACTCTCTGACTACGGTTATCCAGCCAATTATGCACCCACCTTATCGTGGCCCTATCTAAGTTATATTTGCCTAGTTTATCAATAAGAATATCATGCGAGACCGTATCAAATGCCTTACTAAAGTCTAGGTATATGACATCCACCGCTTCTCCCTTATCCACAAGGCTCGTTATCTTATCAAAGAAAGCTATCAGATTAGTTTGGCATGACTTGTTCTTCACAAACCCATGCTGGCTATTCCCTATCACTTTATTACCTTCCAAGTGTTTGCATAGGATTTCCTTAATTACCTGCTCCATTATCTTCCCTGGGACAGACGTTAAACTGACCGGTCTGTAGTTTCCTGAGTTGTTCTTATTCCCCTTTTTATAGATGGGCACAATATTTGCCCTTTTCCAGTCTTCTGGAATCTCCCCTGTCTGCCATGATTTTTCAAAGATCATAGCTAAAGGCTCAGATACCTCCTCTATCAGCTCCTTGAGTATTCTGGGATGCATTTCATCAGGACCTGGTGACTTGCTGACATCTAACTTTCCTAAGTGACTTTTAACTTGTTCTTTGTGTATCCTATCTTCTAAACTTACCCTCTCTCTGCTTGTATTCACTACGTTAGGCACACCTCCAGACTTCTCGGTGAAGACAAAAACAAAGAAGTCATTGAGCATCTCCGCCATTTCCAAGTTCCCTGTTACTGCTTCTCCCTCCTCGCTAAGCAGTGGGCCTACCCTGTCCTTGGTCTTCCTCTTGCTTTTAATGTATTTATAAAAGGTCTTCTTGTTTCCCTTTATGCCTGTAGCTAGTTTGATCTCATTTTGTGCCTTTGCCTTTCTAATCTTGCCCCTGCATTCCCGTGTTGCTTGCCTATATTCATCCTTTGTTAGTTGTCCTAGTTTCCATTTTTTATATGACTCCTTTTTTATTTTGAGATCGTGCAAGATCTCCTTGTTAAGCCAAGCTGGTCTTTTGCCGTATTTTCTATCTTTCCTACACAGCGGAATTGTTTGCTTTTGGGCCCTTAACAACGTCCCTTTGAAATACTTCCAACTCTCCTCAGTTGTTTTTCCCTTGCCGGCAGCCCCAGGAGAGAGGCCGAGGACTGGCGGGTGAGCGAGATGGAGAACCCCCATCCCCCCAGCTAAAGCCCACTGACACGCCAGGGAGCAGCACGCGCTATTGCCGCCTTCCTGCCTGCCAGACGGGCAGCGTCTCCCGCACAGCATCCGCAACCGCGGCAACCAAAACCGCCAGCCAAGCGGGGCCCAGTGATGCGAGGGGCCCGCCTGGATTTCAGGGGGCGGGGGCTGAGCGCTCTCTGGAAATCGGAGCCTTTCGGGTGTCTCTGGTTGACGCCCATCGACTGAGGCTTTGCAAACGTGGCCTCCCGAAGCAAGGCAGCCGGTCGGCCAAGGGACCAGACCGCGGCGGAGATCTAGCCCACCTCCCGGGCGGACTGGGGCAGCGGAGAGAGGAGGTGACTGACCTGCAGCTGCCCAGGGTGGGTGTGGCTGAGCGGGGGGCTGAACGGGGATTCTGGGGACGTCCCCCCACTTGTGCTAATGCTGCTCTTGTTGTTTTGAATGTTCCTCTGACCATTGTCCCCTGCAGGAGGTTGTAACTGGGCCCAACACGCCCTCCCCAGCCCCCTAAGCAGGGAGGCGTCGCATCGACCTTCAGTCCACTAGCCAGAGGAGCGATTTCACGAGGCTGGTCCTGCAGAAAGCCAGAAGCTGGACAGACGCAGGCGATACGCTGTCCCAGGTCAGGGAGACAGGCTGCATCAGACACCACGAGCAGCTCAGTCTGCCTTGGCCAGTCCGAAGTGCCGGGGGGTTCTCGCGTCATGTCGCACAGCGGCGTGGCCATAACTGTGCCGTCCTCGTTGGCATTATTAATACTTGACAAACGGGCTGGAAAAATTCCAGGACCAGCCCCACCACCCTGTCTGGCTTATAAGCCTGAGGGCATGGAGCAAGCCATTGGGCAGCCGAAGGGTGTCCCTTCTGAACTGCTATTTGGCATTGCTTGTGGAGTGCTGAAAGCTGCTTCCACACAGGCAATATTAGCTCACGGAGGCCCCGCTGCCCTAACTCTGTGTGCCAGGCCCCCGGAAAGGAGCAGCAAGCCCCGAGGAGGAGTGATGCCCCGAGGAGGAGCGATGCCCCAAGCCCAGAGGAGGAGCGATGCCCCGAGGAGGAGCGATGCCCCAAGCCCAGAGGAGGAGCAATGCCCCGAGGAGGAGTGATGCCCCAAGCCCAGAGGAGGAGCGATGCCCCGAGGAGGAGCGATGCCCCAAGCCCAGAGGAGGAGCAATGCCCCGAGGAGGAGCGATGCCCCAAGCCCAGAGGAGGAGTGATGCCCCGAGGAGGAGCGATGCCCCAAGCCCAGAGGAGGAGCAATGCCCCGAGGAGGAGTGATGCCCCAAGCCCAGAGGAGGAGCGATGCCCCGAGGAGGAGCGATGCCCAGAGGAGGAGCGATGCCCCGAGGAGGAGCGATGCCCAGAGGAGGAGCGATGCCCCAAGCCCCGAGGAGGAGCGATGCCCCAAGGAGGAGCGATGCCCCAAGCCCCGAGGAGGAGCAATGCCCCGAGCCCAGAGGAGGAGCGATGCCCCGAGGAGGAGTGATGCCCCAAGCCCAGAGGAGGAGCGATGCCCCGAGGAGGAGTGATGGCCCAAGCCCAGAGGAGGAGCGATGCCCCAAGGAGGAGCGATGCCCAGAGGAGGAGCAATGGCCCAAGCCCCGAGGAGGAGCGATGCCCCAAGCCCGAGGAGGAGCGATGCCCCGAGGAGGAGCGATGCCCAGAGGAGGAGCGATGCCCCGAGGAGGAGCGATGGCCCAAGCCCAGAGGAGGAGCGATGCCCCGAGCCCAGAGGAGGAGCGATGCCCCGAGGAGGAGCGATGCCCCGAGGAGGAGCGATGCCCAGAGGAGGAGCGATGCCCCAAGCCCCGAGGAGGAGAGATGCCCCGAGCCCAGAGGAGGAGCGATGCCCCGAGGAGGAGCGATGCCCCGAGGAGGAGCGATGCCCCGAGGAGGAGCGATGCCCAGAGGAGGAGCGATGCCCCGAGGAGGAGCGATGGCCCAAGCCCAGAGGAGGAGAGATGCCCCGAGCCCAGAGGAGGAGCGATGCCCCGAGGAGGAGCGATGCCCAGAGGAGGAGCGATGCCCCGAGGAGGAGCGATGCCCAGAGGAGGAGCGATGCCCCGAGGAGGAGCGATGCCCCGAGGAGGAGCGATGCCCAGAGGAGGAGCGATGCCCCAAGCCCAGAGGAGGAGCGATGCCCCGAGGAGGAGCGATGCCCCAAGCCCCGAGGAGGAGCGATGCCCCGAGGAGGAGCGATGCCCAGAGGAGGAGCGATGCCCCAAGCCCCGAGGAGGAGCGATGCCCCAAGCCCCGAGGAGGAGAGATGCCCCGAGCCCAGAGGAGGAGCGATGCCCCGAGGAGGAGCGATGCCCCGAGGAGGAGCGATGCCCCGAGGCTGCTCCCACCTTTGGGCCGCGGACGGGAGGAATTGTGGCCGCGGTGACTTCTCTGACAGCTGCTCCTGAGGGTGGGGAAGACGTTTCCGTCGGCTCCGTGCTGAGCGAGGGGCCCTTCCGGGCAGCAGCGCTGTTGTGTAAAGGGGCCACACCACCGCAGAGCATCGGGCCCCTCAGCAGTGGAGCCCCCAACTCCCACACCAAGGTTTCCTTTTTCTAAATGTCGGCTGAGCTGAGCGCGCCATGGGCTGCCCTGCAAACGCCGGGCAATCGGCTGTGGCGCCAGCCAGCCCCCGCACCTCGGACAACTCATCTCCATTTGCTTTCCCAGGAAGAGTTAGGTTGTTTCCAGCAGCGGGCGGCCTCCTCTTGGCCCTAGCAAGGTGGCCTCTTCCCATTTCGCTATTTACCCCTGGACTGTGGGAGCCGTGGGACCCACGGTCCACGCGTCACAGACCAAATGCTAAACATGAGTCAGCAGCGTGACGCTGCTGCAAACACGAATCTGGTTGGCATTCACAGGTGTGTTGTGAGCAAGACACGAGAAGTCGTTCTTCCGCTCTGCTCTGTGCTGGTCAGGCCTCCGCTGGAGTCTTGTGTCCAGTTCTGGGCACCGCGTTTCAGGAAAGATGTGGAGAAATTGGAGAGGGTCCAGAGAAGAGCAACAAGAATGATGAAAGGTCTAGAGAACATGAGCTGTGAGGGGAGACTGAAGGAATTGGGCTTGTTTAGTTTGGAAAGGAGAAGACCGAGAGGGGACATGAGAGCGGTTTTCAAGTATCTAAAAGGGAGATACAAGGAAGAGGGAGAAAAATTGTTCATCTTGGCCTCTGAGGACAGGACAAGAAGCAAGGGGCTTAAACTGCAGCAAGGGAGGTTTAGGTTGGACATTAAGAAAAACTTCCTAGTTGTCAGGGGGGTGAAACACTGGGATAAGTTGCCCAGGGGGGTTGTGGAATCTCCCTCACTGGAGACATTTAAGAGCAGGTTGGACAGACACCTGTCAGGGATGATCTTGCTGGTGCTGGGTCCTGCCGTGAGGGCCGGGGACTGGACTTGATGACTCTCAGGGCCCCTTCCAGTGCTAGTGCTCTGTGATTCTCTGACTTTTTCACTTGGGGTGTGACTGCCCCCCCCCCCCCCCGCTTCCCTATTTGCATTGCAGAAAGCGTTAGCAACAGCACCACCTAGGCTCGAAGGATGATACTGTGGCCATAAAATGAGCATCGGGCAGAGAAATTCCAGGGGCTGGGATGCTTTTCCAGCTGCGTAGCCGAGGCAGGGTGAGCAGGGAAGCAGAGGCCTCGGCAAGTGACCGATAACCCTCCAGCTGAAGGAGAAGCCTGCCGAGGTCAAAAGAGAAACAGGAGCCAGCAAGGTGACAGGGCAAGTTACCCAACTGCAGCATCCACAGATTGTAAGGACTTGAGAGCAGGGGCTGCGAGTGCCATTCCGACGGGGAAAGTGCTTTAAGAAGGACACATTGCCAAGTGCAGGCCCCTGAACCCTGAAATGTTACAGGGAAATGAAGCCAAGGACAACCTGGGGGAGCTCGAGCTGGCCTCCTGGGAGAAGGGGCTTCGGATCCAGGAAACCAAACAAGGTGCCATGCTCGGTTTGAGAACTGAGGGCCCGATCCAAGCCCACTGCAGCCAGGAACGGGGGGAGGGTCTTTTGATTTCAACATGCATTGGATCCGGTCTGACGTGTTTCTCTCATTGAGGGCCAGACAAACGCAGAGGAACATCGAAGAGCAGCTGCCGTGTTACCCACCCTGCCCAGAACTACCACCGCAGCAGCAGGGGAAGACCCGATCTGACCTGTCCACAGTGAGCAGAGCAAAGCCAAGCCTCCCCCGCAGGGCTGGACTCCCGACCCTGACAGACAACTACGGGAACATCTCCCAGAGAAGAGCGCGCAGCGGGCGGGTGTCTCCCCTCCAACATGCTGCGTTAACATCAGCAACCCCCCGGCTGCTGACCGCCGCGCAGCGTGAGGGACTTTGGATCCAAAAGGAAAGGCAGGATTCCTAGCGCCACATCCCTCCAGTTACAACCTGATAGAACCAGGAGCAGAATTTGCCCCCACAACCTCTTGGGAAGCAGCTGTCCTCACGAGCAGCGCTGCGCTTTGCATGTTCCGCCCAGCGCAGAGAGGGGCTGGCCGTGGGGCGTGGCGCTGAAGAGCTGGTTTCAATTTCAAAGTCTGTCGCAGATTCCCTGTGTGATGTGGGCAACTCTCTCCCCACTTTGGTTCTCCATGTGGCAGATAGAATCCTAGGGCTGGAAGAGACCTCAGAAGGTCATCGAGTCCAGCCCCCTGCCCACTGCCCACTTCCTTTCTCCGACCCAGTCTAGTCCATAGACTGGAAACTCAGTGGGCCAGAAAGCCTCCTCCTGTGTCTGCACAATGGGCCCTAATTTGGAGGGCAGCCACTAGATGCTCCAAGACTAGACAATCACACCCAGGCATTGTGATACTTTGGGACTTGCCTTCCACTTTAGCATCCGAGAGCTCGCCATCCCCCTGATCACCAGAAGCAAGTTCCACATGGCACTAAACGGGATTTCAGTGCTGGTTTCCCCGATTATATTTTCCAAATACGAGTTTATGATCATCTTTATGGGTCAGCGAGGCTGCCAGGTGAGCTCTGTTGTTAGACTCAAAGCGGGTGGGCCGTACCCACAGCCAGACAAAAGCTGTTAATTATTACATTAGCTACAGAGATCAAACACACGCACACGAATGGCACCAGCCCTATGGAAAATAGCTATTACTGGCCATGAATGTTCAGGTTTCCTGAGCGAGCCTTTCCTAGGTAGCTTTGTTATAATTAACATCTTTCAGGTTAATGGGTCTGAGTTCCGCTGGAGAAAAGATGCATTGTTAGCAGCATTCGCTCCTGAGTTTATCCCATCCAGGCTGGGGTCAGACGGCCCAGTAAATCTTAGCTTTCATCTGCCATGGGTGTTAAAACAACTGCAGTGCCCAGGAAATTAAACTATTCACTGTAGTAACGTTTTTAAAGTCCGTAGTTTGATTTGACATCCAAAGACTTATGGGTTGGGTTGGGTTGGGTTGGATTATCCCCCCCCTCCCCGTTCCCCGATTTTACGTGTTCATTAACTCAACAAGTGACCCTTTCAGCACCAGGCCACAAAGATCACTGCCTTGGGAACTTGGCTTCCACGTCCAGCCGCGCTGTGGGATGGACGTTCTCCCTAGCAGGATGTGCGGAAGGTCAGTACCTCTGGGCAGATACAAAATCTGTCTTGCGTCTGTTGCCCCTTCACTCAGACGCCGTGGAAACCAGGAGTTCCTGCCTTCAACTCACGGGCAAGGCCGCTGGCGTGAGTGCTGAGAGCCCGGCCCAGCCTCTTTGCAGAGGGTGGGTCTTGCAGCTTTTACTCATGTGGCTCATGGCGTTACCTTCAGTGGGCGACTCATGGGATGAGACTGTCTGGACTGTCCCAGGGACATCTGACTGTGTTCGGGGTCACCGCAGGGAAGGTCCCGGTGAGAGATTAATTCAGTGACATGAGCTTCTTTGAGGCCTTGCCCTCACTGCGAAGAGCTGTGCGCTTAACCCCGTGTACCTGACTCAAGGAACAAACCCTAAGGAGGACAAAGCAATCTGTCATTGTCAGAGGAGTTGGCAGGTCAGGGGGAGCCAAGGCATTAGCCTGGATTGTCAGCTCTTTGGGCCACTTTTTGTGTTGTGTTCGTCCAGCACCTAGAACCCTGCTTCCTGGCCGGGCTCGGGGGTGCAACCAAAGAACAAAGAATAAATCATAATAACTCAACCTGCTAATTGTGAAAACTACAAGCTGCCTCGTCTCACTGGGCTTTTGCCTGGGGTGACCTAATTCCAGCTAAGAACGGGACATTTTTCCATGGGGAAGACAAGAGCTTCTTGTCCTCAAAGAACTCTCCCTCCCCAGCTAGAAGTTGTGAGGAATGATTTAGAGACAATGCATGTGCTACAGTGGAGTCTATTGATCTAGCAAACTAGACAGGGCCAGTTTTAACAGCCCACTTAATAATACATAATAATGAATCATGTTTATTACCGTGGTGCCCTGGGCCTGGCCCAGAACCAAGCCCCATCGTGCAAGGCGCTGTACGGACGCGGCGCAAGGGCGCAGAAGAAGAGCTCTGTGCAAGCTGAACGCGCGTCTCTCTCACCAACAGAAGGCGGTCGATTGCCTGGGCCACCGTGTCTCTCTGAGTCAAGGGCAGGCGGAAGGGACGGTCCGCGAGTGTCACGGAGCTCTGCATCAAGAGGCAGACAGAGCGTCTCAGGGAAGGAGACCCAAGGCAGAACTGCAGAGAAGAAAGCCCCAAGGAGGGTGCCAGAGATCGTCGCAGCAAACCGGCAGAGCGGCTCCCGCCCCTGCCCTCGGGGAATGCTGCTCTCGGTGGGGTCGGCGCGCCGCGGCCTTGCTGGTCTCCGCGGTGGTTTCTT
This sequence comes from Pelodiscus sinensis, assembly GCF_049634645.1. NCBI lineage: Eukaryota > Metazoa > Chordata > Testudines > Trionychidae > Pelodiscus > Pelodiscus sinensis. The sequence continues at coordinate 1,102,677 of NC_134735.1, forward strand.
GGGACGTGTTGACAGGAGCGAGTCTCCCGCCCCGCCCATCCACGGGCTCTGCAGTCGGGACCAGGCCGGGTGTCACAGCCCACACGCCAGCCCAGCCACCGGCAGCCCCACTGGCTCCAGTCGGCAGGGCTGGGCAGGCTCCCCCAGGGGCCCCATGAGGCCCTGAGGCCCCATGCCAGAGACACGGGCCCATGGGAACTGCACAACGGGACCAGACCGGAGACCCTCGAGCGTAGGCCCCGTCTCCTACAGGGACCAGCACCAGAGGAAGAGGTAAGAACACACCCACCCCCTCCAAGGCGATGTCTGCAGAGCAGCGTTACTCCGGGATAACGAAGGGCGCGTCTACATAACGGGCGTCTTACTCCGACTCCTGTAACCCTCCCTGTAGGAGGAGTGAGGGAAGCCGGGAGAAGAGTGCTCCGCTCTGCAATACCGGCTGTGCAGGCAGCGCCGAAAGTCGAAAGAAGCTCTTTCAACGTAAGCTTCGCAATCAGCCTTGCGCGTGTCGAGCCTCGCCCGTCTGTGCAGCCGTGCCCCACAGTGCTGCTAGTTTCTCCCTTCGTTATAAAGGGTTCCGCTACTTTTCCACTACAGAGTCCACTCAGCAAACTGCTAAATACAGGAGGATTGTCTCCCCCGTCCCTGGCTTGCAGCTGCATCTGGGGTGGGACACCAGTGACTGAACAGACTCCAGCTACGCCACCCTGATCCCCATGCAGGCACTGTCTTCAGTGGGGTACATCCATCCTTCTGCTCCACAAAGAGGGCAGCCCCTGTGCAGCAGAGCTCTGGCCAGCAGCGGAGATGAGGGGCACGGATCCAGAGCAGGGGCAGGCTGGGTACACAGGCATCAGCACCGAGCTCAGCAGTGCGCTAGAGCGGGGTGGTTGGCACAGCCCCGGCAGGCTGAATCGTCTCCCAAACGTAAGGCTGGCTCCTCGGGCCAAGGCGCTGGGGTCTGGCTCTGAGAAGGTCTGGCATGGGGTGATGAGACGCTCAGTGCCCCAGCCCCAGACATGCACCGAAAGCCCTTGGCAAGAGGAGATTAAAGGGATAGCAGGTTTAAAACTAATAAAAGAAAGTTCTTCTTCACACAGCGTGTAGTCAACCTGTGGAACTCCTTGCCAGAGGAGGCTGTGAAGGCTAGGACTATAACAGAGTTTAAAGAGAAGCTAGATAATTTCATGGAGGTTAGGTCCATAAAAGGCTATTAGCCAGGGGATAAAATGGTGTCCTTGGCCTCTGTTTGTCAGAGGCTGGAGAGGGATGACAGGAGACAAATCGCTTGATCATTGTCTTCGGTCCACCCTCTCTGGGGCACCTGGTGCTGGCCACTGTCGGCAGACAGGATACTGGGCTAGATGGACCTTTGGCCTGACCCAGTATGGCCGTTCTTACATTCTCATGATAAAACCCCCCCTCGAGGAGAAATGGATTGTGGGATATCGAAATGGGAGCCAGTGGTGAGGGATAGCAGCCCCTCGGCCCCCGCTTCAGCGTGCAGACGAGGCAGCAACAGCGCAGCTGGCGTGAAAGGCACCTGCCTTATGTCCCTGGGCTCCAGTAGGCAAAGGATGCTTTGCAGATGGATTTTGCATCCATCCTTATGGCTCCTAGAATATCCTCATAAGCCACAATGTGCCCTTAATCCCACAACAAAATCAAGTCAAAGAGCAATTAATATTCTGATACCTGTGGCTAGCTGAAGTGATGTAGAGCTGATGATTTCTTTTTCCATTTTACTCCAACTGTGGTTTCATTTTTTTCCAGCCCTTCTCTGGGCAGTGGTTTTAGGGGCACTAAGGTTCACTTTTGTGGGTAACCTGCACTGTTAGCTGTTGATTTAATTAACTCAGCCTCATCTCCCTTCTTGACCATATCAACTCAAGCAGGGCTGAATTTCAAGCACGCGTCCTGTGGGTAAAATGCATTTCTCCTCTCTGCGAGGAAACCAACAGCCCCCTTTGCATCCAGCGGGACAAACGGAAAAGAGGAGCCACGCCTGATTGAATGGTGCTATTCAGAGAAGCTTCTATAGAGCCCACGCCCAGCCTGGGACACCAAAAGGAAAGTGTCTCTTTGGGGCAAGAAATGCAACTAGAACAGCAGTGATGGTGAATTATTAGGGCATGACACATGCGCAGGGTGTGCGTGTGTACCTGACACTGTCCAAGTAGTGGAGAGAGCTGAGCTCTTTTGAAATCTGGTTTATAAAGAGAGAAGCTGCTTGCAATCAGCTGGATTATTCTTAAAATCCCAGCTCGATAGCTCTTCACTAAACTAATACCCTTGTCATGAAAGCTAAGGTCTAGAATGATTTTGTTGTTACTGAGAGGTTATTGGTTTTCACTGGGGACGGTGTTGCATGTGGGTGCATTTTCCCTTCCTCTGAATAATTTGGAACTGGAAAGATATGCAAGAGAGGAGCAGATGATCTTCAAATTTAGTGGGTCTGTCTACATACAAATTCAAGCAATGCTTTAACACATGTTAATTAGCAACTGTAAGTACTAGTGTGGATGCTGCATAAACCTTTGTTCCAGGACACACATACATTTGTTATTACTCACATTTGTAATCACTAGCCATGTGTTTAACCCTAGATTACAGGGTAAAACATGGTGAGCAACAACTGTTGGTGTCCTGTCTACAGTAGAATCTACCACCGTGTTAGTTAACATGTCCAATCACAACTCACGATGTAGGTTCTGAGCATACGGTGACCAAAGGAAAACAGGCGCAGGAGAGACCATTTTCTGTGCCTTTCTGGTTGGGGAAACAACTGAGGAGGAACAGCTAGTGAATAGTACAGGTGAACCTCTCTAGTCTGGCACCCTCGGGACCTGACAGGTGCAGAATCAGAGAATTTGCCGGACCGAGGGAGGTCAGTACTGTCTAGCAGATTTACCAGCACTTCCAGTGGGCTTGTAGAGACGTGCAGGGGTACATTAGCGCAAGATGACAGCACAGAGCACTGAGAGCCAGGACGGGTGGCACCCCCCTACAGACACCCTCCTGCAGCAAGGCAGGGAAACCGATTTTCAGAGGCAAGACAAAGGACAGCTGGATGGCCCAGGCACTGGCGACGGTTTATGGATCAGCCTCTCCTATTCCAGGTCACGACTCACAACCAGGCCTGGCCGGGAAGCCATTTCCAGCCCATGCCCGTTCCAGGTGTGTGAGATGAGCGCCGAGGTCTCCCTGCATCCCTTAATGTGGGAGCGTCCCGCTCCTGGAAGAAACACCCTCACCCCTGGCACCGCACGGGTGCCCCTGGGGGCAGCTTGCAGAGAGGTCCAGGCCCGCATGGGCATGGAGGAGCTATCCTTGCAGACCGAGAGCTTGTGGGTAACAGTGCAAACTGGTCCTTGTTCCACCAGACCACAGAGCACCCCGCTTGGTCGCTGGGACGTAAGAGACCCTGGGGGGGGCTGGAAACAGTCGCCCCGTTCTCTCCGGGGCTCCCTGCCCCGGGCGCTTCTGAATACTCCCCTGCAGGAATCAAAACATCCTCTCCTCCCCAGCAACCTCTCCTGACCTTTCTGAGCAGCCAAAACGTCGGGCCCGCCTGATTGGCGGAGGCAGGCCCAGGTTTGTTTTTAGCAACCTCGTTGAAATTTAAATTGATTTGTTATTTATCCAACTGACAACAAAGAGAGAAAAAAAGTCATAATTCTGTGCGCTGGGGAGATTGGATTCCTGTATCGTTGTCAGCTACATTAACTTACTTCCTGGATCTCAATTCAATTAGTGCAGCATTCCCTAGCATTAATAAATCAATAGCGATGCCATTTTGATATATTTTGAATGTCGTTCATTATATATTTCAGGGCAGGGATTATTGTTGACTTAGAAGTTAATGGGACATGACGAGGCAAATCAGGTTGGGTAGGTAAAGCCTTCGAGCCGTTAGCTATAATTGCTTTCTGTTGCAAAAGACTGTTTCAGTGAAACAGGGAGCTGTTTCGCTTTTGTTGTGGTGGGGTCGTCCCAGCTGGCAGAGCCTGCGTCTCTTGTGCAAAAGGAAGGAAATAGCTGGACGCTGTAAAAGAAAGTCTCGGCCAAGCGATTCCTGGCTCTGCTCAACTGCAGGGTACTGCAAGAGCAGGCGCACGGTGTAAGGCCCCGTGTCGACGTTCGGAACAGCCCTTCAGCCAGGGCAAGCTGATTAGAGCAATTTACGCCCCTGGATTCCAGTGCTGATTTACGCCAAGTTGGGATCTGGCCCATTGGCTTCACTGGAGATATGCCGATTGATCCCGGCTGGGTTCAATGGTTCGGTGCCAGGTTACGCAGTGGAGGCAGAGTGTGTAAGGCCAGAAGGGGCCGTCGGGTCCTTTTGTCTGACCTCCCGGAGATCACGGGCCACCGGCACCCTCCAGCAGCCACACATGGACTCACCCCCCACGGGACCAGAGTCTGCCAGGTTAAAAACGCTGGTTCTTGTGCCAGCCTTGTCCGTTAGCCCCACCCTCCCTGCCCCCGCACCCCCGTATATTTAGAGTTACCCCTTCCCTCTCGCTCTGCTGAGGTAAAACAAGCCAGGCCCTTCCCAGCGCCTCTCCTGGCACAGTCCCCTTGGGCACGTCTCCTCTGCACTGACCACGCCCCAGCCTGGTGTCATCTGCAAACCTCGGTCACACGCTGACTGCCTGGGCCCAGCTCGTTAACGAGGAACTTCACCCGCAACCTCGCTCCCGCCCAGAAACCCACCTTGCAGTGCAACCTGTTGCCTTCTCCTTGACAGCCAGGCCTTTGTCCCCCTGCAGAGCCGGTGCCAACCCCGTAAGCGACCGCTCCTCCCGGATCGTCCGTGTTTCCCATCGCTAGCAAGTGTCGTTTTCTCGGAGACGGAAATCGGGAGAGTCCCACTGCCGGCCCCTTTTCCGTTTACCTCGCTGAATGTCACTCGCTTTCCCGACGCAATGGGTTCCAGAGCCCCGCGTCCCACGGGGGGAGCCCGATAGGGCTGAAATTGCCTGTCCAATGATCCCGCTCCCCAGCCAGACTTCCGGAACGGCAATCCATGGCCAGTGGAAGCTGCGCTCGCCCGGGCACATAGAGCACCAGTGGCTCCGCGGGGGCTAACCCTGGCAAGCCCCTCCCACCCACCAGCCACTTACTGCCCACCCCGTTCTCCTGGCTGGCGGGGCGCCCCATGGAGCAGCACTGCCTGGCGTGTGTTGGAAACCCGCTGCCTGTGTGTTTCCATGGGTGACCCCGGGACTCAGGTTAGAGAAGAAAGAGCAGTTACAAGCGACAGGCCACGCCAGAAGTCGGGTGACGCGGGGAAAGGACGTCACGAGCGCGCCACGTGCGGCCACACTACTCAGAGAGGGAAGGTGTCCGCTGGCATCGTGCCAGCTGCAGAGCTCACTCGCGGCTCTGCTGCCTGCTCCTCCACTCCAGCCCGGCTCTAGCCTAGGTACGTCTCCCCGTCTCCCTCCTTCTGTCGATGAGCCCTCCCCGCGTTAAATTGATCGGGACAGTCCTGATTGCAGATTAAGTGACTGGCTATCAATGACTCCAAACCTGTCCATCCATCACTCACTTTGCAGCATGGTCCCTTCCAAAACATTAGCCAAGTCGTTTATCAACGTGACTCTTTGAGACAATAAAACAGGCACCTTGCAAAATGTAGTATTCAGCTCTTAAAGGTCTTAAAAGCATTTCTCAATTATGAATGGCCTAGAGGGAGTCGTTCTTGCTTCATCTGGGGATGAATAAAGATGGAAAATAATAGCATATCAATAGTACTGCGACTTAGCTGGATTCATCTTTTAAGAGTTAAAATTGTTTGTGCTTTCCACAGCAAATACGGCACAAAACACTCTCGACATTTCGATCAACAAAAGGTTAAACTTGCGTGCTTGAAACCATGAAAACTATTTTGGCCTGACATGCCACAATTGGTTAACATGGTGCTGTTCCAAAAGACCAATGTTTTAAATTCCCTGCATCTGGATATGTGAGGAAGAGAACCAGAGAGTGAGAAGGCGGTGGGGGGGCCTAGTAGGCAGAACAAGGGTCGGGAAGTCAGAAACAGTGGGACTTGTGTAAGCAGTAAGCACTCAGTGTAAAGAGTGTGCAATCAAAGTGCAGCAAATGCAGGCAGCTTGCAAAGATAAAACCTATCCCTCCAGTCCGATAAGACCTATTCCCCCAGTCCGATAAGACCTATCCCCCATCCAAAAAGACCTATCCCCCCAGACCGATAAGACCTATCCCTCCAGTCCGATAAGACCTATCCCCCCATCCGAAAAGACCTATCCCCCCAGTTCGATAAGACCTATCCCCCCAGTCCGATAAGACCTATCCCTCCAGTCCGATAAGACCTATCCCCCCCGTCCGATAAGACCTATCCCTCCAGTCCGATAAGACCTATCCCCCAGATCGATAAGACCTATCCCCCTGTCCGAAAAGACCTATCCCCACAGTTCGATAAGACCTATCCCCCCAGTTCAATAAGACCTATCCCCCCATCCGAAAAGACCTATCCCTCCAGTCCGATAAGACCTATCCCCCTGTCCGAAAAGACCTATCCCCCCAGTTCGATAAGACCTATCCCCCCAGTCCGATAAGACCTATCCCCCTGTCCGAAAAGACCTATCCCCCCAGTTCGATAAGACCTATCCCCCCAGTCCGATAAGACCTATCCCCCCAGTCCGATAAGACCTATCCCCCTGTCCAAAAAGACCTATCCCCCCAGTTCGATAAGACCTATCCCCCTAGTTCGATAAGACCTATCCCCCCCGTCCGAAAAGACCTATGCCCCTTTCCGATAAGACCTATCCCCCCAGTCCGAAAAGACCTATCCCCCCAGTTCGATAAGACCTATCCCCCTAGTTCGATAAGACCTATCCCCCTGTCCGAAAAGACCTATCCCCCCAGTCCGATAAGACCTATCCCCCTGTCCGAAAAGACCTATCCCCCCAGTTCGATAAGACCTATCCCCCTAGTTCGATAAGACCTATCCCCCCAGTCCGAAAAGACCTATCCCCCCAGTCCGAAAAGACCTATCCCCCCAGTCCGAAAAGACCTATCCCCCCAGTCCGAAAAGACCTATCCCCCCAGTTCGATAAGACCTATCCCCCCAGTTCGATAAGACCTATCCCCCCAGTCCGAAAAGACCTATCCCCCCAGTCCGATAAGACCTATCCCCCTGTCCGAAAAGACCTATCCCCCCAGTTCGATAAGACCTATCCCCCCAGTCCGATAAGACCTATCCCCCTGTCCGAAAAGACCTATGCCCCTGTCCGATAAGACCTATCCCCCTGTCCGATAAGACCTATCCCCCCAGTCCGATAAGACCTATCCCCCTGTCCGAAAAGACCTATGCCCCCAGTTCGATAAGACCTATCCCCCCAGTCCGATAAGACCTATCCCCCAGTCCGATAAGACCTATCCCCCTGTCCGAAAAGACCTATCCCCCCAGTCCGATAAGACCTATCCCCCTGTCCGAAAAGACCTATCCCCCCAGTCCGATAAGACCTATCCCCCTGTCCGAAAAGACCTATGCCCCCAGTTCGATAAGACCTATCCCCCCAGTCCGATAAGACCTATCCCCCTGTCCGAAAAGACCTATCCCCCCAGTCCGATAAGACCTATCCCCCTGTCCGAAAAGACCTATGCCCCCAGTTCGATAAGACCTATCCCCCCAGTCCGATAAGACCTATCCCCCCAGTCCGATAAGACCTATCCCCCTGTCCGAAAAGACCTATCCCCCCAGTCCGATAAGACCTATCCCCCCAGTCCGATAAGACCTATCCCCCTGTCCGAAAAGACCTATCCCCCCAGTCCGATAAGACCTATCCCCCCAGTCCGATAAGACCTATCCCCCCAGTTCGATAAGACCTATCCCCCTGTCCGAAAAGACCTATCCCCCCAGTCCGATAAGACCTATCCCCCCAGTCCGATAAGACCTATCCCTCCAGTCCGATAAGACCTATCCCCCCAGTCCGATAAGACCTATCCCCCTGTCCGAAAAGACCTATGCCCCCAGTTCGATAAGACCTATCCCCCCAGTCCGATAAGACCTATCCCTCCAGTCCGATAAGACCTATCCCCCCAGTCCGATAAGACCTATCCCCCTGTCCGAAAAGACCTATCCCCCAGTCCGATAAGACCTATCCCCCCAGTCCGATAAGACCTATCCCCCAGTCCGATAAGACCTATCCCCCTGTCCGATAAGACCTATCCCCCCAGTCCGAAAAGACCTATCCCCCCAGTCCGATAAGACCTATCCCCCTGTCCGAAAAGACCTATGCCCCCAGTTCGATAAGACCTATCCCTCCAGTCCGATAAGACCTATCCCCCTGTCCGATAAGACCTATCCCTCCAGTCCGATAAGACCTATCCCCCTGTCCGAAAAGACCTATGCCCCCAGTTCGATAAGACCTATCCCCCTGTCCGATAAGACCTATCCCCCCAGTCCGAAAAGACCTATCCCCCCAGTCCGATAAGACCTATCCCCCTAGTTCGATAAGACCTATGCCCCCAGTTCGATAAGACCTATCCCCCCCGTCCGAAAAGACCTATGCCCCTGTCCGATAAGACCTATCCCCCCAGTCCGAAAAGACCTATCCCCCCTGTCCGATAAGACCTATCCCCCCAGTCCGATAAGACCTATCCCCCCAGTCCGATAAGACCTATCCCCCAGTCCGATAAGACCTATCCCCCTGTCCGAAAAGACCTATCCCCCCAGTTCGATAAGACCTATCCCCCCCGTCCGAAAAGACCTATGCCCCTGTCCGATAAGACCTATCCCCCCAGTCCGAAAAGACCTATCCCCCCAGTCCGATAAGACCTATCCCCCCAGTCCGATAAGACCTATCCCCCTGTCCGATAAGACCTATCCCCCAGTCCGATAAGACCTATCCCCCCAGTCCGATAAGACCTATCCCCCAGTCCGATAAGACCTATCCCTCCAGTCCGATAAGACCTATCCCCCTGTCCGAAAAGACCTATCCCCCCAGTCCGATAAGACCTATCCCTCCAGTCCGATAAGACCTATCCCCCCAGTTCGATAAGACCTATCCCCCCCGTCCGAAAAGACCTATGCCCCTGTCCGATAAGACCTATCCCCCCAGTCCGAAAAGACCTATCCCCCCAGTCCGATAAGACCTATCCCCCTGTCCGATAAGACCTATCCCCCCAGTCCGATAAGACCTATCCCCCTGTCCGATAAGACCTATCCCCCAGTCCGATAAGACCTATCCCCCCAGTCCGATAAGACCTATCCCCCAGTCCGATAAGACCTATCCCTCCAGTCCGATAAGACCTATCCCCCTGTCCGAAAAGACCTATCCCCCCAGTCCGATAAGACCTATCCCTCCAGTCCGATAAGACCTATCCCTCCAGTCCGAAAAGACCTATCCCCCCAGTCCGATAAGACCTATCCCCCTGTCCGAAAAGACCTATCGCCCAGTCCGATAAGACCTATCCCCCTGTCCGAAAAGACCTATCCCTCCAGTCCGATAAGACCTATCCCCCTGTCCGAAAAGACCTATCGCCCAGTCCGATAAGACCTATCCCCCTGTCCGATAAGACCTATCCCCCCAGTCCGATAAGACCTATCCCCCCAGTCCGATAAGACCTATCCCACCTGGCTGTGCTTTCTCCCTTGTCTCTATGAACTGTCATGGGCAGTAGAAAGGAGTAAGTGACATTTCATACGCTCCCGTTTGATGGCGCTTTGGGAGAGATCGGCCCAACCCAAGCCCCTAGCTCCACACATGACTGACTCGGGGCATTTGGAACAGATTTTGTTGAGGCTCATTTCAGTTTCTCTGAGTAGAAAAACGTGGGAAAACACAACGGACACGCAGGCCACTTGGGGAGAAAAGCCACCCCCGTGTCGCCCACCTCTGCCATAACCAGTCATGTCTCAGGCCTCAGAGGTTGTGTGAGGGGTTTTCAAAGGATAGCGCGGGGCTCTTGCCATTGGACTTCTGCTTTCTGAGGCAGGAGGCCGCGATCTACGTCGGCAGGACTGGCTCTGCAACCACAAATGCTACAGAGACGCTATTTTTAAATGCAAGAGAAGATTTTCGTGCGTTCTCCAGAGCCAGCAGCCCGCATGTTTCGAGAAACGGCAAATCCCATAAAGCTCCTGGGAACGCCCAGAGCTGCAGCGCTGCCTCGTCTCCGGAAGAACGCTGGCTCCATTGAACAACCAGCAACGCCGGCTTCCACGAGGAGTAACGGTGGTTCGGAATAGGAAGCCTAGTTCAAACTACCTAGTTCGTGCCCCGTGTAGCCGCGCTGCACGGGGTTCGAACCAGCGGGGTTTTAAAAATGGCGGCTCCCTGCTTATGCAAATGAAGCCCGGGAAATTCAAATCCCGGGCTTCATTTGCAAGTGCGGTATGCCTACATTACCCTCCTAGTTCGAACTAGCGGGGTAGTGTAGACATACCCTAGGAGAGGAGAGGAGAGAGGAGGAGAGGAGAGGAGAGGAGAGGAGAGGACTGGAAAAGGGCAAATATAATACCTGGCTATAAAAGGGGGGTAAGGACAACCTGAGGAATTATGGACCAGCTGAGCTTTGGCACCTGGAAAGATGCGGGAGCAAATCTTCACTCAGTCTGGCTGCTCCAAGGAGGTAACAGGGTGACAAGTAACAGTCCACACGGATTTGTCAAGCACAGATCATGTCAAACCCACCTGATGCCTTCTCCGAAAGGGTAACAAGCCTGGGGCGGGGGAGGGGAAGATCTATCTCGACTTCCCTTAGGCTTTCAAGACCGTCTCACATGCAGGGCCGTCCTTCGGGTGCCCCATGCGGGGGAGGGCGGATGCTCCATGCGGGGGGAGGCTGCACAAAGGGCTGCAGGGACAGAAGCCAGGCAAGAAGGTGCAGGTATGGGAATCGGGGAGCTCTGGAATCCCCACATTTCACATGGGTTCCCAGCTGCTGCCGGCCCCACTGCCGCAGGCCCTGCTGTCACATAGGGCTCCGTCGCTGGCCCCATGCCCGGGGTCCTGGCTACTGCCCACGGCTCTACCGCTGGCCCTGCTCCCGGGGTCCTGGCTACTGCCCACGGCTCTACCGCTGGCCCTGCTCCTGGGGTCCTGGCTACCACCCACGGCTCTACCACCAATCCTGCACCCGGGGTCCTGGCTACCGCCCCCGGCTCTACCACCAATCCTGCACCCGGGGTCCTGGCTACCGCCCACGGCTCTACCACCAATCCTGCACCCGGGGTCCTGGCTACCACCCACGGCTCTACCGTCGGCCCTGCTCCTGGGGTCCTGGCTACCACCCACGGCTCTACCACCAATCCTGCTCCCGGGGTCCTGGCTACCGCCCACGGCTCTACCACCAATCCTGCACTCGGGGTCTTGGCTACCGCCCACGGCTCTACCACCAATCCTGCACCCGGGGTCCTGGCTACCACCCACGGCTCTACCACCAATCCTGCTCCCGGGGTCCTGGCTACCGCCCACGGCTCTACCACCAATCCTGCACTCGGGGTCCTGGCTACCGCCCACGGCTCTACCACCAGTCCTGCACTCGGGGTCCTGGCTACCACCCACGGCTCTACCACCAATCCTGCACTCGGGGTCCTGGCTACCGCCCACGGCTCTACCACCAATCCTGCACTCGGGGTCCTGGCTACCACCCACGGCTCTACCACCAATCCTGCACCCGGGGTCCTGGCTACCACCCACGGCTCTACCACCAATCCTGCACTCGGGGTCCTGGCTACCGCCCACGGCTCTACCACCAATCCTGCACCCGGGGTCCTGGCTACCACCCACGGCTCTACCACCAATCCTGCACCCGGGGTCCTGGCTACCACCCACGGCTCTACCACCAATCCTGCACCCGGGGTCCTGGCTACCACCCACGGCTCTACCACCAATCCTGCTCCCGGGGTCCTGGCTACCACCCACGGCTCTACCACCAATCCTGCTCCCGGGGTCCTGGCTACCACCCACGGCTCTACCACCAATCCTGCACTCGGGGTCCTGGCTACCGCCCACGGCTCTACCACCAATCCTGCACCCGGGGTCCTGGCTACCATCCACGGCTCTACCGCCAATCCTGCACTCGGGGTCCTGGCTACCGCCCACAGCTCTATCGCCGGCCCTGCGCCCGGGGTCCTGGCTACCGCCCACGGCTCTACCGCTGGCCCTGCTCCCGGGGTCCTGGCTACCGCCCACGGCTCTACCACCAATCCTGCACTCGGGGTCCTGGCTACCACCCACGGCTCTACCACCAATCCTGCTCCCGGGGTCCTGGCTACCACCCAGGGATGCACTCCCAGCCCCACACCTGCCCTGAGCCTCAGCCCCCAGTCCTGTCGGGGTCCCTGCCTTCCAGAGCCCTGGCCCTGCTCCTGACCTCAGCAAGGTGGACCGGATGAGCAGTGACTGGGCGCAGCCGGAGCAGGAGCTGGGGCTGCCTGTTGAAGCCAGCACTGCCTGCACCTTGCTGTCCCGCCCCGCCCTGCAGCGGGGGCCCTAGGCACAGGGTGCGGATGGCTGGGGCACCCAGATTTAGTGGTGCCGTTTTCAGCTTCATATTCTGCCTAGGCCTAAGGACGGCCTGGTTCACATGACTGGCTCATAGACACACTAGCATAATGCAGCCTAGAACATAACAGAACATGGGGGCCCAACTGGCCGGAAACCTGAGCTCGGAGAAGTTATCCAAACCTTACACCCACGCTGGAAGGGACCTGCCCAGGGTCTGGCTCTATTCAATAGCTCCCTAAATGATTTGGATAATGGCACAGAGAGGAGACCTATAACGCTGCAGATGATACCAAGCTGGGAGGGGCTGCCAGCGCTTTGGAGGACAAGATTAGAATTCAAAATGATCTTGACAAGCTGGAGAAGTGATATGAAATAAAGAGGAGGAAATTCAATAAGGACGAATGCAAAGTCCTCCACTTGGGAAGGAATAATCAATTGCACAGATACAAAATGGGAAATGACTGTCTAGGGAGGAGTGCTGCAGAAAAGGGTCTGGAGATTATAGTGGATCAGAGACTAAATATGAATCAATACTGTAATGCTGGTGCAAATACAGCAAGCCTCGTTCTGGGCTGTTTTAGCAGGAGTGTTGTAAGCAAGATATGAGAATTCTTCCACTCCACTCAGGGCCTTTTGTGTCTAGCTCTGGGCACCGCACTGCAAGAAAGAGACGGACAAGTTGGAGAGAAGTCCAGAAGAACAACAAAAAGGATTCCAGGTCTGAAAACATGGCCTATGAGGAAAGAGTGGGAAAAGTTGGCTTGACTAGCCTGAGGAACAGAAGACGGAGGGGGAACGTGGCAGAGTCTTTGTGGGAAAAGCTTTCAAGTAGACTAAGGGTCGGTATAAAGAGGAGGGTGATAAATTGCTCTGCTTAACCACTGCAGACAGGACAAGAAGCAAATGGGCTGAAATTGCAGCGAGGGAGATTTAGGTTGGACATTAGGAAAAACTTAGTTAAGCAGTGGCAGAAAATTGCCGAGGGAGGTTGTGGAATCTCCATCACCGGACATTTGAATAACAGGCTAGACTGGGGGGCAATACTTTTTTACCAGGGGCCACTTCCACTGGAAGGGGCGGGGCCTCAGGCAGAAGGGGTGGGGCCAGGATACTTCCCTGCTTCCCCACCCACAAACCATGACTGGTCTGGCGGTGGGGGAAGAGTGTGAAGTCTTTGTGCCCCCCCCCCCGCTTGAGGTTCCCTTTGGGCATTTATGCCCCTGGTGGTGGGAGGAGACTTCATGCGCTTCCCCTTCTGCCCCCCGGCCAATCAGGGCTTGGGGGCGGGGGAGCACGCAAAGTCTCCTCCTGCCCTGATTGGCCTGGGGGCGGGGGAGCGGTGGAGCCTGTGGGCCGGATCAACCCGCTTGGCTTGCCGGCTCCGGCCCACGGAGGCCCTTTGGCCCACCCCTGGGCAGTCCAGATACTTCGCGTGGCCTCAGCGAGGGGACTGGACCAGACGACCTCGCGAGGTCCCTCCCAGTCCCACATTTCTAATATTGCGAGGTGCTCCGTAGCACACAAAATCCCCTCCCCTTTGCCCCTTTGGCCAGACGTCTCCTGCTTTAGGAGACCCGGCTCTTCCCCCGCCGGCAGCTTGGTCCGTGTCAGAGGGCAGACGCCTGCCGCAGCAGACTGCCAGCGTATTCCTTTGCATCAGGTCGCAGGGGCGCATGGATCCGAGCCCGGAGGCTCCTATTTCAAACTCTGGCGCTGGGTCCCGCAAGAGGCCCAGCAACCTAGGAACCAGCCGCAGCAAGGCCCTGGCGAGTGTCATGTGGATACAGGGCTGGGAGAGATGGACACAGGTCCGCTGGTTAGGGGGCTCGCTTGAGACCGGGCCTCAGTTCCCTGCTGTGACAGATTTCTTGTGTGACCTTGGTCCCGGATCGTCAAAGATATTGAGGTACTGCCGCCCATGGAAATCCATGGTTAGGTGCCTAAACACCTTTGAAGATCTGGGCCTTAACTGCTGCGTGATAGCTTCCCAACTAGAGCAAGAGAACAATAGTCCCGCATCAGCCCTGCCTTGCACGGCTTCTGGGAATAAAGGCATTCAAGGCTGCACGACGCGCCGGTGCTACCGGAATGGGGCCAGCCAGACACACTCTCACCCAGGCCCTGCTGTGTTCTTAGAAGAAAAGCCTTGCTGATGAACACAAATGACTTTTGGAGCGCCCGAAAAGACCAGTGTTTCATTTTCCACCCAAGCAAGCCCCCATGTAGCATTATCCTCTACATAAAATCGTAATATGCGAGTAAGAGCCATTAAGACCCTAGATTGCACTTTGAAACCAGGTGTTTTTACTTTAAGGGGCACCATAACTTGTCAGAGTGGAGCGTTTATATAGATTTTCCATAGTTTACTTGAAAAAAATGTGTGAGGCCCAGTAAAGTCGTTGCCCTGAGAAAGCAGGTAAAGTTCCATCCTTTTGCAATTCATTAGATCTTTTCTTCTCTCGCAGGCAGGTGGTGACCTAAGTGTTATTCACCCAGGAGTTACAGAAGGAAAAGAGGCATAAAAATGCTGCACATTTTGATCAAAAACATTTCGCATGACCAAAAATAAGTAGCTCTGCTCCTAAGTGGACTCTGATGCCTCATAAAAGGGCCCCAAAGCACAACAGTCTTGTAAGTTTCTACTTCGTTGTGTTGAAAGCAAGTCCAGCGCAGGGTGCCTGGCCAAGCCAGGGCCTGCTTAGGGCACTCCCCGACGGCCACGGCGGCCATGGAGACATGCAAACAAGCCTGAACCCTCCTGAAAGCTTGACTGCTTGTCCTTACGCCGTAGGCACTGGCTCTACACGAAGGAATCCAGGAAATGTTCCCATGAGGCTCCTACCCGGAGAGGGACGTGCCGAGGGCACATGGCTCCAAGCCACCGAGTTCAGCTGCAGATCTAATTGTCCCCAGCGTCTGGGGAGTTCTGATGCTCGCTCTGACACCTCCCTCATCAGCACAGCCCGCCAGCGCCTTCGAGCCGGGCTTCCGTCCGGGCCACGCACTAAGCGCGCCACACGAGGGGTGAGAACCAGCATCGCTCCGCGGATCCCAGCGCTGACTTGTACCGCAGAGCGGGGGGACCCTTGCTGGGCCGGGGCCCACTGACCCGCAGAACCCACTTGTGGGGGCCGCACACAAGCGAGAAGCAAAACACAAACACCCCACCCCTCACTGACGTGGCCCCTGACTGAGAAAGAGACCCCCTCCCCCATTCTGGAGATTTTATGTACTCCAGCCCCGCAGTGGGGCAGCGGGGGGACTCAAGAGCAAGAACGGGCTCCCCAATGCCGGGAGGACCCTGAGCCTCGGGGGCTGGATCTAGGCAAACCGGGGGTGCATCTGGGCCCCGGGCCTGAAGGTTCCCCACCCCTGCCATAAACCTTCTGTTCCGTTATTAATGAAAGGGGATCTTGCTCACCTAGGGAATGGCACGTAGCTCTTAGCTCACCTCTTCCCCTGGGAAGCTCAAAGTGCTATTTGCCTCATTTCAGAGATGGCAAAACTGGGGCACAGAGAGATTAAGGGACTTGCCCAAGGACACACACGGGAAGTGTGTGGCAGAGCAGGGAATTGAACCCAGGTCTGCTAAGGGCCACCCTAACCACTGGGCCATCCTTCTCCATGCACTCTTGTCATAGAAATACCTGGAGCTCACATCAGCCGGAGGGAGCACCCGGCTCATGGTGAGAGACGGACACATGGTATATCAAGACAAGGGCCGTGGTACAGGCGGGGCAGACTGATGCCAGGACAAGAAACGATGCCACATGCAATGGGGGCTGCAGGAGGGTTCGGAGAGGAGTGGCTGAGCGCCCGGGCGATGGGGGAGCAGGGAGACCAGCACCCCGGGGGCTTTGCCCGTGTCACCAAACGAACATTCTTGTCTCCGGACCTCGCCCGGTCCAAGCCTGTGGCCAGCGTTGTGCCGCGCAAGCCCCAGGACGTGGACCCAGCTCACACCTAATCCAGCCTCTCTCGACGGGCTGGCTGAATCCCCGCCCAGTGCTGACCTCAATGGAGCTGGCTCAGGATCCGGCCCGCTGTATCTAGAGAGAGTTAAATCAAAGCAGTTTGCCAGTTCCCTGGTTTGCCAGACTAAACAAGGCATTTTCCCCCCCTCCTTCCCCCCGAGCTCCTCCAGGTGGGTTTATGCTCCCAAAGGGGGGAGGCAAGTCAGCCATCGCTGGGTCTTATTGACCTTGGCCATCGCCACTAAAGAAACAAAACACACGTTAAATTAACAAGGTGTGAACGAGAGTTTTCCCACCTTCGGCCTGTACATTTCCCCATAAATAACAAACCCGGGCAAATGGGTTTTGCTTTGTGCAGGTGATGTTAGTAACTGGATCCCAGTAGGCAGCATGGTACTGCAATTCCCCGGGACTTCTGGTCCAAAGCTGTGGGTTTTCAGCACGCTGCACTATGGGTAGGAAACGGCAACTCATCCGAGATTGTCTGCCGGGTGTGACACCAGGACTTGCAACTCCGAAGCATAAACCTCCGTTTCCCAGCCTGAGTAGCATCTCTACTGATGGGCAGCGGTCGCAGCCTTGTGTTCACTAGGCAGACCGGCCATTGAAGGGACATGACGCACCCACACAGAGGAGAACGACTGCCCAAGCCCCTCAGGGAAAACGCACCTTTCTCCCCTTGAAGATCTGCACTTGTTCAATGCCACAGTCACTGAGGCGGGGCTGTGGCTGGGCTGTCCAAAGGCACCTGCGTGCTCTACGCCAGGCGATTGTTTCCAATTTACTAAGTTCGACCCAATTTTGCGAATTCGAGGTCTGTGTCCTCACTCCAGGGAAGACGCGACTGGCGCCTGAGGTAGCACGTCCACATTCACGGAGCCTGCCTCGGACTCAGAGCCCCAGGAGCTGCGGGAGTCCGGTGCGCTGGCATTAGCAGCACCAGAGCATCCACACTCCCGTTATTCCGGACTGACACGCTGGGGATAGCAGGGCTACAGAGCTCCAATTCCAAGGCCCCTTATTCCAGACTAACGGCTTGGTAGTGTGGACGCATCACTCAGATAATCGACCTTGGGGGGCGAAGGTCCTAGTGCACACCAGGCTCTAACCTCTTTGAAAAGCCCTGCTCATAAAACAACCTTCCCAGACTTATTTTCACTCCCAGGCTCCTTTCCTTTCCTTTCCTTTCCTTTTTTTTCCAGACTCAGAAAGAAGAAAAACCTTTTACACCCAAACCCCCCTTTCCTGTCTCACAGCTGCAGACCAAAGACAAAAATAGTCTCTCCTCCCCCAAAATCCCCTCTCCCCACCACAGCTCTCTCGCACGCTCTAGCCTCGCACTGTTTCTCGTGCCAGGAGGTGAGACACTGCAATTGACCACAACACGTTTTGGTTTCCCCCGACTTCCTCGTCCCACCGAGGTGTTGGAGCTGCCCGCAGGAGAAGACAGAAAACAAAGCGTGGCTTTACTCAACAGCCTGACAACCTGTCAAAAGCAGAAGCGTCGCTTGCAAACACCTACCTAATAGAGTGCACATGATCTGAAAACTCTGGAGGCTTTAAAAATAGCTCATCAAGACCTCAAATTTCAGCCCCCCACCCAGCTTCGTGGCACTCAAAGGGACTCTCCAGAGGTGCTGATATTGCAGATCCCTGTTGCAGAACTGTGTCCTTTGTCTGTCTTCAGACAGGCCCCAATCCTGCCACACCCCTGGGCAGGCAGACAGCAGGAGGGATCTATGCTAGGACATCTCTATGCAGAAGGCTCTACTGCTGGAGCTAGAAGCCCCAACCCAGTTAGCCAGGCTACCAGGCAGCCCTGGAGAGGCCAGAACACATGCAGCCCAGAGTCCACAAGCACACACGTGCGGCTAGCAGAGATACAGCCGTAGGGGCAAAAGGACTTGCAGGACTGGGGCAAAGGTCTGCTGTACGCAAAGTACGTCCTGGGTCCAAGGGAGACACGACGATGGGCAATTGTAAATCTCTAATTTTCCCTGCATGTGTAACCCATTCACCCACCAGGTGTGGGTGTGACGTAGTGGGGGTACCTTGCTGGTTGCTATGCTGGGCAGTGGGTTGTGAGTGACCTCCACTGGCTGCTGGCTGCAGCACGGCCCAGCAGGGCAGGGGATGAGTCATTATGCAAAGAGGGTCTCTCAACCTGTCTGCCCAGCTACCCCCCAGGGAGAGAAACAAAGGAAGGCGGAGGCTGCCCTGGCTGGGGGGCAGGGCTGGAAGAGAGTGAGTTAGTTTCAGGCTGGGAAGCAGAGGACAAGGGCCTAGGGAAAGGGGCAGCGATTGTAGGGCCCAGCCACCCCCCATCTCAAGGGGGGGCACTGAGACCTCCTAGCCCCAGTTCCTGTAACCAGATTACATCTGTGCTGTATCCTGGAGAAGCAATAAACACCCTCTATTCTACCGGCTGGTGGAGTCTATTCATGCCACTACAAGGGTGCAGGAGACAGGAAACCCCCAATGTGCCGTCACAGTGGGTCACTGGCCCAGCTAGTGGTATGCAGACCCTTACAGCGAGAGACAATGAGTTTGCCCGACGACCTTTGCTGGCTTTTAGGTCACGCTGTAAAGGCTCCTGCACTAAGCTCCAGCGGTCGCAGGTTCAATCCCCCCGGAGGCAGTACATACTCCTACCAAGGGATTGCCTCTCTTCTCTCAAACCACTCTTCAAAAATACATGAAAATGAAAGCAGGGCACCTTTGATTACAATTAGCTCAAATTTTCCATTGTTCTCCTCTCTTGGCTCCTTTCTCCCAATCAGCCCCACCACAACCTCTGATAAGTGACTCAGCAAGCTAGTAAGATCTGAGTTCACATCAAAGTTTTGAATCCCTGGGCTCAAATTTGGGCAAAATCCGTGTGTGCGTGCATGCATATCTGCAGCAACTAAGGGGTTAAATGTATATACTAAAGTGCATAAGAACTGGGTAGTATCCCTTTAAATAGTGAGCTCTCTAGCCTCTTTTGCTCTCTCTGTTGTTTCAGGGTCCTGCCAAAGAAGAATTGCTTATAAGCAGCCAGGCTTTGCATGTTCTATATAGTTAAACAATTATTGGGACTCCACTTCATACTATACTTGTTGTGTAAACAGCACAAGTCACACCAATCGCTGATAGATAGATAGATAGATAGACAGACAGACAGACAGACAGACAGATAGATAGATAGATAGATAGATAGATAGATAGATAGATAGATAGATAGATAGAGGGGGTGTGGGGATAGATAGATAGATAGATAGATAGATAGATAGATAGATAGATAGATAGATAGATAGATAGATAGATAGATAGATAGATAGATAGATAGATAGATAGATAGATAGATAGATAGATAGATAGATAGATGGGGTGTATGGTGTTAGATAGACAGATAGATAAAATTAACTACAAAAATGTACTCACTTGAAAACTACGATAGACTCCTTCTAGTTTCCATTTCCTAGCATATGTGAATGTACTTCAGTTACAAACCAATTGTTAATTGTTCTTATTATTTGTTCTTATTTTCTTGGGTTACCTTAGAAATCATCCAGCAGCCCCAAGAAAGATAATCATTCACAGTGAAAGCACATAGAAAAAACAATTCAAGGCTAAATTCTGTTGCCGTTCAATATGGTCCCAACACTGAGGTCACTGAAATCAGCAGGAGTCTGACCATTAACTTCAGTAGAAGAACCAGGCCCTACCTTTGAATGCGAATACGTGGATGTTATGCTTTGTAAGTGGCATTTCAATCTCCCTAGATTTAAAGACCTGCTAACAAAGTCTCGTTTACTGATGCAACACAAGTTCTCATCAGAGACGTGTAATAGACAAATGCTGCTGATCTGCCACCACTAGACAGCGCTTTAACGACCTAGGAAATTACGTTCCAAACATTCCAGAAACATCAGGGGCCTAAATGGCATTAGTGCAATTTGCATTAGTGCAACCCCACCAGGGTTCCCTCTAAGCTGTGGGGCAGCCCAGCTTCACAGTGAACACCCGGCCCCGCCCAATCAGTCATCCCCCTGCACAGAGCCCTGAGCCTCTGACTGGGCACGGCTGATTGGTCACCTGTGAAGCTGGGCTCCCCCCAGCTTAGAGGGAACCCTGCACCCCACTGCAGCCTAAGGGTATGTCTACACTACCCTCCTAGTTCGAACTAGGAGGGTAATGTAGGCATACCGCACATACTAGCTCGTGGAATGAGGAGTAACGGTAGTTCGAACTAGGAAGCCTAGGGTTCGAACCAGCGGGGTTTTAAAAATGGCGGCGCCCCGCTTATGCAAATGAAGCCCGGGAAATTCAAATCCTGGGCTTCATTTGCAAGTGCGGCATGCCTACATTACCCCGCTAGTTCGAACTAGGAGGGTAGTGTAGACATACCCTCACAGAATAATGGGCTTAAGTGGCAGCAAGGGAGGTTTAGGTTGGACATTAGGAAAAACTTCCTGCCTGTCAGGGTGGTGAGACACTGGAATAAATTGCCTGGGGAGGTTGTGGAGTCTCCATCACTGGAGACATTTAAGAGCAGGTTAGACAGACACCTGTCAGAGTAGATCTAGACGGTGCTGGGTGCGGCCAAGAGGGCAGGGGACTGGCCTTGATGATCTCTTGAGTTCTGGGATTCTATGATAATCCCACTGAAATCAACAGTGTCCAAGCAGCTAAAATCCACAATCAGTGGAATCCGGCTCGTAGCCTATGCAGCTTCTTAGAGTTCTAATGAAGATTTCTTATCTAGGTGCCCAGATCCCACAGTGATGGACGCAGTGGAGCCTTGATCCAGTAACACCCTGGAGCACGTGCTTAACTTCATGCATCTTGGTAGTCTCATGCATCCGAGCGACGATTCATGGGACCAAGTGCTTTAATGGATCAGGGCCTTTGAAAACCTGAATCAACTGGAAAAGGAATCGCTGCTTCTCAGCTGCTGTGCAAAGCCTGCCCTGACACACAGGAAACAGGATCCCCGCTTAACTTCCCACTTTCTACCCCAAACAAACCTCTTTTCTGTAGTTCCCTGGAGATATTTTTAAGGTTCCCTATCCTAAGAGTTGGAGTCTGGGAGAGAGAAGTAACGCTCATTTCACTGACAGTCCCCATCTCCCCTGCCTTCTTTCATTTATTTCAGACATGACCTTTTGATTTCTCGGCTAGAGTGTAAATTACATGTCGCCAGCATAAAATATTAAACCCAATTTATATTTAATTATTGATGTTATTATGTATTCCATAGTAATGGCAGAAGGAAAAAAATCCACCCCACCATTAAATAGCTTTGTTGCATTAGCAGCTTCTTGAGGTTAGGCATCTTCCTCTGTTTCTTCTGCACTATATGATTGATGGTTATGGGGAAGTTTGTAAATAGTCTTCCAGAAATATTTCATCTGATTATTGTCCCTATAAAAGAGATCGGGGAGGGTTTTAAACCGCTACTAATTATTTGTTCAGATGAAGAGCAAAGAGCTAGAAAAGCTACTTGCTTAGCATGCCCCTGCCCTGCCCTTTGGAGGCTGGTTACTTTGATAACCCTCTAGACAAAGATGGGGTTATGGAAACCATCCTGGGTTTTATTTAAAACAAAAGACAGCGGAGAACCACAGTGGTTTTTCTAGCTGCGATTTCACCAATACGTTAAACTTCATTTTGACGTTGTTTTTGCTAAAATATTAATCAAGCTCATTCCTACTTGATTAGAGCTAATTTTCTCCCCATATATAAATAATGCAAACGATCTGAGGTGCGCGGGGCCTCATTGCTTTGGGGGCGTGGTTAGAGCTGCCTTTCACCTCAGAATGCTCCCGTCTCCAGCCCGGCTCGTCAGAGTGAGGAGTGCCGGGCGACACTTCACACAACAGGACTGCAGCCTGAGAGATACCAAGTCAGAGCTCCCCTGGGGGCAGATCCCAACGCCACGACGATGCAGGGCTGCTGCGGGCAGCCCCCAGTCTTGGAAGGGAGCGTGCGTCTGGCCCCAGGAGTGCTGTGCAGACGCAGTTTGACTAAAGGGGGACCATCGTGAGCTGCTGTAAAGCACCAGCAAAGGGTCCTGCGTTTCCCAGCCCAGCGGCACAGTCTTGAAAGGGCAACTACTGGAATGTGCCTGCCAGCAGGGCCTCGCACACTCGGGGCGTGCAAGGTCCTGCCCTGCGGGGTACACTATTTGCACTAATCAATGGCATCCTCCATGCAGCACATGTGCGAGATCAGATCTTGAGAACAAAATGGCCCCCTTCATGAGTAGGGTTGTCAGATGGTTTAACAAAAAATACCGAACACACACACACACACACACACACACACACACACACACACACACACACCAAAAAAAAAAACCATTGGGAAAAAATTCTGTTGAGCGAAAAAAAAAAAAAAAAGGCGCCATGCCTTTAAATGGCTCCGCGCTCCTCACTCCCCCACCCCCACCAGACGCGGCAGTGGAAAATTGTCCCCACTGGGCGTCCGTCCAAGAGAAACAGGAAATACCAGACACGTCACGTGTCCAGTATTTTCTGGGTTTTTTTACCGCACAGGGACCCGAATAACAGACAGTCCGGGAGAAAACCGGACACCTGGCCACCCGACCCATGAGGCCTTTCCACCATTCCGCCACGGCCCCTGCGTCCCGGCCACAGCTACAGACGCACCCACCGTCTCCCCTGCAGGGTCCCTCCCACCACCAATCCCCCGCCTGCCCTGCACTGCGGTTCACCCCGTGGGGTCCCCTAGTGTCCTGGTGCCGCAGAGAAGGGGACTGGATGGGGCCCTCCCCAGAGCATGCAGGACACCGCTAGGCAATCGTTTGTGGGGCCACTTTGCGAATTTCAGAAGGGACGCGGGCTGCTGGGCCTCGGGCGGGGCCAGAATCCTTGGAGAGTTCACCTGCCCACAAACCCTTACTGGCCTGGGGCAGGGGCGGTGCGAAGTCTCCTCCCCCTGCCAGGGACGTGCGGTTCCCTCTGGTGCCACGTGCCCCTGGTGGGGGGAGGAGACTTTGCGCCCTCCCCCATCCCCAGGTGTCAACTGGCCTGCGGGTGGGGCAGTGGCAGGGCAGCCATGGGCCCCTTCGCCCACCCCTGCGGGCAGAGAGGCCTGGGGCAGCTTGAGAAGCTCCACTTGTGTCACTTGGCGAGGAGCCCCCGACGCCCAGGGCCAGGCCCGGCCGAGAGCTGGAGCCACGCGTCAGTGTGCCGGTGGGGCGCACCGTTGTGCTTCCACAGGGTGACAGCAGGCAAGAAGCAGTGAGAGGCGGGGCAGAAGCATCTTCCCAGCCCTGCCAAGAGCCTCAGAGAGGAGATGAGAACAAACCATCCATCCACCAGCACTGGGGGGCTCGGTCCAGCTTCCCACCCCTCCAGCTGTGCGCGTCCATCCCCCCCGCCACTGGGAACCAACCTCCCTGATCCCCAGCCAGCGTCCTTCTGCTCCTGCATGCCACCCCCGCCCTCCTCCTTGGCACTGGCAGGTCGTCACTTCCCCGCGAATGCCCCTGGGTATCCCCAGGCCTCCCAGGACACGCGCCTCCACGTTCCATGCCCGGCTGGCAGGGGGAAGGTTTCCCTCTCCCCAGGTCAGAATGGGGGGAGGTGCAGCACTAGATTCTGACCCTTCCCATGGGTAGACATTCCCAAGGCATCGCTAGGCCTAGTCAGAGAATAAAATGACTAGAGTTGGGCCTGACATGAGAAGGTCACATCTGGGTTTGCATCAAAGTTCGGATGGGGGGGGAGTAGATCTTAGAGTCAAGCTGGAGCCCATGTATAAAATACAACAAGATGTACCCAGCCTTGCTCAGGTCCTAAATACATTTTGTTTTTCTTCATTTAAATCATTGTTCTGGGGTGGGACGGGGCTGGGGAGGGGGGTTCAGGTTGCAGGCTGCCCTGGGGAGAGAGGACAACCCCAGAACTCTCCCCACAGTGGCTTGGGGCCAGGTGAGAAGTCCCTGCCCATGACCACTGCAGCTGCAGCTGACACAGCCAGGGGAGGGTTGCAACAGAGAGACAAACAGACGCACTCTGTGAAATATCTAGTAGATAGCTGTCCCTTTCTCCACCCCTGCCCCCTGCTCACTCAATGAGGTTACAGCTGTCCTGGTCCCCATCTCTGGCCCCTCGCTGCCTCCTGTGGTCATTCTACAGTATAACTTTCCCTTCTACCAGACCCCTCCCTTTTCATTTTATGAGAAACAATCAAATTCCAGGCACGTCCCATTGTCCTGGCACAGTCAAACCCTTATCTTGCTTTAGGCTTTGATAAAAGGAAGCTGCATTACCAATTTGATGATTCTCACTCTTATCATTTAGGAGGAGTTCTTGAACAAACGGACTCCCAGGCGGACAGACAGACTCTGATTTCTAAAATATACGGTAAAGTTACCTACTAACGTTTTCAGCTAACCCCGCTGTGAAGATCAGATGGCAGGCCGTTCGGTTTCACTGCTCGGGCTACGACGGAGTCATTTCTCTGCTGCCTTATAGCTGTGCTGTGTTGTGTCCCTGCCAGCACTTGGCTGTCTTGATCCAGGAGGGGGCTGCCAGGAGAGCTCCCCAGCAGGGTCTGACAACACCGGCAGTCACTGTCCTCGGCGGGAGCAAGCAACGTACTCAGCAATTTGCAGCGTGACAGGACGCTCGCTCCTAGCTCCCCGCCTGTGTGACGGATCCCACAGCTCTCCCCTCGGGCTAGCGGCTTGACTTGCTCTTCCAGGGCTGAGCTGCAGGGAAGAAAAGAAGAAGCTGAAAGATGGTGCAAATTAGCACTGGATATTGGCTGATGAAGCCGTCAGCCCCTCTCTGTCTGATAAAGGGGTTATTACAACCCCCTGGGGCTGGAAGTCCAGAGGCCTCCTACCACAGGAGAGTAATAATGAGGAACACATTTGATTCTGCTCACTTGAAATCAAAAGACCTACATTACATTTGGGATGAAACGTAACGTCTATGCTTTTTTTCCAGGCGTCCAAAATCAAAATATCCCGAGACAGAGTGTTCTATTTAGCAGGCTAAGGGCTCCACCCTTGACACACTCAAATCAAGGCGTGTACGGCCACGCACTCCAGGGAGACATGTGCCACTGGTCAGGTTGCTACTGCAATATTCTAAAAGGTCACAACACTGCTGCCTCCCAAAGAGAAATACCCCTGTGATGGGGTGAATCACAGTAATCCCCTTGGGATTGTGCTGATCATGTCTCTGACACCCACCTTCCTGCTCTCTGGGGCTCCCCACCCTCCTGTCCTGCTGAGCCAGATCCTCTGGTCTCACCCAGACAAGGCACAGAACTGAAGTAACCGCCCCCTTGCAGATCAATGCAGACACCGAACCACGTCAGCTCTGGTGGACACAGTTCTAGGGCTTAGCACCCAGGAAACCAACCGTCAAAAGGGATCCAAACCCCAAATAAATCCATCCTTCTCTGGGTAAAAGTTTTACACAAGGAAAGCTCACGAGGACATTTGCCCTCTCTCAATGAAAGAGAGAGATGCGCACTGATTGTTCCCCCAGATGGTAACAGTGATTTACACTGGGCCTGATAGTAAACAAAAGGGTTTTTATTAAGTACAATCAATAGGATTTAAGAGGTTGCAAGTGAAAACAGACAGCTCAAAGTCAGTTACTAAATGAAAGTGAAAAGGAAATGCAGAGCTAGTTCTAACTCACTAAGACAGATTCTTACCCTAAAGAGCTGTTCTTATTTCAGGCGCAATCTTTAAGTCAGAGGCAAACTCTTTCACCTTGATTGGGTCTCCCGCCCTCTTTGTATCCTTATAGGATGTGTCAGGTTGTTTCTCAGGCCAGCTGAAGACCAAGGGCAATAGCTTCCCATGGCTTAAATAGACTCCCCACAGGGCAGGAATCTTTTGTTTTACATCCCCCCTCGGTGGAAAACTACCAGGTTCAAAAATGGATCCCCGTACCAAGTGGCATGGTCACATGTCCCTCCAGACTGACCACCTTCCGGACGTACAGGGCAAACACGGCTGTTTACAAGTCCTTGCATGTATCATGTGTATCACCCACTCATCAGGCTTTAGCACATCTAAAACTATAAGCAGACACACACTCCAGACGTCCAACTTCACATATGAGAAGGATTCGTGCACCAAAGTAGGACCTACAGATCCAGCAGATTGTAACATTCACATTCATAGGTCACATGAGGCATCTGGTCCAAAGCATCGCTGACCACTACCACAGAAGTACTCCCTGTCTGGCCCTGAGGCTGTCACATGGGCTGGGGCTGTGGGCTGATTGGGCCACACTCTTCTAAACAAGACTGTTATGTCACTAATGATAATAATGAATCACATCAGCTGAGGGTCTGGCCTGTAGTATCTAGCTCCAGGCCCTTTGGGTGTCCACCAGAGTGAGCCTCCCAGGCCTGTTAGACAACAGACGATTTCAACCAGAGTAGAAATAAAAGGAACTCTTTGGCCAGCCTGCTTCCCCAGACCCCTCGGGAGCAGAGACTCTGTCCGGCAGGTGACCAGTCCCAGGGGAACGAACTTCACAGACGCCTGTGACGATGAAATGGCCAAGTGCCCGCTGCTGTCACAGAGCAAGGCCATGGCATTCATGCAATGAGTTGGGCGGGTCTAGCCCATTTCCTAGTGGGCTGATGCCGATATGGCAAAAGCCTCCATTCTGGTTGCTTTGTTGGTTTGTCTTAGCAAAGGGGACAAGGACTCGCTGGGCCATGCAGATGTGACACCCACGAGGTGGTTTCTCCAGGCCAGAGGCAAGGAGCACACGTGCTTATCCAATAGGCTATGTGGGAGAGACCCCAGAGAAAACGCTCTCTGCTCCGGACTTGGCTGGGGCTCGGTGGTGGAGTGCTGACCCTGCAGAACGTTTCTAAAGCTACTTTAGCCAAACATACGACCCAGCTCTGGGGCTAGACAGTCTGTTCATGACACTCGTCTGTAGCGCACCTGGTCCCCTGGCGTCCTGGTCTCCAGTCAGTGCCCCAGTACTAAAACAGCACCGCTTCCATGGGCAGGTGGCTCTGTAGCCTCACCGCTCTGCCTGAGCGCGGGGTCTGCGGGCTGGGACCCCAGGTTGCAAGCTCTGTGGCCTGGACTCCGCGGCTTGGGAAGGTGGGCGCAAGATGCGCCAGTATGAGTTGACGTATCCGATGTCACGTTTCTGCACCGTCCACAGCGTTTGCTTCCCTCGCTCTTCGTGAGGAGCAGTACCCACGCCGGCAGGGCCACCCTCTGAGTTTGACCAGGTGGGTCTACACTGGACCTGCTAAATGGAACCCTGGAAGACCGACGGCAGCAGCTTCGATCTTCCATGCAGTGTAGACGTGCCCTGTGAGACTGGAACTCTGTCTCGTTAGTCTGCCAAAGTGCTAACCCCTCCCTTGCTCTCGACAGGGACTTACTGCTCCCAAAGCGAGTTCCTGGCTGGCAAAGCTCCCCGAAGTTCTCTCTGCCCCCAGCTCTAATGCAATAGCTGCACACGATCCTGCAGCACACGCACACAGCCGCCACGCCACTCGGCCCTTGTGCAAGGTGAGAAGAACCATTCAACGGTGCGATTGCAGCATCTCCTCTCCCACTCAGGGTACATCTAGACGACAGGCTTTTGTCGACAGAAGTTTTGTCGACAGATACTGTTGACAAAGCTTCTGTCGACAAAGAGCGTCTGCACTACATTCAGTTCTGTTGACAAAGCAAGCTGCTTTGTCGACATGCAGTGTAGACGCAAAGGACAGTTTAGATAGAATAATGCTTTCTGGCGACAGAAGGCGTTATTCCTCGTAAAATGAGGTTTACCAGCTTCGACAAAACTGCTGAGTTCTGTCGACGTTATGTCGACAGAACTCAGCAGTAGTGTAGACGCAGGTTTAGTTTTGTCGACAAAAGCCCACTTTTGTCGACAAACCCCTGTAGTCTAGACACACCCTCAGACGTCCGCTCCCGAGAACTGGCCGCTCACTGCACCTCTAGAAGTGTCGGGGGCCGGAGGCAGGGATAAGGGACACGGGTTGGTGGGTAATAGGCAGGGAAGTACTCAAATGTCACCAAGTGGGTGCAAAGTGTTGGGACTGACCAGACTTGCCCCAGCCACCCCTGCCAGCGAGTCAGTGCCGACAGACCACTGGGTCCGGTAGGGTTTCCAGATGGTTTCTAACTCCTGTTCATGCGGCTGCTTTGTCACTGTGAAAGGGGCCTGGGTCAGTTTCGAAAATTCTCAAGTCCAGCTGCAAAAGCAGCTCCCTGGCAGTGCCGGGGGTTTCCCTGGCCCAGAGCGGCACCGCCAGGCCCGGGTGCCAGCGTGCAGCTCTCCTGAACAGTTACAGCCAAGGGCGTGTGATTCCGCAGCTCACCCGGCTGCATTCTCCCGCTGGCAGGCATGTAGCTGCCCAGACGAGCTGTTCAAGCCAACAAGCGGGCGTTCGAACCAGAGAGGCTGGGTTTGGCCTGGCTTTCGTGCCATCTGGGCCAGTGATACTGCCCCGCTCCGCCACTCCCTGCCCCGAGCATGGGAAGGCTGACTCCCAGCATGCCCTTAGGAAAAAATTCCTAACTGTCAGGGTGGTCAAATATTGGAATAAATTGCCAGGGGAGGTGGTGGAATCTCCCTCTCTGGAGATATTTAAGAACAGGTTAGATAGACATCTGTCAGGGATGGTGTAGACGGAGCTTGGTCCTGCCGTGAGGGCGGGGGGCTGGACTCGATGACCTCTCGAGGTCCCTTCCAGTCCTATTATTCTATGATTCTATGAAGTCACTTCACCTCGGTGCCTCAGTTTACCTCTTCGGAATGGGAATTCTGACAATGCCCATGTTTCTCACTGGGCCATCTTGTGGCTCAATCAAGGTTTGTCACCCACGTGGAGACCTTCAGGTGAAAGGTGCTACAGAAATGTGCATCACTGGTATGCACCAGCCTCCTAGGGTAGCATCCCGAGCGCTGCACGGGCACCATGGGAATGAGAAATGATAATACTTAAGGATCTTAACATTGCATTGCCCCCAAATGCTTACATTGGGGGCTCTGCGGGCACTTCTGTCGCCACCAAGACAGGCGAACAACTGGGAATTCAAAGTCCAGAGGCACGTCCCGCCCCACAAAGCCCTTCCCGTCTAGGCAGGGAAGCGTCGGCACGAGGCGTCTTTACTTTCCGCCAGTTTCTCGTTTTCAGAAGTAAATTACTGACACGCCCCCAAGGAGCTTGTGAAAAGGCCGCTCTGTCCCCAGGGAGCCCCTGACTTGGCCTTTATGAATGAACTGCTAGAGAAAGTGATCAATAAATGTGTCAGTCAGGTCAAGTAAACAGAAGCATTTTACTCTCCCACCCTTACTCACACGTGCGCCCTGCTGCTAGAGGCTTTTAGCGGGAGGAGCCCGTCCCTCGGGAGTTGGAATCAGGCTGCAGAGCCACTGAAGAAGGGGAAAAAACAAATTGTTACTGTTCACACGCTGCAAACTTTCCCTGGCTACTTCTGTGCCCAGCACCGGGCCCCTCCGGGCACTGATGTGGTTCTAATACAAATCATCGGCAGACGCTCCCTCTGCCACTCGGGCTCTGCTCCTTCCTGTTAGAGCTCAGGGCGGCCTCTGCTTCTGGGATTTCGGCTGCTGTTCTAGCACGGGCTACGGACGACCAGGCGCCCCCTGGCAGACAAGCGCAGCCCGATGCCAATCCGCGAGCTGCCTCCCGCCTCGGCCCGGCGTGGGCCTGGCCAGCCTGACTGTGCTTGCAAGAGGTACGCCTCGTCTTGAAACCGTTCCATTCCACCGGGCCAAGAGCTTGATTATGTTATTAATTAAAGCAAGATGTCATGCCGGGAAGATTTATTTTCCTTTCCATATCGTTAGCAGCAAACGCCACTCAGGGAGCTCAAAAGCCCATGTCAGATTGAATCAAGCTCTGAACGGGCTTTTTGTTCCTCGCTGCTTCCCCCTGATTTCAGCGAGTCCCTCCTTCCCATCCCCAGGAAGGAAGGGAGTGCTGAGAGAGGCCTGCACTGCTTCCCCTCCGACGGCTGGGAAGGGCACCCCCGCGTTCCAAGACGCTGCTCTGAAGATTTCAGCCTTGCAAGCGACAGGACTGTCCCTTTGCTCTTTCGGGCTGCGTGCAGGACACCAGGGTGTGCGCTGCCCTGCGCGGACGGGCCAGGCCCAATGCAAACCAGCCGAGGGGGAGCGGGGCTCCTGGCCCCGAAGACTAGAGCTCTGAGCCAGGGGCTGCAGCGGGGCTCGCTGTGCTGCCTGAAGAAAAGCAAGTGGGACCCTGGGGCGCGAATGCACCATCCTGCTGCGCGGGTGCCCACCTCTGTGGCCCTGCAGAGGCCCGGTGGCAGTGCCGGAGAGCCACGGGCCTGCTTTCATCTGGCGAGTACAGAACGGACGAGGAGGAAACCAACAGCAAACGGGGCTGCCGCGCACGCTGCCCCTCTGCGCAGAGAGCACCTCCCCCCACCCGCCTGGCGCGCCAACAGTCTCCACCTCCTCCAGCTCCTTCCCCCGCCCTCGTGGGCACAACGTGTCCAGGAAACGGCCGGCAGAGCCCAGCTAAACGGTGCGGCTGCTGGGAGGGGGATGGCTCCTCTCCATCGCTCGGAACCACCCGGCCGCCAGCACGACAGCCTGGGCCACCGCGGGTCCCCGGGCCGCCTGCCCTCGAACAGGCACGGGCTTTCGATTCTACTCCATTAACTCCCTCTGATGCTTAAATCAGCTGGTTACAATGAGCCAGGCCGGGGAGCTGTCTGCCGGCATCTCGGAGCTGCTAACGTCAATTCCCTAATCACGTTTGGCCATGTCCTAATCTCTCCATTTACTTTAATGGACATTTATGTATATGAATTACACTCCAGCCTCGGATGCTTCTAAGAAGCATTTCCGATAACACAGCCCATGGAGGCGGGGGCGGGGGACAAGGCACCTTGCTAGCGACACCCAGGAACATCTTGGTCCCATCTGTTCTTCCAGAAAAGTCCCCCCTGTGCGTGTGTTTTCAGGAGTGAAGTCTATCCCCCCCGTCTCCCGCCCAGGCTGTTCACTGTGCAGAGTCAACAGGCAGGCTGGGGAACATGCTGTCACCTTCACTCTAGCTCTGGGTATAATACGGCCCCTAAGAGACACAGGCCCCCAGCTCTCATGGACTTTCAGCCTGGCTGAGCCGAGCCACATCCGCTGAAAGTCCCCGGGCCTTAGAGATCCAGCTTGCCAAAGCCATGCCGCCAACAGCGAGACACCATGACGCCTGCTGCCTCAGTTGCCCTTCTGTAGAATGGGGCCAGAGCACTGCCACTCACCCCGGGGCTGGGAGGATAAAGACATTAGCGTGTGAGGCGCTCAGATGCTGTGGGGACAGGGGACAGATAAACACACACGTGGGACAAAGGAACAAAACGTGTTGATCCCCCCCCCAGAAGCTCTGCTTACTCGAGGCTCCTAATGAAGGTCCGTTTCCTTCCCCTTCTAGGAGGCACGACAGAGAAGCAAGGTGCAATCGCCACCGGGAGAAGAACAAAAGGCCCCCTCGCCACCAAGCGACTGAAGAAAGAGGGCGAGTCAGAGCAATCACAGATTTTAAGGCCAGAAGGGGCCCTTTAGACCAGTGTTTCCCAATTTTATTTGGCCATGGAACCCTTTTAAACTCAGAAGAATTTCGAGGAACCCCTACAGCTGGGGGGGGGGGGGGGGAATTTGTCAAGCAGAAAAAAACCTCCACCACCAGGAAAATTTGTCGAGAAAAAAACACACACCAAAAACTGAAACCAAAACCCAGCAGCGGGGAGTGGACGGGGGAGAGCTGGGGGCCAAACTGCACCACGCATGTCCCGGGCGGGCCTTGGAAACGCAGAGTGGCAGCAGGCTCCTCCCTGTTTCTTTAAGGGGGGGGTGATCGGGTTCTCGCGGTTCGCAGAATCCTGGGGTTCCGCGGAGCACCACTGGGGAAACGCCGCTTCAGAGCGTTTTATCTGACGTCCCACCTATGGGATTTCAGCCCGTCACGCGTGCGCGGAGCCCCAGCCTCGCTTGCAGAAAAGCATTGGCTCTGGAGCTGGAGATGTGAGGAGGTGGAGAATCCGCCACTTCTCCGGGAAGCGAATCGCCCTCCCTGTTTACCACGCGCACGTCATTTCTAATCCGGATTTGTCTGGCTTTCACTCCCAGCCATTGGTCCTTGTTCTGCCTTTCACCACCAGGAGGGAGAGTGAGGCACCCGCCGGCCTGGAGAACATTATTCCCGATGGGGACACACACGCCCTTTCAGATTCCCAAGGCAGCTGTAAAACCCTCATCCCATAACCGAATTTGTTAGTAAATTCACGTCTGTGAAGAGTGTACGCTCCTTCGGGCAGGGACTGTCTCTCACTCTGTCCACACAGCGCCTGGAGCAGTGCGGCCCTATCTCCCTGGGCCAGCCAGAGACACCGCAAACACACAACATCCTTGCCACGCTGCAGGGTTGCAGAACTGCAGCATTTCATTGTTTCCTTTTTGCCCCCCGTAACTCTTCTAACGTGGATGACGTTGGGGGGGAAATGCCACAGGACCCAAAGAAAACATGCAAAAGTGGAAAACCCAAAAAGCAAACAAACAAGCTGGAACAGCCTTTATTTGATTACACTCTGGCCAAACATAAATGGTGGGGACGGAAGAGAAAAAGCTGAAACTGAAATTCCTTTTTTTTTTCAAATAAAGATGCAAGTGGCCTGTAGCTGCTAATCATTCCAGCGACAACACTAATCTCATCTGCACAACCCTAAGCCCCAATAGTACCAACAGCCATTTGAAAGGACAATGGAGCGAAGTGCATCCAACCAGAGGGATCTCTCACCCTCGCTTTTCCAGAGCTAATTTTAGGGAAAAAACTTCCAACCCCGCCAGGTGAAAGCAGACGGGAGGAAGAAATGGAAGCTGAGGACACATAGGAGAAACGGCAAACTTCCACCCAGATCCCACTGTGCTCAGGCTCTCTAGCAGTAAATGCACTAGGGTAAATCAAAAGATCAATGCCAGTGAGCAAGGACGTTCCAAGAGTAATTAAGAGAAAGAGAGAGAGCTCGGAGAGGCATAACACGCCAGTGGCAGCAGGGAGGTTGATATAAGGTGAAGTCTGACGCTCAGGGAAAATGATAAGCAGAACAAAGGCGCTGGTGAGAGGAAGGAGAATAGTACATCCCTTACTTCCAAAAAAGGGGACCATGTTCCTGGTGCACCCACCGCGGCCAAGCAGCAGGGAGTTCCTGTGTTCTTCGGGCAGTCAGAGCCATCCCTTCTAGCCTTAGAACTTGCTCTTATGGAGCCTCGGGCGAAAGGCCCAGTGATGTCCAAAGGGAGGCAGGAAGAGCCACAGAGGTTGGTTCAAGATGCTTTTGGCTTCGGCCATTGTCCAGGGAGCGGTGTTAACCCTACCCAACAGTGAGCAGCTGGCTTGGTGTTTTCCATAACACCCATCGCCAAAGCACTGTCAGACACGGCCCCCATCTCGGAAAGGAAGACAATGAAACACCACGGGCCTGATCTGCAGAGCACTCCTAGCACCCATTAACTCTAGCTGGCCCGGGGTGCCCAACGTGTCTGCAACAAATAAGCGTGGCCTGATGAAGTGGAGGGGTGTAGAGAAAAAAAGCTAAAAGTGGATAGGGATAAAAGGCAAGGAAGCAGCGGCTAACTGGTCAAACAGTGAGACTTTCAGTTAAGTAGGTAAGTGAAGGAAAAGCAAACAAAACTCTGTTGCATAGAAATAAACTGGAGTTTTAAAAATAAGCCACGAAAGACTCATATCTTTGATCCCACACTTTAGGTCAAGAATTTAAGGGCTTCCCATCCTGTTGAAATTGCATTAGGAAGTTTAGGTCAGCAGAATCACCTGGGCTGAAATCACCTGGGCTGGGGGGCTGGACTCGATGACCTCTTGAGGTCCCTTCCAGTCCTATTATTCTATGATTCTATGATTCCACCCTTACGAAATGCTCCCTCCGACACGCCGTGACCATAACCAAAAGATCGCCCAAAAGACATCCAGCTGCATAGCGCCCTCTAGCCCCGAGTCAGAGGCCTCTAGCACAGAACACACACACACACACACACACACACACACACCCCGCTCGCACTGTGATGAGATCACAGCCCATGGTGGCGGGGGCGGAAGTTGTTCTAATGCTGGGCGAGGAAGCTGCGTGAGGCTGTATTTGGAGCCCTGTGGGCAGCCCTGGAGAACCGAAAACCAAATGGAGAAGGAAACAGAAGGTGACAGTAACAAACCGGTGACTAAAGGGATCTCACCGAGCAGTTACAGGAACTCGCTTTGCACTGCGGCGGTTCCCGGGACGCCGGGGGGCTGCACAGCCCTCCCACAGACGGGCAGCCAGATGCCACATGGGCGTTTAAGACAGAGACAGATAGAGCCAGCAGGCTAGGAGCAGAGTTTTTAAAGTTCCAAACTCCCTCCCTGCACGTCACCCCCAGCTCAGCCCTCGGGTCTATGGTTTTGGGTTCCCCCCAGCAAAGAACTGCACCTCCATTTCAGGAGAGTCGCACCCCTGGGTGCCGGACTGCAGCCCCAACCATCTAGCCTAAGACGGGGTGGATGATCCCAGAGACAGTCCCTGTGATTTTCCACATGGCTCCATGACTTCCGAAGCCAGACCGGAGGCTTTGGCTCGAGCGGGCATGATAAAATCAATGTATCGGGCTAGCGCCCCCACCACCGCCCCTTCTGCTGTGCCCATGTCGGTTCAGCAAGGCCAACGGGCTGTGCAGATTTACAGCAGCGGAGGATTCTGCGGCATTTTGCATCATTTTCTACAGACGCGCTTTAGTGCAGAGCTTAACAAATCATTCTTAAAAACCCGATTCTTTGCTCTTGCGTCTTCCCTCTGGAGGGACTGAGTGTTCCACGTGCCCATGAATGAAGCCTGACAAACTGATAGCCTGTGCCCAAGTCATGAACAGACAGAGATGTCTCTGTTCCTAGACCTATGCCCTGGCCACCAGACTAGGGCATAGGTCTAGGCTAGCTTGAGTGGGCAACCTAGGCTAGCTTGAGTGGTCCTCTTCGTCTCAGTGGCCGTAGGATCGTCAGAACTAAGACCGTCTCCCGGGACAGGATAGTTTTGCTACCTGCGCCTGCGTGCCTAGAATTTGTGGTGGGACACACCTGGAACCCTGATGGGCTGCATCGAGATCACAGGTAGCCCACTAGGGCACAAGTGCCTCCTTGCTTTCTGAACGTACCGAACCCTGCCCCAGACAATCCCCTTGGGGAGAACAGTTAAGTCAAAATGCTGTAAAGCTGAGCTATCTTCTGAGGCCACGTCTATATCTACACACCGGAGAGCGATCTTCTGGCGTTCAATTCAGTAGGTCTAGCAAAGACCTGCTGAATTGAGTGCTGAGGGCATCTCTGGTCGGTGCCAAAACTCCTCACAGTTGCAAGGGGTAAGGGAAGCCAGCAGAAGCATTTGCTCCCATCAACCTCCCAAAGTGAAAACGGCGCCACGCTCGGCTTACGGTATGTCGACTCCAGCTCCGTTATTTACCTGGCTGGAATTGGGTGCCTTAAGCCGACTTTCTGGGTCTAGTGCAGACCTGGCCTCAGACAAGCTAGGACCCACCATGAGTGCGGTAGAGCTCAGAAAGCCTTTGGCTGACGAAACAGCAGAGCTCCAGGAGGGGAGATTATGGTACACAAGGTGGATATTTATCTTGGTCAAACCCTGGGTAGCCGGTCACCCGTTTTACTCCTGCCGCACTCGGAGCCGGTGGGAGTTCTGTGTAAGTAAAGAATTCAGGGTTGGGTTCCCAGACCTCTTACACCAACACAGCTTTCCTGCAGTGCTGCAGCTGTCTGTCTGTCCCTTTCAGCAGAGCAGCTGAACTGCATCATCTGAGGAGTGTCAAAAGCCGTTTAAAATGGTTCTAATTATAACCAGGAAGTTTTAAAGTGTGTGGGTGGAAAGGAATGCAGCAGATTAATTTAATAGCAGTGACCACAGCACAATAGTCCTTCAATTAAGAGTTCTGGGCGATTTCCCGCCCCCCGTTAATAATAAATGTTACAAATCAGAACAGACATTTACTTCAGGAGACGCGAAGGCATATCTTACTGCCGAAATCCTCCACAGAGAAACAGTAACTGAAAGGGTATTTTATAGGACAGAGACACTTAGCCCTCAGGTAACACTTTGCAGGCCCAATAAAGCTCTTAGTATAAATCTACTGTGGAGATGCATCTGCTTAGGGCAGATTTGAATTTGATTCTCTTGCTACACAAATCCTACCTAGAGCCACAGGCTCGGCCGTGGTGGGCTAGCGCAGGACTCCCTCAGCTGCTAGCACCAGCTGCTCCAGAGAAAGGTGCAAAAACCCGGCAGTTCTGGACTAATCGGCTCCCAGAGAAAACGTCCACCAGATCCCTCTAGCTAGGGGGCATCTTAAACCGTGATGCAGAAGCATTTACAACAATTCCAGAATTCTTCTTTCTTTGTTTTAATCCTGCGTGTTTCTTTACTATTTGAAGAGCTGATATAACAGAACCTGATTTCATTAACATGGGTGTGAATCCAGAGTAACTCTGATTCTGCAGTTTACACTGCTGTAACTTTACAGGAGTTACTCCACATTTACATGGATGCATCCGGCGCACAGTGGTAAAGTCCTAAAGCCAGTTATTTCTCAGGGGAGCGCGGATGGATTCCTACAGGGCCTGTCAGCGAGAGGCTGCACAGATAACTAATCGGCGCGTCTCTTTCCTGACAGGCAGCTTTCCTCTAACTGGGAAGTACAGATGAAGTCGTGGAAGGGCGGGGGAGGGGGGTGATTAATCCAGCCTGTTCTGTAATTAATCCAGCCGGCCACATCACACACTGCTTGTGAAGATGAAAACTACCCACACAAAAGAGCGAGTTACTGACCAGATGAGCATGGAGGGAAGTCAGCTAATGCCCCTCATGAGGTAGAGCTGAGATGACATGGGAAGCCACCGGCCTTTTTCCTCTCTCCCTCTCTGGGAGCAGCCGGCTGTGAATTTGCTGGGTGCAGCTCCAGTTTTCCAGCACTGCGCATGGTTCCTCCACTGTTGCTGCTTAATGGGGCTGGATGAATTTCAGCGGAATTTGAACTCGCAATCGTCCAGTCTAGGAGGCTGGCGAATGGTTGGGGCAGCAACGTAGGGCCAGGTTACCACCACCAGCGCCCTCTTAGTGGCATGGCCTCACCTCCCCATCTCCCCCCGGGCAGCCCCACAGCGCCTGGTCCTTCCTGGCCAGCTGGGGAGCTGGGCAGTGGCAGCGCAGCCCCTGCGCTCTCAGGCAGCCGGAGCCCTTCTGGGTGGCCAGCCTTCCCGTGCCTGCCTTCCCTACCACCCCTGCCGCTCGGCTGCTGGGTGCACGCTTGCGACCTGACCCAGCCCTCTACCTGGAGTTCACTTCAGCGGGGGGGACCCGGCCAACAGGGGCCTGCAGGGGAGGAAAGGAATTGGTTTTCTGCCCGCTTTGACGTTCTGTGGGAGGAAGCAGCCACAGCTGCCGGGCTGGGGGCTCCGGAATCCTATCCAAGAAAACGTCCCCGGTGGCAAAGCCCACACCCCTGTGAAGGCAGAGAATTGACTGGCCAAGATATGCCCAGATGACCCTAGCAGACAATCTCAGTTCTCCCTCATGTCGCACGCAGGGCCAGCTCCTAGAGTCCTCACTCTGGTTCGACCTGGGAAGTGAAGGTTTTGCCTAAGGAGATCCCTTTCCCGTTCACGCAACACCCTTCTCAGTGGCCCAATGAGGTGCAGGGAAAGCCAGGGCTCAGCTTCTGCCGCCCGCTAGCAGACTGGATCCCAAACATACCCAGTGGTGCAGAGCGTCCTCCGTCCCTTCTGAAATCAGAGGGTGTCCTGGGTGATCTGGCCCTTCCCCTTTGCCCATCTCTCCTGTCCCTGCTCTGCACCACAGTCGAGACAAGCTGTGACGTAGTGGGGGTACCTTGCTGGTTGCTATGCTGGGCAGTGGGTTGTGGGTGACCTCCGCTGGCTGCTGGCTGTAGCACGGCCCAGCAGGGCAGGGGATGAGTCATTATGCAAGGGGGCTCCGAACCTGTCTGACCAGTTATCTCCCAGGGAGCGGAACAATGGGAAGAAGGGGAGTGGAGCCCTGGCTGGGAGGCAGGGCTGGAAGAGAATGGTAGTTTTGGTCTGGGAAGCAGGGGAGAAGGAGCTAGGGAGGGGGACTGGGATTGTAGGGCCCAGCCACCCCCCATCTCAAGAGGGGGCACTGAGGCCTCCTAGCCCCAGTTCCTGTAACCAGATTACATCTGTGCTGTGCTATATCCTGGAGAAGCAATAAACTCCCTCTATTCTACTGGCTGGCGGAGTCTATTCGTGCCACTACAGGGGTGCAGGAGACGGGGAAACCCCAACGCGCCGTCACACAAGCCTAGCGCGAGTCCTGTCCTGGGGGCCTGATGGGGGCCCCAGCAGCGAGCCCAGTGAGTTGCGGTCCATGGCCCCGGCTCCGGGAGACTACAATAGCGCCCATAATAATTACAAACATACACGACCATGGAGCCAGCTGCATTTCCTGCTGCAGCTCCAGGCAGCGCTGCAGGCCAAAAAGCCGAATTAGAACTTTCATTTTTCTATTTAACTGAGTTTTTCCCACGGCTCAGATCACAGCCATGGCGACGGGACCCCTCTGGCGCAAATACCCACTCCCAAGCCCCCAGCTCTGCTGCAGTCCGGGCAGCCCCTGCTAAGCTGAACTAACCTTTGCTTCAGGCTCAGTCTGGTAGCTGGCTGGGGAAGCCAGGGAGCCCGTTGGACTAGGGGAAACCACTGAGAAACCAGAGCCAGGCATTTAATGACGAGGGAGGATACAGCGGCTGAGACAGGGAGACAAAACTACTGGGAAGAGAGACCAGAAGTGTCTTTACAAAGCAAATGTGCGGCTTGCGGGAGGCGCAGAGCTGTTGGGAAGGAATCAGGAGGCACAAAACTCAATCAACGGCTTCTCTTTTCCCTGCTGGGCACATGTGAGCGGGTGCTGGGGCGGGGGAGGGCTGTGAGGGACTGTGAATGGAGCAGGCATGACCGCCCCAGGAAACAAAGTCTTTGATTTCTGTGGAGATCAGAGCCAGCACCGGGAGGTCCCAAGCCAGCCTTCCCCGTGCTGCCTCTCCAGCTCGGACCAGGCGGGACCCTTCCGAAAGGCAAGAGGAGGATCAGGCTCTCGGGGGCGTCTCTTTGCTGCAGACCCATGTGAAAATAATCACTTTAACAATCCGTCCGTGGCGAGGAGAAAGGCTGGCCAGGCAGCAAAGGCCTGGGGCGAGAAGAGCCCAGTTCGGTTCCTGGTTCTGTCCCCTCGGCCAGCCCCTCTGCACCTCAGCTCCCCGCGACTCTTTATTTGTGAGGCCCCTGCTGCAACCAGAGCCCAGGGTGCTAGACGCTGTACATTCACAGAGTCAGCTTGTCAGCCCAGGCTGGCTGGGACCCTGGTCTGATGCATGGGAACACTCCGCCTGCTTGCTTCCAGGGCGGGAGACGAAGGGGCGCCTTCTCCCCGTGGGGATGCTCTGTGAACGGCGAGCCACGGTTTCGGCTCACCCTGCTCAGGGACATCTCAGCAGAGCCAGGAGGAACCTCTTGAGTCTGTGCGCGAACATCCCACGTGCTCGATCCACGGGCGGAACATGGCGCACGGACTCCGTCCAGGTCTCACATTCCTCACCCAACAGCAGCAGGGCCGGGTTTGAGGAAGGCCCCCTGAACTCCAACGGATCCGCAGAATCAGGACTTTCCTGCCACTCTCTGGTGAGGGAGCAGAGGGCTCTGGGTCACTGCCAGGGAGTTCACAGTCTAAACACACAGGCCTCCAAAGGGAGAACGCCAGAGGACCCCCCTGTAACCCATCTATCCAATGCGGGATTTTCCTCTGCCACGGCGGCCTTCGTGGATACGCTCCCGGAGACACAAGTGCTCAGGCCCTAACGACGGGGATCAGGAGGAGATTTTCCTGCCGGGCAGGTATCCGACTGGTGCCCCTGCCATGTTCCCCTGCGGCTCTGGGGCAGGACACGAAGCGCAGGAGGGACCCTGTGGCTGACCTGGGCCGGCAATTCCTCCGTTCGTAGTGCCGGGGCAGGGGGGGAGGACTTTGCCCGGAGGCTGCATCTGCAGCAGCAGCGAGGGAGGCAGGTAGAAGGCAGCCCCCCCCCCTCCTCCCTGCCAATTCAAAGGCATTTAGCGTCTCTGCTCTGAGAGGTAACATGCCTGCTGCTTCCCAGCGCACCGCGCTTTAATATTTAATGGCTGCTGGAGTGAGCTGCCCAAGCCGACGGCAGCAGGGGCAGCGGCTCGCCCAGGTCACAAGAAAGCAATAACTGGACTGCAAGGCTCAATCTTGTGGCAAGTAAAACGCTTCCCCCCCCCCCCTCCCACTTTCTACCCTCTTCCCCCGCTTTCAGTAAATCTGGGCTGCGGCCTGGAGAAAGGTAAATCACATGGTCTGACCCGCCAGCGAGGGGCGGATTCCGCCCGCCAGCCCACTCGCCTCGGAGCCCAGCTCTGCGCCGAGACAAGAGCCCCCCCCCCGCCGCGCGCGCTGGCCTCGGAGACCCCCCCGCCCCGCGCGCTAGCCTCGGAGACCCCCCCGCCCCGCGCGCTAGCCTCGGAGACCCCCCCCCACCGTGCGCGCTGGCCTCGGAGACCCCCCCCGCCCCGCGCGCTAGCCTCGGAGACCCCCCCCCGCCCCGCGCGCTGGCCTCGGAGACCCCCCCCCACCGTGCGCGCTGGCCTCGGAGACCCCCCCCCACCGTGCGCGCTGGCCTCGGAGACCCCCCCCCACCGTGCGCGCTGGCCTCGGAGACCCCCCCCACTGCGCGCGCTGGCCTCGGAGACCCCCCCCCCCGCAGCCACTGGTGTCTGAGCGCAGGGCCCTGCGCCTTGGGGAGCAATGACTCCCCAGCCTCACTCGTCTGCAGCTGGCTCCCGCACACAGCCGCCCGGGGGGGGAGCACACGGCACAGCCAGGCCTACGGTGGCTTTAAGCCCCTTTCGGTGCCCTCCCCAGTCCTGGAGGGCAGCCGCTGGCCCAGGCAGTTCTGGCAGGCTCCCTGGGGCTGCCCTATGGCTCTGCGCTCTGCCCAGACGACCCCTCTGACCCCGGCCCTGGCACACGCCCTCTTGTACATGGTACCGATGCGAAGCCGTGGAGAATCGGGCCCATGCTCAGCTGGAGCAAACCAGCAACATGCGACTGACTTCCAGGGAGGGTGGCCACTGCTGCCTCCCCAGAATGCTGGTCCCAGGCCCGGCGCGGCTCACACGGTGCACAGAGGATGCCATTTTGAAGAGTCCCCCACAGTGAGGTCAGGCCGGCGGGGGCAGAGCCGTGCGCCCTTCGCATGGGCATCCTCCGTGCGGGACACGGGAAAAAGCACGTCCGGTTTTCTCTCACCATGAACGGTTCCACCCAGGACTAGCCGGCTGGGACGACTGGGCTGCCTGCCTTCCTGAGCGGAGCGCTGGGGGTCTGGCGGCAGGGGGCGGTGAAAGACGAGGGGGTTAGGAGGGAACTGAAGGCAGCAGACTGTGGGGTTAGCGGGTCACTAGAGATCTGCTCTGTGTTTTCACGCCAGACCCAGGAACTCCACATGAAGGAAAAGGTGTCAAACTGAGCTCCAGGGCAGGCTGGCTCAGGACCGGACACGTGGGGCCCAGTGCTCCCGTCCGTCGGACACCGGCACCGCGCCTGCGACTCGCTCTCCAGGCACAGCGGGGCCGAAGGGGTGCAGGCCACTGACCAACCATTGCCTGCGGCACGTGGCCAGCAAACTCCCCGGCGCTCAAACCAACGCAGCCAAGCTGGGCGGGTGTCTGCTCCCCGGAGGAACGGAGCCGTCGAAAGGGCGGGGCTGGGGCGGCTGTTGGTCCCTCCCACGCCAGCATTTCGCCACCATTACCCACATCCCAAGAAACCGGCCCCACTAGAGGCGTTTGGTCTGGCCCAGCAGGGCCGAGCTGAGGCCTCGTGCGAGCGTCTCCACAGCGGAGACCAGGGAGAGGGCTGATGGACAGCGCCGGGCACGTCCCAACAGCCACCGGGTAACAGCCGCCACCGTGCCGCTGCGCCTCCCGCCTCCGTGCCGGTCTTTGCAGCGGCCCAAGTGCCCAGCCCCAGGGCAGACTAGGGGAGGAGAAACCGAGGCACAAGAAGGGACGTGACACCACAGGTCACAAGAGCAGAGCAGTGGCAGGGGCAGGACTAGAAGCCAGATAGCCTCCGTCCTAGCCCAGCGGGTCCCAGCGCCTGGCACTGCTCATCGCTCTCCCCTCCCCGGCGCGCACGCTGGCCGATTCCCGGCTAAGAGCAGGGCGGCGCAGCGAGCCGTGGGCGTGGCTTCGCTAGGGGTGTGAAATATCGGTTAACTGAACGGTCGAGTAACGTCATGAAGTCTTAGCGGTTAGCTGACTCTTCGATAGTCCCTGGGGGCGGGGCTAGCAGCCTGTGCCAGGCGGGAGCTGGGCTGTGGGGGGAGCCAGTTTAAAACCCAGCTCCCCTCGCAGACCGGTGGCCTGTCACTCTGTGCTGTTGCCTCTGATAAAGAGGCAGCAGTGCAGGGTGGCAGCAGCCCTTGTCTGGGGGTCTGAGCTCCCGAAACCAGCACGAGCCGGAACTGAGCAGGGCTGTCTGCCTGCCCAGCTCATAACACGCTTGAGCTTCAGGGGGGTAGGTCCTGGTAGCCAGGACTGAGCCAGGCTGCTAAAAAAATGTCCTAGGGGTGGGTGGAAATGCCTGTAGTCTATAGCAGTAACCCACAGGCAATTGCTGATTGGTTAACTGGCGATACTATTACTTCCCCAGTCTTTGCTGCCCAGCCGTGTCTCTTTCCTCATGCCACAGCTGCCCCCGTCCGCTCTCCTGTATCCCTGTGAAATCAGGGCCCTGCTCCCGTCATTCGTCCTGGGGTGACTTCCGCGTGGCCCCACGAAGGAGCAGCCACCCTGCCACGTCCGGCAGGACCAGGGCCTCTCCCAGACAGGAACCTTGTGCAATTCACTGCACGGCACCGCGCACGTTTCGGGGTGCACTGAAAACCACGGCCTCGTAAGGGCGATGGACCGTCGTCAAATCGCAGCCGCCTCGCCCCGGCTGGCGCGAGAGCTGGGCCCATGCAATATTTAACAGCTGCCCAGTGATGCTTTGGTGCATTGCACAGGAGGTAAACAGGGAGATTTATTATTTTATTTTACTTCTGTGGTTTCAGAGATAGTTTATGACACTGGCCTAATCACTCACAAACCAAAATCCACATTGATCCAAGGGAAATGTTGCGTTCTCTTCCCCCAAGCGCCTGGAGACTTTGCTCCCCTCTTGCTTATTTCCTGTGGCACGCTGCCCCCAGCTGGGAGGGCCGGTGCGCGCCTGCTCTCGGGCTGCATGGACTCCCTCAAGATTATTTAA
Organism: Pelodiscus sinensis; assembly: GCF_049634645.1. NCBI lineage: Eukaryota > Metazoa > Chordata > Testudines > Trionychidae > Pelodiscus > Pelodiscus sinensis. Next base: position 1,146,566 of record NC_134735.1, read on the forward strand.
AGCGAGCTACATGCCCACGGGCATGAAGGGCTATTTCCTGAGCCTCCGCTCTCCGACCAGGTCAAGACCACATCAAACGTCAGAGATGGAAAAGGGCAGAGTAGGCCCATTTCGCAGTGCTGGGGCCCCTGGCCACTGGGCTAATGAGAAAGGCCAGACTGGGTCAAACCAGAGGTTCGTCCAGCCCATCATGCTGCTTTTGCCAGTGGCCAATGCCAAGTTCCAAGAAAGGAACAGAAAAGAGCAATTTTAAGTAACCCCCTCCCTGTAGTTCAGTCCCAGCTTCTGGAAGCTGGAGGTTTAGGGGCACCTGGGGCAGGAGATTGTGTCCTGGATCAACTTGGCTAATAACCATTGATAGACCCATCCTCCACAAATGCATTGAATTTCCTTTGAATCCAGTTATACTTATGGCCTTGACAACATCCCCTGGCAAGGAGTTCCACAGGTTGACAGTGTATTGGGTAAAGAAATACTGCCTGTTTGTTTGTTTGTAACCTACTGCCTAGTCAACCCTTGGGAAATGACTCACGCTTTGTTTCAGGGTTCGTGGGGCGGATCTATTCCAGTGCACGCCGTGTAGCACAAGGACACTGTCACAGCAGCGCCTTCTACTCTTGAGGCAATCAAGAGTAACTGACTTAACTGGGAGCCCGCGATGGCATGTGGAGCACAAAACAGTTCCCAATCATGGAGCATTACCCTACATCCCATTTCCAAAAGTCGCCCAGGCATTTAGAGCCCTGCACAGACAGACAAGGGGATTTAGGCTCCTACATGACTTAGGTACTTTAGAAAAACATATCCCTTTGCCTGTCGTGTCCCTAGAAATAGAGGGGAACAGTCAGAGCTTCTGGACAACTCCAGCGACTGTCTGTCGGAGCTGGGAGCGCTCCCACCTCTGAAAACCACGCCGGCCTCCTTCCTGCGCAGGGCGGGCATTGTGAGGGGTAATTAACGCCCGTTTGGAAAGTGCTTTGAGATCCGCCGGGGAAAGGCTCTGCACAAGCGAGGTCTGTGATGCTCGGTTCCCGGGGAGCCTGGCCGCACCCCCACAGCTCTCACTGGCTTCTGCGAGAACCGCGAGCGCTCAGCAGTTCTCAAAGCACTGCCAGGGATCGGTACCACGCTGGGCACACAAGGGAGGGGAAAGTCGGCTAATGGAGCCCGATTCTGCTCGGAGCTACGCCAGTGCACATCCGGAGTAACACCGGTATAAGTCCGTTTAGCTCGGTTACTCCCAGCATGCTGTGGTAAGGGAGGGAGAGGCAGAAGTAAAAACCTTCTCGGGTGTTTTTAGAGGGGAAAGACTCAGAACCTGTTTGCTTGGAAACGGAGCCTTAAGTGAGTAACTCGGTTCCAATTCTCACCTTTATTAGTCAGTTCAGGGTCAGACTGTCTGTGGGCCGCTGGTATTTCCAGCTAAGAGAATCCCATGCGGATAAAAATGAATCCAGTAAACCAGAGCCATTCAGACAAAGCGGGGCTTTATTCAGAAGGCTCTGCGCACCACGCTACGGACGGGGTGACCTGACCGGGACCGAGCTGTCGGCTCCCAAAAGGATCAGAGAAGAGCTGCCTCGGGGTGAAAACGCCCCTTAATCTTCATCCACTCCACCCTGCTCGGACTCCTTTGTTCTCTTTGCACGGGGCTCAGGGAGAGAGGCCGTGCCTCTGTCGGCCACTGCTGTCTCGCACCGACATATTTCTGTGAGATATACTGTAAATCTGCTTCATTTGAAATTCAGAGTTAATGACTTAGTCCCTCTGATTCAGGAACCTCCGCAAGGATCCGGCTTTTAAAGGAGAAGAATTTACCAGCCAGAAGATGACAAGTCTTGCAAAGTATAACCCTGCTCTCAAACCACTTACGTCTCCAGGAGAAATGTCAAGAATACCTTTAAAATGTCAGCATTTATCAATGGAGGGGGGCTGGGGTGGCCGACGGGAGCACAAGGAAAGGGGAGTTGATCAAATCCAGGCTCTCTTGCTCTCAGACAAATAAGCAGGAAAGAGGCACAGATGGGGCCGGAAAGACGGGGCTGTCTTGTCGTTCTTGGTCATTATAGTTTCTATGGTCCCAGGGTGCTTTTTAGGCACAAAAAGAAACGCGGGGGCTCTCCTTTCACACTGCTGTGAGGGCCTGAAGCCAACAGGGGTTTTCCCACAGCCTGGAGCTATAAGACGGGCATCAGCAAGAGGCGAACCAGGCCTGAAGAAAGCCGTCTCACTTCTCATTTGTACGGATATAACCTTAGACTCACCAGCCGGGGTTTGACTCTGGATTTGCAATGTTGTAATTGAGGGCAGAGCTTGAACTCCAGCCCCCTGTCCGCAAGAGCTGGAAAGAGAGAGAAGGTTCTGTCTGCGTTTTTTTGCAAAAACCAAGGAATGGTTCAGGGTTCAGGACTGTCCTGGCGTCTCCAGGCACTAGAGAGCAATCTGTAATTAAATACTGAGCGATGTGGCGAAACCTGCAGGAATACGTCCGACCGAAGCTGGCATCTGGAGCTGGTTCCGATCCACCTTCTCCGGAAGTGGGCCGTCGTGTTTGGATAAGCAGGGCTTGTTCCGGCCTGGAGCCCCCTCCTGGGCCACATGGAGACAGTTTCCATTTTGTTCACCCGCTCGCTGCGAGCCTCAAAGACAAGCTGTTACCATCATCTGAACTATATGATCAGGGACCTAATTTAATACAATTAGGATCATTATTTGAGGGTTTGACCATTTAGCTGAAATTCAAAGCCAGCCCTGGAGTAATCTGGCTGCGGAGGAATTGATTTTGACCATCAGCACTTTCTCATTTTCAATAGAGTAAGAGCTTAACCAGGTTAATTTCTGTTAAGCACATTACTTGGGTCCTCTCTGCTCTCCAGCCCAATGATTATGTGTCCGGACTGACAGATTGTAATTGCAACCCACCAGGACACAAAGGATGGTCCATGATTGAAAGAGATATTACCGAAAGAACTCATCTTTGCTACTACCTGTGACACTCCCAAGCTCCAAGTCTTTCTCCCGGACATTTTCGCTGTGATTAATGAGGGCAAAGAGAGGGATAAAGGCCTGTAATAGATCTGGTCTAATAGGTACATACGCTGCTACTGGGACTGGGAATTCTTGATCATCTTTCATCAGGCCAATCATTTTCCCGTCTCCCAAGACGTGCACCTCCGTACCCCCGGTCCCGTCTGAGTTCAGGGATCCAGTTCGCCTCTCGCTTGCACTAACTCCCGTGTAAAACGGACGGGGACTGGTGAGCTGGGCACTATTTATTGAAAGTACACGCTGTGGTGTTGCTCGGGCACCCCGGAAGCTGCAGCGACCCGCTAGGGAAGGCGGGAAAATCTCTCCCCAGCTTAGTCCCTGGACAAGCCACTTCCTGGTCCGCAGATGAAGCACTGAACGGTTGTGCCCTTGGCACAAGTGCAGATGCCTCAGGGACGCTGAGCCTTGCACAGGATGGTGAGCGGCGCACGGAGCAAGCGTAAGGCACGGAGGCCGCAGACCCACACCTCCGGGCCCAGCTCACGCCTTGTGTGATTGTTCCCCCCCGACACGTCAGTTTCTCGCCCCCACATTTGTGAAGAAAAGCTTCAAAATGTCCTGGAAGCCGGGAGTGGCCTGCCCCACGTGTGTCCATGCAGCGGGAACTCCCAAACTCGCTGCTCAGGGGGCCCTGCCAGCCCTTCCCCAGGAGAGAATATTGTGCCACGGGAAGAGATGAGTGCCACGAGTCCTGCCCACACCCAGTCACGCTGCAGCCTGGGCCTTGCTCCACTGCCGCCTCTGCAGGGGAGAAAGGGGACGAGACTACTCCTCGCAGAAGGGGCTTTCCTGCTGTTCTGGGTGGGCGGGAAGAGCCCCTTATCATTGCTTCTCTGGGAGGAGAAGGGGGCCTTTGCCACTTCATGGGGGGCAGGGTCTTGGTGCGGGGGTTGGGCTTCCTGGCTCCCCCGTCCTGGATTTGCCAGTGGAACCCCAGCTCGGCTCACAGCAGTCACTGGCAAGTCGCCCTTCGGACAGGTGCGGAGACCTGCGGGGTTGGAACAGACACGAGTTCTCTGCCCACCGTGCACACGGCGCAAAGCAGCTGATGACTATTGTGTCCTCTGCGCTCACGGAATCGGGCCTCTGAGCGGCTTCTCTCGCCAGCCTGTCAATATCCTTCACGGCGTGATGCCCTCTCTCGGAGCAGCGAGGGGGTTGGGGGGGGGTCGTTACTTCTCCTCCCCACTCACGGGGTACTCACTCCTTCGGGGGGGAGAAGAGAGGGGGGCCTGGGCCCGCCCTCACTCACGGGCCCCAGCCCAGGGCCCTAAGGACACGGACCTTCCGTGGTCCGGTCCGGCTGACGGGGGTCTCCTGCTGAAACTCACCAGCCCACAGGCCTAGTATGGCCCTGCCCTGGGCTACTTCCTCTCTCTCTCTCCCCGCCACTGGTCCTCTCGTCCCCGCAAGGGGCCTACCTGGCCTCCAGCGACCCGGCCGCTTGACTTTCCGTCTGGGCACAGGCCCCCGTCGCTTCACGGGGGTCCCGCTGGGGATACGTCCGCTCATGTCCCCACACACACCGGGTTTGGGTCCCCGTCGCTCCACGGGGGTCCCGCTGGGGATACGTCCGCTCACGCCCCCACACACACCGGGTTTGGGTCCCCGTCGCTCCACGGGGGTCCTGCTGGGGATACGTCCGCTCACGCCCCCACACACGCCGGGTTTGGGTCCCCGTCGCTCCACGGGGGTCCCGCTGGGGATACGTCCGCTCATGCCCCCACACACGCCGGGTTTGGGTCCCCGTCGCTCCACGGGGGTCCCGCTGGGGATACGTCTGCTCACGCCCCCACACACGCCGGGTTTGGGTCCCCGTCGCTCCACGGGGGTCCCGCTGGGGATACGTCTGCTCACGCCCCCACACACGCCGGGTTTGGGTCCCCGTCGCTCCACGGGGGTCCCGCTGGGGATACGTCCGCTCATGCCCCCACACACGCCGGGTTTGGGTCCCCGTCGCTCCACGGGGGTCCCGCTGGGGATACGTCCGCTCATGCCCCCACACACGCTGGGTTTGGGTCCCTGCCATTTCACGGGGGTCCCGCTGGGGATACGTCCGCTCATGCCCCCACACACACCGGGTTTGGGTCCCCGTCGCTCCACGGGGGTCCCACTGGGGATACGTCCGCTCATGCCCCCACACACGCTGGGTTTGGGTCCCCGTCGCTCCACGGGGGTCCCGCTGGGGATACGTCCGCTCACGCCCCCACACACACCGGGTTTGGGTCCCCGTCGCTCCACGGGGGTCCCGCTGGGGATACGTCCGCTCACGCCCCCACACACGCCGGGTTTGGGTCCCCGTCGCTCCACGGGGGTCCCGCTGGGGATACGTCCGCTCATGCCCCCACACACGCCGGGTTTGGGTCCCCGTCGCTCCACGGGGGTCCCACTGGGGATACGTCCGCTCACGCCCCCACACACACCGGGTTTGGGTCCCCGTCGCTCCACGGGGGTCCCACTGGGGATACGTCCGCTCACGCCCCCACACACGCCGGGTTTGGGTCCCCGTCGCTCCACGGGGGTCCCGCTGGGGATACGTCCGCTCATGCCCCCACACACGCCGGGTTTGGGTCCCCGTCGCTCCACGGGGGTCCCGCTGGGGATACGTCCGCTCACGCCCCCACACACACCGGGTTTGGGTCCCCGTCGCTCCACGGGGGTCCCACTGGGGATACGTCCGCTCATGCCCCCACACACGCCGGGTTTGGGTCCCCGTCGCTCCACGGGGGTCCCACTGGGGATACGTCCGCTCATGCCCCCACACACGCCGGGTTTGGGTCCCTGTCATTTCACGGGGGTCCCGCTGCCTGGCGCCTGCTCCCCCCTTCCCGGCACAGAGTGGCGTTTAAATCACCCGCCGCTCCCGGCGCCGGACGGGTCGTCGCTCTGAGGTCACGGTGGTGGCTCCGCCCACCCCGTAGTGTCCGGGCCGCGCCTCGGCCGCTGCACCTGGAGCTGCCAGACGCTCCGTGGCCAGCAAGCACCCGGCACAATGCCGGTGCCTTGCCGCTCGTGCCCCGAACAAGGCGCCTGTGGCGGGGGCTACAGTGCAGGGCTGCGGAGCCCCGTCACACAGGGCCTGAACCAGCCCCCACGGGGTGGCGGAAACACACCACATCCATCCCTAACTTACCCCACAGGCCACACACCCCTCCCCCCAGGTCAGTGCATGACACTGACGTCTGCTCCTACCAGCGCTGGCTCTGCCCCAGCACCCTGCGCCCACAGACTGGAGTGGGGGGGCCGTGGGGCAGCTCTGCCCTGCTCCAGCGGTGGGGCGGGGCTGCAAGGCAGGAGCAGCCTGCTGTGCAGCGAGGAAGCAGGGCGTGGACAGGCTGCGCTCATGGGAAGGGGGGCAGTTCCCTGACCTCGGTGTCCAGCAGGCACGTCCACCGGGCTCACCCCTGCGAGCAGCGCTCCCTGGAAGCCGGGCGTGTGTGCGGCCGCTCAGGAGAGAGTCCAGCGCCGCCCAGCTGATGAGCAGAGCGCCCACGGCTAGGCTTTTTGTTTCTACTGGGGGTGCACAGTGGCACCTGCCTCCGCGTCCGTAACATTATTCTGCACAGGGATGGAAGAGAATAGAGGGCACGTTGCTTGTGAGACCTGGAGCCTGGCTGTAACAATTCTCCTTGCCTACATTTTGGCACAATGGGTAGGAAAAAGATGCCCGAAGGCGTTTTGTTTGGTTCTGAAGGGCAGCTGAACTGACAAGTAACAACGTCGCCCTTCTCCCACTGGGCAGCGTGCGTGCCGGCAGCGTGCGTGCCGGCGGCTCACGGCCGGGAAGGGTTACGCCCCCAGAGAAGTCAGACCTGCAGGGAAATCCCAAGTAGAAATTACAGCTCCCCCCTCCCTATCTGCAGCCAACCCACATCACTGGGCCATGTCACCTCCTGCTTGGGCGCCTCAGGGCTGTCCAGCGACCCATCCTCATCCCTACCCCTGCCACTGGGCAGCGCGCACGCCCCACGCTGGCGCGGCCGGCGGAGCAGGCACAAAAGCGGAGGGGATTTTGCATGTGGTGCAGGAGCCGATCCCGGAGGCACGGTAGGAACGGCGAGGCGTGCCAGGGCGAGGGTCCTGCAGCCCAGACGTGGAGATCTCAAGGAGCTCCCGCCCTGTTCGTCTGTTTAAACCAGGGTGGGGTTTTAGGGCCAGGGGCCGCCCACCCCCAGAAAAATCCATCAGGGGCCGCACACAAGTGAGAAGCAAAAAGCAAAACCAACCTCTCACTGACGCGGCCCCCGACTGCGGAGGAGAAAGCCCCTCCCCCATCGCCAGGCCTGATCCAAGGGCACTGACTCCAGCAGGCTTTTGATTAGCCCTCTCCTGCGGTATGTCTCCTCGCCCCTCCCGGGAACCCAGCCACCTCTGCGATACAGCAACACTGCACAGCTGCTTGGCAGAAAGATTCTGCGCTGGCTGCCACCAGATCGCAAGCCCGGGTTTCCACTGCAAACTGTCAGCACACACCTCCCAAGGCCGGAACCTGAAATACACAGGGACGGCGCGGTGTCCTCGGTCGCAGGACTCGTTAACGTGCCAAGGCCCAGCCCAGCCCGACGGGTTGGGAACGAGGCGCGGGACACTGTACACAGTGCTCCTTAGACCTGGCACCCACGTCAGGCTCTCGGCAGCTTGTCCACCGAGACGTTTATGGCTGGGCAATAGAGACTTTAAAAAGCACTTTATTGATGACTCGACGGCGAAGTAATGAGGCTTTAAATCTGTCTCCAAAGCGAAAGGGGGAGTCACCTCTTTTCATCTATTTTCTTCCCTTGGCAAAAAACGTTCAGCTCTGAAGTCCAAACCACACATGCAGAACGCTGGCTCCAGTGTGGGGGAGAGTGACAGCTCCTGGGTTTTCCAGGCCATGTCTGTGCCTCCAGCGTGCCTTTTAAAACTGGAGCACACAAAAGGGGAGGAGACGATGAGCCACAGACACACCCTCGACTGCGCCAAACTGCAGCCGCTCTCGCGGGAGCTAACGAAGATCACGCTTAGCTGGTGGCAGCAGCGGTAGAACCCTTGTCCTGTCTGCCGGCCAGTCTTGAGAGCGACACCACGCCCCCCCCCCCCCCAAGCCAACGGTGTCCAGGTAAACGGGGAGAAAGACACAACTCCCCGATTCTGCGCCTGGCACCACGCCAGGTCTCAGTCAAGTCACCTGCCTCCCTTCGGGCTTCAGTTCCCATCTGGGAGGCAGCCAGAAAGGACGTGACGTTCCAGGAAAATGCACAGGGGGGCACTCAAATGAGGTGCAGCACGGACAGAGTGAAGCGGACGAAAATAGCGCAATGGTGGGACACAGCGACCAAGCCCAGGAGAGAGGATTTCAGTGCCGAATGCCTGAGCCCGCGGTCCAGAGCTCCCCCATGGCCAGACCTTAACGGCCCTGCCACTGGTGGGCGACAGCGTGTGCACGGCGCCAGTGCAAGGTACCCGCGCCACGCAAACCCCGCGAATAGCCCCCAGCAGCCCAGGCGTGTGTCAAAGACGAGTCCCCTTGTGGCCTTACAAATCTAACCCAAGTGGAGACGCTCTCGTTAGCTGCAGCCTATGCAAGGCCAGGCACTGAGAGACCCAGGCGCTGCCCTTAACATTGACGGGTTCCCTGGGCAGGGCGCATGGGTCTGTATTCCGGCCTCACTTTGACTCTCTGGCAAGAAGGGAAACTGCTCACTGGGGCGAAATCTTTAGAAGCAGCTGCTTGCCCTTAGGAACAAACGGGAACAAAGAATCTGGATATTTACTGCCATCTGCTGGCTCAGTCGAACGGATGCAATGAGCTGGCGAGTCACCGTCTCTCGCAAACCTAGAAATCCAAATTACCCAGTTCATTCCCATTTTGACTGATTGAGAAACCGCCTCTGAGAAGTCCAATGTGTTTTGGTAAGAGAACGCTAAAACGAGACAGGCAAAACGCTCCAGGATTTCCCCCTTCGCCCTCCAGCAACCGCAGGTACTCAAGTGCCTGGAAAACGTTCACCAGCCTGATCAATTTGGGAAGGCTCAGAAGGACTAGGAGCGGAAGAAGACACCCAAGGTTCTTGCCAACATGCCCTGGGAGGCGAATCCTCCCTGATGCCGGATCTGCAGGTTGGTCCAGCTTAGCGAGCGTGCCCACGAATCCCCACTGTAAAATCGCTAATCCCACAGATGCCCCTAAGTAGTGTTGATGTTTTTGTGAATTTCAGTAATGTGCAGCCCACTCTCTCGGTAACACGGGACCCAGACAATGCCCCTACTTCAAGAGGAAACAGACTGCAAGTGCAAAATCTCTGCTCCCATCTGGCTCTCATCAAGAGATTCATTGAAAAACGGTGCCGCAAATTGACACGGAAATACCATCACATGTTTCATGCCAGGATCTCACAACATGTGACATAACAGAACTAACTTCATACCACCATGGTAAAGTGGCAACAATTAACCCCATTGTACAGCCGGGAAGACAGAGGCACACAGGGAGTGAGTACCTTACCCAAGATCACACAGCAAAAGCTAAGAACACTCTCCTGGTTCCCAGGCCTGTGCTTGAACTGTGAGCTCACCCCTCCTCCATCTCACCCAGATCTGCCATTGGTGCCTCACTCTTCCCCTCTCCCTCCCCGTGTGTAATTCACATCACAGACATGAAACTGGCACAATTTAAGTGGCATAAATGGGTCAATCAACCCCACAGAAGCTTCCAGTTTTAGGCCCTTGCATGATTAGCCAATCAGAATCAGTTCTGATGATGTAATGCTAATGACCTAATAGCAGCCCTGCAATTTGAATAGATGACACTTCCCCTCTGTTCCCTGGCCTACTGGGGTAGCTGAATTGAACTTGATCTAATAGCGGGGGGGGGGGGGGGGGTATTATAATTACCCTCATGATCCTTAACTCTTTTTACAGGTGGAACTGCTCTAGTCTGGGAGTCTTGGGACCTGCCTGGTGCCGAACCAGAGAATTTGCTGAACCATGGGAGATCAGCATTGCCAACTCTTCCACTGCTTACGGGGCTCTGAGATATGGCTGCCAGATGGTTTAACCAAAAATACCAAAATGTCGCGTCCCCCCCCCCCCAAAAAAAAAACAGAGAAAAAATTCTGAGAGAAAAAAAGGAGGAGACTAAAGTTGTTGAATGAACAAACAACCAAACAAAAAAAGAGGACCCCGACAGCAATTAAGGAATAAAAAAATTAAAAAATAAAAAATCAACATGACCCCTTTAAGAAGAGGCTTTTTTGCCAGTGACCATTTTGTTTTTCTGTTCCAGCAACAAGACAAGCCCCTGTGGGACCAGGTAAGCGGAGGTTCGGGGGGTGTCCTGGGGGCCTGGTGGGGGGTCCAGGAGGCCCAGCAAGGGGTCCGGGGCCCGGGCCCGGTTGCTGAGTGTGTCATAGGGTTGCCAGGTGTCCGGTATTTTTGCCTCCTGGCAGGGAAAAAAAATCAGAAAATACTGGACATTTTAGGACATTTTAGGGGTCTGGTATTTTCTGATTTTTTTTTTTTTGCCGGACAGGAGGCAAAAATACCAGACTGTCTGGGTCAATACTGGACACCTGGCAACCCTACTCTGAGAAGACATGTAGGGGTAAGTTGGAGCTAAATGACACCACGGAGCCCTGAGAGCCAGGACTGGGGGCTGTAAACAGACTTTATGGGACCATGAGAAACTTGGCCACACACATCAAAAGTGGCCACCCAGCTCAATCAAATCACGCCAGACCACAGATGTTGCTGGACTGGAGAGGTTCAACCTGTCCTTGAAACATAACAATGAGCAGTTGTTACTTGGAGGGGATCGTTTCATGACTAAAGACTGAGGCGTCTTCTCCTTAAAAGGACCCAGCCTTGCTGCCTAGATTGCCCCAAGCAGATTCACAAACCCTGGGATGCAGGCGTCTACTGTGAGATTCTTCTAACATATTAGATTCAGCGTCTATTTTGCATTACCCAAGCACATTGGCAGCATTTCTGTGGGTGGGTGGAAAGATCCTAGCCACACACACAGACTGTAAAGTACTTGTGGGTCCTTGCCATAGAAGTGCAAGTTATTACCATTAGCGACTTAGTGACTGGAAAATGGGACTGACAGGCCTCGTCATGGAGGAAATGGAATTATTTTATAAACTAGCATTTTACATTTGATCTCCAGATGTGACGCAGCTGAGAGCTAATTAGTCTGTCAGATCTTAGCGGGCCTCGTTTCTCCCTCTGGGACTCTGTGCTGTGGTGCAAAATGCATCTCTTTAGTCCCCAGCCAGGGAATCTCCCCACGGAGCCAACACACGGCCCTGCTGGAATGACTGGCTAGTCTCTAAGTGGCCTGTGAAATCAGCGAACCCCACACAAGTCGAAGCATTCAAGGGGAGCCGTCTTCAGTGGGAAGGGACATTGCGAACAGCTTCCCCTTACCTCTGTCCTACACTCCCAGCTGAGGCCAGGAGTAAAGCCCTGGCATGTGGGGAGCAGCTGGGACCAAGGACATGGGGCTGGGAGAAGAGCCCCCAGCACATGGGGCTGAAACTAAGCCCCCCGGCACACAGGACCAGCAGCGGGGACCCCAGGCTCAGATCCAGCAACATAACCCCCGGTGCACAGAGACGGCAGCAGAACCCCCAGCACGCAGACAGCAGCAGAAGCCCCGGTGCACAGGGCCGGCAGCAGAACCCCCGGCGCACAGAGACAGCAGCAGAACCCTCAGCGCACAGAGACAGCAGCAGAACCCCCAGCGCACAGAGACAGCAGCAGAACCCCCAGCACGCAGAGACAGCAGCAGAACCCCCGGTGCACAGGGCCGGCAGCAGAACCCTCAGCGCACAGAGACAGCAGCAGAACCCCCGGCGCACAGAGCCGGCAGCAGAACCCCCGGCACACAGAGACAGCAGCAGAACCCCCGGTGCACAGGGCCGGCAGCAGAACCCTCAGCGCACAGAGACAGCAGCAGAACCCCCAGCGCACAGAGACAGCAGCAGAACCCCCAGCACGCAGAGACAGCAGCAGAACCCCCGGTGCACAGGGCCGGCAGCAGAACCCTCAGCGCACAGAGACAGCAGCAGAACCCCCGGCGCACAGAGACAGCAGCAGAACCCTCAGCGCACAGAGACAGCAGCAGAACCCCCGGTGCACAGGGCCGGCAGCAGAACCCCCAGCACGCAGAGACAGCAGCAGAACCCCCGGTGCACAGGGCCGGCAGCAGAACCCCCGGTGTGCAGAACAGCAGCTGGGACCCTGACTGCAGAGCCAGCAGCAGAGCCTGTGACACACAGGGAGGCAGCCGGGCTCCTGGGCACTAGGCCAGGAGCCCAAGGGTGCTGCAGCAGCCCCTTATCCTCGTTCCCGCACCCGTGGATTTCTTTCTTTTTTTTCTGTGCTGTGCCCTGATCACTTCAGAACTTCATCCGTAGACTCTGTACGGACTGTGAACTCTGAGGCTGTTACGGGAGATGCAGTTATAGTGGGGGGGGTCACTGATCCTACCATGCTAGCCAGAGTTGGGGGTGTCACAGGGAGGGGACGAGGGGTATGCTAATTCCCATCCAACCTGCACCATCTTTTGGGGGGAGACGCCACCCCCCGACTCCCCTTTAATCCATTCGATCCCAGGGGAGAACACCCTGGACTGGCTCAAAAACCTCAAACAGTGTCAGAGGCAAACAGTCTTCTCCCCGTCCCCCCATGACGTTGCCCCTGGGCGCAGCATTAACCGTTCCTGGGTCCTATTTATTTTCCATGCAAGCAGCAGACTTTAGACAATATGATTTGTGGGTAGTAACCCAATCTCCATGCTGGGATCGGCCACTCCTGGCTCTTAGCACATCTGGAATGCATGCAGCCCATTATGAGTATTGGCAATGGCACCGAGCGAGCGAGATGTGCCCACGAGAACAGCCGACTCAAACGCAACACACAGAACTTCCTTTATGCCAGGCTCCGGGATGTCCCTCCTACACAGCTCCCCTCCCCATCAATCCAACAACGTGCTCCCGGAAGAGGCCAAATACTAACAAGCGCTGATAACGAAATACTGGCAACTCAGAAGCAAAATGCAGGACAATGTAGCACTTTAAAGACTAACAAGATGGTCTTTAAAGTGCTACATTGTCCTGCATTTTGCTTCAGCTACCCCAGACTAACACAGCTACATTTCTATCACTGGCAACTCAGACTGTGCTTGTTTAAAGAGGAGTAGCTGGCGCACCCCTCTAACCACACCCGGTGACATGCCCCAAAACTCTGCCACGCCTTGGCATCCCCACGGCCGGCCACCAGAGTGGAGAGAGGCTGCAGGCTGGCTGCCCGGGATTCAGGAAGGTTTCTAGTCTCCTCTGAGCCTTTTGGACAGCCAGGGTTCTCCCTGTGGAATCTCCTTTGCAAGAAAGAGCGAGCACTAACATTCCATGCAGGCGGCAACGCCGGGCGCGCTCGCTTTCCATAATTTGGCTTGCTGTTATTATGCATCACAATGAAAAGATACAATCGACGGGGTTAACAATGGCCGTCCAAACACTGGGTCAAACGCCTATAAAACTGGACCCCCAAAATAGCTATTCAGAGTAGGATGTTAAAGTGTGTCACCCGACTAATCATGTACACTTTGAGCAGTCCTGCCTCACGCCAGCTCCGGGAGCCACCCGCCCGCGCTGCACCTCTGCATTTCCAATGTAGTCAGTGCCGCCAGGGCCTTGCTCCATTTCAAATGCAGAGACGCAGCGTCCCGACCAGCGCGCACTGAGTCCAGCAGGCAGGGCTGGCCATGAACCTGGGCTGCTGCTGGAGCCTTGGCCTGTCACAGGCACAACAGCTTTCCCTATCCCCCGACCCCGCTGCTGGGGGGGAGCGAGTTGTCAATTCTCTAGTCGACTGCTCGCTAACATCCCTAATTCCGACTATTTGCTGGTTAAAAAGAAATGTAGGTCACCAAAAATAGCCATTCACCCAGAGCTTTGGGCAAGCTCCTGAAATTCCTCTCACCTCGGCCCACCCCTTAGCAACTTCCATGAATGATTAGGAGCTTATCCCTGGGAAATATCAAAGCAGCTGTGGGTAAAAGCTGTAATTACTCAGTTTGGACAGTCCTTCCTGGGGCTTGATTTGAAATCATACCAACAGCTCTGAAATCATGTAAAGCTGTGGCATTCAGCCTTCCAGACTGTACCCCTCGTCTTCTACACTCTCAGATTTCCTCTCCCTTTCAGATGACTTGCTTATAAAATCAGACATAAAAATATAAAAGTGTCACAGCACACTAGTACTGAAAAATAGCTTCCTTTCTCATTTTTACCATATAATCATAAATCCATTTGTCATATAAATATTGTGCTTAGATTGCAGTGTATAATACAGAGAGCAGTATAAACAAGCCATGGTATGAAGTTTTGTTTCTACTGGCTCTGCTAGTGCTTTGTATGTAGCCTGTTGTAAATTAGGCAAATATCTAAATGAGCTGCTGTACCCCCTGGAAGACCTCTGTGTACCCCAGGGGAACGTGTTCCCCTGGCTGGGTATCACGGATGTCCATAAAATCATGCTCCTGTACTTTTAGTACTGACAAGCCAAACAATTGATTATGAAAGTTCAATACAAAGCAGTTGTAGCGAGACACTGAACCACATCTGGGCAGTTGATCCAGGAGCAAGTGCGAACAAAATATTTCTCTGATATTGAAAAAGACGTTGATAAGAAAATAACCGAGACTAAGAGATGGGAGAGGGATTTGGACAAACCTATTGATCTGGATGAGTGGGTCTATACAGGAAAAGGGCTATTCGTCTTCACTTGTTTATACATTGCTGAATAGATGTATTTTGACTCCAGTTAAGAGCCATCCTGTTTTTGCTAGTAAAGAGGTGCTCAGTTGGAGGAGTTGCACATGTGGTTGCATCCAATGCCCAGGAATGTGCTGGTTTTAAGAAAAAAATTATTAAAGACATTTATGACAAAATGCTGGCATCCTCGAGTTCCCCTGACGTGTTTATTCAATGCTTCAGCAAAGGATCTGCGCTTTCAGCAGAGCAACACATTCACTTCCTTTGTCCTGTCAGCAGCTAGACTTCACATTGTGCATTACGGGAAATACCTTGCCACTGACTCCTCTGGAATTGTGGTGCAGTAAAGTATGGACTGTCCTTGTAATGGAAAAGTTTTCACACCAACTACGTACCCAAGAACCGTGCCAAAACGAGGAGAGGAATTTAGAAATGTGGTCATACTTCGTAGCATACTGAGCAGAGGGGAGCTCCCCAGCCAGCAAGCCAGACAGTGACAAACCATGTGGCATAAATCAAATGTCTAGCTCCCAGTAAGCTAGGAGTTTGCATCCAAACACCCAGAATACCCACACGATGCAGTTTTCTGCTAAGGCTGGCAAGTGCAGAGGTGTCCCACTGCCCACTACTAGACAGATTCAGAACTGCTCCGCTTACACTGCTAAGGGAGATGCACCACAGGGGGGTTTTGAAGCTTACTATCTACATAGGTATGTTCTTATAACTGTGCTGATCACTGTTGCTCCCCTCCCTAACTTTGTGCTGGTTATTCTGTTTTCTAGAAAGTGACGCAGTAAGCCCAGTTCTCACTGCCTCTCATAAAATGTCTTTCCTTTATGGGCTAGCATCTCAGCTGCCATAAATCCATGAAGCTACCTTGATCTCTGCCACTTGGGAATCTGGCCCCATGGTTTTGATGGATGTTTGGTTTTTTTGAGGCATTGCAAACCAAACAAGCCCGCATAACTTTATGGCACGTGATTCATGTTTACAGCCTGGACGGAGCCAGCAGTATTAGTAATGGCACATGGCAGCTTTCACCTGGAAGCTGCAGGTTCAAATCCTGCTCAGGTAACTATGTACTGGCTGTTCTGTGGGTTTTATGGGTTGATGGGGCTTCAGGCTATTTTAAAGCAGAGAAGTGTCTCTGCCACAGAATTGACCTCTGGCACTGATCAGTGTCCTTGTTAGCCTTCTTAGCAGTAAGGTGAATGTGATACGAAGACTGCACTTACCTTTAGATGTGATCGTACTTCTATAGTTGAGTGAAGCACAAGGCAGGGCAACAAACTCGCATTACTGCTGTATTGGATCTCTGGATTGCATTCTCCAGGACTTTCAGCCAGCATCATTCAGGAGCATTAAAATTCACACACACAAAAATGTACTTTTCCCATTCAACCAGTCAACTGTGGGCAAGTCTGTAGAGTTGTAATACTTCAGTTAGTTACTAATACATAGAAGAGTACTGCCAAGGGTAAGCTTGCTGATGGATTCCTTCACAGCCTTAAAAGCTACAGGACTTAAAGTCTCTCAGGATGATCAGGCTGGCAGGTATAGATGGATTTCCCTGGTACTATTGGAAATGACATTTTTATGGTTCAAAGTGGAATTCAACTCTATTTTCATAGTACTTCTTCATTAAGTCACTTCGTTGTTTCCCGTCACTTGTCCTGTATAAAGAGTGGCGGAAGAGAAGACTGGTCATCTTGTTCGTTTGTAGCATGTTACCAAGTGCGATCACACTGCATATCGCATGAAGGTGAGCTGACAGCCATGTGCGGCACTACGTCCGAGGTGCCATTTCCGACAGACACCAGCCCACCACTGGGAACCCGCTGATGAGATGCAAGTCACTGCTCTCCAAGAAGGAAGCCAGGGCTCACACAAGAATGTGTCGGGGCACAACCAGCTGCCCACTGCGAGCAAGAGCCCACCTCCAATGGGCTGGAGCCAGCACTGCCGAGGTCTGACCCATCCCCTTTCGGTGCGAGCTTGGGCGAGAATCCCAGGCCAGGAGGCTCCGGCGTGGCCTGCAGCTCTAGGTGCACCCGGCTCCAGGCACTGCTCTGGAAAAGGCTTGCCTGGATGCTGGCCAGTTTCCCGCGGACCCCTGGGAGCTCTCGCAGGTTGTCGTGGGAGTGCCCCCTGCAACGGGGGAGGGGAGGCGAGCACAGCTCTTCCAGCTGCCCTGAGCTCCTCAACAGCCTCCCTGCCCTGCCCCTGGGGCCTGCCCTGTGCTCCCCGTCCAGCCCCGCCACTCCCTGCCCTGCCTTGCCCCTGCCCTGTGCTCCCCGTCCAGCCCCGCCGCTCCCTGCCCTGCCTTGCCCCTGCCCTCCCCGTCCAGCCCTGCTGCTCCCTGCCCTGCCCCTGCCCTCCCCATCCAGCCCTGCCGCTCCCTGCCCTGCCCCTGCCCTCCCCGTCCAGCCCCACCGCTCCCTGCCCTGCCTTGCCCCTGCCCTCCCCGTCCAGCCCTGCCGCTCCCTGCCCTGCCCCTGCCCCTGCCCCTGCCCTCCCCGTCCAGCCCCACCGCTCCCTGCCCTGCCCTCCCCGTCCAGCCCTGCCGCTCCCTGCCCTGCCCCTGCCCTCCCCGTCCAGCCCTGCCGCTCCCTGCCCTGCCCTCCCCGTCCAGCCCCACCGCTCCCTGCCCTGCCCCTGCCCCTGCCCTCCCCGTCCAGCCCCACCGCTCCCTGCCCTGCCCCTGCCCTCCCCGTCCAGCCCCACCGCTCCCTGCCCTGCCCCTGCCCTCCCCGTCCAGCCCCACCGCTCCCTGCCCTGCCCTGTGCTCCCCGTCCAGCCCCACTGCTCCCTGCCCTGCCCTGCCCCTGCCCCTGCCCCTGCCCCTGCCCCTGACCTGCCCTCCCCGTCCAGCCCCGCCACTCCCTGCCCTGCCCTCATTCCTCCCGCCGACAGAGGGCGCGCTGGGCGCAGACAGTTGTCTCGCGCCTCTCCCGCCGCCCTCAGGGAGGGCACAACGTCACTTCCTCTGTGCGGGAGCCGGAAGTGCCTGGCGGGAGCCGGAAGTGGCGGCGGAGGGAGCTTGGGTTGCCAAGGCCGGAGGATGGCGGCGGAGGGAGCCCCCCCGGGCGGGGCGAGCGGTCTGGGTCCAGCCCCCAACGCAGCGATTCCCTTCGGCTCCCCCGCGAGCTCGGACGAGGAGCCGGCCCCCACGGCCGCCGAGGAGCGGGCCGCCCAGAAGAGGGAGGAGCGGCTGCGGAAGTTCAGAGAGCTCCACATGAAGCGGGTAACGGGGGGGGAGCCGGCCCAGGGATGCTTAGCGCGTACGCGGGTAACTGGTCCCCCCCCCCCCCCGGGTCCGTTAACCAGGGGAACGGAAACGTTCACATTCCAGTAAGAGGTTGACGTTGTAGCCGGGATGTTACAGCGCGCGGGCACCGAGCCGAGCGCTTCTTTTGCTGCGGTCACATGAAGGGACCGTTAAAACTGAAAACGTCGCGGGTCCTTAACGCTTGTAATTAAAACCCGGGCAAAAGGGGATTCTAATCATCCCGTTGCAAAAACAAAAATCTGTTCTAGCATGTAATTCCTCTGAGGTCTCTTCTGGAAAATCACATAGTGGGAAGGCAATGAGGGTTTTCTCACAGTAGATACGAATCCTTTTATCAGAGGGCTTACAACAGTGTTACAAAATGTTCTGAACGTTCCTTTTCCATGTACCAAGGGCAATAGGAAAGAACACTGTGTGGATACAAAATTACAGCGGCATCTGTATCTGCAAAAATGAGTCATGGATATCTGCAGATGCAAAGCAGATAAACTGCAAATTTGTAGGGTTCTAGATACAAAATTTCTGTCTGCATCTGCAAAAAAATGAACTGCAGATATCCACATGCAAAGCCAGGATTATAAAGCAAATATCCATGGATTTGCAGGGCTCTATCAATGGGACACTTATCCAGCCACTCTTTGTTATACAAAACTCATCCACGGGTAGGTGGAAAGGAATAATTTCAACCTGTTCTAAAGTAACTGCTTTAATTTTATTTTTATTAATTTTTATTTCAAACATTAGCTTTAATAACTGGGGCATTTTCTGGGGGGAAATTCAGAATCTGTGCTGCAAGTGGGTGAACCCAGCTATTTAATAGGCTTCCTCTTTCTGACATTTATGATTGTATATTGCCATTCTCTGTGAATTCAGTGACAAATATTTTACTCCTAGAATGAAGCTCGCAAGCTAAATCACCAGGAAGTTGTAGAAGAAGATAAAAGGCTTAAGTTGCCAGCAAACTGGGAAGCAAAAAAGGCGCGACTAGAATGGGAACTGAAAGTTGAGGAAAAGAAGAAGGTACAATAGATGTAGATGTTGATTGCAACCATAACCTTCCATTTTTTAGCACTGTCCTGCAAAGATGTTACACTGTGTGCTGTCAGTAGTCTGTTACTTCAGTACAGCTACCAGTAGGTGCATTACATTCAAAATGTATCTAAGTGTCTCTCCTCTTCTCCTCCCCTCTTCCCCCCCCCCCCCCCCCCCCGACCAGAAGTTTAGTAACCCTGGGTAGGAATTTGATGTGTGTACAGTGCCTACAATGACTGTCATCCTAAGTCAGGACTTTTGAGTGCTACTGTTTTTATATATAATTTAAAAAAAATCATTAAGGCTCAAACTGGGATCCTTGGTGAGACTGTGTGGTATCAAATTTATGGTGTAAATAAAATTAGGAAAATATCTCCTACCTACTAAACTTGTTTATTGACTGCTGCTTATTTGTTATGTTTTAAAAACTTAAGAATTTCTTGTATTTTTATTAGGAATGTGCTGCTACAGGAGAAGATTATGAGAGGGTGAAGTTGTTAGAAATCAGTGCTGAGGATGCAGAAAGATGGGAAAGAAAAAAGAAGAGAAAAAATCCAGACATAGGATTTTCAGGTAAGAAACTTAATTTTATCTATTTATTTTCAAGTGTTGAGTGGGGGGTTACACATATTTAAGCTTTTTTTTTTTTTTTAATATAATGCAGAAAAGGTCTTCTGCTAATTGCCTTTCATTTTATTTTAAAGATTTTGCAGCTGCTCAGTTGCGCCAATATCATAGGTTAACCAAGCAGATCAAGCCTGACATGGAAAAATATGAAAAGCTAAAAGAAGAAAAGTAAGTTTTTCTTTTTGGCAGACCTATAATTTATTTTTTAAATGTCATTAACTGTAAATATGAATTGCTTTGATGAACTAGTGTCTAAATTAGTAGAAAATTCTTAATTCATGTAATTCAGACATTTCATCTTATCTATTCTTTTAGGTGCATTTCAATACAAATAACCTGTCACGCTCCTATGACAGTCATATCCTGGGTGATACTGTAGATATGTGTAACCTGTAATACACTAGTTCAAGTTTGATGTCCCTATACCAAGGGTTCTCAAACCTGTGATACCACAACCCCTCCCATCAGTTGTTCGCGACCCACAGTTTGAGAAATGCTGCCCTATACCATTTTGATAAGAGAATTATATACAAAAAATTAGTCATGTAACAAATTAAAGTTTGTTTTTCTACTGTTCTACCTCTCTCATTCAGTGGAGAAGAACTGTATCCAACAGCAAACAGTCTTCTTCATGGAACTCATGTACCATGTAAAGAAGGAGTTGATAGAATGGTTACAGATCTTGAAAAACAGTAAGTTAACAAGATATCAGATCTTTGCATTCCTAACACACAATGCCTTTACTGTTTAATTTGCTGTAGTGTGAGCATTCCTGGTGTGGTGTCTGGTAAATACACCTCTATGCAGAAGCTAAGTGTACAGTCAATGTAGCATGCCCTCTAGATGAATCTGTACACTAGCCTATATATACAGGATTTTTATGCATTTCTGTATGCATTGGAAGAACATGTTGCTGCATAGTAGATGCCCTTGCGTATTTTATTTTACATGTTGATTTTCTTTAGGCACATCAAAAATTATTTTGGAATGAAATTCTGGCACCATTCAGTAGTCAATTAGAAAATATCAATGATGTCAAACAATCTTTTTTTTATAAAACTAAAAAGATAATGCAATGCTTTGGTATATTTATCCTAATATGTAAATGTGTTCAGTCACTAATATTTTTGCTTAACTGCTCATGATAAATATGACAACAGAGCATGGTCACTTGGACATTAGATTTTAACAAAACTTAATGGAAATGTGCGCTCTCATCATAATGGGAGCAAGGAAATAGTGCTATATCCCATCAACTTTTCTCCTGCCAGCTCCTAATCATAGAAAGAGTATAGTACTCCCCACATATTTCCTTTAAAACTATAACAATTTTTTAATATTCTAAGTACCTAAAATTCATCTGGAGATCTCATCTAAAATAGGAAAAAATTGTTTTTTCACTGTTATCCATTTTTTTGTGTAAGGGTTACTGACTGAAGTTAGCACCTTTTCATTTTACTTCAAGAACCGGAATTCAATTCTTAATATTTTTCTGAGTACAGGCAGTCCCCGAGTTACGCGGATCCAACTTATGTCGGATCCGCAGTTACGAATGGGGCTTTTCTCGCCCCGGAGGACGGGAGCGGCGGGACCCCCAGATGAGCCGCGGTCCCGCCGCCCGCATCCTCCGGGGCAAGAAAAGCTGCTCCCCGTCTCCCTGATCTGCTGGTCAGACCAGGGAGATGGGGAGCAAAGCCGCAGAGGACGCCCGCAGCGGGACAGCCGCAGCGCGCCTGGGCTGTCCCGCTGCGGGCGTCCTCCGCAGCTTTGCTCCGCGTCTCCCTGGTCTGCTGGGGGCGGGGGGGCGCAGCTAGTGCCCCCTCCCCCCCAGCAGATCAGGCTTTTCTGCCCACGACACCTGGAGTAGAGCAGCTGGGGCGCTGCTGGGTTGGTCCCGCAGCGCCGCTCCTCGGCGCTACTGGACCAACCCGGCAGCACCCCAGCTGCTCTGCCCCAGCGTACTGATTCAGCTGCTGCTGGTCAGTTTCAGCAGCGGCTGAATCAGGATGCCTGGGGCAGAGCAGCTGGGGTGGTGCTCTGCCCCAGGCGTCCCCAAGTCAGCTGCTGCTGAACCTGACCAGCTGCTGACTACAGGAAGCCTGAGGCAGAGTTGCTCTGCCCCCAGCTTCCTGGAATCAGCCGCTGATCAGTTTCAGCAGCAGCTGACTTGGGGACGCCTGGGGTTCTTAAGTTGAATCTGTATGTAAGTCAGAACTGGCATCCAGATTCAGCCGCTGTTGAAACTGATCAGTTTCAGCAGCGGCTGAATCTGGACGCCAGTTCCGACTTACATACAGATTCAACTTAAGAACAAACCTACAGTCCCTATCTTGTACGTAACCCAGGGACTGCCTGTACTTATTCTATGATTTCACATTTTGTGGGGATGTGTATAGCTTTACAAGGCAAGGATAGAATATTCATGGCACAATTAGATTAAGTGCTTGAGTGCCCACAACAATACAAGTTGAGGATGTTCATCATCCTGCTGGACTAGGTCCCAAAGGGGAAAAATTGCATTTACCAATATAAGCAACATCTAGCCATATTCTGCTATTAACCTGCAACTTCAAGTAGGAGAAAACCAGGAAGTCTATACAATTACCATTTTTCACTGAGGAAATACATCCTAGTGTTGCATGGAATTTCCACTCTAATTTTAATACTATTGGCTTTTGCTGTAGATATAAGAATGTATTCGTTCTAAGGACTAAAAGTTTTCTGCACACCTCGGGTCTGAAAAATGTTAATGCAATTCTCTTACAGAATTGAAAAACGTGAGAAATACAGTCGGCGACGTGCTTATAATGATGATGCAGATATTGATTACATTAATGAGAGAAATGCCAAGTTCAATAAGAAGGCAGAAAGATTCTATGGGAAATATACAGCAGAAATTAAACAGAACTTGGAGAGAGGAACAGCTGTCTAAACTTTCGGATCTCAAGAGGCACTATTCTACAAAGCAGATTGTTCAACATAAGCTAGGCATACTGTGCTGAAAAGCTTAAAAACTGTATCAACATACTAATAATGCAAATATAAAACTTGCGATAGTCATAATATTCAAATAACTAGTAAAACTTTTTAATCCAATGGTGTGCCTTGTATACATGCTTGAATGATGGTGGGTGTCATAGTTGTACATAGCTTTCCCTTCCAAAGGGGGCTAGTGTTGTCAATTTAGCAAACTTCAAAATGACTGTTACTCAGATCAAAACCTGAAGTTTTATAAATGTAGTTTTTGTTCGAATCAGATTTTGTGAAGTGGTTTTGACCATTTAAAATAGATGTTAACTAAACAGAACTGTGTGCCTGACTTTTTTTTAAAGCATTTCTTCCACACTAACAGGCTACATCTAGACTTTTTTTAATGACAAAAAGTTTTCCGTTTAAAAGCATTTGCGGAACAGAGCGTCTAGATTGCCACGGATGCTTTTCCGCAAAAAAGCCCTGATCGCCATTTTCGCGATCAGGGCTTTTTTGCAGAAAACAAATCTGAGCTGTCTACACTGGCCCTTTTGCACAAAAGTTTTGCGCAAAAGGACTTTTGCCCAAACAGCATAGTATACAGCATAGTATTTCCACAAGAAGCAGCCAGTGTAGACAGCTGACAAGTTTTTCTGGAAAAGCGGCTGATTTTCTGGAAAAACTGGCTAGTCTAGACACAGCCTAAGTGTATAGGATCTTTCAAGGTCAAATGTAGCCCAATTTGAGTCCTGGTGTGTGGGGCAGAAAGACAGATTGATATATCCTTGTTCTGTATAACATTGGAAACATTTGATTTTGCTAATCTTATTGAGAGATGTTCCCAGTTCTGCTATACAACTTTGCTAACCTGGTCCTGTGGTCCGGATGCCTGATCAGGGCCTCCCAAAACAGGTTCTGTTTTCTGAGCTGAAGGAAGGATGGAGGAGTGTTGGGGACCAGAGGAAGCAATTTACGGACACGTTGAAGGCAAACATGAAAAAGTGTGGCATCGGTGTACACACTTGGGAGAACCTTGCCCAGGACTGTCCCTCCAATAGCCACCAGCAGTTGCCCCATTTATGGTAAGACCTGTGGCTCCAGAATTGAGCTAGTTAGCCGTCTACGGATCCACAAATAGGAGGATAACAGGAAGATGTCCTACTCGTTATCGAGTGACTGCTGAGGGAGATGTGACAGTGGGCAAGTATCTAATTTCTCTGCTGCAGTTTTCCCCGTTTGTACAAAGGCAAGGGTAATACTGCCTCCCTGAAACTCATTACAAGTGTATCTTCCTACCTGCTATGCTATGATTAATACATGTGAGCAGGTGCTGTGAATATAAAAAAGTTTTCAGGTAGACATAAACCTCTTACTAACATAGTAATGCCAAAGAAGCAAGACTTCACATGATCCTGGGGGAGGTCTTCTACTGACTGCATATGGGAAGAGGCTGTTTCTTTTGATGCTGTGACAGACAATGAATTCAATTCTCCTTGGAGTTTGATGGGAGGGTGGCTCATGCTCTGCAACCCACTTGACGTAATGGTGCTTTCAAATAGGAAACTTAGTTTTAAGTTTATATCCTGTGAAAGCACTTGCATAGTAATGTTTGTTTCAGATATGCTGCAGGTTTGTTAACCTTTTGTTTATGCCTGGCTCGGTTGGTCTGTAAACTCCTGAAACACGGGATTTACACTGGGGGGAGAAGGCAATTTTTGATGGGGAGCCACTCCGGGAATTTGGTAAATGGTGAGAGGTCACACTCTTCCATGATACTAATAGAGGTGGTGTGGAGTCTGGGATGGAGGTTGGGTTGGAGGAGGGGGTGTGAGATCTCTCAGGGAGTTTAGGAGGAGGGGGTTGTGAGGGGCAGGAAAGGAATCTGATGTGGAGGAGTGGAGGCCGGGTCTGGAAGGGGATTTGGGTGCAAGAGCAGGGGTGCAGAGGGTCTGGGTAACTGGCTAGTGGTGTTGAAGGAGAGCAGAGGGTGGCAGGCTGGGGTGTTAGAAGCAGGCTCTGGCCAGGTGGTACTTACCTTTGTGACTCCTAGCCAACAGCCCAGCTTGTTCCTCAGCCAGAGTCCCTGCCTTCCATGCCCCAGCACCAGTTGTAGTGGCATTTGTGGCTCTGAATGCTAGGAGCCCAGAGGGGGGAGGAATACTTCATGCAAACAGGCAGCTTCCATTGGCTGGAGACTGGCCAAGGGTGGCTGCAAGATATGCTCGGGGGTGGAAGCCTTTTCCCCTCTCCCACGGGGCTTGCAGCAATGTTCAGTGAGCTGCTCTGCACAGTGTGCAGGGGCGGGGCATGCAGGGAGACTGGCAGAGGCTCCAGCCCATAACCTTTCAGATGCGGATCTGGCCAATGTGAAGGGGCTAGAGTAGTGGTTTTCAAACTTTTTTTCTCATGACCCAGATGAAGAAAATAGTTGATGCTTGTGACCCAACATAATTTGACTAGTGTGTGGGCTCTAGGGTAGGGCTGAGAGCTTTGGGGTGTAGGAGGGAACTTTGCCTGATATTCCATGACCCACTAGCAGCTTGTGACCCATAATTTAAAAATGTTCTAGCCCATGGCTTTTCAAAATAAAAGACAAAGTTTGGGAAATGTGGCTGGATGGTAAGAGGGAAAAGGACCCTGGGATGGGAAGTATCAGGGTTCAATTCATCTCTGGGGGCATGTGTAAAACCTAAGCCTCACCCTTCCCACTGAAGGTGGTGTAGTGGAAGATGGAAGAGTCCGAGAACAATGCCTGCATTAAGTGGTAAAAAGGTTGGGGGGATAGTTGATCCCTTATCACACTCAGAACAGCCTTTTGCCCACAGAGCTTGTTTGTTAAAGGACAGGGGTGCAAGAGGTTAATGAAGCAGCAAATTAGTGGTGGTATAAACTGGAAATCTTTCTAGTTTGACACAGCCTTCATGTACTTGGGTCTTTTTGAGTAGCTCATTTCCTCAGTGCATGTAATCACAGAAGCAACTGTACCCTTTTCCCAATGAAGTAGGAGGAGCTAGAGAGTATGACAGAGCAGAGCAGTGTTGTGAAACAATGGACTTTCTCACAAGCTGCATCATTTACCATGACTATAAGCAGCAGAGCCATCAGCCCCCTCATCTTTTTCTCCCACTTTGTAGCAATTGTCACAGTAAGTTCCTACAAGCAGGGGGAAAGAACTCTGAACACATGAGGTTGATGCTGAAAGCACAACTAGAGCCCAGGAGCTTAAGTGATGCTCATGAGTTTTCAGTTTTGTTGCAGCTCCTGAATAGGCAGTGAGTATTCCTATACAGCACTGCAGTGTAGCCAAGACAGGGGTGTGTAGTAATTTTTGATACAGGGGCCAATCCCACATTCTGGTAAGTGGTCCATGATTGTATTTTTCTATGGCTAGGGTGGATGCTACATTGAAACATTTCTATTTGATTCCTACTGGTGATGGGGTGTAGTAGAGCTCCTCCCCACACTGTTCAGAGTTGACTATCCTGAGGAAAGTGATTTATTCACAAGAATAGACCACCACAAAGGTGGGTTTATTTCAGCTAAGTCTTAAGAAAAAGAGTGTTGGACATTTCCTAGTCTAAGACTAATATTTCCATTGGTCAGCTAAGGGAAGTGCAGCTAAGGGTGGTTTTTTTTGGGGGGGGGGGGGGGGGGAAGAAGGTTGCAATACCTAAACAAAGAGTTTTGAAAGTAGTGCATGCTACTTTACTAAAAAAAAAAGACACCACTGCATACAATGCAAATTTTATTGTGCAATCTATTTACATAAATTCCAGTTCAGACTTCACCCCCCTCCCCCAAAAAGTGAAGTGTTGTAAAATACCCTTAAGCCCCAGGAAATACTTAAACCTCACATTTATCTTCAAACACTACAAAGTTTAGAACTGCTGAGGACAGAAGGTTACTGTACACCAATGCTTCATACTGAAAGTGGCACAGATCACCAGTATAGGTTCAGGACTAGAAACAAATTAGGATAATATAACTTCGATTATCTTCACTCATCTCCTTAACTGCTTTGGAGTCCAGAGTATTTGAGTGTTATGATTTTAGAGGGGATTTGGTCATAAGTGTTTACAAGTCTGGAACTAAAGATGACCTGTGCTTAAATGTTAAGCATTAGAATTTACGTCCAAATTATAAAAAAGCAGGGACTGATCCCTTAAAGATTTAAAAAAATAAGTAAAGATGCTTGCATAGCAATCAATCCTGCAGAGATATTTAAGAATCATTCTCTGGAATAGGCTTATAAAAAAAAGCAGGGTAGGCCTTAAACATTTTCAAATTGAAATCCAGGTGTTGGTATAAAAAAAAAAACTTTAAAAGTTGCTCCAACTGACTGACTTTCATATTTGCTTGTTACTTCATTTACTCAAAGCTAAATAAATGCCAGTTTACACCCACAGAGCTCAGACAACAAACAGAGGGCAGCTTTCCAGCATAACGGATTACATAGGGCCTTCAAGTTGCTACCACACTTCAACTTTTGAAAAGTGAAACAGAGGTTTTACTTAACTACATTATGAATGTTCATCAGTCACTGCTAAAGTAAGATTGAGAAAAAGATTACCCACCTGTAATTTCTACTCCATTAGTGATACAAAAATATTTACAAATATACACACAAGATTTCCACCACTTGTTTCTGAACCACTGTGCTGTGTTTTCATATCTGGAAAAAACCTAATGTGAAAATTAGTATCTTTAAAATGCTTAAAAATATACTGAACCTGATGCAAGGATTTCAGACATCACTTCTGGAAATAATGCATTTGCCAATAGTTCACAAGGCAGTGAAAGGTACTAGTGTGCTCAGAAAGATGCACTTAGGTGAAAAATTTAAAAAATAAGCGGTTTTCTTCCTTCTTGATAGGAACCCATTGCCCATAGGGATTTTGCTTTGTATCTTCTTTTCCCAAGGATACTGTTGGCTCTGTAGCAGAGGGACTTCCTGGTTTCTGGAGTACTGGCTTTGCCACTGTGTTCTAGAAAGAGATACTTGTTTCAGTGACCAGTTTTAAAAATTGAAGATCCACAATGCTACAGTTTACAAATCTATGGCTTACTTCTAAACGCTCTTTCCTTCAGAGCTCCTAAACTCACTAATTATATCCCTAAACACCACATTTCTCTGAATTACCTAGCTATATTATAAGAGGGTAGGTAGTAAGAGGAACTCAATTGACTTCCAATGTTAGGTTCAAAGTACTACACACATGCAAGTAACTTGGAAATCAGTATTTTCCATCTTAGCTATATGTACTTACATTAAGGCTGAAAGATATGACTTTTGTTGTGGGAGCTCTCAGTTCCACTTTTGGTTAAGTCTTCTGTTAGTCTTCTGGATTGCTAAAGAAGGAGGCTCAGTTTAAAACATGGTTACAGATGTTCTATGTGAACTAAGGAAATTCTCTAGAGTATGTGAATATTCTAGTATAAATTCTCTACTTTACTGATCAATAGTAGCTTAAATTATAGAGTACTAGAATGCACATACTGATCAGTGTTGATAACTCAAATTAGAAAAGTTTTGGAATTTATCAATACAATTGTGTCAATGTACATGATATAAGGCTATACATATACATGTTTTAGCTTTAACTAGAGAATTTAAGTGATAATTGACTAAGCATGGACTTCACAAACTGAAATGGAATTGTTACAGCAAGCTGTGTGTGAACCCTGTATCCACCCTGCAGAGCTTTGGAGAAGGACAATAAACTTATCTGCAAGTGATGCAGGCCTCTTCTTCTGTAATCTCTCAATATCTGGAATATATTACATACATTATGCCTGTGCCATTTATGTAGTTGTCTAAGAAACCCTTATTAATTTTACTTTGACACAAAAGTTTGGTAGCTTGCTATGTAGTTACTATTGTAGAGATCATCCGACCACATGTAAAACATTAACATTTCTAGTACAGCGCCAGTTAAACCTGAATAAGTTACTTCTTTTCCCTCCCTTAATTCACAGTAACTAGAGCCCACAAGTCCTTTAATTACCACCAGATTTTCTTCATCAATGTCTGGAGACCATATTCATGATTTCTATAAGACAGAAATACAGCATGTAAAATGCATTTGGGGTCTGGGTGTGAGATGTCTGGGCACAATTTTGATGCACATGAAAACTGACAGTTAAAGATCATCTTTACAAAATCCTAATAGGCTTTGGCAAGTGACTCCCTAATTGTTTTAGGGCAAAAACAGATCAGCCAATGAAACTGGCACTTCCTATAGACTGGCAATTTCTCTCTCCTAACATGCCATTAGTGGCAAGTTTGTAGGCAGAGAGAGCAGCCAACCAGGTATGCAGTAGGTCTACAAAAGTTGTTGGCATCTTGGTAAGTTTAAAAGCTTTTTGACGTTTTGTCATGAAGTAGTACTTGAAAATTTAGACACTTTGCAATGGAAAGCAAAGGCAAACAGCTTTTCATGCATGTCATGTCAGTAGCATAGGCCTTAAAAAAAGATGTTTACCTTTAAATCTAGATTTCTCTAGTACATAATTACCTCAGACTCCACAGAATCTTCGCTTCTGCATTTTCCACCATTTGTCTCTTTGGATGTGCTGCAGACTCGCAAGCTAGCTGGCAAGACTATGTTATCTGTTCCCAGGGCTTTTGCAGCATTAGCCTTTGCAATTTCTAGGAGTTCCCGCCTTTCTACATTTAAAAAAAAAATCTTCTGTTAAGATAATCCTGGTGTAGTGACTAACACAAAAAGAAACAGTCCAGTGCAAGTCATTTTCCTTTGGAAAAAGCATGTTTCCAAACTAAAAAAAAAAAAAACTTAGATACTACACCCTTATTAAACATAGTTAATATGGCAATTCTAAAAAGAACATAACATGGGGCAAAGCAATCCCAGTCAGAGTGGTAGCAGAGTTAATCTGTAGCTTTAAAAAAAAAAAAAAAAAAAAAAAAAAGAGTAGTCCTGTGGCACCTCAGAGACTAATTCAAATATTTTAATATGAACTTTCATGGGCAAAACAACACCCACTTTATTTCTCTCCAGCTCATCTGATGAAGTGGCTTTACCCCCCCAAAAAAAGTCAGCTGACCTTCTAAGACAGAAATACATCCCTGAGTCTATATGACTCTAGCAACAGGAAAAGCCTGCAAGTGAGTCAGTCTTGAGTTCATCTGCTTCCTAACATGGATGGGAAGGAATAGTATAGCTACTCCGAGTGTAAATACCTTTTTCACTTAAACGCAGAGGTGTTCTACTATGAGATCTTGTTCGTGATCTGCTTCTCCAACTTCTGTAAGCCTCAGGATATATGGTTCTCCCAAATCCATAGTATCTTCGACCTCTTGATCGTGATCTGCTCCTTGAAAAACTTCTATAATATGGTCTTCCACGAGACCATGACCTTCCACGAGACCTGGATCTGGTACGTGATCTGTATCTTGGAGGAGAACGATGATATCTCCTGTACATCCTAGGATGGTACCTTCTTCTGTATTGAATGCTACGTGATCTTGACCAACTTCTGGAATACGATCTGGAGTATCTTCTATACCTTCTGAAACCATTTCTTCTAGCTCGTGATCTTGATCTGCTTCTGGACCTACTCCAACTCCTTGAGGAAGCTGAAGTGCTTGAACTAGAACGTGAACTGTAAGATGATCTGCCAGATGATCTTGATGATCTGCCAGATGATCTTGATGATCTGCCAGATGATCTTGATGATCTGCCATGACTAGTATTAGACTTTGAGCGACTCTCTCTCCCCCTTGGTGAGCTGAGAGTTAAGTCATCCATGTAGTTTGTCATAGCCTCTGTCTTTGTGTTTGCCTTCAGTTTATCTGAACATCCAGTTTCAGTTCCTGTTTAAAAAGATTGGTCTAACATTTATTCCTTGCCAAGACAAGCTAAAATCCAAGTTGTAACTTTGTCTTCTACAACTCACAAGCCTTGTATAGCTAGAAGTGAAAAACGTAAAAGCTGTTTGGCAGTCTTACTTCTGCCCTAGTTCTGTTTCAAATTTCTCTTAAGAGTTTCTCCCTGGCTTCCACATGCATTTCCATAAATGACATCAGAATGTGGCTAAATTCCCTAAAAAGCATACGGCTAATACCTAGTTATTTTGTGCAAAGTGAGATACTGCATTTAATTGGTTGTGCCATTTAATTGTGATTTTTTACAGATGTTCCAACAAAACTATTTTCAGTTTCTAAAGGGTTATTTTACATGGGGGAAAAGAATTTGTTGTGAAATGCCTTTGCCCAATGAATAATCCCAGTAAAGACATCAATTTATACACAAATACTAGAAATGTTAGTTTGCATTCTTAGCTCTAGTAAACACACAGAGCTAAGATGGCTGCCATCATAGCAACAGCTGCCACTGTTTTGGTTCAGTTATTAAGATGGTAGTGCATTCTAAAGAAATACTCCCTATTTCCACCTTTTAAGTCCTCTCTTGCTTTTATTATAACTGCCACCTTCTTCTGCTTGAAGGAACTCCAGTGAGGACTACATACAAATGCCAGAAGTGAATGAATTAAGAATTTATGGAGCAAATCTTAGGACTTTATCACCACACCACCCACAAGCACAAAGCCTTTTTATTTCCCTCAGTATTAATATGAATAGCTTCATTTGCATATCCAACTTTGCCTTTAAATAAATGCAAAGGTTGCAAGTCCTGGAGCAGGGTGCACCTAGAACAGGGAGCCCCGCAGTGAAAGCTGGGTTCAGTGCTGCATGTGTTCAGAGAAAGCAACGTTGGCATCTCTACCCCCCCCCCCCCATGGCCCAGAGGGTCTCCGACCTGCCCCCCAGCACTTGGGTGCATCCTCAGAGCACGGCGCACAGCAAATGCCAAGGTGTGCGAGGACACGGGCAGGAACGGGGCTGGCTGGGCAGAGAAACGACTTCGGAGGAAGTGTGTCTGGCCCACGAAAGCTCGTCACCCAATAAGCCATCTTGTTAGTCGTTAAAGTGCTGCAGAGTCCTGGTTTGTTTCCCTGCTCACGGGCACTTACCACTGGGGGCCGCGGGACTCCCCTGCTCCTGGCTCCCGGGGGGCATCTGCGGGCTCCTGCAAGGACACGAGCGTTAGCGCGCGAGGCGAGCCCCCCCCCCCCCGACCCACAGTCTCCCCAATGACAAGAGCCGGCGGGGCAGCCGGGTTGGTCCGAGCCCTGCAGCCCAACAGCTTCAGGGCGCAGACGCTTCCGCGGGGAAGGGCACGTCCCGCCGCGCAGGCGAGGGAGCGGGTCGGGCCTGCGCCCCCAGTAACTCACCGGCCCCAGGAGGCCTGGTCCCCGCCACACGGATCCCGGGCTTGCGGCAGCGCCTGAGGGGACAGCCCCGTCTCGCGGGTCACGGCCATCGCGGGCACAGCGCAGCCTGCCGGACCGGGCCCGCCGCCCTTCAGCCTCCTCCCGACGCCGCGAGCCGCGCAACCTGGCAACAGGCGCTCGAGCCGAGCCGCTCTCAGCCGACAGCGCGAGCTGCCGCCCAACCGCCACTAACCGCCGCTCCCGACTGAGAAGATTCGAGAACCGCCGCACAGTTTATGTAACCTGGGCAACAGGGCGCATGCGCCGCCGGGGGCCTAGAAGTTTCTCCCCCTCCCCACCCAGAGCCAGCTGTAGCGCATGCGCATTGAGCGCACTGTCCTCTGACCAGCACCAGGGGGCGCATGCGCAACGAGAAGCCTGCCCCTTCGCGTTGCTAGGGGTTACAGCGCATGCGAAGGGGCAGTAACGCCGATAGCGTCTCCGCCTACTGGCGGGGGCGCCTGCGCGGTGTGACCGACACTAGTCGGTGACTTGTGACGTCTCAACATCCGGGTCCCTGAGCCTCAGGTTTGTTTACTGCGCCGAGGGGGGGTGGCGCGTCTCCGCCGAGGGGGAAGAGCCCGCGCGCTGCCCGCCGCCCGCCTGCCACGCGCTGGGTACGTGGGGCCGCCGGGCGCCCCTCCCGCCGCTGGCCCCGGGCGAGGCTGGGCGCTGGGGTGCGGGGCGCCCGTCGCCTGCTTCCTCCCTATTGGCTGGCGCCCCGGGCCCCCTGCGCCATTGGCTGCTCCAGCCGCTGGGCTTTGGGCACGGCCAATGGGGGGCGACAGGTCACTGGCCGCGTGCCATTGGCTGCCCCTCGGGGGGGCTGCGGCCCATTGGCTCCCTGGGGCCCCAGGCCACTTGCTCCCCCGCCCTATTGGCTGCCACAGGCCAGGGCCCGCCGAGGGGGGGGCACTGTCCCCTGACCGGCACCTCGTGCGTCCGTCCATTGGCTGGGCCCCCCGGCGCTGGGGGGGGTGGGGCCGGCGCTGGGGGGGAGCGGCGCTGGGGGGCGGGGGGCCGGCAAGGGGGGAGCGGCGCTGGGGGGGGGGCCCGGCACGGGGGGGAGCGGCGCTGGGGGGGGGGGGGGCGGCAAGGGGGGAGCGGCGCTGGGGGGGCGGGGGGCCGGCAAGGGGGGAGTGGCGCTGGGGGGGGCCGGCAAGGGGGGAGCGGCGCTGGGGGGGGGGTCGGCGGGGGGGGGCTCTGCCTCCGCACAGGCTGGCTGTGGGGTCTGGTCTGAGCAGCCTGGGCTCAGGCGCCACCAGCGAGCACAGGGAGCCGAGCGCAGCCGCCCCCGAGATCACTGGTCACTCATCCTCTAAAACAATGGCTGGGCCTCTTCCCAGCCAGTCCTTAGGAGCGCGTGGCGTTATACCGGGGTTCAGATCCCGCCTTTTATCAGTTACGAGGCAGGACCCAGTATGAGTCCTGGTGTGAGGGCAGGGGACTGACTCTCATGGTCCTGTCCAGTTCTGTGAGATGGTATCTCCATATTATGGATGATACGATTAACAGATAAGCCTAGAGTTATCCATTAATCTTGACTACTCGCATTTCCGGCCCCTTCTCCCCCTGTTCTTGGAGCAGCCTCTATTTGCAGGGAGCTCGGACAACCCATGGACAGGGGCTGCTGCCACCCTGCACTGCTGCCTCTGTATGAAGACTGTTTTTGATTATTCTAGCTCTTTTTAAAATCTTCATAGCATTTCCATGTCATCTTATATTTGTTTCATACTAGTATGAGAAGATGTTCTTTGTAGGAGGGGGAAATAAAAATCATTTCATTTTCTAGTTTTTCAGAGAACTGAAAAAATGTCTGGATTTCTTGAGAGCATGAGATGTTCAGAGTGTGTTGACTGGGGAGAAAAGCGAAATACAATTGCATCTATTGCTGCTGGTGTGCTGGTGTGTATAATTAACTATTTTTATGTTACATGTGCTTTTGGCCTGTATTCAACAAGTCAAGTACTGCACTGAAAAGTCCCTGCATAGGACACAAAAAGAACACCACTTTGAATGTACAGTAAAACTCCATTGGTCCAGCATCTGATGGTCCGGCACTCCTGATGGTCCGGGACCATCAGGAACCCGGAAGTGCTCCAGGCAGCCAGACCATTGGAGCTGCTTTGCCCCCGGCTTCCCTGATTCAGCCGCTGCTGAAACTGACCAGCGGCTGAATCGGGGAAGCCAGGGGCAGAGCAGTTGGAGTGCTGCCGGGTTGGTCCTGTAGCGCTGCCCCTCGGCGCTGCGGGATCAACCCGGCAGCACCCCAGCTGTTCTGCCACAGGCATCCCGATTCAGCTGCTGCTGAATTGGGGACGCCTGGGGCAGAGCCAGACTGTCAGAAGGGGGGGCTATGAGGAGTCTGGGGTGGCATCCCCCCACACCACCCTAGACCCCTCATAGCCCCCCCCTTCCGATAGTCCGGCGTATCTGATAATCCAGCACCCCTTGGGTCCTAAAGGTGCCAGATTATCGCAAGTTTACTGTATTATGCTGGCAGCTAATATTGGATATTGTGTGGTTGTCTTCAAAATAAATTATTCTGAAGAGGATTGGTTTACTTAAGGAAATGGTCTGCAGGACCAAATAATGTTACTGTCTTAAGAAAATCAGTGCTAAAATTCAGTTTGGTCTATACCAGTGCTTCTCAAACTTTTTGGTTCACGGCCCACCCCGCTCAACACAGACTTTCCACAAACTACCAGCCAACCTCCCATGATGACAGAATGGGTGCAGGTGGAGGTTGGGAGGTCTGGCTGGGAACTTGGGTCAGGAGCTGGTTGGCGGTAAGGGTCTCCACATGAGGTTGGGTGTAGGTGAGGGCGCAAGATGTGAGCAGAGGGGAGGATGCAGGCGCAGATTGGGAGTGCGGGGTCTCAGTGGAAGGGGGATGGAAGGTGCTTACCATGCCTCTTTGCGGCTTTCTGCACCCCCACACCCTGAGCCCTGGCTAATGGGATCAGTGGGGAATAGCCTCCAGGCAAGTGGTTTCCTGCGCTGCCTTTCCCCATACAGCAGTGCACAGAGCCACTTCCTTCCCCCGCAGGCTGGATCTGGCCTGCAAGGCACATTCCTCACCCCTCAGCAGCGGGAGCTGGTGCTCCAACCTCACAAGCGGGGCAGGGCCTGTCTTGCAGGCCCGCAGCCCACCTGCAAGACCTAGCAGTCCACAGTCCACACTTTGAGAACCCCTGGTCTATGCATGTGAGAGATGACTTTGTAACACTCTCGGATAATATAAAGCACATTTTTTGGTAGTTCTTGGTACTATAGAAAGCCTTACAAGCTGATCAGTTAGCACATTTGTGTCATATCACAGTTCGCCTGGTCTTTAGCCACTGTCATAGCCGCTTCATCCTTTATTCTATCCCATGCAAGGAACTTCTGGTGTACCACAAAGCTAGTTTACAGCAAGACTTAATTCAAGTGAATTACAATGACATGCTTTAAATATATGCACTAGCTGATATTACATCACATTTTTAAGAGGCTATTGTAAAATGATCTTTCTGTAGAAATTGTAAGCATGTGCTACTTTATTTTTCTCAGTTTCTTCCAGTTTAGTGCTGCATGTCAGTGACCTTCACTGACTTGAATGAAAGCTAAATTGGCTTTATCTAGTGTTCCGATGGGGTACTAATATTAATTTTTGCTAGACAATGTTGTAATGATGCTGCATGTAAACATGTCTGTATTTTAACTTGTATTTTAAATAGTTTTTTACAGGCTGGTGGATTATCATAGATGCAGCTGTTAAATATCCTCATATGGAAGACTTCAACCATTCCTACCATGCTTGTGGAGTTATAGCCACTATTGCATTCCTAATGTAGGTGTAATTTCTTTACCAGTACAACATACATTATTGAAATTGCATCATGTGGTTAATACTTTTTTAAATTGCAGGCTCTTATTCTGAACTTCCACAGTCTTGTTTATAGCTATATGTCTATGTTCAGCAGTTAAACTAACGCTATTTCTGCTGTATTGAGAGGTTATTGTGTGGAGTATTTTGTCACCTAAATCATGTGAAATGTATATAAATCAGCACTGAACCACATATATACAAATCTACACGTAGGAAAATTCTCATATTCACATGTGACCCTGTTGATCTCTTTTTAAATTATACAGCTTTTTTAATTGTGTAGATTTAATTAATCTGGTTTTGAAACTGCTTTAATTTTTTTCAAATTTGAGCAACTAAATTAACTGTGCCCTCCTTTTCAGAGCAACAGTTGGGGAAAATATTTATAAAGTAATAAGATGCCACCATTCTTGTAAATGAAAATAGAAGAAATTATTCAAATATGCATTTTCTTTACAGCTTCATCTGCATTTCTCAATTGTATTCTGTTTTCATGCAGGATCAATGCAGTATCCAATGGACAAGTCCGTGGTGACAGTTACAGCGAAGGCTGTCTTGGGCAAACAGGTAAAAATGTTATAAATAGCTGGTTGGTCCCCAGCCTGTAACAATGCTTGGGATTCTTCCGTCCCAAGTGCAGGACTCTGCACTTGTCCTTGTTGAACCTCATCAGTTTTCTTGTGGCCCAATCCTCCAATTTGTCTAAGTCACTCTGGACCCTATCTCTGCCCTCCAGCATATCTACCTCTCCCCCCAGCTTAGTGTCATCTGCAAACTTACTGAGGGTGCAATCCATCCCCTTATCCAGGTCATTCATAAAGATATTGAACAAAACCGGTCCTAGAACCGAACCTTGGGGCACTCCACTAGAAACCGACCACCATCCTGACATCGAGCCATTGATCCCTACCCGCTGGGCCCGGCCTTCTAGCCATCTTTCTATCCATCTTACCGTCCATTTATCCAATCCACATTCCCTTAACTTCCTGGCAAGAATATTGTGGGACACCATATCAAAAGCCTTGCTAAAGTCAAGGTCTATCACATCCACTGACTTTCCCACGTCCACAGAGCCCTCATCATAGAAGCTAATCAGATTGGTCAGGCACGACTTGCCCTTTGTGAATCCATGCTGACTATTCCTAATCACTTTCCTCTCATCCAAGTGCCTCAAAATGGATTTTGTAATGATCCCTTCCATGATTTTTCCAGGAACCGAAGTAAGACTGACCGGCCTATAGTTCCCTGGATTGTGTCTCTTCCCTTTTTTGAAGATTGGCACTACATTTGCCTTTTTCCAATCATCCGGGATCTCTCCCGATCTCCACGACTTTTCAAAAATAATGGCCAAAGGCTCCTCAATGACATTTGCCAACTCCCTCAGTACCCTCGGATGCATTAAATCCAGACCCATGGATTTGTGTACGTTTAGCTTTTCTAAATAGTTCCTAACCTGTTCTTTACCCACCAAGGTCTGTCTATCTTCATCCCATCTTGCGTCACTTAGTGCATTAGTCCAGGAGCCGACCTTGTCCGTGAAGCCAGAGGCAAAGAACACATTGAGTACTTCAGCTTTCCCCACATCATCTGTCACCAGGTTACCTCCTTCATCCAGTAGGGGCCGCACACCCTGGCTGATCACCTTCTTCTTGTTAACGTGCTGTTAGCAGCAGCAGAAGAGCCAGCACTACCTGAGCTGGGATGGGGGGAGAGTGCACAGGGGAGAGGCAGGGCGGCTGGGATGCACACCTGCCCCCTGGCTGCGGGGCTCCGTAGCTACCCTGCCTCTTCAGCAAATGAGCTGTTTGCGGCACTTTGGAAGCTTCCCCAAAGAGGAGTTGCTGAGCACAGGCCCAGATTTTCCCCATGAGTGCTCCAGCCCAGAAGCACCCAGGGAAATCAGGGATGTTAATGGTTAACGGGTAAGCCGGTAGAGGCTGGAGCAGCCCTCTGCCCACTCCCCTTCATCCCATTTCCCCAGTTTAATCGGTTAACTAGCTACATGACCGGCTGGTTGGTTCTCCCCCACTTCTCCTCCCGATCTTCCCCGGCCAGCCCCGCTGCACCCATTTAAGGTGTCAAGAAACTTTATCTCTGCATCCTGTCCTGAAGTAACATGTACCCCATCAATAGGGGGATATTTGAAATCTCCTGTTATTATTGGGTTTTATTTGTATAGCCTCTCTAATCTTCCTTACTGTGCACAATGTGCGTCCCAATCTTGAAATATGTGGTATTTGTATAAACTGTTTTGAAACTAGAGTAGATGGAAAGTCATTATATTCATGCGTGTGTATATTTTTAAGGTGCTCGCATCTGGCTGTTTGTTGGTTTTATGATGGCTTTTGGGTCTCTGATTGCTTCCATGTGGATCCTCTTTGGAGGCTATGTTGTTAAAGGTAAGATATGATACAAATCTTATTTTTTCATGGTTTACTTTACTGTGATAGTGTTTTAAATGAATACTGAATGAATGAGTGAGGGTTGTCTTTCTGCGACATCTTCAAGAGAGCATTTTTTTAATATTTAAGCCTTAGTCAACTGGTGCAGGCCCCATCCCAGACTTTCTCTATTTTACCCTCTTTTCCCGTCCTCTTCCTTATCATCCATTTCTATTGTCACTATTTATCCTATTCTGTACTTTTCTTTATTCGTTTTTTCTCCAGCTATATTTTTCCTCCCCTTTTCCAGTCACCTTTTCTCAATGGTAATATTCCAGCAGATAATCTTTTCAAAGAGTCTGTTCCAATTTCTGTAAAGTGTATGTTACTGTTCATCCGTCTTCTGTGCTATAAAGCCAGCAGTTGGCATCACTGAGAACTGAAGGAGTGTCTACACAGAAAGATCTAGTGGTGTAGTTATGCCAGTTTAACTCCCTGTGGACACTCTCATTCCAGCATATCTTTCAACCACTTCCAAAGTGATATAAACAAAACCCGAAAAAAGGCATTCTTTGCAGAATAGAAGTCTCTGCATATAGAGTTTTACTAGTGTAACTATAATTTTCAAGTTACATTTTTATATTGGCGTAATTTCTCATGTAGACAAGCCTTGAGAAACCTGAGGGAATTGGACACTGTTTGGTTCTTGTATAAATAAGAGATCATTTTATAAAATATAAACAAAGCCATGAGCCAGTTCCAGCCAGGAATAGCAGAGGTGAAGGTAATGTGATGTTGAAGTTTGGCAGGAGTCATAGAGTACTGGCAAGGGTGAGAGACATTCTGTTAAAAGTGAACCTTTACATTCTTTTCTGCACTGATATTAGTTACCCATCTGCTCTATGAAGCATTTAGGGTGGATTTCTGAAGGAGCCTAGCAGAGTTAGCTAGCCAACTCTCAGCAAGATCCTTCCCAACTCCTTTGGTTCTGTTCTATGTACAGGCAGTCCCCGACTTACGCGGATCCGACTTATGTCGGATCCGCACTTACGAACGGGGCTTTTCTCACCCCGGAGCTCGCGGGCGGCAGGACCACCCAGAGCGCAGCGGTCCCGTCACCGCGTCCTCCGGGGTGAGAAAAGCTGCTCCGGGTCTCCCTGGTGTGCTGGGGGGGAGTCCCCCCCAGCACAGCAGGGAGACCCGAGCAAAGCCGCAGAGGCAGCGGGATCTCTGCGCCTCCGCGGCTTTGCTCAGGTCTCCCTGGTCTGCTGGGGGGGAGGGGGTGCAGCTAGTGCGCCCCCCCCCCCCCCCCCCCCCCCAGCAGACCAGGCTTTTGTTGCGGGACGCCTGGGGTAGAGCAGCTGGGGTGCTGCCGGGTTGGTCCTGCGGGGACCTACCCAGCAGCGCTCCAGCTGTTCTGTCCCTGGAGTCCAGATTCAGCCGCTGTTGAAACTGATCAGCGGCTGATTCCAGGAAGCTGGGGGCAGAGCAACTCTGCCTAGGGCTTCCTGTAGTCAGCCGCTGATCAGTTTCAGCAGCGGCTGAATCTGGAGCCAGTTCCGACTTGCATACAAATTCAACTTAAGAACAAACCTATAGTCCCTATCTTGTACGTAACCTGGGGACTGCCTGTATCTGTATATTGTACTGACTTGTTCCTCTAAGGTATTTGAAACAGGGACATTCTTATTTGTGCAGCACCTTGAATATATGCAGTGTCGTACAAAACCAGGACAGTGCTGATAGTCCCATGTGGTCATTGCATTTATGATCTATGTTTTAGTCTAAAAAGTGAGGTATGTCTAAGGTAGTAAACTAAATGTTTTTTTCTGAACAGGAGGCTATTGTATGATGCTCCCAGGGAGCTGGACGTTATGCTTTTTCTTCTGGTGCACACAATTGACAGATGGCGGGTGGAGGTTCATCATGTTAGAAATGGACATAGAGAGACAAACTTCTATCCCATGTCATAAGATAATAACAAAATTGCCTAAGTGAAACTGTAATGACAGCAATGCCCAAAAAGCTACACTATGCTCAGTTTACTTGGCTATGGAATCCTATTCTTCCTTTCTGTGCCCTTTTCAACTATTTTTTTCAGGCATTTACAATGTTAACTGCAGCATTACAATTTTGAAGTCCTTGTTGATTTTCCCTATGTACATTTTTTTCCTGTTACTTTGCATCATTTAATGTGTATGTGTTAGTGTTTAGTTCTGGTTAGTGCTTTCCTGTCAAACTAAATTTGTTCCTTAAAGTTACTTGACAAAACATAAGCCAGATTTCTCCAAATATGCTTTTCCTGCACTGAGCTGCTAATATTTGTCAACGTGACACTGGAGCCTAGTGTCTCTGAAATATCAGAAAGAGAGAAACAGGATATTGTTGAGAAAACCATTCTGAAAATCTAATAGAATTTTTTTTTCTTTTGTCAGAAAAACCACTAGTATACCCAGGAATAGCTGTCTTTTTCCAGAATGCATTTATCTTCTTTGGGTAAGTCTGTTTTCCTTCGTTTTATCCCTTTATCCTTCTAAACCAGTGGTTTTCAAACTAGGCTATGGGAATTCTTAACAGGGGTAAAGGAGCAAAATCCTGTAATGGCGAACCATGCATTCTATTTAGTAACACGTGGCAATCTAATCAACCTTTAATCTCCTTTCAATTAAAACTGCAGACATGTTGGTGATAGTTTCCTCAAATTGTGGTGCACACTCCACTTGGGAGTGCAGAGGAACATTCAGAAGAGCAATGCAGCAATACCAAATCACTTTTGCCACAAGCTGTTGTGGCTGTGCACATCCCTGAATATTTCCTTGCATCCCCCAGTTTAAAAACCAAGAAGCTGTTGCTAAATGGAAGGCAGAAATTGGGGGGGTGAGCCTGGGGGAGAGCCCACAGGAATCCCACCCCTTACGTGTCACCTCTGCCTATCTTAGGCTATGTCTGGACTGCATTACTCTCTCGAAAGAGGATTTACAAATCTCGCACTTCATTTGCATTATCGCGTACACGTACTTTTTTTGGGGGGGAGGAACCCCGCAGTCTAGATGGGTTTATTTTGGGGGGGAAAACCCTTTTTTGAAACAACCCGTACACCTCATTTTCTCAGGAGTATGGGTTCTTTGGAAAAAGGAGTGGGGTGTTTTTTTTTTTTTTTAAAGAACCCTGTCTAGACTGCGGGGGGGGGGGAGGTTTTCGAAAAACGCTTTTTCGAAAAAGCGCTCAGATGCGATTATGCAAATGAAGCACGAGATTTGTAAATCTGTGCTTCATTTGAATATTCTATCTGCTTCATTTGCATTCCTCTTTCGAGAGAGGAATGCGATCTAGACAAGCCCTGAGTCTAGTTCATATTAATATCTCACATCGAACATTAAGTATAAAACTAGTCTATTGTAATTACCTGTTACTGTTATTTCTACAACCCGCTCACCCCCAATCTTTGAATGATACACATGTGGCTAGATCTCCAGTGAAGTTAGTGGGGTTCAGGGATCTGCCTCTATGGATCTGCTTGAAGGATCAGGCCTCAAGTTTGTGGGTTACAAAAGTCTATACTATTTGAAACTTTGTCTCAAGACTTGCGATTTTGAGTTGCTTCCTTTTGAAGTTGATGGCTCTTGTATCCTGTGCAGCTAAACTTTTGTATTTATGCCTATTTGTTTTATTTTTGAACAGAGGGCTGGTCTTTAAGTTTGGTCGCACTGAAGACTTGTGGCAGTGAATGGGTCAGGGGAAGTGAGTCAGACCTATGACTTTTTTTACTGCACTGACCTGATTGGTTTTTGTTTGTTTGTTTGTAATGCAATTTTATAAGTGGTAGCTCTTGAATTATTGCTAAGGATAAAAATGAAAATATAAAATCATGAGGCAATACAATTTCCATTTTCTGTTCTGTTTAAAACCGTTTTTTACTATTGGCTGTTGGTTTTAAGTGTTGTATCATGTGAGTGAGATGAAACGCTAATGGAGAAAGTGTAACAATGGAAAACACTCGTATATTTGTTACAAGTAAATATAGAGGAAAATGTCTGTATTTAACTAAATGTTTTGCACTGTATTTGAGGTCCAAAACTGCAATTAAAAGTACTTTAAAACAATTTTAATACTTATTTATTACAATATGGAATGTCCTACATGATGCTGAACACTATGAACGTCCTGGATTTCAGTATTTGATGTGGTATTTCTTCATAGTGTACAGTACTCTGCCTCATTTGGTTTTATATGAAAATATTTGATGAGTCATACTGAAATGGTTCAAAAATTTAGAATAAAAATTAGTTATTGTTGTGTAAGAGTTCATGAAGATTAGAGAGTCTGTAGCCAGGTGTTTAGGATGGGCATCTGGGAGGAGAGACCCAAATTCAAGTCCATGTGCCAGTGACTCTATAAAACGTGAACCTCCTTCTAGGGTTGCCAGATATTTTCACAAAAAATACCGAACATGGCGGGGGAAAAATTGGTTGAGCAAAAGAAAGGGTCACTGCGCCTTTAAATCCCAGTGCTCCACACTCCCCGCTCTCCCCACCAGATGCGGCAGGGGAAGAATGTCCCAAGTGGCCTTCCATCCGAGACAAACAAAATACCGGACATTTTACATGTCCGGTATTTTCTGGTTTTTTTTACCGGACAGAGGCCGCAGATACCGGACTGTCCTGGCCAATACCAGACACCTGGCAACCCTACCTCCTTCAGCAGGAGAGAATTGTCGCAGGATATCTGAGGCCAGGAGCTAGGCCATGGCATTCTCCTGACAGGTGGGAGAGACCAGTTTCTGTGCAGGGCTCTAGAGATAAGCAGGTCAGTGATTATCTTGTGACACAGAACTACAGACTAGCTTTTCCTGTACCTGGAGCTCCTTCATTACTGCCAATGGAGTAATAAGAAGCGTTAGTGACCAAATAAGTGTTAGTTTCCCTTGCTCAAGGACCATATACACATTTCTGTATCCAAGAATATCATTTCAATCTATTATGGCAGAGTGTTGCCAGTTTGCTTTATTTTCAAGCAACTGTACTAATTCAAGACAACCAATAGAGGCAATAGTAATAGAAATGTAGCCGTGTTAGTCTGGGGTAGTTGAAGCAAAATGCAGGACTATGCAGCACTTTAAAGTCTAACAAGATGGTTTATTAGATGATGAGCTTTCGTGGGCCAGACCCACTTCCTCAGATCAAATAGTGGAAGATGAATGGAAGAGTGGAAGAGCCAGACGAATACCCAGAAACCATCTACTTCAAGACAGACCCAAGAAAACCAACAATAGAACACCACTTGTCATCACCTACAACCCCCAACTTAAACCTGTCCAACACATTATCAATAAACTACAGCCTATACTGGAACAGGATACCATACTCCAAGAGGCTCTGGGAGACAGACCCATAGTCTCCTATAGACAACCACCTAACCTCAAGATGATTCTTACCAACCACCACAGGACATACCACACTAATACCAACCCTGGTACCTTCCCTTGCAACAAACACCGTTGCCAGCTTTGTCCACATATTCATTCTGCTGATACCATTATTGGACCTAACCAAGTGAGTTATAAGATCAAGAACACATATTCCTGCGCATCCAGAAATATAATTTATGCTATCATGTGCCGAAAGTGTCCGTCTGCTATGTACATTGGACAAACGTCTCAGACGCTTCGCCAAAGGATCAATGCCCACAAAACAGATATCAGACAAGATCACAAAGAAAAAACTCTTTCTTGCCATTTCAACCAGAAAGGACACTGTCTCAACGACTTAACCACCTGCATTCTGCTACAAAGACCTTTTACATCT
The DNA here is from genome assembly GCF_049634645.1 of Pelodiscus sinensis. NCBI lineage: Eukaryota > Metazoa > Chordata > Testudines > Trionychidae > Pelodiscus > Pelodiscus sinensis. The sequence goes on from NC_134735.1 coordinate 1,190,641, forward strand.
GCACTTGAAAGGGAATCCTCTGAACTGTCATTCATGTTAAAATTTGACACTCTCCGGGGGGGGGGGGGATTGAACAAAGACCCCGAACTAGCTTCCCCAATTATCACCTCTAATACCATTAGCTCACAGACATCTAACTCTCCCCACCTCTAATATCATTAACTCACAGACACTTATCTTCCTTCCTCCCCCCCCCCCCCCGCATCCCCCTTCTGTTCTGAAATGTGATTTGTCCTTTTCATATGTGTTCATTTTTTTTAATTGTATCCTTTGGTATATATGGTTGTGACTATTTTCTTCCACTATTTGATCTGAGGAAGTGGGTCTGGCCCACGAAAGCTCATCATCTAATAAACCATCTTGTTAGTCTTTAAAGTGCTACACTGTCCTGCATTTTGTTAATAGAGGCAATGTCTGTATTAATGTAGGCAATTGAAAAGCTTTGAGTGAAATAAAGAAAGAAACTCTGACTTAAGATGCTCAAAAGGTATGTAATGGCCTAACTCGTGGAAGTCAGCAGAGGTGCATGCCTAAAGATCTTTGAAGATTGGGCTCTCAGTAATAAGGCCTCAGTCCTACAAGGAGCTCCATGTGGGTACAGGAATCTGCGTGCACAGAACTCATTACAGCATTGAAGATAACTATATACTAAGATGGGGTGGGCAAGAATTTTTTACCTGGGGCCACTTCAAAAATTTCTAAAGTGTAAGGGGTGAGGGCTCAGGCAGAAGGGATGGGGCCAGGACATTTCCATGCTTCCCCACCCACAGACCCTGATTAGTCTGGGAGTGGGGGAGCATGCAAAGTCTTTGCCCCTCCAGAGAGAACCGCCAGATGTTCTGAACTGCTGGCAGTTCCTTCTAGGCACCCGTGTCCTGGCAGAGGCAGGAGACTTCACCTGCTGCCCCCCGCTCAGTCAGGGCTTGGAGAGGGGGAGCACAAGAAGTTTCTCGCTCCTTGCCTCCACCCTGCAAGGGAGCGCCGGACCTAGAGGGAACCGCCAGCTTAACAGCAGCTGGCAGTTGACTTTATGTGCTGAATCCCTCATAGGGCAGGAGGAGACTTCACGCGTTCCCTTGCCCCTGTCCCCAGGCCAATGAGGGCTTCGGGGCAGGGGGAGCACGCTGTCTCCTCCTGCCCTGCCAGCAGCACACAGGCATTCCTTGCAGGGCGGGAAGAGACTTCATGTGCTTCTCTCCTGCCCCCAGACCCTGATTGGCCTGGGAGCAGGAGGAGCGGCAGGGCCACCGCAGGCTGGATCAACTTGCTTAGTGGGCTGATGTGGCCCACGGAGGTCCTTTTGCCCATCCCTGTGCTAAGACCATGGTCCTGAGTCCAATGCAGGTAGGCCCTTGTGGTGACTGCTAAAGTCTGTGCAGAGTTGAGGATTTCAGTGCAATCTGATGCAATACTTGTCTGCTTTTAACTACAGGGGATGCATTTTTCAGACAAACTGATTTCTCATCTTGACTGTGCCCCATAAAAGGCAAAATCATGTTGAAAACTCCCCCCGCACAAGGCTTTTTACATTGTTTGCTTTAACACGTGTTTAAAGGTAAAGCATTCAATATTAGGGGTTATAAACATCAAGCCAGGATAAAGCCCTTTAGAAAGTGGCTTATGATGAGCTCTGTTACTAGAACTGTCTGTTACACTGTACAGGCCCTATTCTGCAAGCCCCGTACTCCCAAAACTAGCTCCATTTGAGGCAATGGAGTTACTTGTATGAGCAAAAACTGCCCTTAGTCACTTCAGTACAGTAGAGTGCTGCTCACATAGCCGTGGCGGCTCTGACCCTTTGAACAGCTGAATATTTTCAACTGCCAGGGAAGATTGTGATTGAGACCAGTGGTCCCTGTAACCTGGGCACTTGGGCAGCCGCTCAGGAGAACTTCAGGTGCTGCCCAGCTGATTAGCAGAGCACCCACAACTAGGTGGTGCACATTCACCCATTACTCAGTGCACCTAAAGTTTGTTCCACACATGGAGGGAAAAAATTAGTGGGGCACTGATTGAGACTCCCAGGCACTCTCCACTGCTCAGGATTGAGTACAGGCAGTCCCCGGGTTACGCGGATCCGACTTATGTCGGATCCATACTTACGAACTGGGCTTTTCTCGCCCCGGAGGAATTGGACGGCGGGACCACCCAGACGCGCCACGGTCCTGCCGCCCGGGTCCTCCGCGGCGAGAAAAGCTGCTCTGCGTCTCCCTGGTCTGCCGGGGGGGGGGCACCCCCACCCTCCAGCAGACCAGGCTTTTCTCGCTGATGCCTGTGGTAGAGCAGCTGGGGCACTGCCGGGTTGGTCAGTTTCAGCAGTGGCTGAATCAGGATGCCTGGGACAGAGCAGCTGGGGTGCTGCTGGGTTGGTCCTGTAGCGCCGAGGAGCGGCACTACTGGACCAACCCAGCAGCACCCCAGCTGCTCTGCCCCAGGCGTCCCCAAGTCAGCCACTGCTGAAACTGACCAGCGGCTGACTACAGGAAGCCCGAGGCAGAGTTGCTCTGCCCCGGGCTTCCTGGAATCAGCCGCTGATCAGTTTCAGCAGCAGCTGACTTGGGGACACCTGGGGTAGAGCAGCTGGGGTGCTGCCGGGTTGGTCCCCGCAGCGCTGAGGTGCGATGCCGCGGGAACCTACCCAGCACCGCCCCAGCTGCTCTGTCCCAGGCGTCCAGATTCAGCCATTGTTGAAACTGATCAGCGGCTGATTCCAGGAAGCCCGGGGCAGAGAAACTCTGCCTCGGGCTTCCTGTAGACAGCCACTGGTCAGTTTCAGCAGCGACTGAATCTGGACGCCAGTTCTGACTTACGTACAAATTCAACTTAAGAACAAACCTACAGTCCCTATCTTGTACGTAACCCGGGGACTGCCTGTACTCTGTTCGCTCGAGCAAGTCTTGTACAAGTAACATGTAAGCCATTGATTTCAGGAGTTCTGCTTACACCTCAAGCCTTTTCATTTCAATTACATGTCACATTTTCGCTTCTTACCATTTGAACTCTCAGAACTACTGGCCTATGCCAAAGCAGCTACAGCTTTCCTTTAACGAGTTATTTTAAGGATGGGCCCTTGCAAGATGCAGGGCCCTCTGGCCCCAATCTAGAACAAGCACTTACACCTCTCCTTGAAGTGAACCTCGGTGGGACTGTATGTGCTTGAAAATATGCACCTGCTGACGTGCTTTGTTGGATCAGGACTAGCATGCTTAGCACTTACAGAATCAAAACCTTCATGTGCATGATTATTCTGGACATTCGAAAGAGGAATTGCAAATATCTTCCTTCATTAAAATCTGGAAGCAGCTTAAAGTGGTAAGTTATCCAAGCTGGATGGATCCATTTACTAAAGAAAACATTGAAGGCAAGGCTATCTATGAAAGCAGAAAAGTGGAATTAACTATTTTACCAGTAATTTTACATATTGTATAATTTAATAGGAGTTGAAAATAGCCTAATGCAATGTTTCTTCATTTTGAAATTCAGGAGTGATATTTAACCTTTTTTTTCCTCCCCCTCCCCTTTCATGCCAGTTATTTTCCTGTCAGAGAATAAAAAGAGTTTTCTTCATTTTGATGTAATCTTCTGTAATTTGGTTCCCTCTGTTCAAAATCCATGAGCCAAATGAGGAAACTGTGAATATAAAGATACTACTGTAACATCATCTTACTCAAAAAATTAAAAGCTATATAAGACACTGAAATCATAGGGTATCCTGCTTTTCTTTAGCATCCAGATTCAGGAAAGCTTTTTTATTCCAGATGGCACTTAGCTAACTTTAGGCATGTGCTGATCATAGAATCCTAGATTTGGAAGAGACCTCAGGAAGTCAAGTCCAACCCCCTGCTAAAAGCAGGACCAATCCCAACTAAATCATTGCAAGGATTTAAAACGCTAGTGATGGAGATTCCACCACCTCCCTTGGGAACCCAGCCCAGTGCTTCACCACGCTCCTAGGGAAATAGTTTTTCCTAATATCCCAGCTAGACCTCCCCCGCTGTGACTAATGTTTAAGTGCTGTCATGAATGGGAACCCATTTAATCATATGCTTAAGAGCTTTTATTATTTAATGCCAGATGCATGTAGGACCTGGCCCTATTCATAGAACACATAGGCAAAGGTTAGGATTTTCAAAGCAACCTGGGCTATTTGGACACCCAGTTTCCTTGGGTGCTTTGAAATTCTATCCAAAGTTGGAATATATTTATAATGTCCAGTCTCAGATTCAACTTAGACCAGGCCATCCAAGAATTATCAAGAAATATTTTTAGTATTATTTTAGCAGCTGGAAACCCAGACCTTGCCATAGGGTAGCATGGGCATATATATACACACACACGCAGAGAGAATGAACTTTACATTGAAACTTACCTCCCAGTAAGCTTGATCATCAAAATACTTTGATGCAGGAAGTGTCTTCCATAGTTTGAAAGTTAAGAAGAAACCTGTGTTTAATAGTGATATATGTGGGTGAGAGGAGATGTTTGTAAATGGCATATTTATTCTTCACATATCACAATATAATGCAGAGCTAAATATGAAATCAGAACTATAGCCATGCTCCCCTCCCCCACTAATCTTTCCTGTGTCAAAGTCTTTAATTTCCGCAGAAGTGAATTTCAGATAAAAATAACACCACTGGTCTTACTTTTAAAAGCATGTGAAGCCCTTTATGTTCCAGATTTCCTAATCCTGTATAAATTATTGTAAAATGTTCCCCAGAATATTTTTCCTTCTTTAGCTCATGGAAATGAGACAATGTTCCCCACAAGCAAAATACTTTATTCTAAATCCATGATGCAACAGAGCATCCTAGCCATCAGATTCTTTAAGCTTGACATAATTTGGGGAGAAAACCCATGTTTCCAGAAAAGCCAACTATTATTTTCTCTGTAGGATTACATGGATTCCTTCTTCAACCTTCAGTCATGCTCACACAGTGAAAGCAATAGATTGAAAGCAAAGCTCCTAAAAATATCTTAGGCCCCAATCTTGCAAGCTATTTAGTCTGGGTGAAACCTACACATGCCCCTTTGAATTTCAGGAGACCTGCAGAAATGATGCCTTCATTGTTAATAATTAACACCACAAGTTACAAGAAAAAAGGTAACTGTCTTTTCTGTACTAAAGCCAAGTGAACAACCTGCTAGATTCTCAGGATAAACTACATGATGATGAGCTTTTCATATGAAAAGTTACCCAGGCACTTTAAACAGGCAGGCTTAGCTCCACTGTTAAACTTGAGAGTTCAGCTGCGAACACCCTGCTTGTTAAATGACTGGATCAACACCTAATGTTTGTTTATTTTTGCTGTTTATTTTTTCCAGGTCTTGCAGTCAATTGAAGTAGACACTTAAAAGTCTGCTTGATTAGCTCAACCTCTTAATTACATTTGCGCAAGTTCAGGGAGTTATAATTAATTATAGGCTGAAACATTCATTGTAGAAACCGGTATTTCACAGAGGTTCTAATATGCCGTTTCACTGAACTGAAGCAGGTGTAAATAGTTGTAGAAAATATTGCAATTGCCATAATCCCACAAGAGAGAGAGATGTTCCAAGATCTACAACCAGAAGACCAGATCCTCAAGAGCAGTAAAATCTACTATTGCATTCAGGAAAGCTATGCTGATTTATAGCAGCCGAGGATCTTTCCCAGCAAGTGGAAAACAGTGTCAATATTTTTTTGATCACTAAAGCAATATTCCGCATATAAAGATTTCTAACTTATCCTCTCTCTTATCTGAAACCTGGAGGGTGCTAGTGAAGCATCAATTAAAAATAACCTCGGCAAGCAGAGGAATGATGCTATAGTTTGGGGCACACTGAACATCACCCTTTCTCCAACGCTGCAACTGAAAGAAGCCTCATCACTCAGTATTTCTTCTGGCTTTTCCTACAGTAGCAAGTCATTTGCCTACATGTATATTTTGAGTGTGTCAGTCACCCCTGTATCTAGGTACCAAGAGCTGCAATAAGCCAGTGAACACTGATGTGACAGCTGATGTAACAAATGCATACACCTGCTCTTCCAAAGATCAAAGCCAAAGGTAATGCAGAGAGCTTTCCCATACTGACCTGTAATGAATCCTGCTCCCAAACCTATTGCAGTGGTCAGCATGAAAGAGCCAACTTCAATCAAGACTGGATAACCCAGGCTGAAAGTGAAAAACCAAACTTTCACACTGAGCAAAGGACTGTAGTAAAAAATATTCCTAGAATATTTGCTGCTTACAGATTCCAGGGTACACATTAAGGCTGTGCATGTGTCTGCTTGAATATATATATCATTGCAACTTCTCACTAACTGAAGAATCATGTCATTCAAAGTTTATTTTTAATCATCACATTATTGTTAGCGTCACTTGAAAGGGTTAACACATTCCACTGGTTCAAAGACTGCTGCAGAATTCTACGGCCAGATTTTGCCCTTAGATTGCTGCTTGCAAAGCCCAGCAACACTGGCAGGTGAGCATATACGTTAAAGGGCAGAATTCAACCCATGTACAGTCCCGATTCTGCAATCTGATCTGCCCACACAGTGCCCTAATTAAATCAGTGACACCATGGAGGAATAAAGGTTGGAATGGGTCAATTATAGATGAGATCTAAAAGAAATACTGGGACATTCAATCCTTCCTCACTCCCCCTGTGAGTGCAGGATGGTCCCCCAAGCTCATGCTCCAGGACTTTGTCCTGTCTAGTTTTAACCCTTAAGTTTGCATCTTCTCATTTGTATTGCCTCTCTTTTTAAAAGTTGCCCTTTATTGCCAATTTTAATAGGTCAGATTCCCTGACATGTGAAGTGTCAATCAAAAGCCACCATTGGGAAAGGATTCACATCACCTCAGGCCTCTTTGTGGCAGGGGGCTGCTGCCAACCCACCTAATCCCCCCAGTGCAGGCTACAATCAAGGGGGATAGATTGGGGCTGGTTGAAAAGCTTTATGTCTGCCGGGCAACCAACACTTGCCAGCCTGGTGATCTACCCAGGCTGGGAAGGAGCCAGAGAGATGGAAGTCCTCTAGCTGCTTACTGACCCAGCCTATGGCAGGGGAGAAATCTATAAAGACTATACAAAGTTGGGCACGTAGAGCTGATCATTTTCCCAACTGGACGAACAGGGCACCTTTGCCATAAATGGTGTGCGGTCCATCCGGTCAGGAAAGCTGGCAAGCCTCGGTGGGAAGATGCTCACAGGATGAAGGAAACGGGTGTTGCATGCAACCGCCGTCTCCCTGGACTTAACTGGCAGAACAACCAGGGCTGGAGGACGAGGGGCTGGCTGTGCACCCCGTTCCTGAGACACTCCTCAATGCCTCCTTGTCTTCCTCTTCAATTCAAAGCTGCTCACGTTCAGTCTCCCTTCCACTGAATCTCTGCTCTCGTTTCCTCCATCTCACATAGCTGCGCTCCCTCTCTCCCCCAGTGCCGGCGACCTCGCCCATTTAGCAAGTCAACGCTAAACGTTACTTTTGAGATCCTGATCCAAAGCCCACTGGTGTCAATGAGAGACTCCGCTGATTTGAATGGCTTTGGATCTAGTCCTACGTTGCTATGAAGGGGATTAATCTACAGTGGCCATGTAGAGCTATCTGTGTGCTGCATGTGCGCTCTATGACAACGCGTAGCCATTAGGTGAACATGTTACATACTAAAAGGACCAACCTACCTTGATAAACTGGCCCATTTGATTATGATGAAGAGGATGACGTTGGCTATTGCTCCAAGCAATCCAGGCAACCCAAAGGTGTAATGGATGCCACAGGTGTCATGAATCTTGAGCACTGGGTTCAAATATATCTGAGGGGAGGGAAATGTTTAATAACTACAGAGATTAACATATTTACTGAGCAGGAAAGTTTCAGCTACACATCCCAAAACAGAATGCGCCTGCTCAGTCCCATGTGCTAGGACCAGGCTGCACTGCAGCCTGCTTCCCAGGTGATTAGTCAGCCCCGCCCAGTCAGAGGCTCAGGGCTCCCAGCCCGGGGCTGGCTAATCACCGGTGAAACTGTGCTGCCATGCAGCTTAGAGGGAACCCTGCCCAGGAGTCCTGGCCATAAACTCTAGACGTGCTATTTCTTAGGGTATGTCTGCACAGTAGCACGTAGCTCAAACTAAGCTACACAACGTGAGCTGTGCAAGTTGCATAGCTTCTCTCATAACAGGCTATTTTGAAATTTGGCGCCGCCTAACCAGTGCTAATTTAGAAGTAGAGTGCTATGCCAACGAGTCCCGTAATTTTTGTGCTGGGAGGTTTACAGGATGTCGGAATAACAAGCCCGGTATTTCCAATATATTTCGAAATATCAGGCTTGCTGTTAAGACACCCAGAATGCTATTTCAGGATAATGGACATTCTCCCAAAATAGCGCCACCGCGTAGACACACCCTTTGGGCCCGTCTACACTGCAGGGCAAACCTCGAATTAAGCGACGCAACTTGAGCTACGCCAATTGCGTAGCTGAAGTCGAAATAGCTTAATTCAGCTTTTGGTGCTGTCTCCACAGCAGGAAGTGGAAGGAAGAACACTCTTCCCTCGCCTTCCCTTCCTCTTCGTGAAATGAAGGTTACAGGAGTCAGAGTAAGAAGTCCTCCAGCTCACCAGTATTTCGAAATAACGGCTTGCAGTGCAGACACGTTCTCTGTTATTCTGAAATAACGCTGCTGTGTAGACATAGCCTTAGTGTGTAAACCCTCCCACGACAGCATGTGCTGGGATTTCAGGTTTTGGACTTTACCTCTAAGCAGCGAGATCCCAGTACCGCGATGTTGCTGGCAAGCAGACCCAAAATCATGGCAATCCAAGGATATGGAATAAAGGGAGCAGAGAAACCAAGAGCAACCCCTCCTGCTAGTGTTGCCTGGTGGATATGGATCTGTGGGTTAACATCACAGAAGTCAATTCACACACACGATATTTCACTCTTTGGCTTAAATTCCCTCCAGTGCAGCACAATACCCCTGCGCCCCGTGGTGTTAAGTGCTATTTTGTGGGATCCAATTGGAGTATAACTGGCCCGTTGCAACAGGGCAAATCTCACCCTTGCAGCACTGAGGCTAGTGAGCATCTTCAGCGCTCTGTGCCTGGGGACTGGAGATCGTCGTCGGGCTGAGAGGCTAGCGGTGTGGGAGCTCATTGGCCGTTTTACTTTCAATGCTTTGCTAGAGAGGAATGACAAGTGACGTCTCCCAGCAGAGCAGCCTTTGCTTTCCTCTTACCATCTGGATTTTTCCGTCCCTGCTGCTCAGGGCTGACAGTGCAAAAGCAGCCACGGCGCTAACCCCCATGGCGTAGTAAGTGTTCGAGATGGCGTTTCTCTTTTCCGTCACATCCACGATCAGCACAGAGTTGAAGCTGGGCCAGAACATCCACAGAAAGAGGGTGCCTTGCAGACAAAGAGAAGCAGTCGCTGGTCATCAGAAGGCTCCCAAACGCAGTGGGCCCGCCCCACGTTGTTTCCGCTGACAGGTTCTAAATCACATAAAGGGCACCCACTGCACCAGCTGGTGGGACTCCATTCTCCTGACTGCCCCTAGCGCTCACTGCCCAGCAGAACCAGGCAATGAAGGGGCACCCGGAAGGGAGACTTAGTGGGAAAAGCACCAAGAGCCTCCTGGGCAGGGCCAAAGGCCCTCAGGGCAGGAGATGCTCAGTATCTTTCATGGTCAGGTCTCAAAGCATCAGCCTTGCAATCCCCGCGCTCCCTGGAAACAGATTCAATTCTCAACGGGACGGACTCTGCCTTCCCTCCCCAAGAAGTATGTGCAGCATGCAATTTACTGCGCGAGGTCCTTTCGGAGACCTTGAAACCCAACACCCTGCCTGCCTGGCTGCTGCAGTACCTCGTAACCACAAGGACCGTGAAGTCAGTGGAGGCATCCAGCACCTCTGAGCATGAGGTCTCCAAGGGCACAGGAGGGCCCTTCCTGAAACGTCTTTGGCCACAATCTCCCAAGTCTCTCACTGCTGTACAGCATGCTGGTCACCCGGCTCAGGGGCACTGACCACGATAAAGCACATGGCTGTATTCAAACCATCCTTCATGGAGGAGTATCAGAACACCAGCACAGCTGGCACTAGCTGGCTCCCTCCCTGACAACTTAGCAGAGAAGCAGAGGGCTGCGTGAACCAAAGCCTGAATCCCCCTTAGTGCGGACTCCGTGCCCGCGGCTACACGCAGCATGGAATAGGTAATTCGAATTAGGCTAATTCGAACTACCGTTACACCTAATGGAACAAGGAGTAACGGTAGTTTGAATTAGAAAGCCTAATTCGAACTACTTACTCCGTGCCACGTGTAGCCGCGGGCATGGAGTCCGCACTAACAGGGAATTAAAAATGGCGGCGCCCGGCAAGATGCAAATGAAGCCCGGGATATTTAAATCCCGGGCTTCATTTGCAACTTCAAACGCCTACATTAGCCACCCTAGTTCAAACTAGGGTGGTAGTGTAGACATACCCCTTGAGACTTATTTTGAGAATATCCACCACTGTAATAATTGGATCTAGGGTATGTCCACACTGTAGTCCTCTTTCAAGAGAGGGATGCAAATGCAGCCGAGCAAAATTGCAAATGAAGCACGGATGTGAATTTCCCACGCTTCATTTGCATAATCGCATCTGGCCGCTATTTCGAAATACCCTCTTTCGAGATAAAAAACACTGTGTAGGCGCGGTTATTTAGAGAAAAAACCCTTCTTTCGAAATAACCCTTACTCCTTATCAAATGAGGTTTAAGGGTTATTTCAAAAGAAGGGTTTTTTCTCTAAATAACCGCCTCTACGCAGCGTTTTTTATCTCGAAATAGGGTATTTCGAAATAGCGGCCAGACGCGATTATGCAAATGAAGTGCAGCAAATTCAAATCCGCGCTTCATTTGCAATTTCGCTTGGCTGCATTTGCATCCCTCTCTCGAAAGAGAACTGCAGTGTAGACATAGCCTAGCAGAGCAATTAGCATTCCTGTTAGACAGCTAGGCCCCTGTGCGGTAACAAGTCCATGGCTGCATAGACTGTAAGGCGAGACATGGGGTCTTTCTGCACTAATAACTACTCCTGCTGAAATTCTGTGCTAGTGCACAGTGCAGAATGAGCGCAGGATTAACGTTCCCTGCAGAATTTTATTTTTTTCTCTGTGGAATTTGTGATTCCCCCCTCCCCCACGGCTGGCACAGGCAGCTGGGGCTCCCGCTTTCTGGCTGGGTGGATGGCCACAGGATTCTGTTGCACTGTGATTATATTGTGCTGTTTTGACAAAATATGTAGGTTTTTCAGACTTTTAAAATATTCATGCAGAATGTTTAATTTCTCCCAGACGTAAATAACACAGGCCCCAATCAGCAGCGAATGGGCCAGCCACCGAAGGACAAGGACATTTCTCACACCCGCGCATATCTGAGTCCATCCAATAGAGGGCAGAGGGTGCACTCACAGGGGCTCACATACTGCACATTTCAGGAGCCAGCTTTGTTCCCAGGAGTTTTATGCCCACGCTGGACTATTTAGGGACACAGGCTGTATTAAAGACAAGATATGGTTTATCTTCCCTCCTCCTACCTCTATGGCAGAGGGGACTCCGACACAGACTCATTAATGTTCTACTGTGTGCTTGAATTATACACAATACATTCCATATGCTAGTCACCTCATAGCAAATTTCAAGTGCTCTCGTTAAAATCGGTAACGAAAACACACGTGTCCAGAGTGCAATGTGTCTCCAGAAAAACCCGGCTGGTCAATCGCTGCTCCCAGCAACATCACATCTGCATGAGCGGGAGTGGGGGGCTCATGGGTAGAGGCTCTTTCAAGTTCCTAGATGCTTTTGCTGCTCACTTTCGACCCTCCAGCCTGAGGAATGATCCCCTGACACACAGACTGGATTTCAGCCCAGTGACCTTGATATGCTCTAAAAAACCAACAGGGTCCCCAGCAAAATGATATTGTCTGGTCAGATCGTGTTCCAAGCAGCTCCTTTTCCATAAGCGCAGAGTCATTTCCATCAGGCATAGCCCCTGGGAACTGACGTAAGCTGCACTTACCTCTGAGTTCATCCCTCCTGAGTCCTCATGGTCTATTCTACTCTTTACATTACAGTCAGGACGCAGCTCTTCCATTTTCTTTAGCAGGGCTGTCAGTTGCAGGATGACTTTTTGCCCTTCATCTTGACCCCTGGCATCCTTCCCTTGCAACCAACATGGCAGATGATGGTTGCAGCTTGTTACCATCTGTGCTTTGAGCACACCCCTAAAAATACACTCGACATGCTGTCAATCACCCCTGGTAACAAACAGTCGGAGTCAAGTGGATGTGTTATGTTATCTCACATCCCAGAGACAACAGGTGCTGGGGCATTTATAATTTGTGGCAGCCTGCATGCCAAAGACTGGCAGTCTCTGAAGTCAGCAGAGACTAGGCAACAGTATCAGCCTTATGTCTAAGAAATAACTTGCTCAAGGTTGCTATTGGATATTCTGTGTCCCAAAGGTTCCAAGTTCTCCCATCCCTCCTCTTTATCCCTTCTCCTTCTCTCATTTCCTCCCTCTTCTCCCACTTTACTTATTGTTGCCTGGAGGGCAGAAAAGTAATGTAAATGTTCAGAGGGATCTTATGCCCTCAAGGTCGCCTCCTCCATTCTCCTGAGGTTGCCCTAGGTGGCAGTACTCCTACAATTTACCCGTGGAACTCACAACGGCAGGAGATTGGTTAATATTTCTACAGTGCTTTGAATATATAAAGTGAAGTGCTGCATTGTTACAGATGCAAATCCTGTGTGTGTGAAATTCAGCCATGTGCAGCACATGACCTACAGCTCTACGCTGAAATGAAACAAGTGGTGTACAGGTCTTGTGCAGGGTTGAATTTCATCCAGATAGGAATAAGAATCACAGCTGCAGCTACACTTCCACGGGTTATGATTAAACGGTTGAGCAGGCTTCATGCTTCAGGGTATAAATTAGCCACCGGCTAGGGCTCAGGAAGAAACAGACACCCTTTTCGAGCATGGTGCAGCATTGCACAAGAGGAGGTTTTACATCCTTCTCAGAAGGATCTAGCATTGGTCACTGTCACAGTCAAGACTCGGAAACCCCATTGGTGTTTCCCACTATGGCAATGCCTGGCCAATGGCAGGAGTGGGGACTGGAAGGAAGGATCCAGATTGCGAATCTCTTATTCCCACTGGTCAAGTAGCTATTCCCATAACTGCAAATAGGCCATTCATAGGAGTTGCAAGTGTCCATGAGGCTCTGAGTTTCTGGGAGGGGCAGGGGCCAGTGAATTCTGGATAATCTTTATCCCGCCCTCCGGACACATTGTGAAATTGCTATCTTGGTCGCTCATCTGTGAGTGTCTGCACTACCTCGGCACCGCTTTCAGGAATTATTCATGAAGACATAATTACTTTCGATAGCAAGCACTTGGGGGTAGCGAGCTGGCACTAAAATTATAATGAAGAATTAACAGTGTCTTGATGAGTTAGATTAAAACACCAATTGCTTTGAATCACACCGCAGAGCAAGAGCTCTGGGGACTCCGCAAGATGAGCATTTAATTTTGCCTTTTTACCAGTGGGTGAAGGCTGTCAGGCTACACCAGACATGTGCCAGTGAGCCCTGGGGAGGTTCCAGCCAACGTCCAGAATCCGCCCTCCCGCTAACAGCAGATCTCAGCATCCCATACAGCCGCAAAGAGCAAGCGGAGTGAGCCCAATAACCAGGGCCAGAGTGGGGATCAGAGGGGCAGATGGAAAGGACCCAATAGAGCATCCTCTCCCTATGGGCAGAACACAGCTCCCAGTAAAGGATGCGGGCACTCCCATGCTCCAGGGAGAGGTGAGATAAGTATTCACTGGATTCTAGCCACAGAAATCAAGGCCTCTGTCTCGATGTTGTTTCTTTAAAATACGAAATTCATTCGGGGACGGCACGAGGTGACAAACTGACAGACCCGGAAACCTGCATTTTCTGTGGTGCCAAAGCAGGGCAATGCCACAGAACTGTGTCCCGGAGATGAAAATAAGAGGGAAAGACATCACGCCCGGAGCGTTTCGCACGTGTCGCCTGTCGTTTCCCCGGCCCTTTAGCCACTTGTTCTTTTTCGATTATTGTGTCTTTGTAAGTGTTTCCACAGCACCCAGCAGGGCGTGGCCTCACTCCAGCTTGGGCCTGCAGGCCCTGCTGCAGTACAAATATTAATAATGAAACTGCCCCTGCCAATAGGCAGAGCCCTGCAAATCCACAGATATCCGCTCTACAGCCACGAGTCTCTGCATCCTGCAGGGGGCGCTGACAGGCTTCATGAGCCCCTGGTCCAGAAGGTAAGGGAGGGGCTTTGGACAGAAGGGGCGGAGCTAGGGAAGCCACCCAGGTCATGCCGTGTGGGCTCGGGCAGCGATTTAGAGGGCCTGGAGCTGCAGCTGCGGTTGCAGTGGTGGCTGGGAGCCCCGGGGCCTTTGGAATCGCCAGGCCCCCGGGCACCTGCCCCCTTTTCACACACCCCGTCGGGCCTGCGTCCGGGCTGCAGTCGCAGCGCGCGGCTCGTTTGTGCAGAGGTGGATACTAATCTTGTATTCATGCGGCCTCTACCGACGTGTGGAAACAGCGAGGGAGACACCCGTTGTGGTGCGGGAACCATTTCGCCACCCTGGCCATCCTGCGGAGTCTGCCGAGAAGGGGCCCCCCGGTGGCACGGCAGTGGTGGTTTCCAGGACGGGGCATCAGCCTAGGAACAGGGCTGAGACTCCCCATGTCGGTAGCATCTGATGGTAACACCCTTTGGTCCTGGGGGCTGTATTCGGCCCTTCCATTGCACAGTCAAAGGTTCCAAGCCCCATTCCCACTCCCCAAGGTCTGTCATCCCACTGCCCACCCTAGGCTCAGAAGTTCAGAAAATGCCTTACCCAACATTGAAAACAACTCAGACAGCGGATTCGCCTTCTCCTTGTCCACCCCTTTGCTCAGGGAAGAATGGTACAGCCACCAGGAGGCTGCCAAGCCGAAGTAGGTTCCAAAGATGTGGACGTGCATTAAGCTTGTGTGCTCCTCGACCTGCAGGCAACAGAGAGATTCCAGGCCTGGGCATCAAGCTGCCGCTGGACCCCCGGCCTCATGGCTCAGTGACTGATAAAAAGGGGTACGTCTACACTACAGCGCTAATTCGAACTAACGCATCCAGACTAAAAAACTAGTTCGAATTAGCGTTTTGCTAATTCGAACTAGCATGTCCACACAGAGTGGACCCTGAACAGGGCTTAAGGATGGCCGGAAGCAGTGCCGGCAGGGCATCAGAGGAGGACTTAGAGCGTGGAGCTGCTGTCTCAGGCAAGCCAAGGGCTGTGCTTAAAGGGACCCGACCCCCACCCCGGACAGACAGTTCTCAGGGGTGCCCCACTTGCAAAGCAGTCCAGGCTTGGAGTGCCTGGAGTACCCACACTGGGCCATCAGCCCGGCTGCACTTGCCGCAGGCTCCCATCTGGGGAGAGGAGGCAATTGGGGGGCTGCAGGACAGCTTCCACCCCCAGAAGCCCGCAGAGCCAGCCCAGTCTTCCCCATCGGGGGCTCGTATCCCATTCCTCCCTCACCTCCTTCCACTTACCCCTCCCTAGCCCCCCTTCCTGATGTACAAAATAAAGGACAATTGTGTTCAAAAATAGAATCTGTCTTTATTGAACAAAACTGGGGGAGACTGGGAAAAGGAGGTGGGAGAGGGGAAGAGAGAGGCTGGGAGAGGGGAGGGCAACTACAATGATGAGGGGTTTGGAACAGGTCCCATATGAAGAGAGGCTAAAGAGACTGGGACTGTTCAGCTTAGAAAAGAGGAGATGGAGGGGGCATATGATAGAGGTCTGTAAAAGCACGAGTGGGGTGGAGAGGGTGCATACAGAAAAGTTCTTCATTTGTTCCCATAATAGAAGGACTAGAGGACACCAAAGGAAAGGAATGGGTAGCAGGCTTCAAACTAACAACAGAAAGTTGTTCTTCACAAAGCAAAGAGTCAACCTGTGGAACTCCTTGCTGCAGGAGGCTGTGAAGGCTAGAACTAGAACAGAGTTTAAAGAGAAGTGAGATCAATTCATGGAGGTTGGATCCATGGAGTGGTATTAGCCAGGGGGTAGGAGTGGTGTCCCTGCCCAAGGTTTGTAGAAGGCTGGAGAGGGATGGCACGAGACAAATGGCTTGGTCACTGTCGTCGGTCCATCCCCTCCAGGGTCCCTAGGGTTGGCTGCTGTCGGCAGACAGGCTACTGGGCTAGATGGACCTTTGGTCTGACCCAGGACGGCCTTTCTAAGCTCAGGGCTCAGGGTCAGGGGTCTCAGTGGACCACCTTGATTTTCATGCAAACCTGTTCCTGGGTGGCCAGGCTGGCAGCTATCCTGCCCTAGATGGCTGCTTTCCTGTGCCTAGTGCGGAGGTCGTGGACGAGGTCCACGATGTCTGCACTGGACCAGGCGGGTGCCCGTCTCTTGCGGTCCTGGGCAAGCTCCCGGGAGCCGCCAGCCTGGTCCCGGGAAGAGGGGGAGGGCTGGGAGGCATCGGGTGGCTGGCTCGAGCTGTGCCAGGTGCAGGGTCTGCTGGCTGGGTGCTGGCAGGCTTGCACCTGGCACGGGCACTGTAGCCAGCCCGTGCCCCTTTAAGGGCTCCGGAGCCGGGAGGGGGGCAATAGAGTTTCCCTACACAGCCCTTAACTGGAACTAGTAAGTTCGAACTAGGCTTAGTCCTCGTAAAATGAGGTTTACCTAGTTCGAACTAAGCGCTCCGCTAGTTCGAATTAAGTTCGAACTAGCGGAGCGCTAGTGTAGCGCCTGTGAAAGTTAATTCGAACTAACGTCCGTTAGTTCGAATTAACTTTGTAGTGTAGACATACCCAGGGTGTCATAAGGAGGAGGGAGA
Organism: Pelodiscus sinensis; assembly: GCF_049634645.1. NCBI lineage: Eukaryota > Metazoa > Chordata > Testudines > Trionychidae > Pelodiscus > Pelodiscus sinensis. The sequence goes on from NC_134735.1 coordinate 1,207,529, forward strand.
AAACTTGTTCATCTTGGCCTCTGAGGACAAGACAAGAAGCAATGGGCATAAACAAGGGAGGTTTAGGTTGGACATTAGGAAAAACTTCCTACCTGTCAGGGTGGTGAGACACTGGAATAAATTGCCCAGGGAGGTTGTGGAATCTCCATCTCTGGAGAGATTTAAGAGCAGGTTAGAGAAATGTCTCTCAGGGATGGTCTAGACAGTATTTGGTCCTGCCGGGAGGGCAGGGGGCTGGACTCGATGACTCTCGAGGTCCCTTCCAGTCCTAGTGTTCTATGATTCTATGATAGGGTGCCCTCCCTAGGCACCAACTCCACTCTCACATGGTGTTCAGGAGTGCATCAGTGGACACAGCTTTGTGCGGCTCCAACACAGCTGGCCCTGCTGCAAAGAGCTTGCAGGCTAGTTCAGACAAATCAAAACCACTGGTCCTAGTTCTAGTGCAGGGCGAGGTGCTGATGCCCGCCGGCTACAGCAATGCTACCCCGAGGGAGCGGTTGGAAGGGATATAGGCTTGGTGGATGCTGGGGCAGAGAAGGCTGCTCCTAGCTTGGGGGGCAGCACGAGGGAGGGAGCAAAGGGGCCGATTCATTCATATGACAACTACTCTAGGGGGTCCCCGCTATAAGTCGCCCTGGTATTCATCCGTTCCACACTCAAGTCAGTGATGTTTATAGGAACTGACGTGTCGTAAGTCCTTCCATTCCCCTCTATGAGTCGTGCAAAACACTCCCCCCAATTTACTTAAATGGACGTCAGCCGCGGGGAAAAGATGCCCTGCTTGAAGTTGTTTTGCTACAAGTCCCAGTTTTTTGGAACGTATCTTGAACTTACAGCGAGTACCCCCCTGTACTTGCTGGTGAAGGGAAGCCATAGGGAGGGCGAGGCAGGAACCTACGGAGGAAGTGAGAGGGGGCACAGGTGTGTAGGAGCAGAGCCCTGAGGGTGAGGATAAAGATCTGTGACTGAATGCAAAAGGAAAGACGCCCCTCCAGAGGCTGGGAAGGGGTGATCAGAGCAGCTGGAAAGAAGCAGCACCCGTGGGCAAGGTGGGAGGAGAACGGGTGAGGTACAGCAGGCCAGAGAGGAGATGCTGTAAACAGAGAGAGGCAGAAGGAGCATCCCCAGCCGCAGAACCCTCCCCCAGGCCAAAGGCCCATCCACTTCCGAGGCAGCGGCATGTGTGCATTCACCGCAGGATCGGGCCTGGGTGGGCCAGCTCAGGAGAGTGTCAGTCTCGGGCCAGCAAAGGGGAATGTTTCTGAAGGAAAATATGTATTTGTTTAACTTCCACCCCCATAAGCCTTCCCCCACACACATGGAAATGAGGTTTTCCTACTGTGACGAAGTGGGGATTGCATTCGCTCTCGTCCCTTTGTTCTGTTGCATGCGATTTCTGCTGAGCTGTAGTAACCGCGTGTGTGTGCCTCAGTTTCCCTGGAGACCTGCACCACTACCTAGGTGGGGATGGGAATTTTGGAGTGTCTCCCTCACGTACACAAAGGCTGAGCCTGGGAGGGGGTGTGACCGGGGGTGCGCTATGCAAATTGCGTTGCTTATTTCAAGGTAATTTTCAAATAGCTTATTTCCAAATTTGGAGCTGTCTACACAGCGCCAAGCTTCGAAATAACCCGCTGTTCCGAAACGTCCCTTAGCCCTCGTGCAATGCGGTTACAGGGACGTCGGAATAGCAAGCCCCTTGTATTTCAATAACCGGGCTTGCTCTTAAGGTGCGGAACGGCTATTTGGGTAGCGGCGGTATCCCAAAATAGCTCCGCAGTGTAGACATAGCCCAGGTGACATCTTTTGCCCAGGAAGCTGGACAGGGGCCAGGAGTGGGGCTGGCTTCTGAGTGAGTGGGCTGTCTTGCTGGCTTGGGGTGCAGGGCCCGGGGACTCCCTGCACCTCTGGCACCTACCTTCAGGAATTGTACATTGATCCACCTGCTTGCACTGAAAGCTGCTACCTCCACCATCGCCATCCAGATCAACTGAATCGGGTTAGCCTTGCCCAGGAGCGCTCCAGCTGAGATTAATACGGCAGTGACACTGATAGTGGCCTTTGCTACGCTTAGAAAAAAAAGAAGGAAAAAGTTCATTGAGACTAATGGAAGCAGAGAAGAGTCCTTCGCAGGCAGCACAGTTCCAGGCCTTCTCCTCACGCCTGAGACGCACTGCTCCATTTTACAGCGGGCTAAGCCTAGACCCAGAGGTTTAAGGGCCACCTTTTCAAAAGTGGCCTCCGATTTGGGGCGCCAGCATGAGATACTTTGGGACCAGTTTTCAAAAGCGCACACAACTCTGACTGACGTCAGCGGAACTGCAGGCGTGCAGCCCTACCGAACCCCACCGCACGGTGCAGCAAACTGAGCACCCCCCCCCCCGAGATGCCCTAAATCAGAAATCACCTTTGGAGATGTGGCCTTGGTGGCTCGCTGTCCACACTGCGCTGTGGCTCGACATAAGATACGCATTTCAAGCTACGCAAATTGCGTATCTTAATTCAGTCTTATTTTGCAATTGCTTATTTCGTCACTTCAAATGACCCACTAGTCCGAAACATCCCTGACTCCTAATGGAACGAGGTTACAGGGATGTCGGAATAGCGCGCCTGTTGTATTTCAAAATAACGGGCTGCTGTGAAGAGGCAGGATAGCTATTTCGGGATACTCTGATATCCCAAAATAGCCCTGCAGTGTAGATGTAGCCAGAGGGGGTTCATACCAGAGCCAGGCCTGGAGCTCTGGGCTTCTTGGCTCCCGATGCTGTGCCCCGACAAGTAGGTTACACCAGTCTCCTGCACAAGGGATCCACGGTCCTACCGTCCGCACCGCACGGTGCCCTTCTCTTTCGCCCTTCTCACAAGGCTGTCCACAAGCTTGTCCCCCGTGTGATGTTTGCCAAGGAAGCAGGGGCACAGAATGACTTGGAGACACTGTAATTTATAGACCCCTTCTAGGCTGCGCTTGACCTTCACGATATTCTGGAATTTCAATTAGTTGCTTCTCCTGACTCTTCCCATGAGAAAGAACATGCTGGAAATCCTACTCACTGTCCCTGCCAAGGTAAAGATTTGGTCTTGCTGCTGCTAAGCTGATCTGAGAGGGTATGGTTCTGTAGCTGCAGACGGGTTTCTTGTGCATGCAGCATACACAGCTGGGGCAGGAGAGGATTTTTATTTAGATTCTCTGGCTTGAGAGCTGTGGAGACCAGCCTCAGTCTATCGTCAGTTGCTTTCACATTGCGGGGCCAATGATTCTTAACCCTGACCCGGCGAGATCACCTGGAGGAGTAAAGGGACTTCAGTCTCTTCTCGGGGCCCTTGTCTCTTTGCTGGGTCTGCCATGGAAGTTGTGGTTTGTGAGGATGATTTTTGTAAATCCTCTAACGCTACCCCTAAGGCCACCTTCCTGCCTCACAGAGGTGTTGGGAGGGTAACGGCTCAGAGGCGCTCACATACAATGGTAAGGGGGCTGCAGAAGGAAAGTGACTAGATGGAGAGATGGCAAAATGCAGTTAAAACTACAGAGCTAATAATGACATAAAAAGTCCTGCCGTGTGACTGTGTTGCTGAGTAAATAGAACCAAAACCCAGGAAAAATTGCCCTTAGCCATAGAACTCGGATATGCTCCCTTAAGAACAAAGGATCCATTCTGGGAGGTAGAAGTTACCTGGGCAGGCTGATTTTCACTTTTCCTGATGGGGAACTAAACAGAAATCCTTCCATGAGCAAAGCCCACTGAATTCCAAGGGTGGCAATTAGCAGGTTGAATCCAGTGCTGCTAAATCCGTATCGTTTCAAGAAGGCCAGGAGGAAGCCAAATCCCAAAATCACCATGACGCTGACATCTTGAAATGCTGTGAGGCAGAGGGACCGAGAATCAGTCAAGTTATCAGTGCAGAGCAGACACAGCGCAACGTCACAGCAGACATCAACACACCTGCTGACAACCCTCAGCCATCCTGGCCGACAGGCAGGGTGGGGCGAGACCAGGCTGGACTGAAGCCTGGAGCAGAGACTACAATGCTAGCACAGGGTGGGGGGATATAAACTAATAACAGTGCATTTTCAGAACACTGTCAAGGGGCAAAGCCTTCTGTATTAATCCATACGGCCTCCACTAGGCATGGAAAATCCCGTTTATTTGCTTAACCAGTTAAACATTAAAATTAAAGGGGACATGGGTGGGAGGGCAGCTCCAGCCCTCCTGGACTGGAGCACCCCCTCTCCCACATCTGCTGAGGCTGGGCTGGAGTGCCCTCCCGTTTCCCCCACCATAGCCTGGGGCCAGCACAGTCTCTGCATGCACAGTGCCTGGGTCTGCCACGGACCGGGTCTGCTCCAGATGCCCCTGTGCCCCCACTGGTAAGTGGTAAGTGGGTGCCGGTTGACCTTTCACATCCCGAGCCTTCACCTGTGAGGGCGATCGTCTTCTCTTCCTTTTCCGGATGAGGACCTGAGGCCCTCGAAGGTTTAGTGTCCTGCCCTAGGTCAGAAGAGCTGGGAATGGGAGCTGGGTCTAGACCAGTGGTGCGCAACCGTTTTTCAACCACAACCCCCATATTTTATTGTACTCGTGTTGTGATCCCCAAGGTAATTTGAGCAGCGCGGCGCTTAGCTCTGGGCAGCCGGGGGCTGGACCCGGCCGTCGGCAGCCCCACAGTGCAGCGCTTAGATCCAGGCGGCCGGGGCTTATGCCCACCGCTCTGGCAACCCCCCAGAAAGACACCCGCGACCTCCTTGGGGGTCGCAACCCCTGGGTTGCGCACCATGGTCTGGACGATGAGTTACTAGACTGGATTGGAGAGGTCTGGGTTTGTCACTACTCCTGGATTCTCTCAATGACCTACTGTGTGACCTATCTTAGGCTTGCACATCCCCACTCTGAGCCTCTGTTACTGCTTCCCCTCTCGTGGTCCCACTCTCGTGTATTTAGCGTGCCAGCTGCGGGTTACAAGCCTGGGAAGATGTTCATAAGCACAATGAGAGACAGAGGCAGGAATACGTTTACGAGAGCTCTGGTAATTGCTTTAAAATTGTCCCCTGCAGTCAGTCTGCACAAAGGACCCTGTTCTGTCTTCCGCAACCCCCGACCCAACCAGCAGGAGGGGCGCAGAAGTAACTGAGCCAGTTTGGGCCAAGATCTGTAAAGAGTCTCGTCTTGCTTCCTTTGCAAGCACTGACGCCCTCCTTTTCCAAGTGGCCCCCGCCCCATTTCACCCTCCCCGGAGGAGTGCTGCGGCCGAGATAATGCTCAACGAAGCAGAACTGGCCTCGACCACAGCTCTGCCTGCTAAGCAACATGTCTTCAGAACAGAGTTCCCTTATCAAGGCGCACGCAGAGTCTCTGCTCCCTGCTGATTTGAAACCCCACTTAGCGCACGCACCCAGCCCCACCCCCACCCCCACCCCCAGGTCTTGCCTGAAACATCTTATGCCTGTTCAAAGTGGCCACTGGCAGTGTGCAGACGTGCTGTGCCCAGGGCTTGGGATATGCCAGTCAGAGTGCCTCTCCGAAAGAGCCCAACCCCCGGATGATTCTGCAGGGACTTACGCGAGTAGTTTCATCAAAGCCCGGGGAACGACGGCTGCTGCATCCGCCACATTCCTGTGGGCACTTGACAGCGTGGCCCCTACGCCGACGACCCTTCCCTGTGATTTTAGATGGGACGCAGAACGGGAGAAGCAAACAGCAGGAGAGGAAATAGAACTAGCGAGAGCTGCAGCCTTGCTGGCCCCAGCGTAGGAGAGAGTCAGTGGGGGTGAGGCAAGATCTTATTGGCCCAACTTCTGGGGATGAAAGAGAGGAGCGTTCGCATTGTCACCTCTGCTGGCAGTCCGATCCCCCCGCACGTGCCCTCCTGGGCAGCCAACACAAAACGTGGTCCCTTAACAAATCATCACTGTTCATGACTCACTGGGGGAGAAGGGAATGGGCAGGGCTGTGAGGGAGCAGAAGGGAGTGGTTTGGGGAAGTGCCTGGCCCACGGGGAGGAGGGATGAGAAGAGAAGGGTCACAGGCTGGACCCGCGGAAGAGTAGAAGGGGTCATCCTGTGTATAAATCTGTGTCCTAGGCCTGGTAGCCCCAGAGTATGTGCTGATGGGTCTATTCTGATGTCCATGTGCAGGGCTCTACCCTTCAAAGCAAGGATTAAAGCCAGTTATATGGCTGCACATTTGTGGCTTTTGAGTAATTCACATACAGATTATTAATTGAATCCAGTGCAGTGCACGAGAGTGGAAAAGTCACATTCCTTCTCCGTACTCTGGGTCATCCCATCTGTGTAACGGGAGGGAGGCCCCTACTAAGACGTATCGACCTTCCTTACAAGGATGTCATGAGGATGAATTGGTAAATATTTGTACAGCCCTGTAGACAGGTTACACCGTATCTATGTTTTATTACCATTGCTAGTATAGCTGTGTATTGAGAGAGTCTGTCTGTCTGTCCAAGAACTCCGCCAAAACGGTAAGAGCTAGGGCCCCCAAATTCGCTAGACAGCTTCTTCTCATCACAGTTTAAAGCCAGGCCAGGGTGTGGTTGTGCCAGGCCACTGGGATGTGCTGGGAATGGGATTGCTTCTCGTCCAAGCACACAGAAAAGAGAGAGAATCCCAGCCCCACGCCCCTCAGGCACCTTTTAGGGGGGGAGGAGATCACTCAAGTTCACTCCCCCCGAATGCTACAGGGACACTGCCGGCTGCCCCAAGCAGCTGTGGCAAAGGAGTGCAGGGGTTGTTGCCTCTCCTCGGGGCAGCCTGCACACTGACCCAGCCCCCACCCCAACCCAGAGCAATGATTGAAAAGAAGCCCCGACTTTTCATTTTATTTTCTAAAAAGAAAAATGAATTGAGTGAAGGCCCCAAACAACACCAGGTAAATGTTCTAGTATCTTCCATAAATGTAGAAAACACATTTCTCAGCTATAGGATTGCATACAGCACTGAAAATGCAATGCTTGCACGCAGAAACAACATTTGGGACCATCAGATAATCTCCAGGGGTATGTCTACACTACAAAGTTAATTCGAACTAACGGACGTTATTTTGAATTAACTTTGCTAGGCGCTACACTAGCGCTCCGCTAGTTCAAACTTAATTCGAACTAGCAGAGCGCTTAGTTCGAACTAGGTAATCCTCATTCCACGAGGACTAAGCCTAGCTTGAACTTACTAGTTCCAATTAAGGGCTGTGTAGCCCCTTAATTCGAACTAGTGGGAAGCTAGCCCTCCCCAGCTTTCCCTGGTGGCCACTCTGGCCAACACCAGGGACACTCTATTGCCCCCCTCCCAGCCCCGGAGCCCTTAAAGGGGCACGGGCTGGCTACAGTGCCCATGCCAAGTGCAAGCCTGCCAGCACCCAGCCAGCAGACCCTGCACCTGGTACGTCTCGAGCCACCCACCAGATGCCCCCCAGTCCTCCCCCTCTTCCCGGGACCAGGCTGGCAGCTCCCGGGAGCTTGCCCGGGACCGCAAGAGACGGGCACCCGCCTGGTCTAGTGCGGACATTGTGGACCTCGTCCACGACCTCCGCACTAGGCACAGGAAAGTGGTCGTCTAGGGCAGGAGAGCTGCCAGCCTGGCCACCCAGGAGCAGGTGTGCATGAAAATCAAGGTGGTCCACTGAGACCCCCGACCCTGAGCCCTGAGCTTAGAATGGCCGTACTGGGTCAGACCAAAGGTCCATCTAGCCCAGTAGCCTGTCTGCCGACAGCAGCCAACCCTAGGGACCCTGGAGGGGATGGACCGACGACAATGACCAAGCCATTTGTCTTGTGCCATCCCTCTCCAGCCTTCCACAAACTTTGGGCAGGGACACCACTCCTACCCCCTGGCTAATACCACCCATGGACCCAAGCTCCATCACTTTATCTCACTTCTCTTTAAACTCTGTTCTAGTTCTAGCCTTCACAGCATCCTGCAGCAAGGAGTTCCACAGGTTGACTCTTTGCTTTGTGAAGAACAACTTTCTGTTACTAGTTTGAAGCCTGCTACTCATTCCTTTCCTTTGGTGTCCTCTAGTCCTTCTATTATGGGAACAAATGAAGAACTTTTCTGTATGCACCCTCTCCACCCCACTCATGCTTTTATAGACCTCTATCCTATCCCCCCTCCATCTCCTCTTTTCTAAACTGAAAAGTCCCAGTCTCTTTAGCCTCTCTTCATATGGGACCTGTTCCAAACCTCTGATCATTGTAGTTACCCTCCCCTCTCCCACCCTCTCTCTTCCCCTCTCCCACCTCCTTTTCCCAGTCTCCCCGAGTTTTGTTCAATAAAGAGAGATTCTATTTTTGACCACACATTTTCTTTATTTTGTACATCAGGAAGGGGGGCTAGGGAAGGGTAAGTGGAAGGAGGTGAGGGAGGAATGGGGTACGAGCCCCCGATGGGGAGGACTGGGCTGGCTCTGTGGGCTTCTGGGGGTGGAAGCTCTCCTGCAGCCCCCCAATTGCCCCCTCTCCCCAGATGGCAGCCTGCAGCAAGTGCAGCTGGGCTGATGGCCGAGTGCTGTGATGTGCCCAGTGTGGGTACTCAGGGCACTCCAAGCCAGGACTGCTTTGTAAGCAGGGCACCCCTGAGAACTGTCTGTCCAGGGTGGGGGTCGGGTCCCTTTAAGCACAGCCCTCGGCTAGCCTGATGCAGCAGCTCCACACTCTAAGTCCTCATCTGATGTCCTGCCAGCACTGCTTCCGGCCATCCTTAACCCCGGTTCAGGGTCCACTTAATGTGGACATGCTAGTTCGAATTAGCAAAACGCTAATTCGAACTAGTTTTTTAGTCTGGATGCGTTAGTTCGAATTAGCGCTGTAGTGTAGACACACCCCAGCACATTATGAAATAGGGAGGAGGGTTACTTTTGCCAGCTATGATACCCGTTTGATAAGGCCTAATGCAGAGCCCATTATTTAACAGTTTCTCCTAGGAAGGGCACAAGCCAAAGCCCAATTCAGAACAGCCCAAGATCCTTAGGGAAGGTTGGATTCAGGTGCTGCAAGTCATCCCAAATGTTATCTGTTCCTACGAGCGGTCACAGTATTTCAGTCCTTATGCTGGGTTCTTTGTTGCCTTTCACCCTCTGCATTTATTTGCACAGGATTTCCTCCAGCCTGACTTTTATGACTACTCTTTTGTATTATCAGAGTGCCAAGATCACCAATGTTGGCCCAGGACCCTTTGCGCTAGGCACCGTACTAACACCGATCAAGAAGTTCTTTCCCCCCAAAGAACTTACAATCCACACATTAGACAAGAGACAGGTGGCTACAGACTGATGACGGAGCACAAGAACACGATTCAGTAGCATTTTCCACTCGCTTTGGCCTGCTGTAAATGACTGCAGACGGTGCAAGGCAACAAGGTACTTAAAGGGAAGTACCAACATTGTATTTGCACTCTCAGCTGTCAAACGTACAGCACTGTTGAAAACAAGCTCCAACCCAACAAATAAAAGTGCACACGGCACGCTGCCTTTAACAACAGGCTTGCAAACTTACCGGGATAGATTGTGAGGTCTTCTGATTGACTTTGACATTCATATGAAAAGCAAAAGTAAAATATGAGGATAAAGGCAGTTTCCAAAATGAAGATGAGCCCAGGCAGGCCACTTCGGAGACTGGGCGAATATTCAGAACCCATTGTACTTTAGCTCTAATGTGGAAAACATCCATACACACTAATCGTCTACTTCCATAAAAATGTTCCAGCAAGCTCAAACCAAAAGAAGGTGGGGAGTGAGCAGTTCAGCACGATAAGAAAGCCCAAGAGGCGTTAGCAAGAAATAGCTCCTTATCTCCAGCAGGTCAGAAGACCCGCTCACAACGACGAACAAGTAATCGTGTGACGTGTAAGAGCCGGCATATTAAGATGGTAAAATACTGGTGTGTCAGAGACCTCTTCACCAGCTACACCATCCGTGGATGAGCCTTATTTGTTAGCTGGGTCATAATGAAAGACCAACATGAACCGAAACGTGGGAGTTTTGCCATTGATTTCAATGGAACCAAGATGTCACCATGAATCTGAAATGCTCCCCATACTGAGAGAGGAAATATCCTGATCGAGGGGCTTGGTTTGTGAGTCAGTTAGGGTGGCTTTGTGCCAATATTGCAGCAAACAGCCTCCCTAAAAGCCGGTGGATCTAACCAGTTTCTAATGAAACCATACAAAATTAATCTGGGGTGGTGTAGAGCGACCATAGTGCCTCTTATGTTCCCCCTCCAGGCCTCCCGTGTACAGAGTGTGGCTGTGGAAATGGGGACATGGCAGGAGCATCCCTAAGGTGCAGTGATCCCCAACTGCTAGGACAGTTATCCCCAGTCATATTTTCATACCACAATTGCTTTTCCATAGTGGGACCATCTCAGAGCCCTGCATTCCCGCCTACCTGGGAGCCGCTTCCCTTTAGCAACCTCTCAAGGAAAAGGTGGAGAGCACCAGGGTTCACAGACAGCACTTCATGCAAGCTAAGGCATTCCAGAATCAACATACTCTTGCTGCTCTACTTCTGCTCGCTAGAGTCTGGCTGAGATAAGCAGAATGATGAAGATTGCCAAAGTCCAGATGTGGAGATCTGTTCAGCCTCTGCACCCGCAACACCACTCCGGATGGATACCTTGACCAGCTGGCTGAAAGACAGGCTGTTTCACCACCAGCTGCCTAACCCTCAAATAAACACTTGTGCTTTGCATGTTCAAACACTTGTGCTTTGTGATTGGATTCCATCCTGGGACTTGCCCACTGCCTCCCCCACACCAACAAGCCACTGTTAGTATTGGAAAGAGGAACACTTTAGAAATGAGGGTCATTAAACATTTCTGTAAGCTCTTGGTTGACTTTAAATACCTCCTTGTCACAAAGGAGCATTGTACCTTGCTTGATTAAAGACTGTTTGGGTGTGATGGAGGGATAAGTTAACGAGTCTGTAATCAGAACACACTTTTCACATCTCTCAGTGGCCAGCACTCTGTTATGCACAGCTAGTCTAAGGGCCAGTCCTGGGGGAAATCTGCAATTTTGCTATGGCTCCAAATGCAACAACTGGATTTCCCCCAGGACTAAAGAGCTAATATTATAATGCACCGTGAAATAATGATGCCCAAAGATGTGAGTCCACTGACTGTAGTCCATCTTAAATGATCCCATCCTTGATTTACAAACTGCTTAACAATCAGTTTGTGGTGGTGCAAATCAATTATTCCACCACTAAAATGCTGCCACTTCTGGGAGGAAACATGGTGGCTGTAGAACAGAGCACAGCAATATTACGCAAGCATTTAGGGTGGGAAGCAAAGAACGATACTGATAGTCAATGGTGCTCCAGGGGAAGGTAAGGAGGTGGAATATGATAATTATCCAGGTTGGAGTTTAGCTGAGCTATCGCCTATTAGTACCGTTATGCTGGGGGGGGGGGGGGGAGTGAAACCATGCTAATGCTGGTAGGCAGCAATTAATTAAGCTCCCATATGGAATAAGTAGTTAAATAGGAGGAACTGTTACTGAAAACACCAATGCCATGGAAGGCCAGTGACGAATGTGAATTACCTACGTGGAAGTTTTTCACTGGGGGCTGGGTTGGATATTGTTTGCTGGAGAGGCTTGAGCGTGAGTGACAGAGGCAGCTGATGCACCACAGACAGGAGCAGGGAAGCTCTTGTAGCATGGCTCTGAGAAACTGAGGGAGCGCTTTAGTGCTGAATGAAAAGGGGCTTGGAACTGTGTCATGTTATTGGATTTTGAGCGGAGCAGCTGGGTCACTGCTGCGCCCATGGGGGGTGTTTGCCCCAAAAGTGGTACAAAGGGGGCCATGTGAGGTATCTAACCAAAGCTTACTTTCTACTGATCCTGTATATGCTCTTCATATAGCTGTATAATGTCTGTGTGTGGAGTTATGAATAGGTACTCTGTATGGAGACTGGTAGTTTCTCCATATGGGGTTGAGTAATGGGCCAGGAATGTTTGCCCATGGACATGCTAATGAGCAAGTCTCCATGGAACAGTAGCCCTCTATAGGCCAAGGACACACCTCAAGAATGGTGACTGATACCTAAGGGCTATCAGCAGGAGACACAGGGATAGGCCACGGGCCAGGTGACCTGCTGCAGCCAAGAAGAGACCAGGAAGGAGGTATAAATATGCCGTGTGGTCAACTCCATCTTGGTCTCCAGATCTGCTTCTGACCCCAGATGCGGCCTCGCAGGGATTCACGAGTCGGGAAGAACTGTGGACCCATCCTGGCATAGGATGTGCACCAAGGACTTTTAAGCCAGCAGTTATAACATCTCTCCTGCAAGCCTGCATCGAGAACTGGGAGATTCGATGCATGTAACGTATGAAACTTTAGCAGCCTTATTCTCATGCTTTTCTTTCTTATAGTAATAAACCTTTAGATGTTAAATTCTAAAGAATTGGCTCAGCGTGATTTGTGGGTAAGATCCAGAGGGTAAATTGACCTGGGAGCTGTGGCTGGTTTCTTGGAACTGGACAGAACTTGTTCGGGGTAGGTAAAATTGGGTTCTAAGACCCCTCACCTGTGTATGAGGCCCTTGGCCATCTGGGGCATGGATATTGCTGGGGTGTCAGAGGAGTTTTGCTCGTGAGGCTTCAGGTAGGCAGCTGAAGCGCTCCGTGGGACTGTTTTGTGGCCTATTTGGGAAGGGGGCTGTAAGGAGCCCCGCATTTGAGCAATTCGCCCTGAGCGGATGCCCTCAGCTGTACCCAGACCCAGCCTGGTCCGTCACAGACTGTATGCAAAGAAACCATTTCCCGCTGTTTGATTCCTACTGTGCTCAGGAAACCAGGACATTGCAAATGGGGGAGGGATAGCTCAGTGGTTTGAGTATTGCCCTGCTAAACCCAGGGTTGTGAGCTCAATCCTTGCGGAGGCCATTTAGGGATTTGGGGTAAAAATTTGTCAGGCATGGTACTTGGTCCTGCTATGAAGGCAGGGAACTGGACTCAATGACCTTTCAAGGTCCCTTCCAGTTCTAGGAGATAGGCGATCTCCATTAATTAAAAAAAATAATAATTGGGAGTGCCTCAAAAATACCTGTCAGCAATTTCTTCTCCCAAGAGTAACAACCTACAAGACCCCTAATACTAGCTAACTGCTCACATCAAATGGGGCGGCAGCATTATACACTGAGTGCCATCAATGTGCTCGGTGCTGTACAATGAGAGGGACTTTGCCTCAAGGATTCTGCAATCAAAGTTAGTTTATCTTAGACACATAATTAGGATGACTAGATTGGGACCCTATTGTTCTGGACACTATACAAACCCAGAACAAAAACATGGTCCCTGCCACGAAGATCATACACAATTCACTGAGAAGTAGCGGTCAGAGAAAGAACTAACGGCGAGCTGGGCATCAGAGCAGTGGAGAGGAGGTAACCCTCCGTTTGCCCCTTGCCCAATTCCAGTGAAAGCAGGACCGGAGCGCGCCGCAGCTTGCGAGATCCAGCTCGGCATGGCTGCGGCAGGTGTGCCGAGGCTGAGAAGCTGCACAGAATGGTTCCTGGATGTTCCTGGGATGCTCTGAGCAGCCTGAAGATTTCTGCTGGTGCTGGTGAGAAGACTCCTCCTGAGCCAGAAACACGAGCCAGGGACACGGCCCCTCCTGGCCCCGGGAACACGAGCAGACGTGGGGTGCTGGGGGGGCGGTTAGTCGAGGCCGCATGTGGGGGGGGGCAAGGGGGGGGCAAGGGCGTTGCTGGCCCGGGGGGGTCGTGGATGGAGGGCACGAGCAGGAGGCCGGGAAGGGGGGGCTGTGCCGTAGCAGGGCAGAGCAGCCCCCCCCCGACCTGCTCCCAGGCTGACTGACAGCTGCCAGTCACTGCAGCTTGGGGTTGCCCGCCCCTCACACCTGTCGGTTCCCAATGCTCCCGGACCGGACAGCCCTGCCGCATCATGTCATCCCGCACCCCCCGGCTCGGTCGGGAGAGTTGGCAACCGCCCTCGGGCAGGGGGCACCCCAGGCCAGACCCATTCTCATTGGCTAGTGTTCGTTCCCCAAGCTGAGCGAGGTAGCCTCTGATTGGCCAGCCCCAGGTTCCCGCCCCATTATGATTGGCTGCTCATGAGCCGGGTCCTCTCTTCGGTCCGACCATTGGGACGCGTTGCTGCGCCGCCTCCTCCGTTCAGCGATTGGGCGGCTCAGCTGCCAGTTCTCCTCTCGCGATTCCGTCAGTCACTCTAGGGCGGGACTAGGGGCGGCCTGGGAGGCTGCATGACGGGGAGCCGGAGCCGGACAAAGGACCCCGTGTCCTCCTGCGCCGGGGTGTCGCTCTCCCATTCCTCGTAGCCTATTAGTCAGCGTGGCTGTCAATCAAGGCGAGGGGTGGGACTCTCCTGTCCGTCAAAGAGAAACGAATCCCTCCTTTTTGTCCGTTTCCGAGAGGCTAGTGTCCCGCCCACTCGTGCTTTTCTCTCTGATTGGCCAGCTGTGCTGTCACTCCCAATGCGGGGCGCGTGCCTGGCGCGGGGGCCCGGATGGGAGGGTTGCGAACAAAGTGCTTTCCAGTCATTGGAGGGAGCGCTGTCAACTCTCCCTGCTCTCTCTCCGCCAGGCGCCACTCACGGCTCGGGGGCGGGCCTTTGACACGAACTCGGAGCAGGGGGCGGGGCCGCCGTTTTGGATGGGCTCTGCCGCCCGTCCGTCCGTCCCTCGCGGTCGTTGATTGGTTCACCCTCCCGTCAGTCCTGGTCTCTCCTCCTCGGATTGGAGGGGCCAGGCAGGGGCGGGGCGGGGCGCGGCGTCTGCGCGCGGGGGACACGGCGGGGTGGGACGGACCTGGAATTATTTTTATTTCTTTGTTTCTGAGGGGGGAGGGGGAGCGCGCCCCCCCTGCGCGGCCGCGGATGCGGGCGCCCTGAGCGCGCGGGCCGGCAGCATGAAGCGGCGCAGCGCGGACTGCAGCAAACTCCGGCGGCCGCTGAAGCGGAACCGCATCGCCGAGGGCATCTACGGCAGGTACCGGCCGCGCGCCCCCCCCCCCCGCCCCCTCAGCGCGCGGCGCCGGGCCCGCTAGGCCGCGTCTGGGCCCGCGGGCCGGGCTCCCGGCAGTGGCGCCCCCCCCCCCCCCCGCGCTGCCGCCTTTTCCCGCCCCGGGACCGACCCCCTTTCCCAGCCGCTGCCGACCCCTCCCCCTCCCTCCATTCAAACGCCTCCCCCCCCCCTTTCCGTGTCATCGGGGCGAGGGAGAGCGGGAGCTGCTGGCCAAGGTCCTGGTGGCGCTAATTGAAGGGAGCAACTGGGGGGGGCTGTTCAGGGAGCTGCCCCCCCCCCCCCCGGCAGCCTCCCCGAGCGTTGCGCGCTGTGGCGAGGGGGTGGCAGGATGGGCCGGGGCCGCGTGTCCCGCACTTCGCTGTGCTCGGCCGCGTGAGTGAGTGGGGCCAGGAAGGCAGAGGAGTGGGGCACGGCGGCGTGTCACGTGAGCCAGGTTTTTGTGTGGGGTGTAAAACCTGCGAGAAAGAAGAGAATTGAGGCATCACCTGGTATGATGATTTGGTACTTTAGAAAAGTTCACAGGACTTTAAAACAGCACGTTGAAGAGTAAATTTGGCTTATTTGAATCAGAATTAGTACAAATTGTTTTTCTTTAAAGGGACATTGCCAATTTAAAACATAGTCCTGTGTGGAATCTTGTAAGGAACACCTAAGTTCAATGTAACTGAAAAAGATGAGAGGTTTAGTTTGTGTCTTTGACAACACTTTATAGTCAGTTTCACTGTATCTCCTGTTGTGTGTTTTTCACAATCGAGGAAATAGACATTTTTAAAATATAAGAAAGAATAATTGGATAAATAAAAAATGGTAGCAGTTTAAGGTACAGTCCATAAAACTGACTTTTAGTTAATTTTTAAAAGTAATTTATTAGATTGCAAGTACAGGCGTCCCTTTAAACTAGAGTTCTTTGATAGTAAACAGGAGGCATATATTAAAATAAGAGCAAGAAAATGTCAGATAGAAAGACCTGTTGTTTGCTTTATTGTAATCAGCAAATATATGGCTTGTGTTTGTGTGATAGAAATATGAAATTACAGAGAAATAATGAATAGGTAGATTGGGATACCTGAGAGAGTACTTGACTATCAATATATTTCGGCAAAAATTGAATGACTATAAAATGTGTTTAAAGAGTATTAGACATTTTGGTGCTTGGTAGTAACTGATGGCATCTTTTTTTGGGGAGTGAAGATGTTGTCACCACAAATTATCAGGAGATCCGCCTTACCTCCTGATTAAGGATGTGCTTGCCCTCTCCTAGCATACCCTAATATACTAAAGAGCTGTGTCCACACAAAACTTTTGTATTAAATTTCCCCACCATTGCGGAGCTGCATCTCTAGTAGAAAATATGGAACTTGGGTTCATTACTCCTTGGATTAAATCTAGATGACTTGGTGGTAAAAAAAAATGCCAGCAGCTGCCAGCACCTTGTCCACATTAGAATTTCTGGCAGTGGAGCTGAAACAGTGAGAAAGTTTAAGAAAAAGTATCAGAGGGGTAGCCGTGTTAGTCTAAATCTGCATAAACGTTGAGGAGTCCTGTGGCACCTTACAGACTAACAGATTTATTGGAGCATAAGCTTTCGTGGGCAAAGACCCAGTTTGTCAGATGCATCTGACAAAGTGGATCTTTGCCCACGAAAGCTTATGCTCCAATAAATCTGTTAGTCTTTAAGGTGCCACAGGACTTCTCGTTGTTTAAGAAAAACGTTTGCTAAACAAATAAAGGTAGATAATTTGATCAAGAAGGGCTCTGAATATGCTTACATTATATGTAATTGCATGAATCTTGACTTGTTAAAATAAAATGGCAATAGTTTAAAATAAAACTTTAAATATTAAATTATTTGTAAAGATGGAGATTATAAGTATCTATACTACTTAGGTGGCAAAAGGCACCTGACTTTTATATGGTGTGAAATAACTGAATGCATTGGCATGTTCTATATGGTACACATACATCTTGTATCTTTTTGAAACTCTGGTAAAAATGTTTTAATCTTAAGAATGTTTTAAAGAGCAAAGTTAATTTAAAGTATACTTCGTTTGAGTATTAAACTTGGTAGCTTCCTTAGTGAACAAGCCCCCATCAATTAAACCCCTAAACAGTTAGGAGGAAGCAATGTTTCTGAGCTAGTAAGAGGCATGTCAAATTCAGGTAGACAGTAATTATATAATTCTTGAAAAAGAGAAATTTTGTTATTGATAGTTTTGCAATGCTGACTGATGAAAATTGAGCTGTGGCAATGTCTCATTTCTAGTCATAGTTCAGTTGAGGTCTGTATGTGCAGTAGATTGAAAATGTGAGCAAATGGACATAATATCAACTTTAGCTTTGTAAAAGAGAACTAGTTTCATAGTGAGCTCTGCTATAATGAAATTCCCACAGAGTTTTACTTCTTTTCAAAATGCAAATTGTGACTGGTTATAGTGACCCTTTGCTTACAAAAAAAGTTGTGTGAGTTATACAGTCACTCTAAAAGTGTTCCTTTGTATTTCTATATTTGGTTGGTATCTGGAATCCCTTATCTATACATCTTAATTACAAATTATATACTGGCACTTGTTTGCTAATTTAATAATTACTTGCACTCATTTTTCAGAAAAATATATATTTGTTACTGATTATTTCATTGGATTCTTTTTATCTGTTTTCTGTTTAATCTCTTGTTCATGTCAAATTGAGAATTTTAAATGTAGTAGAAGAGTAAAATAGTTTTACTTGTAACCATTTGGAGGTTACAAAGTAATTTCATCTTCTGTGTATAACAGAGGTGGCCAAACTATGGCTTGCAAGCTATATGCATCAATAAAGTGAGGCTCACCGAGCCTCCCATGCCCCAGGATCTCAGCTTTGCAGTGGAATGGTGGGGTAGCGTCTTCTGACCAGTGGAGAGTGGGGTCTCGGGGCTTCTGCCCAGCACACCTGTCAGGGCTTGGGGCCTCTGCAGGAGTGGAGCTTGAGTACAGGGTTTGGCAGGCCTCTCCTGTGGGACTGAAGCCCTGAGTCCTGGCAGGTGCACTTTGACTTTCCCACTTTTGAAGATTGTTGTATGAGGCTCATACATTTGGCCACTCCTGGTTTATAAGATAATATTTAGGGGGCACAGGCTCTTGGAATATAGTTTATATATAGGGAAACCCTTCTAGAATCCTACAATCAGTTGCTTTTAAACAGAGATTGAACAGTATATAGACCTTCTCTTTATATCTGAACAAATTTGGTGGTGGGGGAGGAGGAATGGTGGGTTGGAATATTAGATGGACTATTAGGTGGGTGGTTGCATACACAATCACGCTTGCTGTAGGTATATCTTCAATACTGAGCATCACATTTCTTGTAGTAATTGTTTCCTATGGAAACCTTTGTTTTACACTTAGGCTTTTCATTTCATACTGACATTTTCTGTTTTGAAAATTCAGAAAGCAGCAGAGTATTTTTCCAGGAAGAGGGTAGGGTAAGCTAATATAGAGGGTTTGCTTCTTTGGTAACTAACCAGCAATAGGTTTTTTTATATGGAATGCTCTTTCCTTCTCTCTCATCCCTTCTCTTGTCTCTCTTCCCTCCCATCTTTTTCAGTCATCGTTCAGTGTATATAGTATGCAAGTAGTCTCTGATGTGACATGACAGAGTTCTTAAACTTTTAAGATTGGTAATCGTTATCAGTGGCCCACTAAAAATGGTAGTAATAATCATTATAGAATGTTAGGGTGATAACTTAATAGGTTTTGTGCTTGGTGATATGAGGCTCCAAGACCTGATAGGTGAAATGAAAAGACCCTTGCATGCATCCTGACTCTGTTAAAAACAAAATAACATCCATAATACAATGTTGTCTCCATGATTGGAATTGGACACATGCCCACAGCATTCTTGCCCTCAATTTTGTATAGCAACCAAGTGACATTTATGAGACTCCTGGTCACCTCAGTGCTCAGAGCAGCATTTTTGGTCAAGCGAAGTCTCTTGTATGCAAAGAGAACATACAAAAAGGGAGAACAGGAGCCATTATTGTTTAAAAGGCAAAATTGATGCTTTTAATCTATGTCGTCCAGTTCAGCAACCTAAGTTTATTGCAGAATTGTTAATGAATTTTGCAAATGTTGCACACACACTACAAACATTTCTCCATAGGTTTCCTGTGCATGGTTTAACCTCTCACAACTCATTGGCAGGGCCCCTTACTGTGTTCACACTTAGTTTGTCTTAAAGACCCAATTCTGCTGTGCTGCTAGTACCTCCCCTGTATCTAGTTGACTTTTATTAAAAATCTGTTTTTAAGCTGGTTCTCCATGGGCACTGGCTCCCGCCTCCTCTTCCCTTGCTGCAGAGGCAGCAAGGGGCGTGGAGTGCCTGTAGTCGTTAGAACTAACCAGTAAGCCCAGGCTTATCAGTTACTAGTTTACATGATATACGCTAACATCCCTAATATACAGTAGGGCTATAAAACATTTACAAAAATTCGTCCATGTAGCCAATCAAAATTCTATGTTATGTGGTTAAATGTTTTCAGAGGATATGGGGTAGGGAGTGAAGGGTGCTGGAGGGGTCCCCCCCAACTCTAGGCTCTCAGCAGCCGGCCCCCCACTGCGTGCTCCTTTCCTCTCCTGGATTCTTGGCAGCCAGTTGTGTGCCACAGCTCCTGGCCATCAGGGTCCTAGCAGCTGGGCCTGCTGCTAGCCCAGCATCTGAGTTTAACCATTAACCTGATGTTTATTGTTTTCTATTATCATTAAATGGTTAAACTCTTACATCCCTAAAATGCAGCGCTTTTCCCAGTGTTCATTCCATGTATTAAATTAGCTATTTCAAGCAATGGCCATTAAAGTCTCTTGTCTTTGAGCGGTCCTCTTCTTGTTTTCTCCTCTCTCCAGTTTACAGTAGCTGCTCTCCTGCTTCTTCCATTACATTCTCTGTCTTTTCTGCGTTCCTCCCTTTTCTCATTTAGTCTGGTTCTTCATGTACGATTTGAAGCTACTTCAGGCCATGATTAAGTGCTGTGTAGTGTAGGATGCTGGCTCAGTTGCTGGCTGGCAGCTTTGTGCTTGTCTGTGGTAACTGAAACTGCAGATGCCAGTAGTGCAATCTCACAGTTTAAAATGATCATTGCTTCTGAAGTACTGTGATAGTCTGGAGAGGCTAGACCTCGATCAGTACTGTGTGCAAGAGTGATAGTTCTGTGCTGTAGTGCAGGATTTACAGTATTTTTCAAAAGAACTTCACAACTATTTAAGCATACAGTGTTCCCATAAATCTTCTGGTCACCTTTCTAGAGAAGCACTTGCTCTTTTATTTTTCTATAAAAATACAGTCATATGTCTGCATTTCCATTTGTTAAATTACCTATTCCCAGTATTTCACAATCTTCATTGGGTGGATCAGGTCTTTTCCCTTTTCTACTGTGCATATATTAAAATCTTTGTTAATCAAAGTATCCACTGCAATTTGACACTAATTCTTTTTACCTCTCAAGCTTTTTTCTTTTCACTTGCTGTATCTTGTTTTTAGTAGTCCTCCCAAGCCTCATTTTTACATGATCTGTTTAAAATCTTTCAATTTAATTTCTGATACTGCCCATTATATCCCTACTTAATCATGTTAACACTTGATGCCAGTTTTATAGCCAGTTAAGTTTTGAGATGAATTCCAAATGCAGTCTCTACAGCTGGCTTAATTTCTACTTCTTCTGACTTTCCTTATATATCCTAGAATTCCAAGCTACGTTGCCTAAAGCATTTTGTATGCATTCAGTGTTGTCTTTTTTTAATACCATATATTGCCCTCAATCACAAGCATTTTCCTGGGCTGCCAGCCAAATGAATGCTTAGGAAGCTGTGTATATGTCTGAAATCTTCAAGTGATTTGTGAGCTCCACATGTGGAGTGAGGACAGTATGTGCCTCTGAATGTCCAATGCCTTTTTGCTGCTTTTCTTGCGGAGATGATCCCTTTCTGACAAAATATTCACTAGATTGTGTGTTCTAGATAACTTCTAATTTGAATTATATCCAAGTTGTTAAGCCTTTGACTATACTGGAAACACAATAAACTGTAAAGAAAATGGTACATTCTAACTCAAGGAATATGGTCTTTGCTTAGATTTTTTTTTAATCCATAAAGATTCTTCCCAATGATGCTTTCATGTGGCACATTTTGTCATCTTCCTTTTAACAGAAAAACATTTTTTGTTTACCCTTCTCAAACTGTCCTGCACATCTGTAACAAATCAACAATGCTGCCTTTTCTACCTAAATTCAAAGCCAGGTCTCAGATATAATTTGGCTTGTAGTTAAATGTTCTACTATGTGAACCCCACTACTGCAAGTAATATTGCTTCCCTTTGCTTATGTTTCTTATTCTGCACACAATGCAGTTCCACTTCCTGCTTTTCTTTTACCTGTTCCATAGCTTGGTATTTTCAGCTGAGTTATTTTGTAGGTATAACTGTGTGTATTTACAATAACATACGGTACTCTTTGCTGAGTGCATGCCACTATTTTAGCCACTGTATAGTATTTGCTTGCAGAATTTCTGTAAAAGATATGTAACTTTTCCATTTCATTGTCCCTTACTCTCATTCTTGTATACAGATTTTCTCCATATGATGTCCTGGTGTAGGCAGGTCCCTCTCGATTTTTCAAATCTCTGGTCCCCATTGTAAAATATTTTCCATATACATTTCCATATTAGCCTCAGTCTATTTGCTTCATACCATTTATATGTATTCTGTCCTGTATTGTTCTATTTCCTACTGTTCTTCTGCACATCTTGTTTCTCCCTCCCCCGCTCCCCGCCATTCTATCCCCATTTCTCTCCAAAAATCACCTTTGCACATATAAAACACTTTTTTCATCTGAGAATCTCCATTCATAGACCCTATATATCCCAAGTATTTGGCTGGAGTCCACTAGACAGCCTTGAGATTTTGTTGACTGACTGTGACCTCTGTAGTAATTCTGCATAGGTGCTACACTTCACCTCTTTGAAGCCTACCCCTGCATTTGGCATTTTGCCAGTCTCAAGATGCCTTCCAGTCCATTGTGTTGTGTGAGTCAGACTGCAAAATGAAACATGCCATCAATTCTGGTAAGATTCACTTTGCTGCCTTTGGGACTCACCGATCATGAAACAATAAAGTGGAGCAGTGTAACTTGCTATTGCTTTGGATTTTGTGTGCGCTGCAGACTGTAAAATAGTTCTTACCAAGTATTTTGGAAATTTTTTACCTTACAGCGCGTGCACATGCAGTGGTGTAAAATAGTAGAGAGAAAATAAATCAAATAAGAGAGCAGCTTTGGCCCTTAGGGGAAAAAAATGACAAGAACTGACCTTTCAAAAATATAAAAGGAGAAAGATCATGTGAGGTTTGAAGCAAAGTTGTATATTCATTGTATGAGTATACTAGTATCAACCTTTCGCGTCAGTGCCTCTTTCTTTTGTCTTTACCTGCTCTGGCCTCTTACTCAATAGTCAGATCTTATATCACTTTTATAGGGAAAGCTGTGCCTTTGTCTGACGAGCCCTGGGCAGATGCAACATTTGTATCCACAAAAGTGAGCCACAGAGATCCGCATCCACATCTGCAGATGCAAATATCTGCGGGTATAAAGTGGATATCTGCAGATTTGCAGGGCTCTACTTTTCAGTTAACTGGCTGAGAAGTGACTTCAGCTTTTTGTATGATTTAGTATACCAGAAAACTAAATATCTAAAATGCAGGATAATTATCTACAACCTATTTGAGCATGCATGTTTTTCTCTTCTATACTAAGAATTAACTTGGGGAATTAAAATGGGTGCAGTGTGATACATTTGACTCTTTCTAACATGGAGGGACTGATATTTTGCTGTGCGATAAATATTATCTGTAAGTGAGGATACTGACATAGCAGCTCTCAAAATTGGAGAGACGTGTGGATGTGCTTAGAAAGATCAATGAATATGAGAGGGTCATAGATAATAAATGGCTGATGCCAAACACCAATGGAATACCAGCAGTTTGAGTTGCAGGATGAGCATGTTGGAGGTGAAGCACAGTAGGGACAGTGACTAGTAACAATGAGAAAATGTAAAGAAGAATATTGTCCAGAAAATATCAGTGGTTGAAAAGTGTAAATATTAAGGCAGTAGAGGGGAATAATACAAAGCCGAGGAAAGGAAAAGAGCAATTGAGAAATATTGTTAGTAACTCAATCATGGAATATTATTTTAGCAATTTTGTCATAAGGAGCAAGCTAACAGAATTGTGTATCAACCACAGATCAGGAAAATGATTTAGAAATTGTTATAAAATCAATATTGTAGAAGTGGAGTAGTTGACTTAGTCCAGCAGTAGACAGTGTTTGAGATCATGAAGCTTCTTATCTCATTGCCTATTAGATTTCTTATAGTATCTTGTTGATGTTTGAATGGGGCTAGTCACAGTGAGTAAGAGTTGCAGAAATGGACCTACCAAAACACGAGATCCTAACATTTTTTCTAATAATTTAATTTTACATGTACATCCACAGCTATTTGAGATGTTTACCACATCAGCATCAGTGAGAGTGCTTTTTGTCTACTTAGCCCCTCAAATTTGGGTGACAAGTCTGCTAAGTAGACAATAGAATTTGTCAGCAAACAAAGGTACACTATACCTAGGTGGAACGAGGACATGCAAGGGGTTTTGGCGCACTCTTCTTACTCCTAAGGATCACTGCCATCTGGCCCAGTGAGTGGAAGACATCACCAGTGTCAAAAACAGGATTAATTTTGTGTTACTGTTTTTAATCCCCGTGTAGAATCATCAAAATATATTTGTGCCTTTTATGTATATTTTGTGTTTCATGCATATTTAGAATATACTGTACAATGATAACTCTGCTTTCAAAACCAATGAGTAGTCCTGTGGCACCTGAGAGACTGTACATGTTTTTGTTAGTATCATGAGCTTTTGTGGGCAAAACCCACTTCTTCAGATGAACTTTAGCCCTGCTTTCAAAGGCAGGTACTTCCTGAGGCCCATACAAGTGAATAGCATCCCCTTTTTAAAATAATAACTCTGTTGTGTTCCAGTCTTATCTAATGAAGCTCTTAATTAGCTTGAGTTTCTTGAACAACAGCAGACATCTGGCGAAAAAAAGGCTTTTTTAATATTGGTGTGAGAAACGTTATTATACATGTTAAGAGGGCCTCTTAAAAATATGGGTGGTCAGCATAGTTTTCGAAGAGTTAAATGAGTTTAATGGCTGTATTTCAAAACTGTACATAAAAAAGATTTAACCGAGACACACTGAATAATTACTAGATTTGCATTACGTTTAGCAAAACTAATTTGTTGGAGATGTTTATTATTATGGACTTCAGCTGCACAAGAGTAGACACTGAGTAAATGTCTTTTGTTTCCCAAAATGTGCTATGATGGGGCAGTCAGGTAGGTTTGAATTGATGATTGGTATTTTTGTATGTCATTATCACTCTCGATGTACAAAAAATAAAATAAAATAATCTAGGCATGGAATTCTCAAATAACGCACCTGACTTGGGTAGTTAAGCTTGTGTCCACCCTGCACGTACCAGTCACTCTTCCGCCACTTAATCCCAAGTGCAGTGTGTGCCCTTCACAGCTCTGTCTCCAGTCTAGTAGCACTAATAGCATCTGCATGAAGGTTCCTTCTGTTGGGTCTGCTTATATGCAAATCCAGTGGCCTATTCAGTACTGACATGAATGGAATCTACTTATGAGGGATATGAAGTTTAGAGGTTCTGTTACACAGCCATAACAGCTGGCCTCCTATGCATCCCAGAGTTAGCATTGCACAGGTTCTGTGTCATGGAGGGTCTTTGTACAGGTCCTTTGTCAGAGATTGAATTTAACCCCAAAATAACACAATATAGTGTACAACTAAAATCCAACTTTTTTTTTAAGTATGTGGTAAGGTGAAGTTATGAGGTTTCTGCTGTCATGCTGCTGTTTTGCTATCCTTTAAGGATTATTATTTGAATTGAATGGTATTAACAATGCTGCAACCACCTAAGAAATGCTGGGGCATCAACCTAGGAGATTAACATTTCTTATTACTTTATTAGGCTCATTTTAAGGACTGCATTTAAAATATATGCAAATATTTTCATTCTGTGGGGTAAACACTTCAATCACAAGTACAGGAAAATGATTTTGAAACTGTTTAAAAAACCAATATTTTAAAAGTGCAGGAACACTAGAAGATTTACCCAGCATTGCTCCGGCCCTTAACTCAGTTTTTGCTCATTTAAATCATTGCTCTGGGGTGGGGCTGGGGACAAAGGGGTCAGTGTGCAGGCTGCCCCAGAGAGAGACAACTACCCCAGCCCTCTCTCATCATAGCAGCTTGGGGCCAGGTGAGAATCGCCTCTGCATAGCTGTTGCAGCTCCAGTGGGCACAGTGAGGGGAGGAGTGCATATCCCCTGGCTGGGGCAGGTCCAGGTCTAGGTTTGTCTGCCCCCGTGCTCCCCATCCAGGTTGAGGAATGGAGCAAACTGTGCATTTCCCTTCGCTCCCTGACAAATGGGAACAACCAACAATATTCCCATACGATGAGGTGGGGGTTGCAGGCCTCCCTCCCACCCTTCCTAAAGAGTGCCTGAGGGTTGTGAGGCTCAGGGTGGGGGCAGTCCCAGATGGGGGGGGGGGGCGGGGAGGAGGGGGACACACTTCCAGCCAGCCTCTTACACCTGGCTGGTGATTCTGTCTCTTTTCTACATGGTTTTATGTGTTCCTGTATTAATTGGGGTGTGGGAGGAGCTTCAATCCCTCCTCTTCCCTCCCCCTCTTCCCCCCCCCCACAACCAAATCCTTGCCTTGCTTTACACTGTCATCAAAGGAAGCTGCATACCGAATTTGGTGGTGCTAGCTCTTACCATTTAGAAGTTCTTGAACAAACAGACTCACTTGCTCAGTGTCTCAAATATATAGTGGTTGCTTGCTCTCTTGCAAGCAATATAGGGTACATGAGAATTAAATTTATAAATGAATTAATATAGGTTTCCAAAGATTTAAGGCTTCACCTTTTAAACTTAAAAATTACATTGCCTCAAATATATAGTAGATTTATAAATCTCTTGTTAATTTGAGTAAAGGTTGCAGAACTGGGCCTTCAGTAGGTTTTTTTAGTAAGGTGAGAAGGATTACCAGCTGTTCCTCTGCTCTCCAAGAACAGTGGAGTGAAATAAAAAGACCACGAGGGTTAACAAATGCAACGTTTGCTTCCCATATAGTCATTTGATTTAACTATGTGAATCCAACCATTACAAGAAATTAAGGTGGAAGTATGCTGTTTTCCCAGTCTTAAATCTTGGGATCTGATCTAATTGTATAGATAGATGTTAGGGATGTTAAATGTCAATTGTTTGGCTAATCGAATAGTCAGTGCATTTTGCATCGACAGTTTGATTAGTGGATAAGGGTGCCTTCGCCTTTGAAATGTAGCAATAGCTCTGGGGCTGTTGCTACACTTCAAAGACAAAAGCATTGTGGGGAGCACCGGATCAGTGGAGACTCAAGCAGTCCCCCACTAACCCCATGCTCCCGCGGCATTTCAAAGCAGCAGCGCTGTGTGGAGCCCTTGAGTCTGGCTGCCGCTTTGAAGCGCTGCTTTGAAGCACCCCTTCCTCTCCTCCTCTCCCCCGCTGCCTCTTTCTGATAAAGGCAGCAAGTCAGGGGATGTATCTAGTCGACTGGCATGTCGACTATCCAATAAGCATTTGCTCTTCGGATATTCAACTAGTTGATCACATCTTAGATTATATAGTGCTTCACAGGAATGCACGATGTACATATCCATTCCTGACATCTTTCATTTTAACACATATGGATCCCATGGGTACAAAGGGAATATTCCTGTTGTAGCTTGCACTGACTACTGAAGTATTTTCTCTCTGCACTGTGAATGAGCGTATACATTGTTTCATTCATATAAAAGGGGGTGAATTACATAATATATTTATTTGTATAGTACAGCTGTGTACTATGCACTTTACAGACAAATGTGAGTACAGGCAGTCCCCGGGTTACGTACAAGATAGGGACTGTAGGTTTGTTCTTAAGTTGAATTTGTATGTAAGTCGGAACTGGTACATATTGTAGGGGAAACTCTAGCCAAACATTTCTCCAGAGCTCAGTTTTATTCTCCCACACCTCACTCCCCTCATCCTTTATTCTCAAGCTGAGGTGTCTGCTGAGAAAAGCCGCTCCGCGTCTCCCTGGTCTGCTGGGGCGGGGGGTGGCGCTAGCTTTGCATCTCCCTGGTCTGCTGGGGGGAAGCAGCTAGTGCGGGGTTGCCTCACCCCGTTTGTAAGTAGGGATCCGATGTAAGTCGGATCCATGTAACCCGGGGACTGCCTGTATATGGGTATGAGAATCTGACTACTGCATACCTGTTTGCAAGCTAATGTTTCCTATGCAAATCACTTCCAAATACGTTAACATTCTGCCTCTACATCACAGTCATTCAATGGTTGCATAAATATGAAACTTCAGCATTGCTATTTAAAGCATTATTGAAATGGTTACAGGTTAGGGGTTTCTGAGCTGTATGGAGGGTTGTCTTGTTTAAAATAGTTGCTAATACAGGCCATCCAGAGAATCATCATCTTTGATGTACGTATCAAAAAGGTATGCAATTGCTCAGCAATTAGCCCAGTAAAAACCCTAGGTGGTGCCTTGCAGTAGAAAAGAATAATTCTCAGAGAATTGGCAAGCGATAATGGCCTCTCTCTTTCTGTGATAATTTGCTTCATCACCCTGAGATAAGAACCTTGTTGAATTTTAATGAAATGGAATAAAGTGATCTACTTGATAGGCAACAAGCTCATTACTTTTCACCACTGATTTTCTTCAGGGCTAACAGGTATTCAGTTGTTTGTAACCCATTGCTTATGTATAAATTTGTTCTTCACACAAGCTTTCTTTTTTGTATCACTTATGAAGACTTATGTAACTTTCCAGATAATATGAATGGCTATGCACAGTACAGAAACTTGACAATCCTACGCAACCTCACACATGTTAATTCTTGGCAGTTTGTCAATAGACATCCCAGGGCGAAGTTCTATTGAGCTTGCTGGCACTGTGATGCAGAAAGTGACTGCTTGAGGGTATTATGGAAGAGCCGTGCTTGGTTAAAACAGTTATTTATATTGTATATCTTTACACAAACACCTTATTGCACAAGTTAACACAAAGCAGTAAGAGGTCATATTTTGTGATATTGGAGCTCTGATTTTTATGATCTCTAGTGCTCTTCACCTTTCTGCCGGCTTCATTGATGTAGCAGAATATATTAACTAATGAGGTAACACTTGTAGTAATGACCTATATAAACACTTGAAAGACCACCCGGTGTTTGTGTCAGAATATTTTGAGACCTATTGTGTCCATTGATTAAAGTGTTGGACTTAGCGTCAGGATATATGGTTTCTGTTTCTGGCTCTTCCGAAGCCTGTGATATCTTAAGTTACTTGTGCTTCCATATTTTAAAATGGACATCTTTACTTGAAAGGAGGGTTGGGGAACCTACGGCCTGCGGGCTGGATCTGGCCCCTGCCTTACCTTCATCTGGACCATGGTGAGACTTAAGGTTGCCAGATGGTTTCAGGAAAAAATACCCCCCCAAAAAAGGACCCCGATAGTTGTTAAGCAAAACCCCGCAAAAAACCAGTGTGACCCCTTTTAAAAAAAAAAAAAAAAAAAAAAAAGCATGGTGAGGCTTTTGGGCCCTAACAGGCTGCTGGCAGCCGCCCGCCATCTTTCCTCCCTGCACGTGGCAGGACAGCTCCCCCGTGGAACCTGGTAAAGATGAGGGTTGCCAGGCTGCCTCCATATTGAGCCCAACAGCCTGGGTTTTTCACCTCCTGGCCGGGAAAAAATCAGAAAGTACTGGACATTTTAGGTGTCTAGTATTTGCTGAATTTTTTTACCGGACAGGAGGCGAAATTACCGAACTGTCCGATTCAATACTGGACAACTGGCAACCCAAGTGAGACTCGGGGCTTCCCCCTTACCTCACCCAGCAGCTCAACAGCAAGTCTCTGACCCTTGGTGCCCTCTTGTCCCCCTCCTTCCCCAGGCTGGAGAACGAGGCGAGCCCTGATGCCCCAAATTGTGTGAGGGAGGGGAGGTGTTTTGTGTGGCACCCTGCCCCAACTGATTTTTCTGGGATCAGTGGCCCCCAGCTTTAAAAAGTATTATGAAAAACAACACTTTGGCAGTTTGGAATTGCAGCAGGCTTCATATTGATTGTCTTTTTTTTTTTTTAATTGTATGATGTCATGTGAGTTCTAAGTTGCTAGCATTAAAAAAGTGTGTGCATGAGAGAGAAGACCTAACTTCAGCAGCACTTACTGGGAAAAACACAAAAAATTACGTGGCCTTTGCAAGGAGATATGAGAAATAGAAAAAAATGGGACCCTTTCAGCCTTGACAACGTGCATTTGAATGATCAACCAGCTGCTTATATGACTTCACTTTCTATAAAACCAGCAGACTTACCTGTCATTGCCCGGGTCCTTCGGGATAGGGGGCTGGTAGTGCGGGGGGTGCAAGAGTCAGGGTAGAGCTTTTGGGCTATGTGGAGGGCAGTGCAGGAGGCTGGGGGCCAGGCAGGTGTGAAAGGGTTGAAGATGAGTAGGGTTCAGGGAGGAGGGCCTCAACTGACATGGGCCCTTTTTCTCCCTGCCTGGTTGCCAGGAGCATCCCTTCCCCTCACCCTCCCCCCATCCCGGCACTGCAGCTAAGGGCCCAGGAGGAGGTAACAGATTTAGGAAAGGGATGTGCTGGCAGGAAGGAGGTACAGCCCCAGCCCTGTTGGCCACTCTCTTTGGTGGTGTGGCTGCTTCCAGTGGATAGCTCTCACGCGTGGGCTTGCAGCCCCCAGTGGCCATTCTCATCGCGTCCCTCCGAACAGCAGCCCCTCTCTTTTCATGTTATGGAAAACAGTCCTTTTCCCGGGGATTCCAGTTGTCCTGGCAAACCAAACCCTGACCTTCCTTTAAGTTAGGAGAAGAGGAAAATGCCTACCTAATTTGGTGGCCCTAGCTCTCACAGTTTAGGAAGAATTCTTGAACAGACTCACTCACAGATGCACTCTAAAATATGTATATAGATATGAGAGAAATTTAAAAAAAGATTGGCATAAAACGTTTTGTAACAGTAGTAAAAATTTCCTTTTTGCCACTTTGTAAAAACAAAAATTCAAAAGCATTTTGTGTAATTTTAAAGATTCATTAACCTAAACCATCTTATGTTAGAATAAACCTGTTTTGTTCTATTGGTGGTCAGTCTTATTTCAGGAAAGCTTTTATAAACAAAAAGTATGTTGTACATTTTTTTTATAGAGACAATGTTTTCTTGTCTTTCCACTCTTAACCACAAGTGCTAAAATTAATATCAGTTGTCTTTTTTTTTTTCCCCTTTGCAGTACGTTTCTCTACCTGAAATTCCTGGTTGTGTGGGCTCTAGTGTTGCTGGCAGATTTTGTCCTGGAGTTCAGGTTTGAATATCTGTGGCCTTTTTGGCTTTTCATCAGGAGTGTTTACGATTCATTCAGATACCAGGGTTTGGTAAGTATAACAGAAAACACCTGAAAACTCATTTTCTGGTTCTGATAGCAAATACCCCGTAACAGGGGAGAGTTCCAGGGCATATACATACAAGCAATTTGGCATGCTTTATTGATGATTGCTCTTGAAAGAAAAGATGGTCTAGCAGTTAGGACGCTAGCATAGGACTTGAGAGACCTGGATTCAAGTTTCTTCTTTGCCACAAACTTCCTGTTTGGCCGTGTGCAAATCATTTAGCCCCTCTGTGCCTCAATTTCCCAACTGTAAAATGGGAATAATAGTACTTTCCAGGGGGTACTGAAAGTATAAATGCACTAAAAAGATTGAGTCCCTCTGGTGTCATAGTAAGGAGGGTCATAAATGGGTTAGTTTGATTGTGTAGCTACTTTTTTTTTGTTTTGTACTTTCTCTCTGTCTCCTCCCTATAGCCTACCTGAAAATTAGCAAGTTTTGTAATTCTGCTGCAACTTCCTCAAATTGATTAATTTGTTATAGAAATCAGACTGCTATTTAAAAACAGAAAATAAATAGTGAAATCTACATTTTTTGTTTAAACAATCTGTGGTGTTCCTTTACATGTGTAATAAATGTGTTATTTAAAAATATGGGCCAGTGTTTTACAAAATGCCTTATGCAAGTAAGTGCCCAGTTCCAATGAATTCCAATAAGATTTGGGGACTCATTCCATGAAAAATCCTAGCTACAGTTCGTAATTGGACACTGTGCCTATTACTTAAGTTGGCTCAAAATTCAGGTTTTACTTTACTTGACCTTCCCCAACAGGAACAGTATAACAATAAGTAGGATTATAGCTGCAGTTACTAAAAATAAGTGATAGCAATCTACTAATAACACTTTCAACTATGAGTTAATAAGGGAAATAATTATAAAATACTGTGTTTTTATGTGAAGAAAAATTATGAAGATTTGTGGATTTTTTTCAGTGTGAGGATTATGTATTTTAAATATAGCCAAAAACTATTCTTTTAATGCAAATTGTTATTAAACATTGGTTAATCTGTATCTTAAAAATCTTAGGAATATAGTGCACCTTTTAAAATACCTACAGTGTCTGTTAAAGGGCAGTTATGCCTATGGAAAGAGAATATATTCCTTTAAATTATAATTTGGTATTTATAAATCACTTTATGGCTTTAACAGCTTTATTTCCCAAACTACTAATAGGGGGTTTTGGTGGTTCATGTGAGAGAAAAAGTCTTGCTGGCCATGCAGTTACAATCAAATAATTGCACACTTCAACTGTAATGAGCCACGAGGCAAAACCCAAATTTCTCCAACAATTCAGAATAGAAATGATCTCCTAATTCTGAATGCCCTGGAACACCGGAAGCATTATATCATATCGTATAGTAGTGGTCCATGTAGGCCCATGTCCTATCTAGTAATGAAAATAAGGAAAGTTTCTGCATTGCTGCTGTCGGTGATTTGGCTTTTGTGCTGAAGCATCAGGATTTATATCCTTATATATTTTTATCCCATTAATATAACCTGGATGTTGTCATCCATTTAAATACCTAATTCTTTTTTGTAAGTTTGCTATCACAGAATGGTATTGTTGACATCAAGAGGATAATTCTGAATCTGGTTCTGTTTGTATAAGTGGCTAATAATGGTTCTAACCAATACAACCAAATTACTCTGTTAGTTCGCCCCATTGTATAAATAATAGTAACTTTTTAATGTTGAAATAACCCTGATGACACCTACTCTGTACTTTATATTTAGCATATAAAGCAGTCGTTTCCTCTGGAATATAATTGAACCATTAAGATGCTGTCTTTTTTCCCTTTTCTCAGGCCTTTTCAGTATTTTTTGTTTGTGTAGCATTCACATCAAATATAATATGTCTGCTCTTCATCCCAATACAATGGCTATTTTTTGCTGCCAGCACGTATGTATGGGTACAGTATGTCTGGCACACAGGTAGGTCAACATTCTTTCAGCTACAACTTATTAGTTAAATATAAATCTTACCATTGCATAGCAAAATTCAGTAATATAGTTTATTTATTAAATCATCATCTTTCAACTAGAGTTGTGCCTTCCCTTTGTTTCATAGATCTATTTGATGTCCCTTTTTTATGGGAACTAATTAATTTAATTTAAAAATAACCTTAACTCAATGTCCTGTATTTGAGGTTTCTCTTTCACCCTTTTTTGTGAACAATGAGGCACCTTAACTAGTGGCACAAAAAGTGTAGCTATGGGGGGGTTCCCAGAACAGCCTAATCTAGCTATGTCTGACCTTGCTACAAAACTGTTTTAACTCAGGAAATTTGGAGCACAAATACAAAAAGAACTGGAGTTTTGTGAAACAATACTGTCACTATCTTTCTATTTACTGTAGATTAGAGTTGTTGTCACTGAGAGAGTAATGATGAAGCAAATGTATATTTCCCCCCTTATCAGAACATGATTTGTACCTTTTTATTTAAAAAATTATTTTAGCTAGCATCATTAATATTTGCTGGTTAATGCAATTGTCACACAAACGTGTGTTGCTGTCTCCAAATGGTTAAAGTGTAAAAGTCAGACTCCCAAAAATCATGACTGGTTTAAAAATCCTAAGACTATTTTAAAAATAAATGTTGTGTTTTTGTTTGGCTTCTAAACCTTAGAGTGCACTCAAGTTATGTTTTCAAAGTGTTTTCTACATCCACGAGGGCTAGAAACTTTTTTAAATGAAAGTGGAGATTTCACCTAATCATGTACCTCAAAAAGCTGGAGCTTTAAGAAAAACACGAAATATCACAAGACACCATAAAATCACAAGAGTTAGCAACTCTCCAGTGAGAGTTTCTTTACCTTCCTGCGGAGACCTCTTGCCAACAATCTAATCATTTGTAATAACAGCATGTGGGAGCCCAGTGGAAGACTGAGAACCCTTTGCTGCCCATATTTAATAACGGTTTAAACAACCCTAAAATAACTCTAGGATTTTTAAAAAACATTTAAAATGATTGCCCAAAGTTTTTCTTGATGTCACTTCTCAGGAGGTCCCTGTAGACTCTGCCCGTAGACTTAGAAACCCTAAAGCAGTAACTTAGTGTCTGCTTTCCCTACTGAGATCGTTTAAAATGTTCCAAAACTTGCACAGAATTAATCCATAAAACACGTGGGAGGTCAGTGGGAGTTCTGTTGTTCAATCAATTGCAGCAAAATAAATCATTAGCATTCTTACTGGTGATTGAGTCTGACCATTCATCAAATACTGCTGTATTCCCCATATCTGGATAACACGAGAGTAGCGGCTCTTCCATGCTGAAATGTAGCTGGAATGCCCTTCCCATTTAGCAGTGTGGGCAGAGAGAATGGTGACAGCTCCCTGGAGTTTCATGAACCCCAGGTTCAGACTCCATGCCCTGAAGTTGCATTCACGTAAATGGAAAGGCATGTAGTAAACTGCTGGGTGATATGGATGACTGACAAAGAACAAAACCTATGTAAGGTAACAGTTTCCAACTTAAATTGGCCTGTAGTATAATCATTACATATCACATGAATAACATTCACAAGCAGCAATTCTGTTCTCTACTAGATAAGGAAAGTTCTCTCCCTCCTAACTGCACGAATGAAGAGTAAAATGTGAGAGTAGTACAGAAGAAAGTCAGGATGGGCTCCCAATGCTCATCTATCTAAAATGTA
This sequence comes from Pelodiscus sinensis, assembly GCF_049634645.1. NCBI lineage: Eukaryota > Metazoa > Chordata > Testudines > Trionychidae > Pelodiscus > Pelodiscus sinensis. The sequence continues at coordinate 1,241,782 of NC_134735.1, forward strand.
TGTCAAGGAGACTGTTGGCTGCATTTGGGGAACAAACTTGGTCTGTTGGGTAACAAGTGTTATACTTACCCATAGGGATGTTACATTTAAATTAATTAACTAATTAAATAGTCAATGGGATTTCCATCAACTATTCAATTAGTCTAGGACGTCTCTGCCTTCGAACTGTAGCAAGACCCTGCCGGGAGTGCTGGGCTTCCTTGTACATTTGTGGGGATCTTGTACATTTCAAAAAGAAACCCCTTAGGGAACATGGGAACAGTGGGGGACCTCTCTGGCCCTGCGCTCCCTGCAGCGCCTCAGCCTTTGAAATATACCAGAGCCCTGGTGGGGCTCTTGCATATTTCAAAAGGAATCCCCTCAGGGAGTGTGGGGCCAGCAGGGAGTCCCCTCTCTCTGATAGAGGCAGCAAGGGGTGGGGAAAGCAACTAGTCGCATCACTAGTTGACTGTCCTGATAAGCTTCTGCTTAGCAGATAGTCAACTAGTTGACTAGTCTCTTACATCCCTGCTTAACCACTCATGTCTTTTCAGTTATCACATTTGCTCACATGCCAGTACTTTAGCCATATTCACTTCAGGCACTAAGACCATGGTATCCAACCAGTTCTGAATCAGTAGCCCCTGTAGTGGCTACTGCTATAGCAAACTAGCCATATTAAACTAGCCAAATAACCATTGTTCAAGCCAACTAGCCACATTCAATGGGCCAAATAGCCACAGGTGGCTAGCATGTTTTAGACACCATGTCACTAAGAGATACCTAAATGGGTATTACTAGTTCAGTCTAATGTACTAATAACCTTTCCTTGATACAAAGATCATAAACTGTAACATTGCCACAAAGTTTTGCAGTGTTTCTCATTTGGCTTCACCCATATTTTAGATGCCTAATGAGATATTTCTCTGTCTTCTGCTTTATTTTTCTGAGATATCTGGCAGTTGAGTCTAGATGATAACACAGAGCTTTAGAGCTAAACTTTTAATTAAAACATCTTTAGGGTTTGGTTTGGTTTTGTTTTGCAAGAGCTAGTCTTCATTTAATTATAGATATACATCTGACTTGACTAACTTCCACTTATTTGAGTCTTCTAAAAGAACAACTTAAAAGTATTTGCTGCTTTTAATGAGTTGCTGATGCTTGTCTTTGTCTTTTCTCCATAGAGAGAGGTGTTTGTTTGCCAACAGTATCGCTGTGGATACTTTTTGTTTATATAGAAGCAGCAATTAGATTTAAAGATCTCAAAAACTTTCATGTGGATCTTTGTCGTCCTTTTGCTGCACACTGGTAAGTGTTCCTTCCCTTCTCTTATTTTTATTGAATTTTATATTATAACACAATATTAATAAAACCAGCTAAATGTCACAGCAAAAATTACCATCGAGACGGAAAAAAAACCTTCCATCACATTAACGTTGGCAGAGAAATAAAATAGAGATGACATTAAAAGGCAATAAAAATAGAGCAGAAGCAGATGCAGGAAATAGGGGACTGGATTCATACTAGGACTTCAACACCTAACTGCCATTTTAGACACCTGAATCTCAGAATCAGGTCCCATTGGATTCACAAAGACCCCGCTCAGCTGCCACTGAAACTTGTAGACATCTTAACTGTCTCAACACCTAATTTTTTTTTCAATAAAAGCTATGCTTCTTCTGCCTCTCGATATGTGCACTGAAGCCCTACTCCACACATCAGAGTGCCTAATCTTCAGTGCCGTGTGAGAAACAGGACAAAGTTAGATATTTGGCAGCTGATTTGTCCCTGGGGCCCAATCCAGTAGGTGTGCTCAGGGTAGAAAAGAAAGGGAGGGGAGAGAGCACCAGAAGACCCTACTCTTATTAGTAAACTTGTTGTCATTGTACACATTCAGGGTAAAATTTGTCTCCCCATTAGCAGCCATTAAACATTCTAGATATAATGTGGGATGAAATATTATCCTAGTGCACCCAGCTCATTTGGAGACGGTTGGCTTGTGAGATGCAAAGAATTACTGTGACAGTGCCATCTATTTTATTCATAAACTGTTGTCCAATTAGGCCAGTTCTTGATACAGTGCTCCAAATCGTTCACTTCTGAGTTCTATCACACACCTTGCGGTAGAGTAAGCTTGGTTCCTACCACTTTTTCAAGAGCAGCTGCTGCAAAGTGGTTGTTATGGAAGTATTTGATATTTCAGCAACATTAGCCTTTATTTCTGGAACACTGAAGTCTTTGTCTAGGAGGTGCATCAAATGAGCACTGCAACCATATATTATTATGCCTTGATTTTAGCAAAAGCTTTTGATATGGTCTCTCACAATATTCTTGCCAGCAAGTGAAGGAAGTATTGTTTGGATAAATGAACTGTAAGGTGGATAGAAAGCTGGCTAGATTGTTGGGCTCGATGAGTAGCAATCAACGGCTCAGTGTCTGATTAGTGGTCCGTTTCAAGCAGTGCCCCAAGGATAAGTTCTAAGGCTGGTTTTGTTCGACATCTTTATTATTGACCTGGCTGAGGGGATGGATGGCACCCTCAGCAAGGCTGCGGATGACAGTAAGCTGGGGGGAGAGGTAAATTCATTGGAAGGTAGGGACAGAGTCCAGTGTGACCCAGACAAATTGCAGGATTGGGCCAAAAGAAATCTGAGGTTCAACAAGGACAAGTGCAGAGTCCTGCACTTGGGACAGAAGAATCCCAGGCATTGTTACAGGCTGGGGACCGACTGGCTAAGTAGCAATTCAGCAGAAAAAGACTTGGGGATAACAGTGGGTGAGAAGCAGGATATGAGTCAACAATGTGCCCTTGTAGCTAAGAAGGCTAATGGCATATTAGGGTGCACTAGGAGAAGCATTTCCAGCAGGTCTAGAGAAGTTATTCCCTTTTATTCAGCACTGGTGAGGCCACATCTGAAGTATTGCAGCCATTTCTAGGCCCCCCAGTACAAAAAGGATGTGGGTACATTGGAGAGGGTTCAGTGGAGGGCAACCAAAAGGATTAGGGGGCTGGAGCACATGACCTACTAGGAGAGGCTGAGGGATTTGGGCTTATTTAGTCTGCAAAAGAGAAGAGTGAGGGGGGATTTGATAGCAGCCTTCAACTTCCTGAAGGGAGGTTCCAAAGAGGCTGGAGAGAGGCTGTTCTCAGTGGTGATGGATGGCAGAACAAGGAACAATGGGGGAGTTACAGTGGGGGAGGTCTAGTTTGGATATTAGGAAAAATTATCTGGGGAGTGGGGGAGGTGAAGCACTGGAGTGGGTTACCTAGGGAGGTGGTGGAATCTGCATCCCTAGAGGTTTTTAAGTCCCAGCTTGACCAAGGCCTGGGCTGGGATGGTTTAGTTAGGGTTATTCCTGCTTTGGGCAGGGGACTGGACTCGAAGACTTCCTACAGGTCTCTTCCAGCCCTATGATTCTATGATTATTAGCTTAGGACTCTTCTCTCTCTTCTAAACTTATTCTCATCTTGGAAACATTTGTAGCATTGTCGGTGACCAAGCTGCATACTAGACACTTGAATGTTTTTTCCACGGTTCGTTATAACTTTTACTGCTACTTCTTGTAGGTATTCTGTTGTGTGTGCATTTCCTGAAGTATCAGTTGTTTCTGTAAGGAAGACAGTCCCTTCTCCTGTGGTCACACACACATACAACAGGGTCATTGCAGACATTGCTTCACCCATCAAGACCCAGGTTAGCAATTTTGCCCTCTAGACTAGTGTTTCTCAAATTGGGCCACGGCTCCACATTGGGAAAGCTGCTAATGGGCTACTCCAGTGTGTTTACTTAACGGCTCCATAGCCACGGAGCCTTGCGCCTCCCACTGGCCACAGTTTGCCATTTGTAGCCAAGGGGAGCCATGGGAAGCAGCATAGCCCAGGCCAACCCTTCCCACTGCTACAAGGCTCCGTAGCTGCAGAGCCATTAAGTAAATCAGGGGTGGCTAACCAGTTAGACACGAAGAGCCAAAAGAGCTGTGAATAGTAGTGCAAAGAGCCAGGCATCCCCAGCCCCCGCAATCCAATGCCCATCCCCAGCCCCCACAATCCAATGCCCTCCCCTAGAGCCAGGCATCCCCAGGCCCCTCCCGTTCTAACCCAATGCCTGGGTCTCACTGGAGCTGCCACCGCACAGCCACACACTTCTCCCTCTCGGAACTGGGGCACACGCACAAAGCAGGCATGTGGCTCCGAACAAGCCGTAACCCTGAGAGCCACAGGTTGGCCACCCCTGAAGTAAACAAACCATAGTGGCCTGTTAGCAGCTTTCCCAGTGTGGGGCTGCAGCCCGCTTTGAGAAACACTGGTCTAGACTTTTTGCACATAGCTCAATTTCTCTTACACACGCTTTATCCAGCGATTTGCCTATGACATCTGGTCTGTTGGGTGGACTGTATCCTGGTATTAATGACTGAACCATGTTCATCACAACTACTTAAAAATGATAGTACCATAGAGTAACAATTATATTTGTTTGCTCAAACATGAGAATTCAAGAACAGTCCAGAAGGAAGACAGGCAGTCCTTAAGGAAGAAGTATGAAATAAAAGATTACCAACCTGAAGATCCTACATGTTCAGATAGGGTTGACAGATGGTTTAACCAAAAATACTGAACATGCCTCCCCCCTTTCCCTCCCTCAAAAAAAAAACACCAGGGAAAAAATTCTGTTGAAGTGGAGGGGAAGAGGGAGAAACCAAAGTTGTTGAGCAAAAAAAAAAGGACTCTGAGTTAAGGAAAAAAATTTAAAAATAAAACAACATTAAAACATCATAGCCCCTTTCAGAGTGCATGCAGAGTCAGAATAGGGGACTGGTGTTGAGCACTAAGACCCAGGGAAGGCATTGCTTCCCCTTAGGCTTTAGGCTTTTTGCTGGTGGCCATTTTGTTTTCTTGATCAAGCCAGAATGCAGCTTCCCTGCGGAACTAGGTAAGCTGGGCAGGGGGAGGCTGGGGGTTGGGACCAGTTGCCGGGTGTGTTGTAGGGTTTCCAGGTGTCTGCTTTTTTCGCCTCCAGGCCGAGAAAATATCAGAAAATACCCGACATTTTAGGTGTCTGGTATTTTCTGAAATTTTTACCAGACAGGAAGCGAAAATACTGGACTGTCCGGGTCAATACTGGACACCTGGCAACCCTACCCACAGGTAAAAGAACGTCATTAAAATATTCCCAAACTGGGTCTCTTTTACAGAATGCTGCCACTATAGGTTTTCTCTTCTACTGAGAGAATGGCATGGTAGATCTCAAATCAATGAAGGCCATACTCAGAGTCAAGACTTCTGGAATATGCTGCTCAAATAGATTCACTTTTGTTTCTACTGCCTGTCCCTTCTTTCTCACATTTATCTCCAGACTTCTCCTTGTCCAGATTTATTCTGCCTCCAATAATCTTTTGTTCATTGAGCTTTTTAAAACTTTTCATTTTTAGAGAGAGGTAAGGGATTGACTCTGCGTATACAAATTTGCAGAGAGACAATAGGAGTTGAGACCTGTAATTTCTCACCTCTATATATTATTTATTTAAAAATATTTTTTGCTGTTAACAAGCATGTTATCACTGGAGACGCAAATCCACAGTTTGAGAACTGTGGAACTAAGCATCTCTGATAGTATCTTCTAGACTGAACAGTGAGTCCTACTGATGGATGAAAGGTTTAACCTAAATAATCTATACAGAAGCCGTTGGAACCCCTTAAGATTGGGTCTCTAATCCACAAACTGTTGGAACTCCTTTACAAAACTTTTCTTAAACACTGCATGAATATATTGTCTCATACTATAGAATTATAATTTATAATCCATGATGAGATACATTACTGCTCAAAGGTATCTTAATTAAATAAAATAATAAATTTTTAATTTTTTTAACCATCCTGGTCAATGGTGTGATCTGCTAGCATTCTGTATTACTCAAATTCATATTAGCTAATAATAATATTTAGGTCCTATAGGCTATACCTCAATGATATGTAAGTAGTAGTGTCTCCATTTTACTGATGTGTGCACTGAGGTGTGAAATATTATATATCTGATTAACTCAGTAACATGATCAGAAAGCAGTTAATAAGTGTCTTCTTTCTAGTATTGGCTATCCTGTTGTGACTTTGGGCTTTGGCTTCAAAAGTTACGTCAGCTATAAAATGCGATTAAGAAAACAAAAAGAAGTGCAGAAAGAGAATGAATTTTACATGCAGCTTCTCCAGCAAGCTCTACCCCCAGAACAACAGATGTTACAAAGGCAAGAAAGAGAGGCAGAAGAAGGTAGGTTTTACTGTCTAATTGTCATTTTGCTGCCATCATCTGTAATTAAAAGAAATAATGCCTGACTCCATTGATAGTGGCTATGAAGCATAACAGAGTTTCTAACCACCAGGAATAACCATCATGCTGAAATACATTTCCTGGGCTATCTAACTGCTGCAGTACAATGGAGATCATTTAGTACAGTACACATACTGTTATGGTTGCCAGATGGTCGAAACAAAAATACTGAACACCCCCCTCCAAAAAAAACCCTGGGAAAAAATTCTGTTGGGGGGGGGGGAAAGGTTGCAGGGGGAGGCGGGGGTGACCAAAGTTGTTGAGCCAAAAAAAAAAAAATGACTCCAAGACTTAAGGGGAAAAAAAAAATTAAAATAAACCAGCATGTCCCCTTTCCCTTTATGAGTGAGTGCAGGTATAGGAACAGGGGAAAGGTTGAGCACTAAGACCCAGGGGAGTCATTGCTTCCCCTTGGTCATTTTGCCGGCAGCCTTGCAGAACCAGGTAACCTTGGGGACTGGGAGTGTTGGGGGTGGGTGGAGCTTGGTGGGGCAGGGGGAGGCTGGACACTGAGTATTTGTAGGGTTGCCAGGTGCCTGGCATTTCCGCCTCCTGGTCAGGGGGGAAAAAATCAGAAAATACCGGACATCTTAGGTCCTTGGGCAAGGTGAAGGGGGACTGGCTCCATGATCATGGAAGGGGCAGGGTGAGGTCAGCCAGCTCTCAGCACTGCCGGGAGCACACCATGCCAGCCTCTCCCCCCTCACCCCGCCCCCTTCCAGTCCTCAGAGCCATACAGAGCTCATTGTGCAATGCTCCGGCCCTTTTCCTAACTAAAGATTAAAATCTTGTCCCCTTTTTAAAAACAAGACATTAGATTTCAGATTCTTGTCTGACTTTTTTTTTTTAACCTAGCATCATTACTTGAAGTAATCAGTAATATTGGGTGGGGGGAGAAAATCTTTCTGGTTTTGATAGCACTTGTGAGTAATTAATTTACAGTTTCCCCTGTTGATTTCACGCAGTAACAAGGTGGGAAATTCCTTTACAATTATGCATCTGATGAAGTGGGTCTTTGCCCACGAAAGCTTATGCTCCAATAAACCTATTAGTCTATAAGATGCCACAGGGCTGCTTGTTTAAAATTATAAACATTTTAGAAAGCCATACAAAATGAAGGAGGGTGGACTTGGGGGCATTAGAATTAAAAGCAGCTTTATGTAGCACAGGTCTTTTAAAATTGATTAGATTTCAAGATAATTGTTTCTCTAAATCTAGCTAGCCTCTTAACTTTCAACAGTTTATTAGCAACTTTTATAATCTAGTCAGTTAGTAGTATTCTTTACACTTTAGGGCAGGTATCTACAACTAAACTAGCTTTTTTAGAATTGTGTTTTGTATCCAAAAATTATTAAGTTTGTTAAATTAAGCTTTTAAATATCTAAGTATGTTTGATGTGCTTTTTTCCTCAAAATATAACCTTGATGGTGGTTTTCACTAAAAACGATTGACGTTTGCTTAATGATTTGTTTGTTTTTATGTTTGTTTAAAACTGGTTATACAGTTATTAAATCATTCTGTTCTGTGGCTTTAACTGTCTCGGTTTCTTGCTATTGCAGCAGCCAAAGGATTATCTGATATGGATTCTTCAGTACTTTTACAGCACAATGGAGGCATTCCAGCCAATAAAAAATTATCCACAACCTTGCCGGAGCTAGAATATAGAGAAAAGGGGAAAGAAAAGGACAAGGATGCCAAGAAACACAACCTTGGAATAAATAACAATATTTTACAACCAGTAGACTCTAAAATACAAGAAATTGAATATATGGAAAACCATATCAATAGTAAAAGATTAAATAATGATCTTGTTGGAAGTACAGAAAACCTCTTAAAAGAGGACTCATGCACTGCCTCATCCAAAAATTACAAAAATGCCAGTGGAGTTGTGAACTCCTCGCCTCGCAGTCATAGTGCAACTAATGGGAGCATCCCTTCCTCATCTACTAAAAATGAGAAAAAACAGAAATGCACTAGCAAGAGCCCAAGCACACACAAGGACTTAATGGAAAACTGTATTCCTAATAACCAGCTAAGCAAACCAGATGCACTGGTAAGGTAAGTTTGCTATGTTCATTGCCTAACAACTTCTTTCTCTCATTATGCTTGTTTTACAGTATATTAGAAACCTTTTTTAGGAAACCATTAATAAATCAATTTATGTCTTCATTAGAAAATCAGCATAGCCTAGTGATTAGAAAAAATGGGCTGAGAGGTAGGTATCTTGTTTCAGTTGCTAACTCTTGTGGATTTCCTGTGTGATATAAGCAAATCACTTTACAGCACCATGCCTCAGTTTACTCCTCTGTAAAATGGGTATATACGTACCTACCTCACAGGGTTGTTGTGAGGCATAATAAAGTGTTTTAACAATCCTTTGATTAAAGGCTCTAGAGAGGTACAAAATAACATAATTACAGCTTTATTGAACATCGGTCTCTATGCCGTTTACTTCTCCAGGATAGAAAAGGTAGTATAATTTGAACTTGAGAAGTCTAGTAGGAAATGCTTGGGGGTTTTTTTTTTTTCTTTTAATCTTTAGTTCACAGGTATGAATACAAGTCGTGAGCTGTTACATTCTTTTGATAGTGTATTCACACTCCACCTGCAATTATGTTTTACCCTGTTGGTCTGAATACAGTGCACACATTTATTTTCACTGCATTATGCACTCTAATGATCTGAAAAGTCACATGTCCTTATGGTTGCTAATGTGAGGGTTAAATAAAGATATAGTTCTGGTAAGCTGTTGGGTTCTTAACTGTGCCGTCAGTTGGGGTAGAAACGAGAAGTTGCAAACTTCTCATAGAAATGAACACGATTGTCTCAAATTCCTTGCCCAAAGAGGAAAAATAGTTCTTCAGCAGTTAACATTGTACAGTCTGGTGGTGGTATTTTCTACTGGAATAGTTCTGTGTTCTTTTCAAGAATGTGAATAGTAAAGTGCAAATACTGTTTTTGATCAGAGTTTCTTTTATTACCTACCCAGCAGTAAAAGCTAGCAGAACTGAAGTTTGTGTTTTGCCCATGTCTGTTTTCACTGATGTTTCCTGTCTCATTTCCCCAGACTAATAGTCAGGAGGCAGTAACTGAATCTAGCCATACTACAGGGGTTCTTTATTTGTGTTTCTTAACTCCAGTTTTCAATCAGATAACATCTCTCTGGAAGTTGTCAATATGGAAAAGTAGTATCAGAAAAGCATTTAGTATGTATTTAGTTGAGTGGGCTTGTGCCCACAAAAGCTCATGATACCACCAACATGTTTTGTTAGTCTTTAAGGTGCTACAGAACTATTGTTTTTTAGTTTTTAATGCTATTTAACAGCTGGAATAAGGAAAGACAACAAGTGCTTTGCAAACCACTGGTGATTCATGGAGTACAGTTCAGGAATCATTGCTATAAAACATAATGGAAAAGGTTAAGGTTAAAAAAGGTGAACTGCTGCAGTTGGATCCCACTGCTACACACACACACTACCTATTTGATATTAACTGTCAGAGAATCATGTTGTTGCTATGTTTGCAGGCATATCGTCAATTACTTCAGTTGCACTATTTATCAGAACCCTTTTAGGAAAAGAAAACAGCAAGAGGTGATATCCTGCTATTGAACAATAAAGACCTCCTTCCTTTTAAAAATATATTAAAATAAAAAGACCAAAACCTGCTATAAAGATAAGACCTGCTGCAAACTCTTCACATAGTATGTGTAAGCACTGAGGCCTAAAATAAATTAAGCCAAAACAAGCAGAAAGCAGCAAATTTGGTATCATGTAGAAGGCAAAAGAGTTGTGACTCTTCTTCTAACACTGAATGCCTTATGGTAAAGGATTAGTACCAGAATACCCTCTCTCTCTGGCTTCTGTGGAAAATTCCTCTAAATATCTTATTGCTGCTGCTTTGTTAACAAACAGAAAATCTAAGTTCTTTGTTCAAGCTCTGTGTGCCACTGCAGATCCATCTGAAGGAAAGAAAACTGCATGTAATTAGGATGTGATACAGACCTGTTAGAATAAGTCTGTCGTTCCGTTATACCTCGTCCACTCCCCTTTCCAATCTCACTGTTAGCATCTCTTTTTTTCTGTTCCGTAGTGTTGCATGCTTACTGGTCTAACTTCAGCAAGTCCTTGTTGGGTAATTTAATTGGCAAGTCACACTCACATTTTCCCTGCGGGAACCTTTAGGTAATTGGAATTCTGACTCTAGTTTGTCTCTGAAGATTCACAGTATGCAGATACAATTACTTCCATGAAAATACCCTTTTCTCTTTTGATAATGATTATACCCACTAATTGGCATACCTTCTGCCAATTCATGTGGCTTCCTTTTCTTTCCTTTTTCCTTTTTCTTTTCTCTTGAAATAGATCATTTTTCACGTGTAGTATCTGCAGAATAACTGCATGAAGTAAACAAGGTAGACGCTAGCTAACCTGACCTGTGAACCAAATTCAGTCCTGGACCACGTTTACATTATGGCCTGCCAACCAGTTATGAAAGTGTTTCTCTGTATGTGTCCATGATGTGGGACCAGATTTAAGATCCAAAATATTTTGCTATGTTTGAATATATACTGAGACACACATTTACTGGGCCACATAAGTTAAGTTAGTGTCACAGTGATTTCAAGATTTTAAAATACTAGAAATTGTCTGATGTTGCTTGGTAGTATTTATTACCAATATAAATAACTGGAAGAGTGGATTGAGTGTTGTCCCTTTTAGACTATTGATCTGCGTGTAACTCTTGAGTTTACATCGAGTCTCTGATAATGCGTGTCTTTAAATGCATGCAAAAAACCCTTTGTTTTGGGGAAAAAATTCTATGTGGATGGATAGTTTAATTTAAATTAAACACAAGATGTTTATTTCGCTTGTCAGTGCCCCTGTTCCTATATCGTAAATCATTTATTCATTGTTTTCTCCATTTTTATGTGGCAGTAACTATTGAACTTCTAACTTATGTGTGATTCTAATCTAAAAAGCAGCTATAAAAAAGTGTGAGGATCTGTATTTGATCAGCAGTCATTCAGACAAACCTGTCCAGGTTTCAAATAAAAGGATGCTTTTCACAACTTTCAAACTCACCCTGGGATCTCTAAGCCAAGCTGTGTTCTTGTTTGTTCATAAACACGGCCCTAAACTAATTGACCAGTATTAGATGTAGTTAAAGTGCCCTTATAGTGACTATTGAACTGAGATTTCTGGTGATTATTTAGAGAAAATAATTCTGAATCCCTACACTGCCATTTATAGACTTACAATCTGGGTAAAACAGCTAATCACTGTGTGCTCTCTAGTATTTTCTCAAAGTTGATATTGCATAGTATGCTACAGTATTTAAAACGGCAATATTAACTCATTTTTTTAGTAGCTTAATATGTTTATGCTAGTTACCCCCTTTCTAAAGCCAGGGTGTTTTTCCTCAATGGCATCTTAAGTTAGTAAAAAGAGAGCAGGAAAAGCAGTTACTAAATTTGGAAGCTTTTTTCCTTATCTCATTGAAATAATGTTTGTCAGTCATATGTTGATATGGAACTAAAAGTTTCACTTTTAATATGTCGCTGTCCATGTTTGTGTGTCCTTGCATTCTCTGGGAATGTTAGCTAACTTGTTCTGAAAACTGCCAAGAATAACTAGTGGATTTGTTAACACTTCGGTTCTTGTGTCCAAAGAAACAATTAGATTTCTAGTAGTTCACTTTGGTAGATAAGTGAAGTTTGCTGGATACCGGTTAACCATTCCTAGGAGCAGCATCCCGCAGGTGGAGGGCTGCTCCAGCCCCATGCAGCGGGCAGCCAAAGCTGAGAGTCAGTCCCAGCAGCAACCCTCTGTATGGGGGCCAGAAGTTGGCAGCCCCACAGGCTGAGGGCTGCTCCAACTGTGCTGGAGTGGCCCCGCCCCCGGGGTCCTGCTCATTCGGCTAACCCATTAAACATTAGGATAACCTAACAGTTAACTGATTTATTGGGATTTTACATTCCTAAAGTGCACCACAGCTCAAAGCCAAGTAACTGAAATGTAGAACCTAATGGTCATCTTTCTAAAATGATGGTTTTTATTTTGTCACAAGGAAGGTTTTCACCTTTAATTTATATATATGAAATGTACTGTACAAGACTACAGAGATGGTAGCCTTCACTGTCACTCATTTTGTATTTGTACTTTTCTGAATGGGAGTTATATTTGATCCCTTTTCTTAAAAATGTGTCTTTTTAGGTGTTGCAGTTAACAGTTGCTTTGGCTAACAAAAAGGGAGTGGTTGTGCTCTGCTTGGTGACAGTAGTGGGATTCTGGGGTTTAATCCTAGCACTGGCATTTGGCGGCTCTGCAACCCACACCTCTGTCTGCCTCCATCAGTCAAGTGGAAATATTCCCAATCTCTTGACAATGTTGTCAGTAGGACTGCCAACCCTCTAAGTTGGACCAGAACTCGCAGTTCAAAAAACTTTGGTGAACTCTGATCAGCACCGCGGGTGCAGTGGGGCTCAGGTAGGCTCCCTGCAGTTCTTGGAAGCAGCTAGTGTGTCCCTCTGACTCGTAGGCACAGGAGTGGCCAGAAGGCTCTGCATACTGCCCCCTCTTCAAGCGGCCTTTCTGCCACTCCCATTGGCCAGGAACCGTGACCAATGGGGAGCTGCAGGAGTAGCGCCTGCAGGCAAGGGCAGCACACAGAGCCTCCTGGGCGCACCTGCACCTAAGTGCCTGCTTCTGGGAGCCACCTGAGGTATGAACTGCTCAGAGCCTGTATCCTAACCCTCCATCCCAGCCTTGAGCCCTCTCCCACATTCCATTCACTTCCAGAGCCCATAACCCCACCTGCACCCAAACTCTCTGCCCCAGCCCAGAGCCCCTTATGCACTCCAAACCTCTATCCCCACCCCCACACCAGATCCCACCCCCCCCCAGCTGTAACCCTCACCCCCCACAGCTCAACTTCCTGCCCCAGCCTGGAGCTCCTATCTGTACCCCAAACTTTCATCCCTGGCCTCCACCTCAGAGCCTGCACTCCCAGCAAGAGTCCGCACCCCTGCCGCAGCCTGGTGCAAATGAGTGACTGAAGGTGGGGGAGAGCAAGTGGCAAAGGGCGGGGGCAGAGCCTTGGAGAAGGGGTGGGGCAGAGACTGAGAAGTGTGTGTAGTCTTCTGCGATCAGAAAGCTGGCAATCTTCATTGTGGTGTTTGTAAAATCACTTACGATTTTTGTAGGGTTTTCACAGCAACTTTCATCCAAACTGTTCATTTTACATTGTTACATTCATCAGGCCAATGGGGAGAGGGACTCTGGCGCCCTTTCCGTTTCGTAGAATTAGATAATTTCCTAATGGCTACCAGAGCAAGCTAGTTTAGCATTCTGTTTCAACTCTGTATCCATGCTAGGGGACAGGCTGATTTTCTTTCCATTTGTGGGCTTGAACTTTGTTACAAGTACAAATCATGATCATAACTAAATCCTTCGTTCCTTTGTAGTACAAAAAATACCAGAAGGCGGCTTTTGCCACAGCAAGATGCCTCTTTGTAACGATCACAACTTGCTGCTAGTTATTTGCATGCAAAAAGAGAGCATCTAAAAGCATGGCTTAGCAATAGTGTTCACGTGCACTGAAGTGCTGTCTTCTGGCTTATGCAGTATTGAATCTAGAAAACCAGTCTAACCCTTTCATGCATTATCCTCTAGGAGTATCTTTTGAACTCTTCAGGTTACTGGGCTACTACATTTGTGCATAGGGAAATATTTGTGGAGCAGGGCCTGGCTTATGTCCTTCCTCCCTGCTCTCACAAGATGTGGGGTTGCCCTCTGAGCAAAGCCTGAAGGTTTTAAGGTAAATATAGTTTCCTGTATTTTAGCTCTAGTTGTTTTCCATTGTCTATAGTGCTACTAATGTCCCCAGAGCTCCCAAACCTGTAGGGAAACATTTTAACCTGCCTGGGCACTTATTAATGGATTTAAAGTAGCTATTCTTTTGTAAAGGATTTTCACCAGCCAAATATAGCAAGAAAGTGGGGAATTAATAAACATCTGCAAACTGGACACTGTTTCCATGGGCTTGAACAAAGACATTAACTGAATGTCACATTATAAAGCCAGACTGTATCTAACACCTCATTTTTACATCAGAATCTAAGTACAGGACTCTTCCTGTCCACTTAATTAGCCCAATTAGCACCGTTACAGTTAGCAGGTACATTCCCTCTTCTTTTTCTGTATAATTTCTGGGTTCCTGTTATCCCTCTCCAGCTCATCTGAGGAAGTAGGTTTTTCCCACAAAAGCCCAGGATACTAATATATTGCTGTTAAAACTTCTAATAATGCCATGGGTAGAAGAAGAGAGCTATCACTTCTCTCTCTCTCTCTTTCTTTTAATGAAACTGATATTGGAGTGGAACTTTCACTTATAAATTATAATACAGATTCTCAGTTGTGAAGAAATCCTGAAGGAACACTCTACTTCAGACTAGAAACCTCAATTTGACAAACGGCTGTACAAAAAGACTTTAGGTTTGGGGAAACAGATGGGTTCAGTACAAATAGGATGCTCTGTGTTAGAACAGAAATAGAATTCTTCCACATGTAGAGAAGACAAATATGGGAATTATTATAGTTACAGTTGTGTGAGTTCAGACAAGGGCAAAAAAATGGAGGGATAGGAGGGAGTAGATTGATGGGAAGGCTTTTTCCACTTATTATTATTTTAAATAGAAAGTATGGCTCTGAAGTGTTGTCAATTTTGAATACTTGATCATTGGCACTTACTCTGGATTTGTCAGTCTCAGAGTTGCATAATGAAGCTTACGATTTTTCTTTTTGATGTTTCTCCCAGGTACGGTGTTTGCACTGTGCGCGTGTACCATTTGGGAAAGAATGATGAATTATTAGACTGTTCCATATCAAGAAATCTGACAGATTCTTGACACGATTTCAATCTTTTGGCTGACATGCAAACAGATTTTTTTAACTGTGTTGTATTCGCTTATAAATTTTCCGTTCAAATATGTCATGAAAAAAATCCATGTAACAGTTCAAAGATGGCTAGGTAATAAATTTCACTTTGGAGTTCATTTGATATGTAATCCCTTAGCCTGGCTGACTTGAAGAGGATTTTTTAATTAAAGGTATTCCTAGCATCCTTTTATATAATTTCTTTGAAGCTCTTTCTGCCAAACCATTTCTTAGGGTTAGTGCAGCCCTTGGGCTATTCAAAAACAGAACAATTCTTTTGAATTGCTGGCAACTTACAGCAACTCTGTTTAGAACTAAAGGTAAGTCAGAACTAAGGTTTCTATCTCTGTTCTTTCTAGAACTTTTTGATATATGGAAAATGCTTAAAGAAACAACCTGTGACGACATATTATTTTAAGTGGGAGGACCTTCAACTTATTTTCACATTGGTTGTTTTAAAGTGATATCATTATGGAAGACGGGTTAGGCAAAAAAAGGAATCAAGCAAAAAGTCTCATAAAGTTACAAGAAGAGCATTTCAGAGTATGTAATTGAGTCTTTTCTTTTTGAGGACTTTATTTTTGCATAGTGTTAATTAGTGTAGGATGCCCAGGTGCTTGGAGCTGTCAGTAATGTGTAAAACCAAGTAAATTAAGCAACAAGGGATTTTATGCACACAATGGATATAAATATCTAGGAGAATTTGCCTCAAACTGAGTTATTTTTCAGATAATTTGAAATAAGTATGGAAAGATATCCAGTCTTGAGGTGATGGGCTGATAAACTGCCTTATAAGTGGGGATCAAGAAATTGTGCCTTGCAGGATTGGGCCTTGGATGGCCAATTTGTAATTAAGCCATTATTTTAAAAGTAATTCTGTTTCAAGATGATTTGTTGCTTGTACAACAACAAAAGAGAAACAGTGTCCTAGAATTCATTTTTCCCCCTTTATTTCCTAGTTTACTGGGAAAACACAGTATAAAGTACAGGAGTCCTAAGCAGAAACTAGTCTAGTAGCGAAAATAATGCTGCCTTATTGGGTCATTCAACATTGTAACAAATAGTACAAAGTACTTTGGGGGATAGAGTCAGAGCACCAGTCACACTTCTAACCGCAAACATACCTCTCTGGTTCACCTTGATAATGTGTTTTATTTGGGGGAGAAGGCAGCAGAGGGAGAGTTTTTAAAATCTTGTATTCCCCTGAAAATTATTTATTTCCTGTGGGCGTAGGGAAGAACTTTATATAGCAGCATTCTACATGAGAAAATTTTGAGTAGACTAGGGATGTAAAATAATTTAAAATGTAACCGTGTAACCCCAACAGATCCTAGTAGTTACACTCGCGGCAGGCTCTGCAGCATATAGCTTATATATAAACTTTAAAGCTTAAGCTTAATACTGCAAAGCCTGCAGCAAATGCTCCCGGGGTGGAGGTGGCAGCCCCTGCCGACCCCGCTCTCAGGAAGCAGCCAGCCTGTAACCTGGATGGGCCCAATAATGTAGGGAAAACAAGAAGGTTCTGGTAGCTAAATATGCAGCTGATAATTTTAAAAAAATCGTCAAATGTAAATGTTCTTTTTCTATCCAAGTGGGTTTTAATATTTCAGAAAATGAGATATCCAGGTTTTAATTGTACATTTTAGATGCTATGGTGTCTGCTATACAGGTTATTTTCTCTATAAATTGTATTGAGAGCTTTCTTAGTGCTTAAAACTAGAGCTGAGGTTACCATTAAATGCAACGTAATGAAAAGAGATTGTTAAAATCTGTTTTTTAAAATGTTGCCCAAATTATTTTTTTTAAATAATTTTCTAATTATTATTTTGCTATAGATGCATTTCCCCTGGGATTTTATCAGCCATTGACTTTAAAGAAGTTTGCATTTCTCTTCATACTGTTTTGTTCTAACCACTTCAGGTTTCTGCACTACTGATTTTTATTTGCCATGATTCAAGTACATGGTCATGACCTTTGGTCTTTTCAGTTGAAGTAATATTTTCAATATTGACAATTCTGTTTAATCAAGGAACTCTCCATAGCTTTCTGGAATTCCTAATTTTGGCTCAGAGGTTTCTGTTGCATGGCAATCCATAATATCAAAAACACATCATGATGCATTTTTTTCAGTGGCATTTAAGTCTCTCGGTTAGAGCCAGAACTGAGAGTTAAGGACTCCTAGATTCTGTTCCTCAATGCCATTGGCTTATTGTGCTGTGTCTGGAGAGTCACTGAGGCACAAAAGGGTTAACTTTTCATCTGTAAAATGGGTTTAATAAAATAATTGGTGTACATGGATATTACATGACCTGTTACAGTATTTGAATCCCAGACAGTGAGCACTCAAGACAACATAAACATATTTTAATTTGATTCCGTGAGAGCGGGAAAGTCAGTCATCTAATCTAATTATTTGGGCATCCTTCTAGTGAAAGATTTAACTTTGTCCACTGACAAGTGGTTTCAATGTTCACATAGAAAGGTTTTGTCGTCAAAAGTGCTTGGCTCCTTCAGACACTCAGAGGCTTAATAGTAAGGTTACTCATTTGGCCAGGTTTTGTGATTGCTAAGAGAAGCAATTTCGCAGAGTAAGAAACTCAATTCTGTAAGTATAGTGAATCTGAATCCAAGCAGCACAATCAGCTTTTGGACAATAATGATCTGCTGGAACATAATTCATTGGACTGTGCTTCACCGTAGTGGGCCTTAGACATAAGAACATAAGAGAACATAAGAAGGGCCATACTGGATCAGATCAAAGTTTCATCTAGCCCAGTATCCTGTCTTCTGACAGTGACCAATGCCAGATGCTCCAAAGGAAGTGAATAGCACAGGTAATTGTCATGTGATCCCTCCCCCTGACACCCATTTTCAGCCTCTGACGAACAGAAGCTAGGGACACCATTCCTACCCATCCTGGCTAATAACCATTGATGGACCTAACCTGCATGAGTTTATCTAGTTCTTTTTTGAACCCTGTAAAGATCAGGACTTTAACAACATCCTCTGGCAAGGAGTTCCACAGGTTGATTGTGTGCCTGCCTTAGGCAATGAGGACTCTCAGAGTTAAATTAAATTTTTGTTTCTCTGAAACTTAATCTCACCAGCATGTTGGCTGGCAATGGGTAACTGATGAAGGGCAGGCTTCTGTCGGATCTCAATAAGAATTATCCCAAATCTCTGTAAGCTCCTTCAGAATAAAAGGAGCTGTATTTTTAGGCTTTGGTGTCCACTTGTAAAACTTAACTCCTATGTTCCTGGATCCAAAAAGCTTATGCTACAAGCATCCTCCTCCTGAAACACAAAGTGGTGAAGACAGCTTTATGGTTACGTCCTTGTGTCCTGTTTGAAGTGAGAGCTTAATTTTGTGTGTGGGGGGGGAACTCTGGTTCATACTTCACCTTCTAAGCAATCATGACCACAGTAAAATTTAACACCATTCAATGAAAGCATTCTCGGTGCATATGGTTTTAGGAAACTAATAGGAATGGCTTAATTTCTCTAAAGTTATCATATTTGAAATGGTTAATTTAGGGTCTTTATCAAGGATTTATATGCTCAGTTTTCACTTTCTGTCTTGGATATTTCCAAAAAAATTGTGCACTTATTACAAATTCTTAGAAGAGGAGACAGTACAGTCTATCTTGGTGGAACAAATGAGCAGAGGCGTTTCCTTTATGGGGGGGAAAAAAAAAGCTTTCTGAAAAGACTTATGTTCTGATGAAAGCAGTCCCTGACACAGTGTTTTCAAAATTATCTCTTGCTTTGGAGAGCTCTAATGGAATTACTTTGGATATTTATCACTGTAAAGCCTGTGAATGTGATGCATTACATACATAGTCTCTTCCTGTACCTTACTCTGATGCCCATTATTCGGGTTAAAATAAAACATCTGTCAGAACCAGTTACGTCAGGGCTGGGCAAGATGTGGCTCGGGGGCCGGATCCGGCCTGCCTAACACTTTGATCCAGACTGCATCTGGCTGCTTTATTTATATCCTGCTGCCCGTGACACCGAATTTCCAGGCGGTGGCTCAGGTAGCAGGATCCTATTAAAATGGCTCTCGGCTTTTAGCTTGGCACTACCCTAGAAGGGGCCAGAGCCATGAGTCTTTTAAATAGCTGCAGCAATCCCAGCCGACTGCCAGGCAATGCGGTAGCGAAAGGGCCGGGAGCCGTGAGTCCATTTCTGTGTTTCCAATTCAAAGCTCCTTGCCCCAGACTACTGGGGGGGGGGGGGGGAAGAGGGAGGAATTGTCCCCAGCCACACCCCTTCCGCCCCTTCTGGGGGTGGAGCCGGCCCATGACCACATAACAAAATTCTTTAAATAGCCCCCTCCCATGAATATTACTGCCCACCCCCAGGTTAACTGTTGGTATGCAATAGCCTGTTAATCTCCATTGTCTCCTTGTCATGTTGGTCAGTTCTGATAGTTGAGTCCTCAGCTCACCTAAGAAACGATCATAGGACAGCAGAGGAGGAGGGTGAAATACCGATCTTTTCTTCTACCTTGAACCAGTATCTTTTGCATTGGTGCTTAGATCTGGATTTTTTTGAATACTTATGCCCCAAAGGGTCAGTGTAAAAACAAATGGCTATTACCATTAGTCTCATAGAACCATAGAGCTGGAAGAGACCTTAGAAGGCCATCAAGTCCAGTCCCCTGCCCAAGGTAGGACCAATCCCAATTAAATCAACCCAGCCAGGGCTTTGTCAAGCCGAGACTTTAACACCTCTAGGGATGGAGACTCCACTACTTCCCTAGGGAACCCATTCCAGTGCTTCACCACTCTCCTAGGGAAATAGTTTTTCCTAATATCCAACCTGGACCTCTCCCACCACAACTTGAGACCATTGCTCCTTGTTCTGCCATCTGTCACTACTATGAACAGCCTCTCTCCGTCCTCTTTGGAACCTCCCTTCAGGAAGTTGAAGGCTGCTACCAAATCCCCTGTTCTGTGGGGTCTGTTTGCTTCAGTTTCTGTTCACCAGTTACTGATTTTTCTAACTCTAAATATTTGAACGTCCGTTAATCATGCACACAACTTTTATGGAAACCTCCTATGATCAGCCTTGTTTAAAGTTTTTTTAAACTCGTCATGGATTGCCACTGAGCACATGGGAATTACATGCGTGTAATTAAAAACTATATTTAGTTCCATCTTAACTAGTATGTAATTCTTATCCTTGTCAGAGGTGGTCTTTTATTAGCGTGTACAGTATGATATTGTCTAAAGCACAAAGGAGGTTTTAGAAAATCTGAATACATTTAAATCCATAATCTGATGCTTCATTCATATTAACATAAGGAGTGTGATTGTTAGACCATTTTTATTTTGTTTCATATGCTTTAATTTCAGCTTAGGCAATTCCTTATGAAATATTATTTATAAACATAAAATGTATAGCAGAAGGTATCTCGTCAAGAAAGATTAAAATTAAATTTCTGGTAACTCATGTATATCTCTCTTTCTGTGTATTTTCAATGATCACATGCACAGAAAAATATAAATCTGAATTACATTTTTATTAAGAATGCAGATTAGTATTTTTATCCTTTAACAGATTGCAAGTAGGTATTCTAGGCACTCTTTTTCTAATGGAACAGTTGGATTGTGAAACTGTTCTTTTTATAAAACCTTTATTAAATACATCTTGTATTTTTGTTCTATGGGCTACAATTATTTAAGAAGAAATTAACTTTTAGATGAAAAATACGAATATGCTGCAATTTGAGCCATTTGTAACTTCAAAGCAAACGTTGGCCAAACAAAGGTTAAACATTGGTTTATATGTATGTGTCAGTGTTCGCACTTTTCAGATTTGCAGGTTTCAGTTCTTCTGTGAGAAATCATCATTGTGTAAGATTAACGTTACAGCATCGCAGTGCTTTGGAAGACTAAGCTAAAACACATGCTCTGTTTTTGCAGGAGAAATAGAATTATTGAAACAATTATGAATGTTTATATTGTATGGGAAGGGAAAGGAGATTTGTTTCTTTTGAAGAAAATAGGTATGAAGCATTTTAAAGATAGTTCCTGAGCATTGTCCTCTGTGCCTTCCAATGTAAAAGTATCAGAAATACCCCACATAATTTAGTCTGTGGCTATACTTAAGGAGACTTATATTTTTCTTCAGTATCATAGGTGTGCTATGGTGGTTTGTAGGAAAATAAAACTAACCGATTCTTGCTTGCAACCTAAATTACACCTAAAATAGCAGGGAAGGACAGAGGATAAAGAAGAGAGGGTGTAGTAAGGCAGGGGTTACACACAATGGAATTTCAGGAGGTATGTTATTGACCGAATGTGTGTGTGTGTGTGTGTGTGTGTGTGTGTGTGTGTGTGTGTGTGTATATATATATATTTTTTTTAAAGTGCATAAAACTTAATATAAAAAATTGAGCCTTGGGACGGTTGGGGAGTTACAGTTAATTCTCTTTTTTTAAAAATGCTTCTCATTATCTTAGGTTGGAACAAGATATTAAAAAGTTAAAGGCTGACCTGCAGGCAAGCAGGCAAATTGAACAGGAGCTGCGTAGTCAGATCAGTTCTCTGACTAGCACGGAGCGGGGAATTCGAACTGAAATTGGACAGCTCCGACAAGAAAATGAGCTGCTTCAGAACAAGTATGTTTTGCTACAGAACTGTGTATAGAGTATGAACTTGGGCAATTGCAGCATGTTTTGTTTTATTAACGGCTGGCAGCATACTAACCTGGACTCTGGGGAAATCCTGTTTACCTTGCTATCTCTCTGATGGTCCCATCACTCAAATCTAGAAGAGTAGAGAGCAGAGCTTGTCCCTGTATCTTCAAGGAATCTAATTGAATAATCATAGAGCAGTTTTATTAGTAAGTAGAAATGTAGCTTTCCAAGTGTAGCCTAATCGTTTTCAATTCTAGTTGAAGGAGACACATTTCTTAGACTCCTAGTGAAATTGGTAATGTCTTTCCAACTGCCCTCTATTTTTCAATATAAAGTAAGTTTTAAAAAAAAACATGTTCAATCAAGAAGTCAAGCTTTTATACTATTCAAAATTGGCCATCATATAAACATTTCTTGTCCTCACCTTAAAGGTATTTCATGCTCTCTGCAAGCAATACAGGGCACATGAGAATTAGATTTAATAAATTAATATAGGTTTCCAAAGAATTAAAAGACTTAATTTTGCCTTTCTCCTTTTAAACTTAAAATTACATTGGAAATATATGTACAGAAATGTCTTAAGAGATTGCTTTAAAGGTCATATAATTCATTTTATTCCCTCTTTTTTGTAGTAACCTCTTAGAAGTCTGAAAACTTCTCCATACAGATATCTCTATCCAATAAGAATTTTCCTCCTATTTTTTCCCCCAATGGTGATGACATCAAACAGACCTTTTTCTTCCTTGACTTTTTTACTGATATCATGCATCTATTCAAGTTAATGGGCATTTTTCATTGACAAGATTGGCAGCAGCACCCCATTCACGAAGTTGTAATAACAACCAAATACATGGTTGCCACTTTCAGCACCGCCATTGTAAAAAATTATTCTAAACTCCCCTGCCAATAGGAGTTTAGAATCTTCATGATCCTGCCAGAAGGCACAGAGCACCTCCTAGAACAGGACCAATGTATAGCGCCCTGCTTGGACACAAAATGTGTATCCTCATCCATATCCATACCTGCAAAAATGAGCTGCATTTTTGGAGGATATTGGAGGATTTTCAGGGCTTTACCAATGTATACTGCTGCAGAGACCATGGAGGCTGTCCTCGGCACTGTGGCATTAATTGCCTTGTGATTCTTGGCGTGTCATTTCATTGTTTTGGTAAAGGGCTATCTTGTTTTTAAAAGACCGTTTGACATCTGGAAGCACTGTGCAGTAGGTCCAGAAAGACTAATTTGGGGCCTAACCGATAGAAGAACCTTTTTACACTTTAAAAAAAATTACCCAAATCTATTTTAAAAGCATATGCTTATTACTCCTCAGATTACACAATGCTGTACAAATGAAACAAAAAGACAAGCAAACTATCAGCCAGTTGGAGAAAAAACTGAAAGCAGAGCAAGAGGCACGAACCTTTGTAGAAAAACAGTTGCTGGAGGAAAAGAAAAGGAAGAAGTTGGAAGAAGCAACTGCTGCACGTGCTGTTGCATTTGCTGCTGCTACCAGGTACTTACCTTTATTTTAGTCACCGTTTTGCAGCAACTGAAAAGGCTTCACATCATTATCTAGTCCACTTGCAAAAGCAAGGTACTGTCCATTGGTAGTCAGGTATTAAAGAGACACCATCAACGTAAAGATCTCACTTTGTGTGCTCTTTCAGCCATGGGTAAAGCTGTAAGTGGTGTCTAAGGCCCCAAACCTGCAACTGGTTTGCACAGCAGTCCCGTGCAAATACATGGAGCATGAAATCAGTGAGGCGCTATATAAGCATGGGCTTCACCCATGTAAAACGACTTGCAAGCTTGGGGCCAGAGATTCTACAATTGCAAGATTAAAGGGCAAAATATTTTCCCTGATGTATTTGCTTCATTTACATTGATGCATTGGACACCTCTTGTGTGTGAGCTTTTTTAAAGTTCCCTCTGAATACACAGTTTGCCCTGTCAGTTGTGGCCCCTTTCACACAGCAAAAGGGAAGAGAAATGCATAATTAAAAATAAAAAACTGTCATGCGACAAAAGATTGCCAGGGACTTGGCATGAGACCTATGATGATGGATGTAAAAATGACTCTCTTAGCTATTTTTAAATTACCAGATTTCTTGTTGACGGTGCCCCTTTAAGTTGTAAAACATAACAGACTTGCTAAATTAACACTATATTTCCTTTATTTGAAGGGGCTTTCTTTTATTTTAGGGTTTTTATAGTTCTTTGAAAGTAAGACTATTTCTGTGTTTTTGTAAATTGATTCTGAAAAAAATTAAAATATTTAAATAAACACCAATGTGTTTTCACTTATTTTGATCTTAGTATGTTTTCCTTTGGCAGAATGCTATCATAATGACTATCTCTCTTTTTATAAGAACTTGGTTTTGTATTTAAAAAGTAATTCAATATTGACCTTTGGCATATGTTAGAGTATTTAATAGGGCTTTTACCTTCAGGAAAAAAAATGCAAAGGTAATTGTTGCACGCATTCAAGAAAGCACTGTTGCTCAGAGGTTCAGTGGTGCACTACTTGTGCTCCCATTAGGTTTTGAAGAAGTAACTTGCTAAATAGAACTAGTCTCTAGCTTGCTGAAGTGTGGGGTGGAATAGATAATGCCCAAAGCAATTAACTGCAACTGCAGGGGCTACTCCATCTTCATTGAAAATGTGTTGTGTAGTGATCTGTCATGCAGGGAAGAAAAGTGGTGGCATTTTGTCAGGTTCTTTGAGATGGGCTAAAAGTAAATATTTGATCACTTAGGACTTTTTCTCTTTGGGCTAGTGGCAGTTGAGTGAGTCACTAAGATGATGCACTTAGTCTATGAAGGTCCAATCCTGCAGGGCTCACTGAAGGATTTATGTGCTCAGCATTGGGTTATGTTGTCATGGGAGATGCCAACGGTATCATATCACCATTTGCCGCCATGAATGGTATCGATAGCATCTCGGAGAGCGGCCACCTGGTCTGCTCCAAGATTCTCCTTTCAGGTAGCAAGAAAGAAGCTAGTGAAACGGTTCAGGGCAGCCCTGAAAGATCTTTGGCACAAGGCTTTTTAGAGGAAAAAGGCAAATCTGGGGAACTCCTCAGTAAGATCTTTGCCTTAATTTAAATTGCTTGCACTTTCATGAGCTGCTAGCACAAAATTATAAGTTTGTGCCATAAAACAAAATCATACATTTCAGCAACAGTGTTGTTATTCTGATGACTACCCAGTAGACCTGTCTTCATGAATTCAAGTGTCCAGAAATAAATCACTTTGTGTGCTGTATAAGTACATGAAAATGGGTATCCTAAAATCCTTCTCACAATAACGGAGACTTTCATCTCTAACACAAAGCTAACAATTTAATGGGTGAAATACAATTTTTAGACAAAACAGTTATATTAGTGTCCTATCTGTAATTTCTCTTCACCCGTACTAGGAAACAACCTTTAAAGTCTGTTTTTCATTATTCTGGAGAATCAAAATATCTAAGGCTTGAAAACAAGTCCTGTTAATGATATATTGTAGAATATAGTTGAGTTATAGCTATTGTCACTGAAATGCCTTTTTTTTTCTTTTCTACATAAAGAGGAAATTTGCGGGGAGCTGATTTCATTTTGTTGGTAGAAGGAAGTCAAATGTATATCATGATACAGAATCTTAGTTTATATAATTTTTTGCATAAAAGCATTGGGAGGGAAATGTTTCTCATGTAGTTGTGGATGCTAAATTAGCATCCTGCTATAGTAAATTCACAGGATGGTGATTCCTGATAAATATTTATGCTTTATATTGATCAGTTTCATGCAGAGTCATTGTACTACCTGTGTCATGTGCATCCCTTTAAAAAAAAAAAAAAAGTGTGTGTGTGTGTGTGTGTGTGTGTGTGTGTGTGTGTGTGTGTGTGTGAGAGAGGGGGGGTCCCTACCTGTTCTGCGTGGATATGAAAGACCCTAAAGTACTTTTTACATGAACCAAGGTTTGCCCTAGAAATTATGGCCAAAATTTCTTCGTTACCTCAGACCTCCACTGTTGTACCCAAGGTGTCATGTTCAGGCTGGTTACCATCCTTCATCCCAGAGTTGGATGCATTTTGGTGATGTGACCAGATAAATAGTTGGAAAGCATTTGAGATTTCCAAATGAAAGGCACTGCTGAATCCATTAAGGCCCCCAATATCTCAAATACTAATTCCTGCTTTTTCTCTTCTCCAGAACATACAAATGTCTCAAACTTCTTTGTTTCAGGCATAATCTTGGCTAATGATTTTTCATCCTTTTGTCTTACTTTCATGAAGGAAAGTCTGTCATTTAAAAAAACATTATTCTCCTTTCTAATTTTATTCAGCAATATTCATAGTAACGTGACTGATCTGAACCTTTCAGGGACACTAACAGAAGAGTTGCCTTTGTTTCACTCCCTTTTATGATAACACTTCCTTCACAGAGGAGAATGCACTGAAACTTTACGAAATCGTATCAGAGAGCTGGAGACAGAATGCAAGAAGCTAACAATTGACATAAAGCTGAAAGAAGACCAGATACGAGAACTAGAAATGAAAGTTCAGGTAATGAGAAGGCACTCTGGGCTCAGACTTGCAGCGTGTTGAGTGCTTCAACCCTCAGTGTAGTTGGTGAACCTTCCTAGCACAATTGAACCTTTCAGATGTGTTGTGCCCATCTAACATTAGGGTTTGGGGGTGAAGAAGATTAGTAATAGTTTCTTACCCTCCTCACCACCTCGTTATGTACTTGTAGATTCTCTCCTCCCTCAAACCAGCTAATTCAGGTAAGCTAACTCAAAATGCTAACCCTCTATGCCCCTGTGTAGGAATACATTGTCAGCCCTGGCACCCTTGTAAGATTCTTCTTCCCAGTTAAGGAATAAGTTTGCCTGCACAACACCTTCTAACTGACATGAAATAACTTTTGGTAAAAGTGAAAAAGCTGAAAGGAACAGACTGAGTTGATTTCAAACTTTGAAAGCACCCTATGAGGCTACATCTGTCCATGAGCCTACCTGGTATTTCTGTTTTTACGGTCAATGGTTTGCCATTGAAATGTCTTCCTCTCCCCTGTTGCTGCTTGAAAGTCCCACACAAACCAAAACTAATTATATGAAGGGAAAGCAGCGAAACTGTGCTGATTACATACAGTACAGCCAAAGCAAAACTGAAATAATATTTTATTCTTTAATTTTTTGTTGCACTCGTTTATCTGGCTTGTAACAAGGCTAAGTAAAAAGATTCAAATGAGTGAGGTTTTTCCTTTAAAACACATGCTTCTCAGGGCACAGTCAGATAGTGAATTGAGAATTTGTATGTCAGATGCTTAACTTTGATATATGGTTTGTTTAGTTTTTTTTACTATATTCTATCTTCTGACACATTCTTTAATCTTCAAGATCTGACTGTGAGCTTTTTCCAGGTTGCACATATAATGTTTGTTTTAAAAAGCAGGTAGTTGTTTAAATGATTAAAGATCTCAAAAACATGAGCTATGAAGGAAGGCTGAAAGAACTGGGCTTGTTTAGTTTGGTAAAGAGAAGACTGAGAGGGGACATGAGAGCAGTTTTTAAGTATCTAAAAGGGTGTTACATGGAGGAGGGAGAAAAATTGTTCTCCTTGAGGACAGGACAAGAAGCAAGGGACTTAAATTGCAGCAAGGGAGGTTTAGGTTAGACATTAGGGAAAAATTTCCTACCTGCCAGGGTGGTTAAACACTGGAATAAACTGCCTAGGGAGGTTGTGGAATCTCCTTCACTGGAGATATTTAAGAGCAGGTTTAGCCTCCATTCATTAGCCAGGATGGGTAGGAATGGTGTCCCTAGCCTCTGTTTCTCTGGAGGTGGGTGATGGGAGGGATCACGTGAGGATTACCTGTTGTGATCCCTCCGTCTGGGGCATCTGGTATTGGCCACTGTCAGCAGACAGGACACTGGACTAGATGGACCTTTGGTCTGACCCGGTCTGGCCGTTCTTATGTTTAGGTTAGTTAGGCCTATGTCAGGGATGATCTGGACGGTGCTTGGTGCCATGAATGCAGGGGACTGAACTTGATCTCTCGAGGTCCCTTCTAGTTCTAGTGTTCTATGAAGCTACCCACAATGACTGGTTTGTGGGGGGAGGGTTATGTTTCAAACTGTTGCTTCTGTAGAAGTTTTGTTGTTGCCTCAGCACTTCAGAATTTCTCCTCTGTTTTTTCTTACCCACCAATTTCTCTGTTTAAAACGCTAGGTTTTTTAATACCAGCTTTTTTAAAAAATTGTGAAATTTTAATATTTGTATTTCCAGCCTTATTGATTGGTTGTCTTTGTGCAAAGTAATTATTTTTTTCTTGTATTTGATTTTTGGACTTGTGAAATAATTACAAAGCCCAGATCACTTCCTGGCTGAATTTACATCTTGATTCTTCCTGAGCAACTGAAATGGCTCAACGTACCATGTTTACTCATTAAAAAAAAATCTCAGAGGGGTAGCCATGTTAGTCTGTAACTTTATATATAAAATCTTGGTTTCTGTTATTTCCACTCCAATTCATTTGAAGTGGGTTTTACCCACTGAAGTTCATGGTTCTGTACCTTTTGGTTAGTCTCTAAGGTGCTGCAGAACTACTCCTTGTTTTTATATTTACCCAGTGTCACTTTAAACCACTGGTTCTCAAACTTCTCAACTATTGTAGCCCTTTCAGGAGTTTGATTTGTCCTGTGTACCCCAAATTTCGTCTCACTTAAACAGTTTTACAAAATCACACCTAAAAATACAAGTGTCACAGCCACACTATTACTGAAAAATTGCTGACTTTCTTGTTTACCACATAATTATAAAATAAATCAATTGGAATGTAAATATTGTGCTTACATTTGAGTGTGTAGTAGTATATCGAGCAGTATGAACTAGTCATCCAATGCTTTTTCTTTAGCCTGTTGTAAAACTAGGCAAAAATCTAGATGTGTTGATGTACCCCCTGGAGCCTCTGCATACTCCTAGAGGCACGTTTCCCAGGGTGAGAACCACTGATTTAAGCTGGCAATAGTGGGAGCCGATCTTTTGGTGCCCATTTAGCTACATTGACTAAAATAACAATCTAAAGTCCTTTATATAAAATTCCATTGGGGGATTCTGTTTTTCCATCCCAAACCTGGTTCTTCATGTTCCACAGTGAGCGACTCAGCTCTCCCACTGGCACTTCCAGGGTGGAAATGAGCTCCAGAGAGGTTTTTCTCACATCGCTGCAGTCTGCTTGTATAGTATTATTCACTTGGACAAAGCCATGTGTAATTAAGAACAGTATAATATCACAGGCAGTAATTACCTACCATTCGACAGCGCACTAGGCTCAGTGGTGTGCTAGGACGTGGGGGAGGGAGAAAGACCTGGCTATACATCTCCTGCTTAAAGTCCATATGAATAGCATTTTTGTCTTAATTACTTTGATAGGAACTGCGGAAATACAAGGAAAATGAGAAGGATACTGAGGTGTTAATGTCAGCACTTTCAGCCATGCAAGATAAAACACAGCACTTAGAGAACAGCCTGAGTGCAGAGACAAGAATCAAGTTGGATCTGTTCTCTGCATTAGGAGATGCAAAACGGCAGCTGGAGATTGCCCAAGGTAAATGCAGTCGTTTCATTCACCTACTATTTATTATGAGCTGAAACATTAGAAAATACATTGTCAGGATTACTCTGGCCTATCTGTAGGGCTGGATTGAATGTTCTAAAGGATTCACCTAATTCCCCCTACTGTTGACTCAAAGACAATAAAATCCTTGGTTACTGGTGCTTGTTAGTGGGAGCTGGATGAATACGTTCCTCATACAGTAGAAATCTATCTCCAACCAGAACAACAAAAAGCTTTAAAAAAGTTCTATGCAATGTAGTGGTTCCCAGATACTAGAGAGAGTGTGGGTGAGCTAATATCCTTTACTGGTGCCACTTCTGTTGGTGAGAGAGACACGCCTTTGAGCCACACACAGCTCTTCAGGTCTCTGCAAGAAGTCGTCACCCTGCCTTGCAGAGCTCAGTGTGACTCGAAAGCTCATCTCCCTCATGAGCAGAAGTTGCTTCAAGCTCACCCACCTTGTGTGTCTTTTTTTTTTTTTTTAAGGGTATTTAGTCAATTACTTTAATTCCTCTTAATTATTTTGTGGAAAATATTCTCTAGTTATTGGGGCAGGGGGAGGAGTCCACCATGATACCTTTGAGGAGTGGGGAAGAACAGACCAAGTGATGGGCAACTTATGCAAGGGAGTGTGCTGCATGAGTGGCCTTCCTCCATCCCAGGGGGCTGCACAATTGTCGTAGCCAAGACGGTCTCCCCGGAGACGGTGATTTTGCTCCCTGTGCTTGTGTATCTAGGATTTGCCAGGTGCGTACACTGAACCGTAGCAGCGCTTTGTACGCAATGGGAGCGCCCGGCTCCCAGTCACTGCTGCGTGCAGTCAACACGCACCTCACTTCACTTGCCCTGGCTTTACCCACGTGTCAGAAACTATGTGGCTGGACCCAGCAGAATCTGGGTATCCTATGCGTGAGCAATGGTAAACACAATGTCTCATGGGCCACACGTAGAACCCTGGTTGCCCACCACTGACAGACTGTTTGAGATGTGTCTAGTTGTAGTCTGCCACTGTAGCCAGCAGAGGGAGCAAAACGTCAACTAACCAGCCCATTCCAAGACCTGTACTAATAGCTACTTGACTCTTACCGTGCAAACAAGGAAGCAAAAATGTATAAGATTTTTCATGTAACATTCATCAGAGCATCCCTGCAGAAACTTATTTGCTTCCAGCAATACTTTTTGACGAGTCAAGTAGATATTTTTTGGGTTTCTTTCATTGTGGGGTGGTTTTATGAGTGGTTTTTTGGGAGAAGGTGGGGATGGGCTGGGGTTATAGTCAGAATATTCTAAACCTAAAATAGGTAAAGCAATATCTTCACATTTTTCAGAGGAATTTATTTAAAAAAATGGAGAATGAAAATAGGAACCTTTTAAAAATAAAAAGTAAACGACTGTCTTAATAGTAGACAGTCTTATTCCATCTGGGTGCTAGTGAACTGCAAGCTGCCAAAGTGTAGACATCAAGATAAATAACATTTGTTTTGAAAATGTCTGCTACTGATGCTAATAGTTTAAAATTTGGCAGTAGCTATGAAGGAGTACAAGCCTGCATTAACTTTGTTCAGTGTTAATAAACCAGTTCTTGTGTGGATGGTCTAGTTGGTGTTAGGGCCCTGAATTTCCTTTGATTGTTTTGCTTGATCGGTTTAAGTCTCCGCTTTTCTCAAACTATAGTCTATGGGTTGCCAGGGGTAGATGAAAATGTGCTGCTTGTTCTAAGTGACACTCTTTGCTCTTCCAGGGCAAATTATTCAGAAAGACCAGGAAATCAAGGACCTAAAACAGAGGATAGCAGAAGTGATGGCAGTGATGCCCAGCATAACATACAGTGCAGCCACCAGCACCCTGAGTCCCGTTTCCCCACATTATTCTTCCAAATTTGTGGAGACCAGCCCTTCTGGACTTGACCCCAATGCCTCTGTTTATCAACCCTTGAAAAAATGAATGCCAACTTCCTTTTTGCCCAACAATTTTGTCAGACCGAAGGCATCGCACAGGAGTGTCTCTTGCAGTCAAGATGAAATTGTATTGTGTGAGACTGTATTTGTCATTTAAACAGAAAGGGGGAAAAGAACATCAATATTTGGCTAGAACTGCCCATCGGTTTTTCCTGTAAATTTTTAGAAAACCTCACAGAACTTTGCAATTTATTTTTCTTGGCCAATGCATTAAAAACAACTCTTGGTTTTCAAGTAGCCAATTTTTGCCTTTTTATGTACTCTTGCATGGTTTCCTCTTGAAAAACACAGGGCTTTGCTTGATTCTGAACCCTTTCTTTTTTAATAATCAACCTAAAATTGCAAATCAAAGTCATAAAGGTACGATGATGAAAATTCTTCCGTTTTTAGAGTGAAAGGGTTAAATAATCTAACAAAGCCTTGATTTATAGCTGTATTAAATAAAGGTACGTGATGTTGCAGAAAATAATTTGATTTCCCCTGAAAGGACCAAACAAATTTAAGGGGCATCATTTAAGGGAAAGAGTAAGTAACGAGAATAGATGATGTGATGGTGGTCGTTGTGTGAAATATAAATATTCCCATTGGTGTGTTTAGTCATTGAGAATTGCTAACAGTCTTGTTCACAGTGCCTTGGGAGAAGACAATTTCAAGAGGAAACTTGATAGTTTAAACTATTTTTCCCCCTTCACTGTCATCTAGCTTATAGATCAAGCTCATTACAGAGTCTACTGCAAATTGTTCACGGTAATTTGGATGTTCATTACAATCCACGGTTACATCTTCTGTTTATTTTGATACAAAATCAGCAGTGTTCTGTAACTTGCCTTGATTGTAATGCATCAGAGAAGGCACAATATTAATATAGGAAGCGTTATTGTGAAGGCGGAACTGTGCAATGTACTGTATACAAAAGACTGTAAAGCTGGCTAATAAAAGCTGCAGTTCTGGGTTTTTATTTTATTCAGCTGTGATTTATATTTACAACAACTTGTATTTGACCACTTAAATGGAATTGAATATTTCTCAGCTGTTGTGCCAAGGAGTTTTAAAGAGTTTTAAAAAGCAACTCATAAATTGCACAAAGATTTAAGTTCAAATGTATATTATACATTGGTAGAAAGTGTTTGCACTGGCAACTTTTGAAGTGTTTTTTGGGGGGAGGGATGGGAAGCAAAATTGTATTGGAAACTAGCAAAATGACAAACCAAACATGATTTTGCAAACCTGCAGTGGACTCTGGAAGGACAAAGTTCTTCTTTTAAAAAAAAAATTAAAGGTTTCATGTTAATTGGAATGTTTGCCTCATTTAAAAAATGAAGTAGGACAAGAAAATCAATACAATAGAAGTATTAAAGATTCATCATTTTAATCACAGATATTCTTTTGGGATAAAACTTCTAGCTTTAGCCAGCTGTGCATGTTGCTGTCATTTGCATTTTTGAATCATCTTGTGTAATTGTCACCATACAAGTGTTACTCAGAAATGTCATAGGTTTTCATCTTTGTGCAAAACATGAAATATTGTCACTGACTTTGTGTTGAGGTTCCCCTATTTTGCTGCCTTTTGGGCACTACTTTCGTTAAATACTTGGTCTTGGCTGCATTATTTTTTCTGTGGGGTTTACAAAGAATAAACATTTTCTTGCAGATAAAAAAAGAAACTTTGCTTTTTTAACTGACATGATTTGCCTAATATAAGGAATGCATTTTATTTAAAGAGTTCTCTTAAATTGATAATTAATCTTTTTGCACATTATTTCTCTGGCACTCCAGGTAAGAATTCATCTGTGCAGTATGACTTCACGCTTATGAAGCAGAAAGAAGAGCAGATATCCCTGGTACGCTGTATAAACCCAGCATGTCACTTTTGTGTGTGGAGGGTTTTTAATCATTATCTCTTTAGAATCATAACAACATGCTCTGTGAGGTTGGGTGGCAGACCGAAGCAACTGCTGCTGAAACTTCTTTAGTCCCTATCTTTTTCCTTCCCTGACATGTAGAAAATTTTGAAGCATAATCATCGTCCTCATCTAGGACAAGATATGACAGACAACGAATCCCAGCTTCTGGATATATCTACTTGAGGGGATTCTTTGCTATTGGATCTTCAGTTGCTTTCACCCATGGACTAGTTTCTTCTACATTAAGACCTCTTCTTCTGCCTTTCTTCTTTTTCTTGAGGAACCTGCCGCCCTGCATCTTCCCATTTTGGCTGCTGTTGAGGTGGGCTTCGTTTGGAAATTCTTCTTTGGCCCCTCAAACTTGAGCATACGCTCCAGATCTTACTTTGGTTCTCAGTGGTTAGGCCTCTTCAGAGAGACTTACCTTGGTGCTTTATAGTCTGCAATGCCAATACGCCTCTCTCATTTCTTGGGGAAGAGTCTCATCCATTTTCCTTTTCATACAATAGTCCCGTAAGGAAAGTGTCTTTCCTTTAGGGCGTTTTCTCCCAAAGTGCGCAAAGAAAACACACTTATCAATATACACACTTATCAATAATTATGGGGGGAGGGATAGCTCAGTGGTTTGAGCATTGGCCTGCTAAACCCAAGGTTGTGAGTTCAATCCTTGTGGAGGCCATTTAGGGATTTGGGGCAAAAGTTTGTCAGGGATGGTACTTGGTCCTGCTGTGAAGGCAGGGGACTGGACTTAATGACCTTCAAGGTCCCTTCCAGTTCTAGGAGATAGGCAATCTCCATTAATTTAATTTAATTTAATTTATTTACTCTAGGTAAACTTGTGATGATAAAAATCACATTCCACTGCAGTGAAAGATGGATTCTCCACATTCTTCTTCTGGGTGATTGTGAAGGATAATTTGCATCACTCTGATTAAAATAATTAGTTACGAAAGATGAAATTGTTTGGAGAAGTCTTGCCAGCGATATCATTTAACCAAAATAAGAGGGGTTAATGGGATGAGATCACTTAAACATTCAAAACTTACCTTGACCAACCTTTGTGCTGTAAATACTCAACTACTTGAAGAGGAAAATATCTTAATGGTTGAGCATAAATTGTATTTGTAAGACTAACATGCAAATAGGCTGTGAATTAAAGTAATTAAAAGGGGCTTAGATTCTGACCGTCATTTGGAATTAGCACTTGGTAAATAACTTTATAGAGATCTGCTTATGTAAAATGTAATGGTTTTTCCAAAACTGCTAATCACTTCCAAACAAAACTTTATCTATACTTGGAAACCAAATCATGAAGAAAGGGTCATAATCAACCTTATTTATAGCATACCACTGTATTGGCTGAGCCCTTTAGTGATGGAATTATTAAATGAACTCTCAACAAAATACATAATTTTATACTGTAAATTGAGAGAAATTATCCTCCTTATGTCAGAGATGCCATTGCAACTAATTTTATTAAGATAAATTAGAGTTCCCTTTTTTAAACTCTTTGGAATCAGGTTTAATGAATTCAGGGCTACTTCATTAAACAGATTACCCTAAGGAATATGAGTGTGGGGGCGAGGGGGAGTGATTAGTTCAGCTAAACTGCCATTTATGGGAAGCTGGAAAAGGACCTTATTTTACAAACCTGGCAGTATGGAACTTCATAAGCAAACTTCTATCCAATTTAACGTTGGGGCCTCGCAAAAACGTTTAATGTTGAAAAGCTGGTGTTTCTTCTGATGGCCGACGTGGGTTGGAAAGGTGCTTAATCTTCATCTTGGCGATTCTCATGGGCCGATCACATTAATATCTAGGTACAAGACTGGTTTTAAAGCCAAAAGGACCCTGCTTTCCAATCATCCCTTATTAAACTGCTTCCTTGAGTGGGATTGCAGTTAACTAGCTAGCTCTTCTGTATTTGCCATGATGGGTGAGCGCTGTGGGTAGAGATGGGGCTGTTGTGCTCCAAGATGTTGAGAGCTGAACTCATTCAGTGACCCAGGGCTCCTGTACTCAACACTGCCTTTTTTGAATTATTTTTACTGGGATTGTTATGGAGAATGAGATTTTCCAAGATTAGCACCAAGAGCCACATAGGGTGACAGAGGCTTCCCCCCCCCCCCCCCCCAGAAAATCCACCTCATTTGACATCGCCTGTAGAGGCTAGCAAACTGCCAGCGTTCTCGTGGCATAGCCTGGCAGCATGGCCACTTTCAGCAGGGAGTTCATACCTACTAGTCACGTCACGAAGTTCATTCCCCGCGTCCATGTTGATCTCACAAGTGCTGCTTTCCTACTGCGTGGGAGAGGAGGCGGCTCTTTGCCTTTAAGACTACGCTTACTTTGCGTTAGTAGTTCTAAAACTGAACCACCCCCCAAAAAAAAGTGAGAACTGAAGCAAATTGTAATACTAATTAATGTATAATAGATGACAAAAGGGAATCTGAGATGCCTTATTTCTTAATTGAATCAGAGCTGCTTTGATATGCTGCAGCAATGCCACAAATGCAGTCGAACAAATCATTTCTAATAGAGAGGGGTTGGGAGAGAACTCTATCCAATCAGATTGAAAGTTAAGTGGCTCATTTAGGTATAATATTCCCTGTGTGTGGCACTTGGACTCAGTTATAGGGACATGTTGTCATGTTCAGCAAATCCTCATTACTGCATACAGAAAATTCCTCTTCTCTTTCAATCGTATATCTACGATCCTTCGTGGATAATTAAAATACAGTTATTTCCCTTAGAGTTTATCTGAGTTTGGATGATGATGGCTCTGTTACATAAAATA
The DNA here is from genome assembly GCF_049634645.1 of Pelodiscus sinensis. Taxonomy (NCBI): domain Eukaryota; kingdom Metazoa; phylum Chordata; order Testudines; family Trionychidae; genus Pelodiscus; species Pelodiscus sinensis. The sequence goes on from NC_134735.1 coordinate 1,277,925, forward strand.
AAAGCTTTAAGTAGATAAATGCTTTCTTCTCCCTTTAAGTATCTGGAAATGCTTCAAGAATAGCATTTTTGCGGTGAATTCAGGTTCCTATGTAGTGCCCCTGAAGAATAAACCTAAGCCTCTTTTGTCTAACAAACATAGTCACTTTCTAACCCAACAGACCAACTTTGACATCAACTGCCTTGGACTTGCAGAAAGATCCAAATTCTCTTGTTTTCTTTTATTGATCTATTGCGACAAAGTCCAGTTCTCATGGATCCTATAAAAATATCTCGCAGTCCATTGGGACAAAATCCAGTTACAAGTTTTCTATGGCAAATGTCTGGGAAGTCTCAAATTCACCAGATCATCTTTCAACACCATAACAAAGCAAAGGGATTCTTACAAGTAAATTAATTAGCGCACTCAGCGCCTCCCATTCTTTTTATAATTGTTAACCTGAGCTGTGTATTCTGCCATATTTGCTACTGTATCCTAATTTTCAACAATCTTAATTAAATAATTGATCTCTTTGTGCTCTTCTTTTCAGACAGTCATTCCATTTTTTTAGACTTTTCAGGAAGATCTTAATTTTCCAAGCAGTTACTGACCTAGAATTCCTTCTAAATAGCTTTGTTTCTGATTAGTCTCTTCTGAAATAATTTAATGCTACATAGAATGGTTGCAAGCAGTTGTAGAATTTAAAGATGTATAAATTGTCTGTCTGTAACTGCAGATACCAAAGTGCTGACCAAAATGACTAGGCAGGATACCTTACAGAGTCTTATTCTCATGAATAAAGAAAGGTTCTGCTTCCAGAAAATGTTGATACATTCATTGTGCATTCAACAGTTCAGTTAGAGCAAGGATGGGCAAAATATGGCCAGGGGCCGGATCTGGCCCATGGACCACCCTGCTGGGACCCTCAGGCACACAGCTGCAGTGGGTTTAAAGTGGAATCCAGCAGCTTTCTGCTCAGGGGTGTGTGTGGGGGGGCTTCATGTGATCTCCCTGCCCCCAGCCCAATCCTCAGCTCTTATTGGCTGGAAACAACCAGCCAATAGGAGCTGAAGAGATTGGCCTGGGGGAAGAGGGCAGCGCAAGTCTCTTCCTTGTCTCGGGACTGAGAGCCACGTGGGGGGAGCAGCCTGCAGTTTAAAGCGATTTGGAGCTGCAGCAGGCAGGGAGCCCGGCCTACCTTGGGGGTGCGGGCCAGGAGACACCTGCCTCTGTCACCCCAGCTCCTCTTGCACCCCAACTCCCTCCCCCAAGTCATCATCCAAACTCTCTGCACCCCCCTGCTCCAGGTCACAACTCCCTCCCCGGCTCTGCACCCCCCTCCCCCAGGCCAGAATCTTCTCCTGACCCCAACATCCTCCCAGACCCTGCACCCCATTCCCCTGCCCGAGGTCACCACCCAGATCCTCTGTAGTCTGCACCTCCGTGTCACCCCCTCCTTCACCCAAACTCCCTCTCAGACATCTCACCATCTCCTGCACACCGTGCGCTCCTCTGTTCCCAGCCTCCATCCTAGACCCTCACACCGTCTCCACAGAAAAGCGCAGCCCTTGACCACTTTCCAAAATCTTGGCGTGACACCCCTCCCCCCCAGCAAAACTTATTGCCTGCCCCTGAGTTAGAGCATCCAGCCACCATCTGGAACTTTAAGACTTTCGTTCAAACACCAATGAATAGATTATCTCCATGGGAAGGAAGGGTAGCATACTGGGACTAATCCCAACCAATCTCGAATTGCTTCCCAAATTGGGAAGGGTCTAGATGAGGCAGAAGATTTACTCGTAGAGTTGTCTGTGAGCTCTCCTGTCCGGCTGGACCCGTCCACACACAAGGCTCCTCGTTCTCAATGAAAGGTTAACCAACTCCGTCTGGCAGCAGAGAAACCTGTCACCTGACCCAGGGCAGTTGTGATCCGGGAAAGCCACAGGTTGCTCAGCTCCTAGGAGAGCGGAAACAAAAGACAGGACTATGTAGCACTTTAAAGACTAACAAGATGGTTTATTAGATGTTGAGCTTTCGTGGGCCAGACCCATAAATATTTGATCTGAGGAAGTGGGTCTGGCCCACGAAAGCTCATCATCTAATAAACCATCTTGTTAGTGTTTAAAGTGCTGCATAGTCCTGTCTTTCGTTTCAGCTACACCAGACTAACACGGCTGCATTTCTATCACTATCCTAGGAGAGCTGTGTGTCTGGGAGAGGCCTGGCCAGGGCCCTCCAAACTGAGGCTTGGATATCGGGGTTATGGGCAAGTGGGGGTAGCCTGGCTACCTCCATGAAGGACAAACTTTGTCCCCCGTCCCACAGAAAATATCAAAAAGAAGGAGTCTCGGTTTCAGCCGCTGAACTCTCCACTCCTTGGGCCAGAATGCCCCACGCCGGGGAGACCGACGGCCTGCCGTGGAAAGGTTGGTCTTCCAGTTTAATGCGCTAGCTGGCAAGACTATTGAGAGCTGAGATTTTCAGACAAAAGACTGAAACGGAGCCATTTTCTAATGTTTCTTTTTGTACCTTGTGGTTTAGAGAATCCCTGCTTGTGGGAAATGTTGAATCTAATGTTGATCCTTGTGACGTAGTGGGGATGCCTTACTAGGGCTGGGGCGGCCTCTGCTGTCTGGTCATTATGCAAAGGGGGCTCCAAACCTGTCTGACCAGCTACCCCCCATGAGGAGGAACAAAGGGAGGGGGATGCTGCCCTGGCTGGGGGGCAGGGCTGGAGGGGAGTGTGACGTAGTGGGGGTACCTGGCTGGTTTCTATGCTGCTGGCTCTGGGGTAACCCCCACTGGCTGTCGTGGGGACCACGACCCAGCAAAACAGGATGAGTCACTATGCAACCAGTGGCCAGACACCCCCCATGGAGAGGAACAAAGGAAGGTGGAATGCTGCCTTGGCTGGGGGGCAGGGCTGGAAGTGAGTGAGTTGGTTGCTGGCTGTCGGAGGGCATGGAGGAGAGCCTAGGGGAAGGGGCTGGAGTTTAGGGGCCCAGTCTCCCCCATCTCAAGGGGGCCTGAGGCATCCTAGCCCAGTTCCTGTAACCAGATTACATCTGTGCTGCGCTGTGCTGGAGGAGCAATAAACCACCCTCAATTCCACTGGCTGGTGCAGTCTGTTTGTGCCATTTCGGGGTGCAGGAGACGGGGAACCCCCAACGCGCCGTCACACTGGTGTCAGAAGTGGGATGCACTGCACCCCGTGGATGGAGCTTCCAGCGGTGAGCGACAAGGTGCTGTAGAAGCAAGAGCCCTGGAGCCAGGCATGCTGGAGACAGAGCGAAGCGGTTCCTGGGAATCGTGGGGCGCTGCAACACTAGACTGGTGAGTCTGCACCGGGGGGCCCAGCGGGCAGATGGCCTACGCCCGACTCTTGAAGGCAGAGCTGGTGGGGCTGTGCAGAGAGAGGGGCTTGCCTGTGCGGAAAGCAACCAAGGCCCAGCTGATTGCCCAGCTGGAAGAGAATGACCAGCCACAGGGCCAGGATCTTGTCCCCAGGGGAAGCAGCCAGACCCCCCCTGAGAGTGTGTCAGGCTCCGAGAGGGGGAGGAGCGCTGGAACCCAACGGAGAGATGAGACAGCGTCTCCCGGGAGGCCTGCAAGTAGCCCATCTAGGGCAGGGGCCAGCCCAGCGGAGCTGCGGCGCCTGGAGATCCAGCTGCGGATCAGGGAATTGGAAGTAGAGGACCGAGAGAAGGACCGCCAGGACCGAGAGAAGGAGCGCCAAGATCGAGAGAGGCAGCGACAGCATGAGCTGGCCATGGCAGAGCGGAGAACCGGCGGGGCACCGGCTGTGCCAAGAGTTGATGGGCCCCAGGGTCCCAGGACTGCCAGGCGCTTGGAGAGGCTCGTGGTGGCCCAACTGAAGGACATGGGTGACATAGACGGGTTCCTCAGTGCCTTTGAGAGGGCCTGTGGACTGCAACGGGTCCCCCCGGCTGACTGGCTGCAGGAGCTCGTCCCCGCACTGAACCAGGAGGCGGCCGGAGTGCTCAGTCAGCTGGAGAACCTACAGCCAGGGGATTACAACCGAGTCAAGGAGGCCCTGCTGCACAAGTTCGGGCTGACCCCCGAGATATACAGGAAGAAGTTCCGGGGGGTACAGAAAGGGCCACGGGAGACCTATGTGGACCTGGCCTCCCGCCTGGCGCAATACTGCCGCAAGTGGGTGTCTGGAGTCGGAGCCCAGACCGCAGAGGAGCTGCTCAAGCTGGTCATGATGGAGCAGTTCTATGAAGCGTGCCCACCCAAACTGAGGCTGTGGCTCAAGGACCGGAGACCAGAGAACCCCCAGGAGGCCGGGAGACTGGCGGATGAGTTCACGGAGAGCCGGTCCGGGTGTGAACGGGAGTCCCGGAGAGAGAGGGAACCGCGCAGAGACCGGATCTCGGCTGAGCGACGGAGGGAGTCAACTACGGGGCGAGACCAAGGAACAGGTCGTCTGCGCCCCGGAGAACCAGCCAGGGCCTGGACAGAGACAGCCCAAAGCCTAACTTGCCATCGCTGTGGGCAAAAAGGCCACAAGAGGGCTCAGTGCACCAGGTCCCAGGACCGGGGACTTTCCAGGGTTAACTGGCTGGGGCGGGAGGAAGGGCAGGCTGCCCCAGAGGCAGGGGCTGGCAGGCAAACCTCAGCTCAGAGAGAGGGGAAGGATGCTCAGTGCACCTCCCCTGGGAGGTCTGATTCTCAGGAGGCGGATTTCTCCGTGTACCGGGTGGGGGCAGGACGGCCCCTGCGGAGCGAGTGCCTCATACCCCTGGAGGTGGATGGTAGGAAGGTGACGGGCTTCTGGGACACGGGGGCGGAGGTGACTCTGGCCCGATCCGACATAGTGGCCCCGGAGCGGATACTACCCCACGCGCAGCTGACCCTGAAGGGCATAGACGGGTCCCCGTTTAAGGTGCCTGCAGCCAGGGTGCATCTGAAATGGGGGGCGAAGGAAGGCCTCAAGGAAGTGGGGGTGCACCCGCACTTGCCCACCGAGGTGCTGATGGGGAATGACCTAGAGGAGTGGCCCCATGAATCCCAGCGGGCTCTAGTCACTACCTGGAGCCAGAGCCAGCGGGGGGCTGACAACGTGGGTCCAGGGAAGGACTCCTGGCAGCATCCTCAGGGTCCCATCCCAGTGGACACGGGGTCCAGCCAGGCTGGGACTCCGGACCTAGGCAGAGGTGGGGAACAGGTCCCGATCCCTGCCTCAGCAGCTGAATTCCAGGCTGAGGTGCAGGCAGACCCCTCCTTGCAGAGGCTGAGGGACCAGGCTGGCCTCCATGCAGCTCAGCCCCGGGGGAGAGGTGGCCAGGAGAGATTCCTGTAGGAGCAGGGATTCCTGTTCCGTGAGTGGCTCCCCCCCAGGAAGGCGAGGGCATGGAGGGTAGAGCGGCAGCTGGTCGTCCCCCGAAAGTATCGCCTCAAGCTGCTGTATTTGGCCCACGACGTCCCCGTTGGGGGCCACCGGGGGATCCGGAGCACCCGGCTGAGGCTGCTCCAGCACTTCTATTGGCCGGGAATCTTTACAGCCGTGCAGCAGTACTGCCGGTCCTGTGACTCCTGCCAGAGGGGCGGGAAGGCCCAAGACAGGAGGAAAGCGGCTTGGGGGTCTCTACCCCAGATAGAGGACCCCCTGGGCTTGCTGAGAGAGTTATGGGAGGGGAAGTCCTCCCTGGATGGAGCTTCGGGGATGGAAGCCGCCCTGGCTGTCCAGAGAAGGCTCACTGGGCTCATGGCCCCAGCCCGAGAGACCCCGGCCAGAGATCAAGGCCAGCAGAAGGGTGTGTATGACCCCCGAGGACAGGCCTGTGCCAGTCGCCCTGGAGCGGGGCGGCGAGTGGACAGAGGGAAGCCAATTCATGTGGGGCCTCGCCACGGCCGGCCTGAGTCAAGGGGAGCACCCATGTCCCCGGGGCGGGTTCCCACGCAGAGGACCCAAACTTCCCTAGGTCACGAGCGGAGTGACCCTGCTCAGTTCGCTCTCGGAGGGGGGAGAACTGTGACGTAGTGGGGGTACCTGGCTGGTTTCTATGCTGCTGGCTCTGGGGTAACCCCCACTGGCTGTCGTGGGGACCACGACCCAGCAAAACAGGATGAGTCACTATGCAACCAGTGGCCAGACACCCCCCATGGAGAGGAACAAAGGAAGGTGGAATGCTGCCTTGGCTGGGGGGCAGGGCTGGAAGTGAGTGAGTTGGTTGCTGGCTGTCGGAGGGCATGGAGGAGAGCCTAGGGGAAGGGGCTGGAGTTTAGGGGCCCAGTCTCCCCCATCTCAAGGGGGCCTGAGGCATCCTAGCCCAGTTCCTGTAACCAGATTACATCTGTGCTGCGCTGTGCTGGAGGAGCAATAAACCACCCTCAATTCCACTGGCTGGTGCAGTCTGTTTGTGCCATTTCGGGGTGCAGGAGACGGGGAACCCCCAACGCGCCGTCACAGGGAGTTAGTTTAGTTTCCTGCTGGGAGCATGGAGGAAGCAGCCTCAGCAACAGGCTGGGGGGTTTAGAAGCCGAGACCCCCCCCCATATCAAGGGGGGCTTGAGGCATCCTAGGCCTGTCCTGTAACCTGATGACATCTGTGCTGGGCTGTATCCTGGAGAGGCAATAAACCCCCTCTGTTCTACTGGCTGGGGGAGTCTGTTCGTGCCATTTCGGGGGTGCAGGAGGCGGGGACCCCAACGCGCCGTCACAATCCTACAGGGCTGTTGGCCCAGTGGCTATAGCTCACTCTGGGGGTGCTGAACCTCTGTGTTCCCTTCTGACTCCCTGTGCATCCTACGTACGGTCATGCTCTGCTTCTGTTTCCCCATCCGCAACATGAGTCTACGATTGCTCAACCCATCCTCACAATTCCCCTATTAGGAATCTGTAAAACACTGAGATTTTCTGATGAAAAATGTTCTAGAAGTGCTCAGGAATAAGAGGAGATTATCAGATTAGCACAAACCAAAATCCCAGCTCAGAATGTCTCTGAATTTGGAGTAAATTTGCATCTGGATCTGAATGTGGCATGTAAACAACATGGGGTTTTACTGGAAATGTTAAATTTGCAGAAAGGAAATTAACTTTTTTCAGAAATAGCCACAAGAGGGCCCAGAAACCCCTGTGGTAGACAAGGCAGTCCAAATGTGAAACACGAACACACGTTCAACAGGTAAAATGTTTAAAACTCACTTTTTTTTTAAACAGGGCTCTCTGAAAATCTGACCTTAAGTGACTTGCCCAGATCCACACAGGAAGTCTGTGGCAGAGGTAGGAATTGAAGCCAGAGCTGAGTTTAGTAGCATGCTTTGCCATTCGTCTACCCGTCTGCTGTTAAATGTTCTGTAGAGTAGCGTGTGTACATATGTAAAAAACGGACTGGCTTCGATCAGCAAAAATCTCTGAAGGCCAGCCTGGTGGTGGATTGTACTCAGAAGGGGGGCCTTAACGCTCATTCTGGGTGGGCAAAGCTGCTGTGAGAAATGCAGCAGCTCCCTTGGTTCGCAGTGAGAACATTTTTCAAGTGCATGTTCTCCAGCGATTAGTCTGAGTGCAGATAAACCAGGCCCCGCAGTGTCCCACGCACCGCAGGTGTGTCGCGCCCGCTTTGCATTTTGTGTCTCTCCGTAACGCCAGGGTTTGAAATGGGGACTTGTTTTTAATTCATATTAAGAGAGGCATTTGGAAGCGTCCAGCGGCGGGGGCCAGCTACGGGGAGTCTAGTCCTGAGCGTTCTATCGACTCTGCAGATAGACCTGCCATTGCAAATGCGTTGTTACGACACCCACGCTGGTCGGGGTGTTAAATGCCTTTCTGCTAGAGCTGGAGCCAGGAACTTCTCATGTCTAATCTCAGCCCCTTCACTGGCTCCTGGTGAGCCTTAGGAAATGGCTTCGCCTTTGTGTCTCCCTCGCTGAGAAGTGGGAGTGCGAGTTGCTTACCGGCCGGGGCGGTGCCCAGCTGCTAGGAACAGCAGCTAAAGGTTTTGTCCAGCACTTGCAAGGTGCAGAGTCCTGGGCAAGTGCTAAGTATTAATGTGGTGGCCTCCTAAAGCAGGCATCAGGGCTTGTGCGTACTCGTCTCTGAGGGAATTTCTCTCCCTCGAAGCTTGAAGGCTTCGCTTTCCCATGAGATGTCACCTGACTCGCCCACAGCAGCAAAACATTTACTGAGAAGAAGAAAAAAGCCGAACTCTGCAAGCAGACGAGCTGGATGCCTTCTGGCCCCTCCTTTTTAATTTGTGTGATTTACGGCGGCTCACGGGGGGAGGGGAGGGAAGGCAGCAGCCCGGCGGAGGGCAGCCGGAGTTCTGCCGAGGCACTTGGGGGAGACCCTGGAGGAACGGAGCCATGGTCTGAGTGCGGGTTTGTGGCACGAAGCCAGGTGCTCCCAGCCCGACTTCACGCTGCACTTCGACATGGCACCGCTACTTAGAGACCAGGAGCCTGCCACAAAGCGAAGGGGGGTCGCTGCCGAGGGAGTCTCTGCTCCGGAATTATCGGGCGTGTTCCTCGCCAGCGTTCACACTCCGAATGCAGAGTTCTCTGGCAAAGTCCTGCCACAGGCCTCGGCCTGCCTCTGCCACCGACAGGCAAAGCGGGAAGAGCCCTGCCCCCGAGGGTATATCGACACTACAGAGTTTTGTTGGAAGAATGGCCGTTTTTCCGCCAAAACTTGAACGTCCACACTGCAATCGCGTTCTTCCGCAAGAAAATCCAAGGACCAGAGGGGTTTTCCCGACATTGGGAATCCGCGTTCCACGAGGAAGAAGCCTTTTTTCGGAAGAGCTCCTTTGGAAAAGAGCATGTGGACGGGGAGGAGGGAGTTCTTTTGGAAGAAGAGGAAGCAGCACAGGTGTCCTGGTGGTCGCTCCGCCCATAGCAATCAGCTGACACAAGGGAGCGTCCCTTCAGTGTGGCCGCTCTGTCGAAAAAGCAGATTGCGTTTTTGAGGCACTTTTGCAGTGTGGATGCTCCGTGGGAAGAAGTTTTTCCGGAAGATCCCAGTCAGACAGACGAACAGATGGAGGGAGGAGAGGCCAAGATACAACAGAACGTTTTTCTCCTTGTTTTTTTCAGTCTGATCCGTGTTCCATGGTTGTTTAACCTGACTTAGCCCCTGCTGCCTTCCCCACTAGTCACCTTGCCTGTCAGTCTGCACAGCCTGGCCGCTGTAGTCCAGTGGTGCACGAGGGACGTGCACAGCGGATCCAGCCGAAGGGTCGGTGTCTCTGTGATCCAAGCGCTGGCCGTGGATCATGCACACAGGCCCTGGCTGGCTCTGACAGCAGGAGCAGGGCAGCGAGGGCTGTGGGAGCAGGCTCGCGGGGCAGCGTGACTTCCCGGCTCAGCGTATCCGCAGGGCCGATCTAGCTCTGAGCTTGCAGACCTCTGCTTGGTGCCAGACCCGGCCGGCAGAGGGTGGGAAAGGCGGGTCCGTTGGATGGGGCCTGGGTTTTATAGCTGCCATTTGTTCATTGGATTTAGGTTGGCCTGGCCGTGGTGGCAGGCGGGCAGGAGACCTTTCCCCAGGGTTTTCCTGCTCCGCAGGCTCCGAGAACAAGTCCCTGCCACCTGCTCTGCATTGGCCGGTTTCCGTGGGCACCTGGGGTGAGTGGCCTCACGGCTCAGTCCAAGCGGCACCGAGCCAGGCAGGAGGGGAGCGAGGGGCAGGAGAGCCCCTGGGCAGGCAGAGGGTGCTAAGGGGGGAGGGACAGGACTCTGGAGATCCGGGAGTTTGGGCCTGGTACAGGGGAGAGCAGGGAACCAGCGAGGGGCGGTGAGGGTAGAGCCAGGCCAGGGGGAGAGGCCTTCAGGCTGGGCCCTCTGGCCCGTCAGCCCAGGCAGGGGTGGCCGGTGTCGTCGGGGCCGTGCTGCAGCCAGTGGAGTCAGCGTGTGGGAAGGGAGCACGAGGCCCCGGCACAGGCGGCCCCGGCGTGCGCCGCTCAGCGTGATCCTGGAGGGCTGCCGGGGCCCTGCCGCGGGGCCGGGGCGGGTAACGTGCCCCTGCTCCAGGTCTGTGTGGGTGGGCGGAGAACCGGCCTTTTATAGGTGACCCGCTGGGAGGGGGCGCCCGCACCCCAGTCACAGGAGGCGGGGCCGACTGGCTGCCAATCCCAGGCCAAGGGGGGGGCGAAGCGACGCCCCGGCCAGCTCGCGACACGGCTCTTCTGGCACATCGTCAGCACCGGCCCGTCAGGCGGGGGGCCAAACACAAACCAGCAAAGCGCCGGCTTGGGCGGGCTCGTTGTCCCCTGCTCCGCGCCGGGGCCCGTCTCTCCCCCTGGGCTTGCTGGTCGAAGCCGGCCTGTCTCCCTCGCGGAGCTCACTGGCCCCCGGCGCCGAGGTCTCCTCTGCCGCCCACGGGAGCTTCAGATCTCTGGGGGTTTGTGGCCCCCTGGGTCTGGATGCCGGAGAGGGGGGCCGCCAGCAGACCTGCCTCGCGGAAAGCCCTGCCCTCCTGGGTGCTGGTGCGGTTCATGGGCCACAGAGCTCCAGCTCTCGGCGCGAAGCCAGCCCCCCGCGGAGGCACGTTGGGCCGTGCAGCCGCCCCCGGCCTTTCCGCCTCCCCGACGGGCCCTGATGGGCAGCGACTTGATGTGAGGGACTCGTGTCAGGAAACGGAGCCTGCGGCGTCGATTGCTAGGAGACGCAAACGCCCCTGGGGACCGTGCGCGGCTGGAGACGGGCGTCGGCAAGCGCACGCAGACACCCGCTTGTGAGGCAGCAGGTGATGCGCACAATTATCTGCGTGTGGGCTCCCGCCACAGGGCCCCCCGAGCCTCCGCCTGCCGCACAACCGGCTCTCGGCTGCGGCTCCTTGGCCACAAGCCAGCTGCAGCTTTAAAGGTCGCCCGGCTAGTGAGGTGGGTGCAATTCCCGCGGCGTGGGGGGCTCTGGCAGCCCCATTCTGCATCCCTCCCTGGACGGGCACGCCAGGCGGCGAGCGGCTGCAGCCACTTCCAAAGCGCAGGCTCAGCGTGCGGCCGACGCGAGGGAGAGGCAAGCGGAGGCCACGTTTGTGCGGAAACAGCCAAAGCTCCCACACGGCTCCATGCTGGAATGAATCCAGGCCCTCCGCTGCGGTGGCTTGGTGCCTAAACGCCCTAGGCAGACGTTTGCCCACCAATGAATGTGAGGGGTGAGTCTCTGTTCTGCGAGCTCTGCCCACTCAGGCCTTCAAGGCAACTGCAGGAACCGTCCTCAAGAAGTACAGGGGCCGACCAACCTTCCTGCTAATTTTTTTCATACATGTGTGGACTAAATTTTGGCATGTGCACTGAGCATGTGCACCACCAGTCAAAACAAAATCTAGCTGTGGACACTCTACAAATCAGGGGATCTCTCCAGAGCGGCTGCACAAGGAAACACTGGTGCCTGCTATTTTTCCAGCTGAAGGAGACTCCTCTGCTAACGTTACGGGGCCTGTGACATGGGGTGTAGCTGTTCTGAGGGGCCCTGTGAAGCCGGGTTACAAACACAGCCCAGCCACGTGGTCCGTGGCCGCACTTCTCTCTCTCAAGCTCGTCCTCGACTAGTTTAGTTCATTGACGGTGCCTGGAAAGGGCAGGACGCCAGTGCTGATCTGCCTGCGACAGCCGCTGATCCCCTAGGGCATCGCGCAGGGTCCCCTGGGTTCTGGTCTCTCTCCGCTGCTCACTCTGGCACTCGCCTTCCCCCGAGTCTCTCGCCTTCCCCCGGCTTTCCCTTTCAGTGCTGCAGCCCGGGGGGTAGCACGGGCCCGGGGGGAGCCTCCAGAGCTCCCCAGTCCTGGTATCTTCCCCTGCTCCCAAAACCAGAGGCGCCCCTTCTCTACTCACCCCCCCAGGCCGAGCACTCAGCTGCCGGGACTCGGGGTCCGGGGTGGTACGGACTCTTGTGCGCCCTGCCCAGGGGGCTGCTGGGAGCTGGGGGGGGGGGGTGCTCTGCGGGAGGAAGTCGGCTGGCAAGGAGCCGTGTCCGAGGGCACTGCCAGCCCTGGCACTAACCCTCGCCCCAGCTCCGCCGGGTAAAGGGGCCCTGCACACGGGGAGCCAGCTCCGGGTGGGGACTTCAGCAGCGCCTGCTCCTCTCCCCAGCTGCAAACGCACAAGGGGCAGGTCAACCGGCTCCCCCTCCTGGGCCCAGGGAACGCCAGGGGCTGCTCGGCCCGGGGGGCGCTGTGCTGCCCGGGGGGGGGGGGGCTGGCCAGGTCTCTCCAAATAGGCTGGGTTATGGGGGGGGGGAGGTCCTGGCTGCTTCCATGGACGAACTTTGTCCCCCAGCCCAGGGGAAGAATCCCGCGGAAGGGGTCTCGGTTTGGACGACAGGAGCGCCCCGCGCCGGGGACCCACGGCCTGGAGGCGCCTGAGACCTGGCCTCCGGAGCGCTGACTGCATCGCCGGCCCCCTGGGGCTCCGTTGCCTCCTGCACGTCTGGCCGCGAAGTCTGGACTCGCGTCAGGCGAGGCCGCTGTCAGGGCTGCCGGGCTGCACAGACCACGACTAGCTCCGGGGCTCTCGGGCGCCTGGACGGGAGCCGGGCAGTGCCGGTGCGGGCTCCGGGCCCCTGCTCCCAGCGCACGGACGTGGCTCTTGGCCCCGGAGGCAGGAACCTCCGACCTCGCCCAGACTGTCACTGGGCAGGTCCCTTCACCTCTCGCGGACCCGACACCCCCAATGTGAACGTGGCAGGGCTGGTAACACGCCTGGGAGCAGAGGGGCTCGAGGAACGCGAACCCTCCATCGTGGAATGAAACTGGAAGCTCCTTGGGGCGGGGATTGGATTTGTTGTTCTAGACGTACGGCCCACGAGCCAGCCCCTGTCCGGCCACTGCTGCCCGGCGCAGCCCAGCCTCGGCCAGGTAAGGTATCCCGCCCCGTGCCACCCCCGTTTCCCACCCCCAGCACCCTGCCCTGCCTCCTGCACCCCCCAACCCCCTGCCTTGAGCCCTTCATACAGCCCAGCCCTGACTCCTGCATCCCCACATCCCCAGCGCCCTGCCTCCTGCACCCCCCACACCCCAACCCTCTGCCCTGAGCCCTTCATACAGCCCAGCCCTGCCTCCTGCACCCCCCACACCCCAACCCCCTGCCCTGAGCCCTTCATACAGCCCAGCCCTGACTCCTGCACCCCCCACACCCCAACCCCCTGCCCTGAGCCCCTCATACAGCCCAGCCCTGACTCCTGCACCCCCACATCCCCAGCGCCCGGCCGTACGGTTGACAGCAGACAGCCTGAATGCCCGCGTGAAGCTGGATTTGACCAGTTATGATGCAAACGTCAACTGTGCGAACAGCTGCAGCCACAGAAATCCCGTTAAAGTCTGTGCGAACAATGGTTCGTTTACAATTAGTAATCATCGTGTCAGTTATCGATAACGTTACGTTGCACATTTTCAGTCATGCCAATGGGCCTTCTTAGACGGCTCTTTGCTGAGCCTTTGTTCTGAATTCTGATGTAGTTTGGCCCTTTGCTTTGAACGGGTGGCTAGCCCCGTGGTGAGTGGTCTCTGTGCCGCGCCACGGGACGGTGCGCCACGCCCCGCAGGTGTGCGGGCCGCGCCACGGGACGGTGCGCCACGCCCCGCAGGTGTGCGGGCCGCGCCACGGGACGGTGCGCCACGCCCCGCAGGTGTGCGGGCCGCGCCACGGGACGGTGCGCCACGCCCCGCAGGTGTGCGGGCCGCGCCACGGGACGGTGCGCCACGCCCCGCAGGTGTGCGGGCTGCGCAAGGATCAGCTTGGCTGACAAAGGGAAGTCGTCCAATGAAAGCCGAGGGACGCTGCTCGCCCACCAATCAAAGCCAGTCAGGTTCCCCACGTTCTCCGCATGGGAGCGGCGCCCGAGGGAGAGCAGCCGACGCCACCGGGCCCGACTCCTTTGGCGTGTGAGGTTAGAAGAAGCCGCATCCATGCGGGGCGAGGGTGCGGCAGGAGGGCCAGGAAAGTCCCTTCGGGCGAGGAAGGCGAAACGGCAGGAATCCCTTTGGCAGCTGCTAAGACGGCTCGACCGTGCGGCTCTAGCCCCTTCTGCCCTGGCGCCCTCGTTGCGGGGCTGTGACCTGGCCAAGAACAGCCGAGCAGCGGCCCAGGCCCCCCGACTCCTGTCTCAGCCAGACAGACGCTTGCAGACGGCTCCGGCAGCTGGAAGGGAAGTCGGCCCTTGTCTGGGGTCAAGCCAGCCGGTCCTGCCATTCTCGGGCCAATGCGGAGACAAAACAGCAGGGCGTTGTCGTCTGGCGTCGCACAAGAGCCACCCCACGTGCCCCCCGGTGTGAACCTTGCACCCGGCCCGTGCGTGGGCTGTGGGTGATGCAGGCAAAGGAAGGCACGGTCTCTCCAAAGCAGCCTGCACACCCAGCCACCGGGAAGACTGGGGCCATGGTGCGGCAGCTTCCCTGGGGCAGTGGCGTGGCACCCCAGCTACCTGGCCACCGGGCAGGGCCGGGGCAACAGCAGGGCAGTCCCAGCCCTCTGCATGGCCAGGAAGGATTGGGCTGGGGTGGGTGGGGCTTGGCTCCAGGGGTGGGGCCTCAGGTGGAAGGGGCGGGGCTGGGGCTTGCCTTCACTGGGCCCCATGTGCAAGGGTGGTGGGATAGAGGGGACTGGCCTGGCCTCCTCCGTGTGGCGTGAGCTTGCCCACACCACGTCGTGGCAGCTTTTAATGAACAAGCCGCACAGCGAATGCAGCCCTGGCCCTGTGTACTTCACTGGGAATGGATCCACTGCAGCGGCATTTCCGGGCCCTGGCAAGCCAGGGGCCCCGTGAGCAGGAGGCGGGTTTCCTCTTCGTGGCCGTGGGCTTGGGACGCCGCGGAGCGGCCTGTCGTGTGTGGTCTCAACAGAGGGCGTCCAGCCATTCTGGGTTCTGCCCTCCGTGCCGTTTACCCCGGGTCCGTACAGCGCCGTGCACAGCTGGGGCCAGCCGAGAGATGCCTGATTCCAGCCCCTCCACAGACGGGGAGATGAGCCCCGAATGCCCCGGGCGACTCGGGCTGAGGCCGAGCGCGGAACAGGGCCCAGGACGCCGTGCGCGGCCGCTGCTGGTCTGTGCTCTCCCCCCGGCGCTAGTTCTGCCCCTCTGAGGGCTCCTCTCCCTCCGGGGCCGTTCAGGCTGATCCGGAGCCGCTCCTCACGGCAGGGCTCTGCCTGGAGCTCGGTCAGCAGGAGGCAAAGGGCCAGAAAAATGTCTGCCTCAGCGGGGGGGCAGGATGCAGCTACCCGACCTGGAAGCTGGTTGCTGGCGCTCCTCTGGTGAGCAGTGTCGTGGGACTGTCCCTGCCCGGACCAGGGGGCAGCCCTGGACTTGGTGTCCTCCGAAAGGCCAGGACCTGTGGCAGCACAACGCCCTTGCCCCGGGCTGGGCCAGGGCTCCGCAGGCAACGGGCCACCTCCTTAGCGTGCGGCACGTGGGCTCCCTCTGGGTCTCCCGACCACGCACAGACCCAGGCTCGTGGGAG
This sequence comes from Pelodiscus sinensis, assembly GCF_049634645.1. Lineage (NCBI taxonomy): Eukaryota > Metazoa > Chordata > Testudines > Trionychidae > Pelodiscus > Pelodiscus sinensis. The sequence continues at coordinate 1,293,322 of NC_134735.1, forward strand.
CAGATGCGATCGCAGCCCGAGGGGTCGGGCCGCAGGCTCGTGTGCCACATTGGCCTTAGCCTGCAGGCAGCTGGCACGCCGATCCATCGGTCCCGGAGGGGCTGTGGCGGTGGGGAGGGGGCACATGGGCGTTGGGTCTGCGGGTTGCTCCCTGTGTCCTCGTAGGGCCAACCCCGAGGCAGTGGCTGTAGAATAATCCTGCTGTCCCGTGGCAAGAGCTTTGGAATCTGGCCGAGTGGGGTAAGGTGGCCGTGGTTTTCTGGCTTATGTTACAATTAATGTCGGGACCAATCCTGTGAACGATGAACATCCTCGGGATGGATGGGCTGCGATCGATCCAGCAGGAGTTGATTTATCGGATCTAGTATAGACCCGATAAATCAACTACCGAGCACTCTCCTGCCGACTCCGGTCCTCCCCCAGAATGAGAAGAGTAAATGGAGTTGACAGCAGAGTGTCAGGGGTCGACTTACTGTGGGAAAGATGCCGCAGTAACAGACCTAAGTACATCGGCTGCCGCTATGTTGGTCACGCAGCTGTCGTTGTGTAACTTGGGCCCAGTGTACACAAGGCCTCTGCCCTCCTCCTAAGTTCAAAATCTGCTGCCCCCCCAGTAGAAGTTCCTGGCTCAAAGCCAAATGGCCCGCTTTAAGATAAGGGTGCTAATTCTGTCAGGAAAGTCTTCTCTGGGACTCCAGTCGCGGATCGGACACTTACCATCTGCCATAGTGGAAACGGGTTTGGGGTTTTGTGGCGCTGGACTTTTACCCCCCTCAAAAAAAAAAAAACCCAATTCCATATTGTTCTTCCAGCTCTAGAAATGGTCCCGTTTCCACAGCGTTCCCTCTGACCTCGCACGCTCGTGCGCCCTTGGCGGGCTGTCCACGTGGCGAGGCCCAGCACTGAAGTGGCTTGGGGTTGTGGAGACACAAGTTTCGTCTTCCGCTTCCAGGCTCGCCGGGGAATGGAGCATTTCTGGCGCCGGGGCTGCGGCCCGTGGAACCCTGGGTTCGAGCCGGTGACGCGCACCCCCTCTGTGTTTGGGGGTCCCAGTAGGTGAGTGCCCTGTTCCCCGCCTGGCGAGGTGACCCGGGGGCAGAGAGGGACGGCTGCTGTCTCTCAGCTGCCCGCGCTCCCCAGGAAACCTCCTTGCTTCTCAGTCGGGAGCGCGACCGTTCCGGGTGGCCCCAGTCCGTGGCTGCTCCGGGCAGGCCCCACGTGGGCAGCCTGCAGGGACGTGCCGTATTAGTGATTATGAAACGGCCTGGGAGACGAATCCGTCCGGAGGTTGCCATGGAAGCACGAGCAGTGACGTGGTCTCCTCTTTAAGAGGCTTTCAACGTTCCACATGCAAATGAGCGCTTTTCAATACACACACGGTCCCCGCCCTCGGGGGGCGACGGGGGCTGCGTTAGATGGCCCCCTGCGCCAAACCCTCCCCGAGGGGCCAGGCAGGGGGGCTGGGGACCTGCGACAACCAGGACGAAGCTGACACAGGAGCCTCGGGGAAGGGACTGTGCTACCCTGCAGCCTGTAGACCGGGGTCGGGCCTGCCCCCGCTCTGTGCCGGGTCTCAGTGCGGCTGGGTCTGGGGGGCAGCACATCCCATCCTCGGTGCTGCCAGACCCAAGCCAGCTCCGGGGTCCCGGAAGGGGCGGGGGCGGGCAGCCAGTCCTACACCCCATCTGGTCTGTTCCTCTCGCCATCAGCGCGCTGCCCTGGACACTAGCGGCCCCGCCTCCTTTGAATCCTCTGGCCTGGGGCACTTCCCCCTTGTACCGGTCCCAGGACCTCAAAACCTTTGACAGTCGTGGTCCAGGGCCGGACGGGATCCCAAGGCCATCGAGTCCCATCCCCCATCCTCACCACCTAGACCATCTCTGACAGATGCCTGTGCAACCGACTCTTCCATATCTCCTGTGGTGGAGAGTCCACAACCCCAGGCAACTCATTCCAGTGTTTCACCACCCGGACAGGGCGTTTTTCCTGATGTTCAACCTCAACTTCCCTTGCTGCAGTTGAAGCCCCTTGCTTCTGGCCCTGTCCTCAGAGACCAAGGAGAACAAGTTTTCTCCCTCCTCGTAACACCCTTTCAGGTACTTGTAAATTGTTACGTCCTCTCAGTCTTCTCCTTTCCAGACTAAACAATCCAATTCTTTCAATCTTCCCTCATAGCTCATGTTCTCTAAGACAGCTAATCGTGTTCACTGCTCTTCTCTGGACCGTCTCCAATTTGTCCACAAACGTGGCTCCAGAACTGGACGCACTAGTCCACCTGAGGCCCAATCAGGTCAGAGGAGAGCGGAAGAAGGACTTCTTGTGTCTTGCAACACTCCCGGTTGATGTTTGCTTTTTATGTCAACTCATATTTAGCTTGTGGTCCACTCTGACCCCCGATCCCTTTCTGCAGGACTCCTCCCTAGACGGTCGCTTCCCATTCTGTGTGAGAGACACGGATTGTTCCCCCCAAAGTGGAGCACTTTGCATTTGTCCTTATTGAACTTCATCCTCTTGACCTCAGCCCATTTCTCCAGTTTGTCCAGATCAGTTTGAATTATGACCCATCCTCCAGAGCACTCGCCACCCCTCCCAGCTCGGGATCCTCTGCACACTCAATAATCGTACTCTGTCTATGCCATTATCTAAATCGCTGATGAAGATATTGAGCAGAACCGGCTGCCAGACTGATTCCTGCAGAACCCCACTTGTTCTGCCCTTCCAGCAGGACTGTGAACCATTGATAACTACTCTGAGAACAGTTCTCCAGCCAGGTATGCATCCACCTTACAGCAGCCCCATCTAGGTTGCATTTCCCTAGTTTATTAATGGAGGTCATGAGAGACTATCAAATGCAAAAGTCCAGCTTTAGGTCTTCCACTTCCCCCTTATTCACAAGACTTGTTTATCCCATCGAAGAAAGCTATCTGATTGGTTTGAGATGGTTTGTTCTTTACAGATCCATGCTGGCTGTTCCTTAGCACCTTGTTATTTTCCAGGTGTTTGCTCATGGATTCCTTAATTATTGGCTCCATTGTCTTCCCCCGCACAGAAGTTAAACTGACTGGCCTGTAGTTTCCTGGGCTGTCCTTATTCCCCTTTTCATAGATGAGTACTAGATGTGTCTTTTTCCAGTCTTTTGGAATCTCTCCCGTCTTCCATGACTTTTCTAAGGTAATAGCTAAAGGCTCAACTACTTCCTCAATCAGCTCCTTGAGTATTCTAGGGTGCATTTCATCAGGCCCTGGTGACTTGCAGACGTCTCACTTTTCTGAATAATTTTTTATCTTGTTCTTCTCATGTTTTAATTTCTGAGCTTACCTTATGTCTCAGAGGGGTCGCTGTGTTTGTCTGTAACTTTAAAAACAGTTTGTCGGAATGGCTTTCCGTTTCGTACACAGATTTTTAGGAGACAAGGAAAACACCGCAACCCATGAATAAGATTTTGCATTTGCAAAAATTGCCTTGTCTCAAGCCATTCTAAAACCCCATGCGAGCCATTACCAGTGTGTTGTACTGAGGCAATGAAAAGCATAATGAATAGACAATATTTCTAGCAGGCCCGTTGTATCTGAGCTGGGAAGTTTTCACGCTAGGGCTGGTGCTTTACCAGGTTTAAGCCATCAGTAGTTAATTGACGGGATGGTAGCAACCAGACAGAAGTGCTACAATCGGCCAGCTGCTAAAGCCAGCGATCTGTGTATTTCAGTTCTTCGGTGAAAGAGCGACAGGCCGGTGCACTGACAGTGCGATTGTGGGCAGCAGGGATTAGAGGTGAGTGTGATCTGTCTTTGCTTAATTTTAACTTCTTTGCTCCCTTATTTTAACCGCTAACTCATCAGGCCCAAGAATAGTCTCTTAGCAGTTATTAAAAGCATCCACTGGTCCATTTTGCCACTGCAGCTGGTGCTAACCTCAATCTCTCTGTCTCTTGCTCCCGCTCCGTTGAATCTGCACCGTGGGAGCGATCAGCGGGGGATGCTAATTTAAATTGGAGAGGGGCAGATGGACACTGGCTGCAGCCGAAAAGACCTACAGAGCCATTAACGCTCTGCCGGAAAGGGGAAGAGAACAGCAAAGTGATTGGCTGCCTCCCCTGGGCCTGCGCTGGGTGGGCAGCAGGTGGAACCGGCGTTGCTGCGTCCAGCAGTTTGTAACCAGGGTTTGCCCAGCCGGTGCCAGGCTGACACCGACCGGTGGGGCCCTTCCCAATTCATGGCCATGAAAACCGTGTCCTGGACTGTGAAATCGGCTCCCCCGTGAAATCGGCCTTTTGCCTGCTGGCCCTGGGCCGTGCAGGTTTTGCAGCCTGGGGGGCCTGACCCACATGGGAGTTACTTTGTGGGGTCACGGTATTGCCACCCTGACAGGCCACTAGCGGGGGAGGAGACAAAGGGGGGCAACCGCCCCGGGCTGGCGATTCCAAAGGACCCAGGGCTCCCAGCCTCCACCGCCAAAGCCAGTCGGGACGCGCTCCGGGCAGGGCCAGGGGCTGACTGTCCCCAGCCCCGCCCCTTCTGCCTTAGGCCCTGCCCCTTCTGCCCTAGGCCCCGCCCCCTCTGGAAGCATGGAGGCCCCCCCCCCCCCCCCCCCCGGCTTCTCTGCTGCAGAGTTGGCAGCTGGAGAGCCGCAGCCTCACGGACGTTGTGACGGTGCCAGTGGGTCTGGCTGGGTCAGAGGGACGTGGGGGGCTCGTCCACGCCCCCCACAGTGCGGCAGCAGCCACGCCGCTCTGTGTGGTGCCCTAGCTCCGGCTGGGCTAGCAAAGCTGCCTGCCTGGGCCGGGAATCCTCCCCGCTGCGGGGCGTCGGACACCCTCCACGCCCCGGGACTCGCCTGCTTTGCAGCAGGGCCGGGCCCAGGGGCCACGTGTCCCCCTGGCTGTGAGGCCAAAGGGAGCGCAGGCCGAGGTTGCAATTGCAAAGTGGAGCCCGAGGCTCCGCACTGGAGGAGCCCAGCACAGATTTCAGCCCCCCTGTTCCTCCCCACCCCCGCAGGCTGCAGCCTCCTAATCGCCTTAGCGAAAGGGCTGCTGGAAATCTGCCCGCTGCAGGCCGGGGAAGAGGGCCCGGATGGCCCCATGTGCACGGTGCCCCCGGCTGCCTGGCTGCGCGCCCGGGGACGTCCGGAGGAAGCGATTGCTCGACCGAGGCGCTGGATTTCTGGCCAAAGCAGCATCTTGCCACGGTGCCGAGAGGGGAGCAGCCCCGCCCTCGGGGGCATGTTCGGCGGCGTTGGAAGCTAGCGGGGCTGGTTAAACTCCAGGAGCGTGGAGTATAAAACCCTCCCGCCACGTCCACTGTCTCCTCCCGCCCACGGCACCAGCTGCTGGGGCACGCCAGGGTTCACAGGCCGGGCGCTGGCTGGGCAGCACAGCTGTTGCTGTGGGCAGTGCGGGCGGAACGGCGCCCGGGGGAGATACTGGCAGGGCTGCCCGGTGGGGGGCAAGTGGGGCAATTTGCCCCAGGCTCCACGAGAAGGTCTGAGACAGGGAGTGCCAGGAAGGGGCCCCCGAAACTGCTGTGCCCCAGGCCCCCTGAATCCTCTGGGCGGCCCTGGACCTGCCCCCCGATGGAGGGGCCGGGCAAAGGGAGCAGTAGCCCCAGAGCCTGTCAATTCAGAGGGGCCTGCGGCTCCGGGAGGGCTGAGCAGCCACTGGAGCTCCGGGCCGCCCGTGGGCAGGGCTGGAGGGAGGGCACCACGTGTTTCGGGCAGCGCTACGTGGGGTCCCCTGGCTGAAGGCTGGCTGCCCTCAGCCCCCTCGTCCAGGGGAGAGAGCCAGGCACCTCCCACCTCGCCCAGGGCCCAGCAGAGGCTGTCGGCTCCCTGGCAAGGTCAGTCGAAGTCGTCTGTGCTGACTTACTGACACCGAGCCCTTACAGGCCGGAGCCCTCAAAGTGCTAAGGGGGGAGGGACATGCCCAAGGTCGCCCTGCAAGCCAGTGGCAGAGCCAGCAAGCTCATTTCGGTCGTGAGAGTCGCAGGCCAGAGCTCTGCCCCCTGCTCCTCCCTGGGGCATCTCTGCCAGAGCTGGGCTGGGAAACCGTCCAGGCCTCAACCTGGGCAACTGTGATTTGTCTCCCTTAGTTCCTCCTGCAGGGAGAAATTGCTGAGGTCAGCGTCTTCCCTTCTTGTCCTAACCTGCCACCAGAGTCCGTGGCTCCCCGTGGCGGGAGGACCCCCTGGCTCTTCCGTTTGCCTGTCATCGCCGTGTGGAGCCGCCAGCATTCCCGCCGCGAACCATCGCCCAGGTTCAACACTGCACCTGCCTGCTCTGCTGAGCGCCCTCCCGGCCGAATTCCCCGAACGGGCCCCGGCGGGAAGAGATCGGCGCCCACTGACCTGGGAGAATTACCAGCCTCGAATTCCCGCCGATACCCCCGGCGCTGATGGCTGCCCCCCCCCCCAGGATTTCCTCCTAGGCTGACAGTGGGGCAGAATGGAAAAGGTAAATGCCAAGAACGGGGGGGGCCTCTGACCTATTGGAAACGGAGCCCCCAGACTCTCCCAGAATCACACGTTAAGCGGCGCGGGGAGGACTAATAACGAGACCCGTGTGCCGGAGGGAGCGGGGCCGGGCCGCGTGCCGAGCGCTGACGTGTTTAAAAGGCTGCGGGGGGAGAGAGGCACTTGTCAGCCGTAAGTGAAATTCACACGAGATGTTTTATGCGGCAGCCGGCACTTAAATCCAAGGCACAGCCTGAGCTGTTTGATGGGCAGTGTCATCCGGCCGGGCAGGGAGCCGCATGTCACACACGGGATACGTTTACCTGCAAATGGATGCTGAAGGTTTTGCAAGGAGCAAGTGCCCAGAGCCAGGTAGCGAGTAGAACAAACTTAACCCTTCGCTTCCTGTCACTTGACTAAGGACCAGGCGGGTCCCAGGGGTTTTACGGCCATGGGACAGGTGGGCTTGTCCGTCAGAGGGCCTGAGCTGCTGGAAGTGCCTGTGTGGGATGAAAGGTCCAACTGCTGTCATGGCGCGGCGGCGTTAATCCCAGAATCATGGCTAAATTCCGGCCCTGGCTAAGTCCATTCTGCTTTCCCCAATTCCCCCTTCTCTCTTGCACCGGGAGATCATTCCCTTGCACGTCCTGATCCAAGCTGTCATGGACCCTTGCTGGTCATTCTCAAACGACTGCTATGTTCCACCCCAGAGGCAGCTGCATCATGTGATTTCTTCAAGTCCTGTGGATTCCTTCTCAACACCTCACTGCTGCCTCGTTGCTCATTGGAACTGAATACAGGGTAACTGACCCATCAGACCACGCACTTGCCTACGCACAGCGACCAGGCAACCATTGGTGGCGATGAAGAAGGCTACAACTTTACTCCCCTTTACAGTTTGCAAACCACACTCGTCATCCCCACTCAAAAATTCAGCTGGAAGATGCTGGCGGAAGATGGATTTTTCTGTGGCTCAGTGGCCCCCAACCCAAAAAAGGTTCCCCGTCTCCGCCATACATTGACAACACTGAAACCGTTTGCTTCGGGCATAAATTAAAATTTTTCTTTATTTAAAATGAAGTTTGGTAAAATAACCTGAGAAAGTTAAAGCGCTGACTCTGTTTATTTAGATTTGGATTAATATTTCATTTCTTACCGGCTATATATGCCCCCTTACGTTAGAGCTGCAGTAGCCCAATAGGCAGGGCTCAACAAATAATACAATCTACTCACCCGTGGCAAGTAGATTGTGACCCGGAAAAGCTGGGATTGGGCGATCTGCGCATGCGGTTCGGCAAGCCCTGCTTATAGGAGTAATTCACTCAGCGCACAGTCAACCTGTGGAACTCCTTGCCAGAGGATGCGGTGAAGACTAGGACTTTAACAGGGTTAAAAAAAGAGCTAGATAGATTCATAAAGGTTAGGTCCATCAATGGCTGTTAGCCAGGATGGGTAGGAATGGTGTCCCTGGCCTCTGTTTGTCTGAAGGTGGGTGACAGAGGAGGGATCACGTTGTGTTCCCTCCCTCTGGGGCATCAGGCATTGGGCACTGTGGGCAGACAGGACACTGGGCTGACCCCGTCTGGCTGTTCTTACTTTAATGGAGTATTTGAGGTGGTCAGAGATAAGCGAAGGCCTTTTGTTGTCCTGGCTGGCTGGCTGGTGGTCCCTGGAGAGGTCTGTGTGGGAAAGTGCCGCGCTGCTCAGTGCAGACGGGGACGCTGTCGCTATTGTCACCTCTTGAAAGGAAACGCCGAGAATCCAAGATTCAGGAGATTGGTCTGAAATTGCTAAGCAGGGCGCGGAGCAGCCCAGACTGGGCCAGGGAGGCTCTCGGCACCAGGCAGGGTCTGGCCCCACCACCTTCCGCAGGCTGGCCAGCGTGGTTTGGGGGAAGCGGCCGCGTGAGGGCTCGGCGCACACCCAGGCATGCCCGGGGAGCACAGGGCAGCCGGCCGCGCACGGCCCGGCTTCGGCGCGAAGCAGCCATCAGGTAATGGCGGCGAGTGATCGCGCTCGCTGCCAAGAGCTGGCAGACGGGGGTTAATGCGCGGGGTTAGCCGCCCGCCAGGCCTGCTGGGAGGCAGCCGGGCGCCTGCAGGGGGTCCCTCGGCTTTCCGGGCCTGCGGCCAGCTGCCCTGTCCCCTTCCAGCTCGGCCCCCCCGGCAGGGGCACTTCAAGGCCTTTGCTTCACTCCTCTGGGTTCATGCCCTTCTCCGGCCTGTGTGCTCCCAGGAGGAGGGTTTGCGCGGGGGCAGGGTCTGTCGCCATTGCGGGGGTGGCAGGACCGTCCGGAGACCGGCGCATGGAGGGGGCAGTCACTGTTCTATGGCTCCTCCCGGCCAGGCAGGCGAGGGGCTCGCTTGGGCCGCGCCACGTCACGCCCGCCCTTGTCCAGCCGGAGGAACCTCCAGAGACGCCCGATGGTTTGGGCTGCAGCCGGGCCGAGCCAGAGGGGCCCGTGGGGTGGGCCCCGACGCAGGAGTCTCTGCCGGCCCAATGGGGCCCTGTGCCCCTGCAAGTGTTCACTCCGTGCTGGGGGAAGGGGCGGGCGGGCAGCCCCGAGCGCTCTGTGCCCACGAGAGGCACCGTAGCGACCCGCCGGCGTCGCCCCCCGGGCCTTGCTGGACGTCTCCCGCTGAGGCACCAGCTCAGCACCGTGGGGAGGGGCATGGACGCACCGTGACCCGTTCTGAGCAGGGCTGGACGAGCCAATTCCCAGGCCATCCAGCAGGAGGCGCTGTGCTGGGGAGTCTCAAACTGCTACAGGGAGCCCGTCCCTTATGGGGGGAGTTTAGATTCGGAAGGACTGGCCCAGCGTGATCTCGTGGGTAAGATCCAGAGTGTAAATTAATTGGGACCTGTGGGGGAGGGTGTGATTGGGTCCTAGAACCCCTCACCTGTGTGTTAGGCCCAGGGAGCCCTGGAGCGCCCCCAGGTGGCCAGTATCTTGCCCTTAGCTACCTGTCGTCTTCTGCCCCTTATGCCCCAAGTCCCTCCCCCTCCACCCAGGGTGCCTCTTCCTTCTGCCCCACAGCAGGGCCCCCACGTTCTGGGGTCCTCCCCTCCCAGGGAGCCCCCACCCTCAGACTCAGTGACCCACAGCCAATCGCAATCTAGCCCCTGCCCTGGGACAAACTGCCACCTGCCCTGGCCACTCGTCAGAGGTAAGGGGGGTGGACCTGCTGCCTGCAGCCTGCGAGTGGGATCAGCCTGGGCTCCCCAGCCCTGCTCTGCCTCAGGTACCCCTGTAGGTCCCTGGCAGCCAGGTCCCTGCTACTGCCCTGCTGGAGCAAGACTGCAGCTAAGCTTAGCAGCCCCTATTTATACCACCCCAGCTGGGTCCTGACTGGCTGCTACCTGCCTAGGCTGCTTGCTCCCGGGCCTGGCTTGAGGTCTTATTTCTCCTGGATCAGGCAACCACCCCACTCCCCCTTCAGAGGAGCAGGGGCGGGGGCAGGGACGGACATGGATGGAGATGGAGGAGGGGTGTACTGCTCGCTCTCTGTCTGAGCCAGCCAAGCCAGGCAGCCGCGAATGGCCGGAGCCAGAAGGTGCATCGTCTGTGTTTGCAGCCAGCCAATCTCAAATTAAAGCTGCAAATCAAAACCCCATTTGCTGCTGGGCTGACCAGGCGCTGGCGGGAGGATAAGCTTCCTCTTCGTCATGTCTACAGCCCCGTAAATGTCAGCGGCGCGTCATGCTGACATGCACTGCCCCAAAGCGCTTACAACGGGCTGGCTCACCCGGAGGGGGCCCAGGGAGGGAAGGATCCTCTCTTATCATCCCATGGGGGCTGCAGGGGTGAGGCTCCTGTCCCAGGAAAAACCCCACACGGCCTCCTGCCCCCCGGTCCTGGCAGATCCAGGGATCCATGGCGGGAAACATTAGGCCAACGGGGTCAGGCGTTGGTCGGCAACAGGGATCTGCAGAAGTAGCAGTCGATGGGACAGACGGCAGCTGGCTATACAAGGGGCATCGCCTGGCAGGGTCCAGGGCGCGTGTGGGGGGTGCAATTAGTTTGGTTCGGAATCCCTAAGAACACAGTGTGGCTCTGAGTGGCCCCTTTGCAAAGGGCAAAGCTGCGACGAGTGATCCCGCGCACAAAGCAAACAACCATCCGAGAGCCGCGTAAGGAGATTACCAGGGTTAAAACGAGCTGACGGGATGGTTACAATTATTATTAGCGTCCAAGTCTTGGCAACTGGAGCAGCAAGTCGCTGCCCATCTGGTCTCTTGCGTCCACATGGCCGCAGAGCTTCCGTTCCTGACTGCACGTTAAATCCCATGTTCTGCTACAGTCTGAACTGGAAAACCATTAACAACCAGCAGCCATGAAATCTGATCTCCTGGCAGCGTGCGACTGAAGCCCATGAATCAGGCGGCGGTGTGATGCAGAAATAGCATCCGAGAAGTCTATCAATTTAACATGTGACAGGACAGACACAGTTTTGCTGGCCAGACAAAAAGGGAGCGAGAGTTTACTTAAGGAAGCAATGAGAAATGGTTATAATTAAGAGTGTATTGAATTGGACTCGGTGCTATGATTAGAATGAGCACCCAGGACGTTTTACACCGTTGAAATGATCCCCATCAGCATTTGCGTTATAAATTCCTTTTTCCAGAGAGTGGACCATGGACCGTGCAGGAGCTGCACAGATTTACCCACGCTAAGGCCAGATCTGCACTCAAGGGGACCGTCAAATCAAGATACACATTAATTATGTAGCTGGAGTCAACGTACCTTGATTTGAGTTTCTCCACTGTCCCCACAGTGGGAGGCTGATGGGAACAAATGCTCCCCTCCGCTTACCTTACTCCTTGCAGTAGTACCAGCCACCGATGGGGGCACCATCTGAGTTTGATTTAGTGGGTCTTTACTAGACCTGCCAAGTCAAACTCCAAAAGATCGATCAGGGCACTGTCGATCTTCCCCGGAGTGAAGACGTGGCTCAAGTCTCTGCCCCAGCGAGCTACCTTCTGCCATCCTGAATCAAATAAAACTCTCATTGGCTGGAGCTCAGATCCCCAGAGCGATTTAGGTTGATTTCAATAGGACTGAGCTGCCGACTAACCTTGGAGGCTTTGGACCTGAGTCAAAAGTTTCTGCTGCGTAAAGACTCCCGAACTTGGCCCACTGCTCAGCGAGAAATGTCACCATTGTACGTGGACAGACAGAGCCAATCGGATCCCTCGCAATGGAAAGCTCTGTGTGTGTGGGGGGGGGGGGAGGAAACGTTTTGATGAGAACCGTGGAGGGCAACCTGCCACCTAAGGGTCGCAGGAGGCCCTGCAAGAGATTTTCTTTGCCGTTGCTCCTGCTCCTGCACAAGGCTGCTGCTGCCGCTGGTTTCCAGTTGTGTCATTCGTTCGTACCACTGTCACGAAAGTGACACTCGTGTAAAAACTGGGGCACGGGAAGGGTGATGGGTGCGGATTGCACGTAGCACTGACGGGAAGGGTGATGGGTGCGGATTGCACGTAGCACTGACGGGAGGGGCGATGGGTGCGGATTGCACGTAGCACTGACGGGAGGGGAGATGGGTACGGATTGCACGTAGCACTGACGGGAAGGGCGATGGGTGCGGATTGCACGTAGCACTGACGGGAAGGGCGATGGGTGCGGATTGCACGTAGCACTGACGGGAAGGGCGATGGGTGCGGATTGCACGTAGCACTGACGGGAAGGGCGATGGGTGTGGATTGCACGTAGCACTGACGGGAAGGGCGATGGGTGCGGATTGCACGTAGCACTGACGGTGGGAACCCTGCACTCCCGCTGCAGCCAATCGCAGCGCTGCGACGGGGCAATCACACCCCCTGCAATTTCTAGGTGCACCTGCCCAGTGAACAAAGCCGCCCTGGCCTGGGAAACCGTCTTGGTTACGACACTCGTGCGACCACTCACCAGCATGGGTCGCCTGGGGATCAGAAGCAGGAGGGATACTGACGGGGGATGGGCTCGGCTTGTCTCCTCCCAGCTACTTTCTGTGCAACACAAGCACAAAATTCAAAGAGGAAAAGCCACTGCATTTTCTGCAGGGCGCTTCCCACCCTCCTGTGTTAGGGAGCCAGGGCCCACTGGATATTACTTGGACAGTGGAGGGGGCCTGTGGATGCAGGTTCTCGCCACGCTATTGCCAGATGCGGGAAAGAGAATCCGTGTCGGGATCAGGGTTGGGAGTTTGCCAAAGATCTACTTGAATTTCTTACGTACGATCGGAGAATCTGGCAAGCCTGCTTTGAAAAGGTCCAGGAAAAAGCCAGCTTCTCAGCGAGGCAGTGGTGTCTAATGGTTAGCGCAGTGGGTGCCAGTTGGAAAATGAAATTTTCATCTTGTGGGGAATTCTGATATTTTGCCGTTTGTTTTTGTCCCAAATCAGGACAAAGAGTCAAAAATATTGAACTGTTTTGTGGGCCAAACTATTTCAGCTTTAAAACCACTGAATGAACCTTGCTGAAATGAAATGGTTCAGTAAGGCTGCAACATTATACAAGGATGTAAACCTTACACAAAATAAATAATAAATATAATACAGAGGTGAAGACAAAACTGAATAAAATTAGAATGGACCAATACAAGAGAAGCTTCAAAGAGGGCCCACTCCTGCTTTCTTTCCTCAGGCAAATCAGCCAGTGAAATCATTGGAGCCAGGTGACCCTCTCAGGGCCACCTCCCTGGAGAATCGGGGGTGCTGGGAGCTTTGACCTCCCCCGGGGAGGCCAGCGGAAGCGAGGGCGGTGAGTGCGTAACCGTGCAAACGCTCAGCGATAAGCCTGGACTTACCGATTAACGTTCATGGTCACATGCAGGCTCCTGCCCCAGTCCCGGGAGCCGGCTGCCGCCTCCGATACAGGCCCGGGGCGACAGCCGGCTCCCCGGGAGCACCCTGCCCTGGCTCCCGGGAGCCGGCCGGGGGTGCGTGTAACGACTGAGTGTTTCGGTGTTATGTTACACAATTCCCCCATTGTAACCTCCCTAACGGAAGCACTTTGGCAGCGACTCGTTTGTCCGCCTGTCTCTGTGCAGTAGACCACGACAGCCGGCGCGGGGCTCGCCTTGCAGGATCTGCCCTCGGAGTCCATCTCACGCACCGCACCAGCCCCAAAGTGTGAAAGGGGAACGGCGGAGACGCTGGCTGAACCGCAGGGACGCCCCAGGCTCTGTGCCCTGCGCGACCTGCGGAGCCAAGCGGGCTGGGGGCACCGTGTGCTGCCTGCGACTGGGGGAGCCACTGCTGAAATCGACGCAGCCCTGACCTCGGTTCCTGAGGTGCAGGCGGGGCCAGGCGGGCACGTCGCGGTTCTGGAAGGAAGGGCTCTGCACCACTTGATGGTTTGTCCAGCATTTGCAGCTGTCAGCTGGGAGGCCGGGAATGGGCGCAGCAGCCTGCGTGTCCGTGTCGGGCAGCTGTTTGAGGCAGCGCTGGAAGTCGGCCAGCGTGCGCGCTCAGGGGACGGATGTGCCCCGGGTGTCGCTGGGGCGGCAGGTGTCGAGCGTTGCTCGGTGTTCGGGGGGAGGGGGCAGCTCTGTGCGTTGTGGTGAGTGGGCGTGACAGCACACAAGTGCCGAGTGCGTGTGGCATGTCTGTGTGGGCGTGGGAACGCGCGTGTGTTTGCAGCGCTGCTCGGTGGCTGTGTCTGGGGGAGGGGGCAAGTGTCTGTTGCGGATGGAAGCTGGGGAAGGCACATCCCCCCCCCCCCCGGCCCATGCTGCACGGCATTCACCGCCTTTATCTCTGCAACCCAGGAGCCTCTGGCATCGGCCCGGCTCCGCCTGCAGCACAGTCGCTGCATCGGACCCAACCCTGGAGCCCTCTGCATGGGCAAGCGCCTCCTTTCGCCAGTGGGGATCCGGGCCGGCCCTGCCACCGGGGAACCTCGTGCCAGCCTGTGGGGGGCGCCACTAGGCCCCAGAGTGTAGAAACCTGTGTCTACTGCCGGCGCCCGAGAGGAGCAGAACAGGGAGGAGGCAGAATTGAGACCCTCCAGAGTTTTGTCCCAGGCGAGGGGGAGGGGGCGTCATTGTGGGCCGGCCCGGGGGGAATTGCGCTCACGTCCCATCCCTGGCTGCAGTCACGGCTGCTGCGGCGTCACCGGCTGATCCCAATTCCACCGCGCGGAGCCGGAGCCGCTGTGCCCTGGCAGACGGCGGGCGGGGCCGGGAGACGGGAGAGCTGATGTAGAGCCGGGCACAGGGTGAGCGCGGGCATGTCCCCGCTCCTTCCTGTGGCTCGGTTTCCCCCTTTGTGAACCTGGGATAATGGCGCCGACCTTCCACGGGGCCCCTCAGGGAGGGCGGATACAGAAAAGCAGGTTGTGCCGCCGTGTCCCTGGGCTGCAGACTGGTTCTGTGCCCGTGTCAGCCTGGCTGGGGAACGGGGCCAAGGCTTTGGATTCAGGGTGTGGCGGAGCCGTGCTGGGTTCTGTGGCAGGTTTGAAACGGGGCCAGAGAAGTGAGTGTGAAGTAGGGATTTAAAAATCGTGTACCAGCGACAGAGCTGGAAATCTAGAGTCCTGCCCTTGGGCCGGAAGAATCCCAAACACTTACAGCCTGGGGAGCGACCGGCTAAGCAGCAGTTCTGCAGAAAAGGCCTGGGGGTTACAGTGGATGAGAAGCTGGATACGAGTCAACAGTGCCCTTGTAGCCAAGAAGGCTAATGGCATATTAGGAGGAGCATTGCCAGCAGAGCCAGAGACGTCATTATTCCCCTTTTTTTGTCTCTGCTGAGGCCACATCTGGAGTATTGGGTCCAGTTCTGGGCCCCCCACTACAAAAGGATGTGGACCCATTGGAGAGGGTCCAGCGGAGGCAACCAAAATGATGAGGGGGCTGGAGCACATGACTTACGAGGAGAGGCTGAGGGACTTGGGTCTGTTTAGTCTGCAGAAGCGAAGAGTGAGGGGGGGATTTGATAGCAGCCTTCAGCTTCCTGAAGGGAGGTTCCAAAGAGGCTGGAGAGAGGCTGTTCTCGGTGGTGGTGGGTGGCAGAACAAGGAGCAATGGGCTCAAGTTACAGAGGGAGAGGTCTACATTGGATATTAGGAAAAACTATTTCACTAGGGCTACATCTGCACTGCAGGCTTCTTGCACAAGAACTGTTTTGCGCAAGAGTTCTTGTGCAAAAGATCTTCCACAAGAGCGTGTCCACACGGCCATGTGCTTTTGCACAAGAGCTCCCATGGCAGTGTGGACGCTCTCTTGCACAAGAAAGCTCTGGTGGCCATTTTAGCCATAGGGCTTTCCTGCGCAAGAAATTCATGTTGCCTGTCTACACTGTCTCCTTGTGCAAGAGGGGGAAAGGAATCACTCTTCCGGAAGAAGCCCTGGTTTCCGACGCTTTACTGTAAATTTACTTGCACAAGAACGTGCGTGCAGTGCAGACACTCTGCAAGTTTTTGCTTAAGGACAGCGGTTCTTGTGCAAAAAGCCTGCAGTGTAGAGGTAGCCTAAGAGGGTGGTGAAGCACGGGGCTGGGTTCCCTAGGGAGGGGTGGAATCTCCATCCCTAGAGGTGTGGAAGTCCCGGCTTGACCAAGCCCTGGCTGGGAGGTTTGAGTCGGGTTGGTCCTGCCTTGGGCAGGGGGCTGGACGTGAGGCCCGTGAGGTCTCTGCCAGCCCTGGGATTCTATCTCAGCGGTTCCACGGTTACCAGCCCTGCGGCCGGACGCTTAGAGCCCGCGGCAAACCCCCCGGGGAGCAGCCCCCAGCCCCGGCCGGCCCCTCTCCTGGGCAGGCGGCTTCGCTGAGTGCAGCCGACGCCGTGAACCGATTAGCACCCGCTACCGATGAAACGGTTCGTCCTTCGCGCTCAAACACTCGTAGCGTGGGGGCAGCGAACCGCCCGGCCCAGCCCTCGCCGTGCAAACGAGCTTCTCTCTGACCCGCAGCGGCCCTGGCGCCGCGCTGGGTGCTCTGTCCAGTGCCCAGTGCTGTCCCCGTCCCCCCCCCCGGAGGTTTCCGCCTCTCCCCGGCCTTTCCCTCGCCCGGGGGGGATGGGAGCGTGGCTTGGCGGCCGAGCGGAGGGTTTCACGCCATGGGTCTCCTGTCCTGTGACTTGGCTGCTGGGTGGGGTTCTGGGTTGGGGGTTAGAAAAAGCATCCCCACGCCCAGTGGCACTCGGGCCCTGCCCCTCTGACACGCGTCCAACTCTCGATTGCACTGGCAACGAGGGGCCTTAGTACCACGTCCCGCAGCCACCGGGACTGCGAGCGGCCGGGCCTGTGGACAAAGCATCCGGCAGCCCGCCAGTGGCTGACCCTGGTGAACCACGTCTAGCCCCGGGGCTGCGTATTGCCCCGCCCCCGGTCTAAGTGCGAGGCCACGGGTCTTCCCGCACCAAAGCAGGGTCCGGCAGTGAGGCCCAGTGGCTAAATTCACGGTTTGTGAAGCGCTCGAGCGGGAAGGGAGCAATCCAAGTGCCCAGCACTACTCTCAATTTTCGTGGCCGTTGCTCTTTCACCAGCGGGTGATCCGTGACGGGCTGGAGCGCCCGGAGAGAAAAGGCAGCGCACGTGGCACCAGCGCTTGCTTGCACGGCACAAGTGAGGCCGATGTCTGCACAGATAACGAGACAAGCGGCATCTGGCCAAGCCGACTTCTCTGGGAGGTGGAGCACAAAAGTGACCAGACGGGCCTCTTCTGCAGGGCCCAGTGCATTATGGGACAGCAGTGGGAGGACTTCTAACACGGAGTGAATTACCCTAGAAACGGGCCGTGTCCGCATTGCCACCTCCTCCCCGGAGCCGACACCAGCAGGGATTTCCCTTCTAAACAGGGGGCCTCGCAGCCACGCCCGGGCCGTGGAACACGCTTTGCAGCAAACGTGTATTGGCAAGCGGATCCCCCGCCTGGTGGATGGACACAGCCGCCCCTGGATCTTCCGTTTGCTCCCCCCGCAGCGGCCTCAACGCTCAGCAGCCGCGCCCCTGGGCCTCCTGGCAAAGAGCCCTGAGAAGAGGCGTGGAGGAGGAAGAGGCGGAGGTAGTTTGGCCGATGTTCCCAAGTGCAAGGGCCAGGGTGGGAGAAAGCACCAACGGGCTTGCTAGACAATGCAGCCAGTGGGCAGTGCAGGCTGGCCGGGAGGCCTGGCGGGAGGTGTCGAGTGCAGGGCCGTGATAGTGACGACAAGGCCAAGACAGGACCCTGGGGCTCGGGGGCTCCTCGCTGGCGCAGGGCAGGGCTGCGATGCAAAGCTCGTGTAGCCCTCGGAGCCGTTGAGAGGCGGTTTGATGACAAGGGCGTTTGAAAGATCAGCCATTACTTTGGCGGAAGCTGGCCGGGTGCCGCCTGACCATGCTGGAGCCCTTGCTTTGATTGGCAGCCTCTCCCACTCGGGCTGCCTCCGTGCTGTGGCCTCCGTGCTGTGGCCTCCGTGCTGGGCCTCCGTGCTGTGGCCTCCGTGCTGGGCCTCCGTGCTGTGGCCTCTGTGCTGGGCCTCCGTGCTGTGGCCTCCGTGCTGGGCCTCCGTGCTGGGCCTCCGTGCTGTGGCCGTCTCTCCCGCCCAGGCTGCTGCGACATGGAGAAACGTGTTCTGCTGCTCCCTCGCCGGCCGGCGGCCCGAGCCAGCATCTTCAGCCCAGGCAAAGCCATTGCCGCTGGGGCTGGTGTTCATTGGGAAGAAAGCAGCAGCAGAGGCCGTTCCGCCGCCGGAGCGTGTGCTCCGAACATCAGCATCCAACCCCCAGTCCCACGTGCACGCTGGAGGGGCGAAGAGAGTCAGCAACGTGCCCCAGAGTGAGAATGGTGCACGTGCAAGGGTGCCACACGGCAGTCAGGAGAAGGCCCTGCCTCTGACGAGCGGCTTGTTTGTGCAAACGCTGCAGGGGAACTGGTGGGAAGGGAGCCAAGCGCCGGTGGGGAAGTGGCTGTCCGAGGGAAGCAGCATCTTGCGACACGCTCAGCCCAGGCGCGTGCAAAGCACAGCCAGCGGCGCCCAGCAGAGGGGAGACTGAGCCCTGCTGGGCCACAGGCCTGCTGTGTGGCTGCCTCCCCCAGCCTGTCCCAGGATTGGCGGGGGTCTGTGTGGCCATGCGCAGGCTGGCTCGGCGGAAGCTCTCCAGCACAAGGCACGCTGTCATCTGGGAGCCCGGCTCCGCCAGCAGCTCCGCCACTGGGCTTGGATTCAGCAAAGCATTTCGGAGTGCGCTTCCAGCCTGGGCTCCCACGCCGCTCCCGGCACAACGCCCGCAATGGGCCCTGCTGAGCAGGGATGGATTTCAGCACACGCTTACGGGGTTTGCTGAATTGGGGCCTGCAGTTTTACAGGGACCTTTAAACTGACTTATTACCCCTTGCCACATGCCTCTGCTGTTGTTACCAGCTGCATTAAGAACCAGCTGTATCTTTTGATTTCAGTTAATTAAAATTTCCTCTTTCAAATTCAGGCTGCAGTTGGTTTTCAAGGGATAGTCAGGTTAAAAATCAGCCAGTATTTTTTGGAGCGGGGTGGGGGGGATATTACTAACAGGTTAGATTGTTAAAACAAAGAACAGCTTCCGTCTCGTTCATTTCCATCATTCGGGTGGCTCATCCGTGTCCTGCGTTTCACTCAGCGTGGCCCCTGCAGATCTCTCAGCCAATTCCACGTGCGCTGCTAGATCAGTTTCCCTTTCTGGCTCCCAGAGCAGCGCTGCAAGGGCTGGGGTGCCAGCGCCAGATGGGAAGGTTTAAATTCAACCCAAAAGCTGTTTTCGATCATGTTAAAATCCATCTATTAATAGGAAGTTTTGTAAAACCTTTAAAAATTACTTCCCAGAGCCACGTTTTGGGCCTACCCCGCCTCCTTCCACTAACAGCCCTTTCATCCGAGCGAGCTCCCACAGCCTCCCAACACTGACGCTTCATGGACAGCACGTTCGTCACCGCCGGCTGCACTCAGCTAGCGCGTGCATGGAGTGACACGGGGGTAGCTCGCTGTTCCCTGGGATGCCAAAGTGGTGCCTGGAATTTGCTTGTACCACATCTGAGGTTTAAGTTCTTCTTACTGCAGGGAGCAGTTCTTGTTTGTGATTCCCGTGTCCTGGGCACGATGCAGTGCAGGAATCTCATCGCATACATGATTTTCAATTCAGAATCTCAATAGGCTCCGGCCTTAATGGAAAGGTGACTCAGACCGACCATGGCCATAAAATAGGGTGGAAAGTTTCAGCGAGAAACGACCACTGATTGGAGCAGCTGGACACTCCGGAGTTGGGGGGAGGGGCAGGCAGTTGCAGGCATTACGTGATGTGTGTGGGGACGGCTGAGCTGACAGAGTTAAGCATGTGGCCTCCTTAACCGTAATGCAGGGAGGGTCCCTGTATCCGAGTGGCTGCCGCAGACACTTAGCGCCTGTGGCATGGGGCCATGAGGACGTGCCCAATCTAGAGGACACACGGAGGCAGCACAGGGCCGTCATGGCCGCTGACTCTGCAGGTGGGAGAGTCAGCGTGTGCCAGGGGAACTTGACCAGGGCTCCGAAGGAAAGCTGGACCCGGCGCTGCCTGAGGATGGGGTTTCTCAGCTTGTTCAACCTGCTCTGTGCGTCCGTCTGTCTGTGAGTCGGTTTGTTCAGGAACTCCTCCTAGGACCAAACGTGCTTGTTATCGGAACCGACAGCCAGGCCAGGCCCATGGGATGTGCCTGGACTCGGACTGGTTCTCAGCCAACCCTAAGGGAGAGGCCTGCGGGCGGGCACAGTTACACTGCAGCATGACCACCGGGGGACCTGTACACAGTGGCCATCCACAGGTAAGGGTCCATGCTGGTACCGTACGGGGTTGTCTGTCCCCCCTGGTCCCCATGACTGGACAGCCGGCGACTGGGGGGGGGCAGCCTAGGCAGGCAGCACAGCTCCTGCTGCTACCCCTGGGGAGTCACTGGGCAGCACTGCCCCTGCGGTGGCCCCGGAGAGCCCCCACATCCCTCCCAGTCCCCTGCGGTGGCCCCGGAGAGCCCCCACATCCCTCCCAGTCCCCTGCCCCGACTCCTGCACCCGACGCCCCCAGCCCCACTCTGGGAATTGCCGATTCCAGAGCCGCGCTCCGCCCCCAGGGCAGCAGCAAGATCAGGCCCCCCCAGCAACGGGCAACCAGCAGCAGGAGCCGCCCCCCCCCCCCCCGGCCGTCGGGTTAGGCCACTGGGCTTTATTACCCCCGGGGTCCGGCGCTGGCCTGGCCGCGCTCAGCCCGGGGCGCTCCCCGCGGGGCAGGGCGCAGCGCGGAGCGCACGGGGCGGTGCCTGCGCCCCAGCCCGGCCGGGCACGTCAGCGGCGCCTCCCCGGGCGGGTCTCCGGCCGGCCGCCTCCCACTTCGCCCACGCGATCAGCCCTCGCCCGGCCCCGCCGGCAAAGTAACTTTGCGGGAGTTCGCGGCGCGCCATGGAGGCGCTGCGCTCCGCGGGCCGGGCCCTCATCCGGAGCCCCAGCGCCGCCAAGCAGTCCTGGGGCAGCGGCAGGCACCGCAGTGAGTGCGCGGGGTGTCCCGGGGGGAGCCCGCCCCCCCCCCCCCGACCCGTGCGGGGCCCCGCGGCGACCTGCTGCTTTGCTCGGGGAGCGGGCCCCAGGCGCACGCCAGCCCCCTTCCTGCTGCTGCCCGCGGGGGAGGTGGGGCTGGGACTCGCTGCCCGAGGCCGTGGGCAGCCCGGGGAGCAGCGGGGCGGGTGCCCCTGCCACAGCCCCGTGGTACCCGCCCTGTGGGCAGTGGGGACCCCCCTCCCCGTCTCTCCAGCCCCCCGGGAAATCTCCCTGCTCCGGCCTTTCCAGCAGGCCCAGGGTGCAGCGCCAGAGGCGGCCCAGGCGCCCTGGAAAACAGCCCCCTGCCCAGGCTCTGCTGCCCTGCTCCCCTCCTCGCTGTCTGCTGGCCCAGCTGGGTGCCCTGCCAGGGACAGCTCTGGGCCACGCCGCAGGCCGGGCCGGGACGGGACCCTGGCTGAAGAGTTCCTTAAGGTGCAGGAGGCCACCGTGCGTGCCGCGTCTCCGAGTTAATGGGGAGAGGGTGACGGCTCCCTGTGTGGGAGCACCCCGGGGCAGGGACTGCTGCTGGGGGAGGTCATGGGAGGTGACCCGCCTGCCTGGAGGTACGGGCCAATGTAGTGAGTCACCTGCTTACCCGCGAACTGGCTGACTTGTGGCTCTGCTGTCAGACTGGGCCCGGACTTGGCAGCATCCATGGGTGTTTCTCAGCCCCCAAACGACCCCTTCCCTGCCCCAGTTCCAGCCTTTGGCAGACAAACCGCCTGCCCCATACTCGGCCGCGGCAGCCTCTGGAATTGTTCTCCCCGACCGGGACTGTCCCCCTGGACTTTTTGCTGCTTTGCCTAAAACTCTAAACAAAAAAAGTTGCTTCATTTACTAGAGAGCAGTGGAGTAAATTGCTCATTGTGTGGCCTCGTTACACGGCTTCATGTGGTGTGTCAGCAGTAGTACGCCGTGTACACACGCGACTGCCATAGCGTGATGTGGTATGTCAGCAGTAGTACGCCGTGTACACACGCGACTGCCATAGCGTGATGTGGTGTGTCAGCAGTAGTACGCCGTGTACACACACACGCGACTGCCATAGCGTGATGTGGTGTGTCAGCAGTAGTACGCCGTGTACACACACACACGCGACTGCCATAGCGTGATGTGGTGTGTCAGCAGTAGTACGCCGTGTACACACACACACGACTGCCATAGCGTGATGTGGTGTGTCAGCAGTAGTACGCCGTGTACACACACACACGACTGCCATAGCGTGATGTGGTGTGTCAGCAGTAGTACGCCGTGTACACACACACGCGACTGCCATAGCGTGATGTGGTGTGTCAGCAGTAGTACGCCGTGTACACACGCGACTGCCGTAGCGTGATGTGGTGTGTCAGCAGTAGTACGCCGTGTACACACACACACGCGACTGCCATAGCGTGATGTGGTGTGTCAGCAGTAGTACGCCGTGTACACACACACGCGACTGCCATAGCGTGATGTGGTGTGTCAGCAGTAGTACGCCGTGTACACACACGCGACTGCCATAGCGTGATGTGGTGTGTCAGCAGTTGTACGTTGTGTACACACACACGCGACTGCCATAGCGTGATGTGGTGTGTCAGCAGTTGTATGTCGTGAACACACACGCGACTGCTGGCCTCCTGGCCCTTGGAGCGTGTTCTCTCCCATCATGGCAGCGACGAGCCCTGGGCTCCTCATGGGAGGAGAGTCCCCGGTGACTTTGTGCCCCTCCCTCCCCGCTGGAGGCACCCAAAGGCTGCTGGGTGAATGGGGAGGGCTCGGGGTCTGCCGGCGTCTTGCTCGATGGCTGGGTGGCAGAGGCGACTCCGCGGTTAACTTGTAACGGTGGTGTGATGAGCTGGGTTCCTAACGCCGGTTCCTCCTCGCTACCCCGCCCGGCACTTGCTGAAAGGTCCCACCGCAGGGCTTGCCTCGTGCACCTCTGCAGCGTCTTGAGCTTTGGCCAGTAGCCTGGCCTTGCACCCGCAGGCTGCGGGGCACCGGCCATGTGCC
Source organism: Pelodiscus sinensis (assembly GCF_049634645.1). Taxonomy (NCBI): domain Eukaryota; kingdom Metazoa; phylum Chordata; order Testudines; family Trionychidae; genus Pelodiscus; species Pelodiscus sinensis. The sequence goes on from NC_134735.1 coordinate 1,316,248, forward strand.
CGGCTGCCTTTCCCAGCTCCCACGCAGCAACGAACGGCCTCCGAGTGGAATTTTTTCCACGGTCTTCCCCTTCCCACTGGATTGCAGCACTGTGCCGACGGATCGCTGACTCCTCTCCAGCACAAAACCCCGCGTGTTCCCTCGGCCCTAGGATGGGCGTACGAGACGTTCGCTTCCTGCCAGGCGTGGCGCTCGCTTCTCCCGGCCTCCAGAGCGTGGCCCGTGCATGTCTGCGCTGGTTCGCTCAGGCCTCGCTTCTTGTCTAACACAGGCTGCTCTGTGATCTGCGTCCCTCCCCCAAGCCTGCTCCTAGCGGGTGTGCAGCCGAGCCAAGACCCCTGCCGCACCAAAACGCACTCAGCCGGTTTGAAGAGTAAAGTATTCTCCCGGGCACGGCTCCCCTCCCCCCAGCCCACCTTGCGTCTTGGGACCTCTGCTCCCTGGGAAGATCAAGCGGCTTGAGTATTTACTAACCCTCTCCACTTCGCTCCCGGGCTTGGGCCTCCTTTGAGGATTAAGAGGCTGGTGTCTCCGGGTCTGGAATGCAGCCCTGGCGTGCGGGCGTAGGAAGCCTAAGCAAGCGTCGAACTCTGCTCGAGACCCTTGGGCAAGGGCTTGGGGCTGCAGGCCCTGGTCTGGGAGGGTTTTTAGGATAGGGGAGGGGTAGCTCAGTGGTTTGAGCATTGGCCTGCTAAACCCAGGGGCGTGAGTTCTAATCCTTGAGGGGGGCATTTAGGGATCTGGGGCAAATCTGGCAGGGATGGTACTTGGTCCTGCCGTGAGGGCGGGGGACTGGACTCAATGGGCTCTCGAGGTCCCTTCCAGCTCTAGGAGATAGGTCCGTCTCCATTTATTATTATTATTACAAGCACCCTGCTAGGGAGCAAACCTGACTTTGGGCGGAGGCTGAAGCTGTTCGGACTCTGCTGTCACATTGTCTGAAGCGATCTCGGGTGCCGGCATGCCGAGGGGATGGGAAATGGAGCGGCTGTCAGTCGGAGCACAGGCAGAGCGGAGTCCGGGTGTGAGCGTACTTGATCGCACTGGGCTTAAGGCTCCGGGCAGGTTTAGAGGTTCCCTTGCTGGAGATTATTCCGCGCCCCCCCCCCCCCCCCCCCGGAAATGAGCTTCAGGAGAGAGATCTTTTGGAACGGGGGCTTGTGAAAAATCTTCTCTTGGGGCCTGTTTGGCGTCCCCAAAATAGCAAAAGTTTCTGCTCTGACTAGAGCTGTTCTCCCCAGCCCCGCCCCCGCTGCTTTCCGTGCTCTGTGGCCTGGGGTTAGATTTGCTTAACAACTTTGTTCTTTGTTTTTGTTTTTGCTCAACCAATTTTTTCCCACCATGTTTGGTATTTTTTGTGAAACTGTCCGGCAACCCCACTGGTAACTCCGGGCCATTGCCCCAGGGAGACATGCCGTGACCTCCAGATGCTCCAGGGAACTGTCGCCCTGGCGTGTTTGTGGGTTTCCAGACAGCGGAAAAGCATCTCAAGCTGAGCGAGGCAGCTGGAAGGAAAAGGAGCCGTGCGGCCGGGGGAGGCGTGTGCAAACTGTGGCTGGCTTGGGAGTTGTTTGAGGTGCCAGGGAGCTGTTTGTGTTTGCGAGATGGGCGGGGACGTCCGCGCCCGCCACTTCACCCTCCCCGCCTTCCGAAACCAAAGCATAAAGCACTGTCGACTTTGCAGCCTCTCCGGCTGCTCCGAGCAGCTGCGCGTGGGTTCGGTTCTGGACGGCAGAGCCAGACACAGGTGCGCGTGGCCCTGTGTCAAAGCCACGAGGAGTCTGCTGGCACCCTAGAGACCGATTTAGTCGGATAACCCCCCCCCCCAAGCTTACGCCCGGGTGAATCCGGTTTCCAGGGTGCCCCGGACTCCCAGGTGTGCTTGCAGATACAGACTGACCCCGCTTCCCCCTGAGCCTTTGGTCCTAGGTAGTCGATCGCGTCTGCCCTTGCCCACCGAGGCTGGAGAGGGTTGCTGGTCCCAGGCGGGGGAGCAGGGATTTCCCAGTGGGGGGGGCTGGGCTTTGCTTGTAGCCCCGCAAGGTCTTGGGAGCCACGGTGGGAAACCCAGGGGAGGGATCGGGAGAGCTGCGTCGTGGTTCCAGAATGATCCTCGCTCGGACAGTCGCCCCCCCCCGGGCCGCAAGCCATCTTCCTCTCCGAGCACTTCAGTGCACGGGCAGCGGGCGACACAGGCGGGGGAAGGCATGACCGTCCCAGCCTGCCTGTGCCGCCCAGCTATGGCCCTCACCTGGGGTGGGGAGGATGTGAAGGGGCGTGGCTTCCAACAGAAGGGGCGTGGCTTCAGCTTTTCCCCTGCTGGGCCTTCACCCGCCACCCATGAATGAAAAGGCGCTTCCTTCTGAACCAGGCGCCGCTGCCAGCCCCTCCGGGCTCTCTGTGCACCTCCGAAAGCAGCTGCTGACCCTTCCCCCGACCCCCAGGGACGTCAGCACAAAGTGGGACCCGAGGAGCCTCTCCCTTGGTCCCCCTATCCCAGCTCGAAGATGGGACACCCAGAGCAAGGCTGCGGTTCCCAGATCCCTAGGGGCACGGTGCCCCTGACCCCAGCCCCGGGCAGCTGTGGGAACGGTTTGGGGCCTTCGTTGCACTCCCTGGTGGAAATGGAAACGCCCCGCAGCAGCCTTCTGCCACGTGTCGAGGGGCTGCAAAAGCCGCCGGGCTGGAGAGAGACTTCCCCTTTAAGCAACATGCGCCCCAGTGAGGAGCCCCTGGCAGCAGGGAGGTAACGGGTAACCCGGTGGCCCCGCCCGGCTGGGGGCGCCCTCGCCTGTGGGATCCTGGCTAACGGGAATGTTTAACCGGTTCACTTTTTACCAGGGATTTGACCTCCCTGATACTGTCGGGGAGCAGGGATAGCTCAGTGGTTTGAGCATTGGTCTCCTAAACTCAGGGTTGAGAGTTCAATCCTTGCAGAAGCCATTTGGGGCAAAAATTTGTCAGGGATGGTACTTGGCCCTGCTGTGAAGGCAGGGGACTGGACTCAATGACCTTTCAAGGTCCCTTCCACGTCTAGGAGATAGGCATCTCCATTAGTTTAATTTAAAAAATGTGCTTCTCTGTTCCCGGTCAGTGCACTGGGAAGGGCCGTGTGTCCGAGGGATGTAAAACATATTTAAAAACGTAACTGCGTAACCTGGGGGTGGGCACCTCAGCTTGGCGGGGGCTGAATGTGGCCCTCAGCTTGCCTGGATCCAGCCCCCGAGGCTCAGCCCCCCCCAGCATTGGGGAGTCCATGCGGGTGCTCCAACCCCCCCCCCACTGCCCGCCATAATCGCTGAAACTCCCAGCGGTGACACGCACTGTGCGCGCCGTAGAATAAAGCGCCAGTAAAACTTGACCGTAGCGCCCACAGCGCAGCCTCCTGGGGAACGGGGCCGGTCGCCCCTGCCAGCCCCGCTCGTGGGGAGCCAGCCTGTAACCTGCGGGGGGGGGGGGCCCTGACACGGAAGGGGCTGCTCCGGCCCCTGCCAGTTAACCGGAACTGGGAAGCCTTTGCTGTGAAGGGGGAGGCTTGGCCCAGAATCCTGGAACCGGAAGGGACCTCGAGAGGTCACCGAGTCCCGTCCCCGGCCCTCGCAGCAGGACCCAGCACCGTCTGAGCATCCCCGGCAGGCGTCTGTCCAACCTGCTCTGGCACGTCTCCAGGGGTAGAGATTCCACAGCCCCCCCGGCAACTTATCCCCCCGGCAGGTAGGAAGTAGGGATGGTAAATATCGGTTAATTGACTAGTCGAGTAACCTCAGGAATTCTTATCGGTTAGTCGACTATTCTATCGACCCCGGGGGTGGGGCCAGCAGCCTGTGCGCTCCAGCCCCACTCCCACGGAGCCCCCCGTCTCTCCGCGCTGCTGCCTCCATATCAGAGCACAGGGTGCCAGGCGGGAGCTGGTCCGTGAGGGGAACCAGTTTAAAACCCAGCTCCCCTCACGGACCAGCTGCCTGATACAGAGGCCACAGCGCCGGGCGGCAGCAGCCCCTGTCCCGGTGGGATCTGACTCCTGGACTTGGCACGAGCCAGAACTGAGCCGGGCTGCCCACCTGGCTCCTAATACGCTTTAACTGCAGAGCCGCAGCGGGGGTAGGTCCCGGACCCATTGCAAGCCAGGACTGAGCCGGGCTGCTGGCCAGGGGGCGGGGCAATGCGTGTAGTCTGTAAGCAATAGCATCTAGACTAACGTTATCGGTTAATCAGTGAACCGACGACACTATCCCACCCCGAGCAGGAAGTTTTTCCTACTATCCGACCTCAACCTCCCTTGCTGCTTGTCCCACCCTGGGTATTGTGGTTAACCGGTTAGCTTGCGACGTCTCTAGTGCCTGAGCCGAGGGGCGGGGGGGGGCTGAGCCCTCCCCAAAAGCCCCAGAGGAAGCCATGGTGGGAGCAGATCAGATGAGCAAGGGTGGGCCTAGCTCATACCCTGGGCTCTCTCCGCCAGCCTGGGCTGCCCCAGCGGCTTGCGACGTGCTGGGAGGGCGGGAAGCCCCGGGGGCCGGTCCCGGGTGCGGCGTGTCCCTCGCGAGCAGAGCCGGGGCCGGGTGGCAAGGGGCGGGCGAGGACGCGTCCCTCCCTCCAGCCAACGACAGCGAGTCTCCAGCGCGGAGCCGCGCCAGCCATCCTTGCGCTGCCTGGGAACAGACACGGCATCTGGTTTGGCCTCGGTTCCCTGCTGAATCTTGGCAGCGGGTCGCCTGCCTGGCCACACGGGCGGGGGCGGGGAAAGGGGCTGCAAACAAAGCCTGGCTCGAAAGAGCGTCCCCGTGCCGGCGGCTCCTCAGCCCGGCGGGCAGCCAAGCCAAATCGACGCTTGTCTGGTCCCCCGGGGGGTGAGCTGCCCCAAGGCTCAAGGGCAGAGCCCCCGGTTCGGGTGTGCCGCGCTGGGGAGACTTAGTCTAGTTTCCCCTGCCCTGGCAGGCCACATTCTGCCTGCGTGAGCCAGACAGCGGCTGGCCAGCCTAGTGGTTAGACCGGGCTAGGAGTCAGACTCTAGTTTCCGGTGGCCCAGGGTCAACCGTGCTGGCTCTCGGGCGCGCCTGGAACCAGAAGTCAGGCTCAGAGCAGTCCCAGCTGGTGGGCGGTTGCTCTGGATTCCCTGTGTGAGCTGCGTGCACGTCCGCTCGGAGACGGGGCTGTGACAGCGTTGGTGCGTCGAGGGCGGTGTGTTGGGAGCTGAGTTTTGGGGGCAGTGTGTTCGGGGCGGTGCATTGGGGGCGGCGTGTTCAGGGCTCTGTGCGTTGGGGGTTCTGTGCATTGGGGGCTCTGTGTGTTTGGGGCGGTGCGTTGGGGGCTCTGTGCATTGGGGGCTCTGTGTGTTCGGGGCGGTGCGTTGGGGGCTCTGTGCATTGGGGGCTCTGTGTGTTCGGGGCGGTGCATTGGGGGCGGCGTGTTCAGGGCTCTGTGCGTTGGGGGCTCTGTGCATTGGGGGCTCTGTGTGTTCGGGGCTCTGTGCATTGGGGGCTCTGTGCATTGGGGGCGGTGCGTTGGGGGCTCTGTGCGTTGGGGGCTCTGTGTGTTGGGGGCTCTGTGCGTTGGGCGCTCTGTGCATTGGGGGCTCTGTGTGTTCGGGGCGGTGCGTTGGGGGCTCTGTGTGTTGGGGGCTCTGTGCGTTGGGGGCTCTGTGCGTTGGGGGCGGTGCGTTGGGGGCTCTGTGTGTTCGGGGCTCTGTCATTGGGGGCTCTGTGCGTTGGGGGCTCTGTGTGTTCGGGGCTCTGTCATTGGGGGCGGAGTGTACGGACCTGTCTTCATTCATGAGAGCTCTAAGACCCGCCACGCCTTTGTGTAGGGACAACGTGGGGCACGTTCCAGGTGCCTGGGTGAAGGCGGGAGGCGGCCATGCAACGTGCCCTTCTCCAGAGCAGACCGGCGTGCCCAGCGCGGAGTGTTCGGAATCGCCTGATGGCCTATCGCCTGCGCCCCCTGCTCGGCCGGCTTTCAGCCTGCGCCGGGGGGGGGCCCTGCCTGTGCAGCCGCGGGGCGGGAGGGGAGCCATGTCTGAGTCAACAAATGTGAGTGACTTGATACCTGAGTCTTCAGACAGCCCGACCCAGCTGAGTTCCCCAGTGGCTTTGTGTTCATTCCGCTCGCGGCCCCTGGCTGCCCCGTGATGGAGCCGTGCCCTCGCCGCCCTGCGCGGGAGGAGCGTGGGATGCAGCGGGAGACCCGGCGCGGCCGAACGCTGCAGCAGGCGACGGGACGGCGGCGAGCGAAATCGCAAAGCTCTGGCTCTGCGGGGGAGACCGGCGCTGCTGCACCAGCTGGGGGGCGGCGGGAGGAGCAGTCGGACCTTGGCCGTGACTCCCGGCGGAGGATCCTTGGTGTGTCTGACGCAGGCGCCGGCCCCTCGGAGGTTTGGACGCTGCCGCCTGCCGACGGTGAGGCCGAAGGTCCCGGCCTTGGAAGCGTCGCACAAAGTCCCTTCCCTGGCTCCCTCCTCCTGCAGTGGGGCCCTGGCCGGGTCCTCGCCAGGGTGCCGCCCTTTCCCCTCCTTGCCGCGTGCTGTCACTGGCTCCGTGCCGAGTGGCACTGATCCCCCTCTGCCCCCCAGAGCGGCCACACCCTTTGGGGCCCTCTTCCCTGCCTCGCATGCTCCTAGCAGCGTCCCTGGGGCAGAGACCTTCCCTCCGTGCTCACCTGGCTTTTCCTGTCCCTAATGTGGGCGCCGGGGCGGGCGCCCTGCTCCCCGGTTGGGCCGAGCGGGTGCAGACGGGGGCGCGGCGGAGCCGGGACTCGGGTGCTGCTGGAAGGGGAATCGCCCTCACGTCAGGGAGCAGGGCTCTGGGTCCTGCCCCCCAGGCTGTGGCGAAGGCCAGAGGATGAATGAAGCCTTGGACAGGGATGAGCTAAGTCAGTGGCGGGCGGCTGGGGTGCAATGGGCACAGCCCGCACGACCCCGCCACGCAGGCGCGGTGAGCAACGCCGCCCTGTGACCCGCTAGCCCGCGAGCGAATGCTTATTGGCCAGTCGACGCGCCAGTCGGCTAGTCGCTCCCCCCTTGCTGCCTCTGTCAGACGGGGGGTGGGCGGGGGGGGTGCTGCAAGGCGCCGGCGCCACGTGCAGCCCAGGGCCAGCTGGGGTGCCCCAGGCTGCATGTGGCATTTCAAAGCGGCCGTGCAGCGTGGAGCCAGGGTCAGCCAGAGTCCCCAGCTGCTCCCGGGTGCCACACGGCGCTTTCGCCTTCGGAGTGCTGCAACCGCCAACTTGCCAGGCGGAATCGCCCGATCGCCTAACCGAATAGTCGACACCGAGCGCGTGGCCTGTTGGCTGGGTCGGCCAGGCGCTGTTTAACATCCCTGCGCTGCTGGGCCGACGTACGTGCCGCTCTCCCTGCATCCTGGAGTGGGAGGCCGCGGCGCCCCCAGCAGGCCAGGCCGTGGCTCTCAGCGAGGCCGGGCCCCTGAGTTTCACAAAGCCCCGGAGAGATCAGGATACACTCGGCTGGTTGGCACAGCCCTGTGGACAAATGGAGGCCGATAATTACACTCCGGCTGACTGACGTGCTCCTCTGGACCCTGTAATTATGAAGGGAGCAGTTCTCCAGCGGGGGAGCGGGGACATTCCTGCGCTTTTCCGTCCGACTTGGTAAGCGAGGTGACGGGGGAGGGGCACGAGACCAATTCGGATCCCGAAAGGGAGGTTTCCGGGCTGGCTGGGAGCCGCTGGCGGGGGAGAGGGGTGAGCGGGTGCGAAGGACACTCCGTCCCCTTGGGACTGGGCGCTTGGCTCCGTCTCTGCTCGGGGTGGTTGGCGAAGGCTCTGCCCGCGCCATGCGGCTTTCGCTAACGGTCAGGGGGCGCGGACGCTACTTGTGGGCAGGATATCCCCGGAGCAGGCTCAGCGTCCGCGCAGGCGAGCGCCCCTGCCCGCAGCTGGGCCAGGCGCCCGCTGTCCCCGCGGGGCCGCTCGAGTGCGGCTAGTTCGCTAGAGCAGCAGCCGCCAGGTGGCTTCAGACCTGGCTGGACGCCGCGGTCCCAGCAGCCCGGAAGGGCCACGCCGAGCTGGCTGGAGCCGCCCAGTCATTCGCGTCAGCGCTGTCCCGCGTGGCAGCCCCTTGGCTCCGGCTCGGCGCCTGGCCGTGGGCTCAGCCCTCGCTGCCGTGTGCGTAACTCCCCCCTGGGGCTGCGGGGGCTGGGCTGAAACCCTGGGCCCGCCCTGTGATTGGCCTGTGCTGTGGGAAGCCGCCCCATGCCAGGGGTTGGCTGGCCCCCAAGGGGCAGGGGTGACCCCCTGTGTAGGGCAGTAAGTCCTCTCTGGTGACTCCCCCTGGCGCTCTCCTCTCCCTAGATCACAGGGCCCTGGACTGTCGGCTGCATCGCCCTATGGGGGCCTGGTGGGTCCTTTCCTGACCCCTCCCGAGGGCAGGGAGGGGGAACCAGCCAGCCCTGCTCTGCCCCAGTCCCCAGCTCCCGCAGTGGCTTCTGCTCCTGGCCTCATCTCTGCTCCTGCCTTGGCACCGGGCCTGCCCCCAGTTGCCCCGTCTGCCCTGCTCTCTCCCGTCCCCCGAGCCAGGGCCCGTCTTGGCCCCAGCTCTGGGGAAGGGGTGTGGCCGGGGCAAGGGAGGGGAGATGTGGGGCCCGCTGCACTAGGTCAGCGATGCAGGGAAGGGCAGGGAGCTCTGTGAACCAGCCTCCTCTCTCCGGTGCCGGGCGGCGGGGCTCCGGGCGCTGCTTGCAGGCGCCAAGCTGCCCTGGGTGACTTTCCCTGCAGAGGGGTGTTCGTGGGAGAGACAAGCGCTTCCCGTGGCCTCTGGTGGCAGGACAGAAGCAAGGGGCTGAAGCTGCAGCGAGGGAGGGTCGGGTGGGACACCAGGAAAAGCTTCCTGCTGCCAGTGGAATGAGTTGCCGGGGTGGGGGGTTGTGGAGTCCCGCCCTGGAGACCTTGCAGGGCAGGTTGGACACGCCTGGGGGATGCTCCGGAGCCGTGTTTCTCAACCTTTCGATGTTGCTGAAGAGCCCCCTTTAAAAGCAAAGTGGCCAGTGCTCCCGGGACCTGCCGTTCAGACACACCCTGGTTTTCTACCATTGCAGCGTGTTTGTTTCAGCAGGTTAATCGCAGCCGGGCCGGCGATGAAATTCTGGGGTAAAAAGTAAAAAATAACGAAGGGCTGTGAAACGTAAAGCACAAATTCTGTGATTTCCCAAATTGCCGTTGTTGACGCCCCCCAGGCGCCTCTCGCGTACCCTGCGGGTCCTCGTCCCACTGGTCTGGACGGCGCTTGGTCCTGCCGGGAGGGCAGGGCCTGGACTCGGTGCCTCGCGAGGTCCCCGTGATTCTGTGTCCCCGAGGATACTGCCCCGCACGGCACCCCCAGTTCTGGGGGGCTGCTGCTGCTATTTGCCTCGTCTTCTCCCTTCAGAGGGGGATCCGGCCGAGTCTCGCTCCCCCCAAGGCCTGGCCAGAGCCCGTCCAGCAGGGTTTCTCTTCGAAGCCTTCGCCGCGGGCAAGTAGCAGGGTCCTGCCCCAGGGAGCCAAGTTGCCTCTTGTGCGACGGGGCCTGGCACGGCCTGTGGCGCTCCCCCGCCTGCTGGAATTGCTCCCCCGCCGCCAGCAGGTGAGACTGAAGGGTCTTTGCTGTTCCTCAGAGCTCCCGGAGAACTGGACGGACACCAGAGAGACCCTGCTGGAGGGGATGCTCTTCAGCCTGAAGTACCTGGGCATGACGCTGGTGGAGCAGCCCAAGGGGGAGGAGCTCTCCGCGGCCGCCGTCCGAAGAATCGTAGCAATGGTGAGTGCTGGGCCCCGAGCCCCAGCTGCTCTGCTCCCGCTGAGGAAGACCCGCCCCCCAGCGGCACCTCCCCTTGCCGGGGGCTTGGCGGCAAGAGCAGGGAGAGGCGGGAGCCTCGGGGGTGGGGGCTCAGGCCTCACCGCCCCTCGTCCCTTGTCCGGGTGAGCAGAGGTCACGCCCATGGGCTCGCTTGAACGGCGACTGCTGCAGCCGGGCACGGGGACACTGGTGTCGTCGTCGGCGGGGCCGGGCGCGGGGACGCTGGTGTCGTCGTCGGCGGGGCCGGGCGCGGGGACACTGGTGTCGTCGTCGGCGGGGCCGGGCGCGGGGACGCTGGTGGCGGCGGGGCCGGGCGCGGGGACGCTGGTGGCGGCGGCGGCGGGGCCGGGCGCGGGGACGCTGGTGGCGGCGGCGGCGGGGCCGGGCGCGGGGACGCTGGTGGCGGCGGCGGCGGGGCCGGGCGCGGGGACGCTGGCGGCGGCGGCGGCGGGGCCGGGCGCGGGGACACTGGCGGCGGCGGCGGCGGGGCCGGGCGCGGGGACGCTGGCAGCGGCGGCGGCGGGGCCAGGCGCCTTTTCAGAGGGAAATGTTGCCGGCTCTTGACCTCTCAGTGGGGCCGCTGTGCTAAGCAGCCTCCGTGCGCTACCTGTCCCGCTGTCCCCCGTTACTAGCGCTCGGCCGGGGGGATTCCCCGTTCCCCGGCGTGTGGGGTGCTGCAGCATCGGGACGGTTTTCCCAGCAGGGCTGCTGAAAGCCACTGAACAACCCTGGAAACCCTGGGCGGGCTGGGAACTGCGTCCAGCCGGGGTTGCTGCCTCAGTCCCGGCCCCGCTTGGACGGGCTGCTCCGAGCGTGGCACGCCAGAGGCGGACTGGCGGGGAGCAGCACCGTCGGCCCCCCCGCTCCTGGCCCCAGGCGGCGGTTCGTCTCTGTGCAGCTGACGGATCCCTCGCCAGCATGGCCCGGCGACCGAGGGGGCCAGAGTTGACGCTGCTCCCCCCACTCGTCGCCGCTGGCCCCCGCTGGACGATGGGCTCAGCCACGTGGCGGCTCCGTGCTGGGGCAGCATGTCCGGGGAGGGGAGACGGGGCAGGGGATGAAACCAGATACGTTAACAAACTCCTCCTCCTTTCTCCCGGCTCCGGCGCCTGTCGCTGCCCAGCCCACCCTGGGAGCCGAGGGGCAGAGCCACCGCTGGCGTGGCTGCTCTCCGCAGCCGTCAGTCAGGCTAAGCAGGTGGCCCCAGGCTGGCGGCAGAGCCCTCCGCGGGTTCCCAGTTGTATCCGCACCCGCTGCCCATCTCAGCAGAGACCTTGGCATTGGGGAAAGTTCAGAAAGGAGCCCAGAAATGAGTGGGGGTTGGAGCAGCTGCCATATGGGGAGAGAGTAATAAGCCTGGGGCCTTTCAAAGAAGAGACGAGACGAAGGGGGGAGGTGACGTGAAACTCATGGCTGGGGTGGAGGAAGCGAATAAGGAAAAGTTCTTTACTTGTTCCTCTAACACAGGAACTCGGGGTCGCCCAATGCAAAGAACAGGCAGCAGATTTAAAACAAACACACGGAAGTGTTTCTTCATGCAGCGCGGTGTCAACCTGTGGAACTCCTTGCCAGAGGATGTTGTGAAGACCAAGACTTTAACCGGGTTAAAAAGAGCTAGATAGATACATGGAGGTTAGGTCCATCGATGGCTGCTTGCCAGAGGCTGGGCATGGGCGACAGGATGGATCACTGGATGATCTTTGTCTGCAGAAATGAGCCATGGATACCCGCAATGGCATCCGCAGATGGGATCCCCGGGGATTTGCAGGGCTCCCCTTAGGGGAGTGTCTCTCAATGACATAGTGCAGCTTGTGGCACAGCCGGGGAAGAGTAGCCCGTCTCTTGTAAGCTTTGGGCAGGAGTCTGTCCCCAGCCTGGCCCCGCCCCTTCTGCCTCAGGCTCCGCCCATTCCAGGAGCCCAGAGCTGCCCCCCGTTTAGGACGCTGATGCTGGGCGCACGCTAAGTCCTGGCAGTCGCTTTCACCCCGGGAGGGGGCTGCTTGCTTCTCTGCTCCGGGGCCGTGGGGCAAGAACAGATGCTTGTGCCCAAGTGCTGTGCCGTTGTGTGTCGCCATGATCTCCCTTGGTGCCCCCTGAGCCGGGGGTGGCTGGTCCTGCCCTAGCCTGGATCTCCCCCGGGGCCGAATGGAGCCAGCCGAGTGCTCTCTTCCGCCGGCTCGCTCGCTTGCGGCAGTTCAAATACGAGCTGGTGAGTGGAGCTGCAGGCCTGCTGCAGTGCTCCGAGGTGGCTCTGCGACGGCCCACCGCTCTGGGGTGTCCAAGTCTCTTGTGTCTGGGCCCCAGCCGCTGGCCCCGCTCCTGCTGCGAGAAGACCTGGGAACCAAACTGCTCTGCAAATGCCGTCTTCTCTCTGAGCTGGGCGCTTGGGCACCCGCCCAGGAGAGAGTCCGGTGCCGCCCAGCTGATTGGCAGAGCACCCACAGCCAGCAGCACCTGTTTCTACAGGCGGTGCACATTCGCACATGCATTGGCGCACACAACAAAATTCATTCCACACATTGGTGGTGGGAGGGGAAGAGGGACCATTGGTTGCCTGGGCTCTCTTGTGCCCAAGCTAGTCCTCGGTGGCAGCCTGGCTGGCCTGCAAGTGAGCAGCTGGTGAAGGGCCCGGTTCTGCAGGCTCTGGAGCAGGGGTCTCCAGCCTTTTGACCCCCAAGATCACTTTTTAAATGTCAGGTCAAGCCAGGATCGACCCCGCCCCTTCCCTGAGACCCCGCCCCTTCCTTGAGGCCCCGCCCTCTCCAAACCTTTCCGTAGGCCACCCGTTGCTAATGGAAACTCACGGTTCATTACATAATTGTACCCGAGCCATTTTGCTAGGGCTGCAGCCGGGGAGAAGGGTTTAATTTAAACGATTGAACAGATGAAGCGTTTTAACTTTCTCCTGCTGATCAAACTTCATTTTAAATAAAGTAAAACGTTACGTGCAGCACAAAAGGTCTCAGCGTTTTCTTTCTATAGGGCGGGGGTGGGGCACCTTTCCTGGGGTGGGGGCCACTGACCCACAGAAAAATCAGTTGGGGACCACACGAGGGAGAAGCAAAAAATCTCCCCACGCCCTCAGCCCTCCCTGATGTGGCCCCCAAATGAGACACCTCCCCCCCCGGCGCTCCAGCCCCACGGGGCCAAGGCGAGGGTCAGGGCTTCCCATAGGCCAGATTGACTCTTCTGGGGGTCTAGGGTTAGTAGATCTTGTGGACCCCTTAGGTTCTGGGGTGGGGACAAAAATGAGGGTCTCAGTGAGTGGGACAAGGCAGCCAGCGAGTGGGAGAGGGGTGCAGGGTCTGGGCGGGAGGTGGGGTGCAGGACGGGGAGAGGAGGGCCGGGTTTGGCAGCAGGAGAGGGGGTGGGGTGAGGGTGTGAGGGGGAGTTCGGGGGCGGGAGGAGGCTGGGGGAGTAACGCAGAAGAGGCGGGAGGGGGAGAATGCAGCCAGCTAGTGGGGAGAGAGGCAAAGAAGTGGGAGTAAAGGAAAGTGCAGCTTGTACAAAGTAAAATTGTATCCCCCCCCCCACATCTTCCCTCTGCTCCAACCTCGCTCCCCTCGGCCCTGTGATCCCCCTGTCTGACCCCTGCATCGCCCCATCTCCTCAGTGCAACCCCCGCCTGACCCCTGCATCGCCCCATCCCCCCAGTGCAACCCCCGTCCCCGCCTGCCCCCTGCATCGCCCCATCCCCCCAGTGCAACCCCCGTCCCCGCCTGACCCCTGCATCGCCCCATCCCCCCCAGTGCAACCCCCGTCCCCGCCTGACCCCTGCATTGCCCCATCCCCCCAGTGCAACCCCCGTCCCCGCCTGACCCCTGCATCGCCCCATCCCCCCAGTGCAGCCCCTGCCCCCGCCTGAGCCCACATCCCCGTGCCCCCAGCGCACTCACCGGCAGGCCGGCCGCGCTGGGACTCGCAGCCTCCGGGGCTGGGAAGGGGCTCGCCGACCCCATGGGGAACCGCGTAGCCCTGACCCAGCCACCCAGCCCCCTCTCGGAGCAGGAGGCAAGAGCGGAGGCTCACGGCAGGTCTCCCCCTCCCAGCCGGCAAGTTACCGAGGGGAGCACTGGCCCGGGCGGCTGGACGCCAAATGGGCGAGGCTGCGCCGTGTCCGGCTGGCCGGGTCAGAGGGCAGCCTCCTGGCCCCTGGGGCCCCGTGCCCGACCTGCAACCGGCGGTGACTCTGGTCTGGAGGGTCCGCGTGGCGCCGGGGAGAGGGTGACTCCGGCCCGGGGGCCAGGGAGACCCAGTTCCTGGAGTCCTGTGCTGGTGAGGCCGCTGCTTCCTGGAGGGGTTTCTGGCCGAGATGCGCTTGCCCATGGGGCCAAGGGGAGCCCCAGTCCCGTGTTGGGCTTTTAACGTCCATTCGGGGGGGGAGGGGGCTGGGATTTTTGAATGGCCGGGCCGGGGATGTGCCGGTTCAAGCCCTGGCTCCGTGCTCGGGGCTCTCCCGCTGCCGCTGCTCGGGGGGGCCGTGTGGCCGCAGGGGTCAGGGAGCAGCTGAGCCCGCCCGAGCTCTGGGGGGGCGGAGGACAAGCCTAGACTGCAGCTCCCCCGGGGAGAGTCGCCCACTAGCAGCTGAGCGCCGCTCCCGGGCGGGGGGAGGACGTGGGAGCTGGCCCCCCGCGACCGGCTTGGTCCTGTCTCGCGGGCAGGCAACGTCCCCCCGACTCCCTCCACAGCCGGGGCCGACTTGGGGCCCGTGGCCAGGAGAGACGGGCTCGCGAGCGGCCGGTGCCATGGCGGGTCCCCCTGGCGGGCTGGAGCCTGGAGCGTCGGCGTCTCCTCGGGTAGCCGGCTGAAAAGAGAAGCAGCCGGAGCCCAGCTGGTCCCCGCCGGTCACGTAGCCCCCGCGCCGTGGTCACAGCATCCCTCTGCGCAGGGGGCCGTGTTGTACTGGGGGTGAACTCGCTCTGCAGCAGCCAGCGCGTTCCTCCCTGGAGCCAGCCGTGTCCCACGGCCCCCAGGACGCGCCCCCCGCCCCGCGCCCACTGGTCCCTTTCCTTTTCCGTCCCCAGGCGAAAGCCCGTGGCAAGAAGCTGCAGAAAGTGACGCTGAGCGTGTCTCCGAGAGGGATCGTCCTCAACGACAGCGGGACCAACGCGCTGATCGAAAACGTCTCCATATACAGGTGCGTGGCTGCGGACGCGCCGGCGGGAAGCCCAGGCCCGAGCCTGCCCCAGCGGATGGAGTGTTGGCCTGCGGGCGCCCCGCCGTGGGGTGGGCGGCGAGGGGGGAGCGCGTGGCTGGCTTCTGTCTGCCTGGGCGGGATGGATCTCTCTTCGGAGGAGCCCAGATCGGAAGACAAAGTTAAAGGGCGTCCCTGGCCTCTGCGTGCCGGGCTGGGAATGGGCCCCGGGGGAGCCGCGGGACGGTTCCCTGTTCTGTTCCCTCCCTCTGCGGCACCTGGCACTGGCCGCTGGGCTGGCCGGGCCTTTGGTCACCCGGTTCCACTGCCGACCCCCCGGATCTACCCCGCTCGACAGAGCTCAGTGGGGCTTTGCTGCGAGGTCGAACCTGCAGGCCGAGTCGTTAGCTGGTACCTGAATCCAGCTGGGACAGGGCCCGGGGAGCTGCCCCTTCCAGTCCGTGGGGCCAGGGCTGTGCTCTGGGGACGTCGGCGTGTCCAGCAGGCTGCGAGCGTCTGCGGCAGAGGCGCTGGTGTAAACCGGGAGCCCTTTGGATGGGCCATAAACGCCCTGTTCTCCTGCCCCAGTGCTCTCCCCGCTGTGCCGGGTCACATGGGAACCCTCGGCCCCCCCCGACCGAGTTAGGCCAACTCAGAACGGACTCTGCAGCTGAAAGCGCAGCCCCGGCCCTGCTGTGGGCGGTTCTCAGCCTCGCCCCCTGCGCACAGCGACTTGCCTTCCAGCGACAAAGCCAGTTCGCTGCACAGGCTGGCGTGACCCGCCCTGCCCTTGGACACGCACGACGGGCGGACGTGGAGGTGAACGAGGGGTCGCTATGAAGCGGGGGGAGGGACTGGTGTGCACATGGGGATGTGTATGCGTGGGCATGCGTGTGTGTGCACGTGAGTGTGGGCATGCACGTGGGTGTGAGCGTGGGCGTGCGTGTGTGTGCACGTGAGTGTGGGCATGCACGTGGGTGTGAGCGTGGGCGTGCATGTGTGCGCGCACGACCCCCCCAGCCCATGGTCTCGTGGCGGATTGTAGGAAGACCAACCTTGCAGCTCGGCAGGGAGTGTTGTTGGGGGCGACAGGGGGCGTCTCCCCACGAAGCTCGGAGCCGTGTGGCAGGCAGAGCGTCGGCCCCGTGGGCACAAGGGTCCCGGCACACGGGGAGAGGTGGAGTCCACGTGCAAACGACTCTGGACGCTGGTGCGTCGACCGTCGGGCACGTGGGACGCCTGCGCCGCTTCCTGAGAGCATCCCGCGCCCCCGAGTTGAGTGGAGGGTCTGGGCCAGGCTGAGCTCCTAACCCCGCTCCCCTTCCCCCTCCGTAGGTTCCTTAGGCCCTGCCTGGGGGGCAGCCGCAGCCTCAGTCGCTGGCTAGTTGGCCTGCCGCCTGCGTGCGCCTCACGCTGGCTAACGGGGTGGCCGATCCCCACGTGACTCAGTGTGGAGGGGGAGCAGGCGGGGGGGGGAGGAAATGCTCAGAACTGCCCCCGCCCTTCACAACGGCTGGCTCGTCTGCTGGCTGAAACCCGGCAGCGCGCGGCCCGCCCGTCTCGGGGTGCCCAGCGGCCTCCCTCGGCCAGCCCCGGACCCCTCCTGCGGAGCCCCGGGCACCTGGGGTTCGACTGTCCGGGCCCCGCTCCGGCTTCGCCCTAACTGAGCGTCTGGGGGAGTCAGTGACGCTGGAGCGACTTGGCCCCTCTCCTGGTGGGGGGAGAAGCCCCGAGCGATGGTCCCGACAGCCCCGCATCCCTGGCCCCGCTCAAAGCCCAGGCAAAGTGGTTCCCCCTCAGCCAAAGGGCTGGGCCCCGCAGGCCTCGCTCGGGCGTGGCTCTGCTCCCCGGGGCTCTCGCGTGGCCGCCTCGTGGTCCCGAAGCCTGAAACGGGGCTTTGCTGCGTGAGCTGGAGGTCCCGGGGGAGTCCCCAGTCCACGGCTGGGCGCTCGGAGCCTGGTGGGGGCGGGTCCCCTCGGCCGTCGGGCGCCGCCGCTGGCTCTGAATTCCACCCGCCAGCTGCTCGCCCCTCGGCCCCCTGCCCCGCTCTGCTTGGGGACACTGAGTGTTGGTTAACTGGCTGATCGAATAGTCATACGGCGCCTCCGCCTTTGGCGTGGAGCAACGGCCCTGGGGCGAAAGCGCTGCAGGGAGCCCGGGGCCAGCGAGGGCTGCAAGCTGCCCCCCCCCGGCCCAGGCATTTCCCAGTGGCAGCGCCGGGGGAGCTCAGGGTCTGGCCCCGGCTCCACGCAGCGCTGCCCCTTTGAAGCTCCGCGACGAGCCGTTCACGTCCCTGCTCTCTTCCCGGCCTGACTCTCGCCCTCGCTGTGGCTTCCAGGATCTCTTACTGCACCGCCGACAAGACCCACGACAAGGTGTTCGCCTACATCGCGCAGAACCAGCAGAGCGAGAACCTGGAGTGCCACGCGTTCCTGTGCCCCAAGCGGAAGATGGTCAGTAGTGCGCGGGGTCCGGGGGGGCACGGCTCAGGACTTGGCTCCCTGCTTCAGGCAGGAACCTTGCTAGCTGGTCAAGGGGCCTGATCCGGCAAGCTCTTCCACCTGATGGTATCGGGGTTCCTGTGCTTGAGGCCGTGGCACGTGGCTGCCGGCAGCACCGCGTGGCTGGGTGCCCAGGGCAGCCCGAGCATGTCAAAGGCTGTCCTGAGGCTGAATCCACCTGCCTGTGTGCTGCCGGGAGGGGCGGGTGTAATCTGGTGTGTTCCTTTGTGTGCCTGTGTTGGGAGAAGCTACGTTCATCACCGCTTAGGGCTGGAATGCTAGACTGAGTGGTCACCACGTGACATTCATAGGTAGTAACTTTACCACAACCAAAAGGAAGTTTTTCTTCACGCATCACACGGTCAACCTGTGGAACTCCTTGCTGGAGGATGTTGCGAAGGCCAGGAAAAAAGAATTAGATGCATTCCTGGAGGTTGGGTCCATCAATGGCTGTTAGCCAGGCTGGGTAGGGACGGTGTCCCTGGCCTCTGTTTGCCAGAAGCTGGGACTGGACGACAGGGCAGGGATCACTTGATGATTCCCGGTTCTGTTCACTCCCTCTGGGGCGCCGGGCCTTGGCCACTGTCGGCAGCCAGGACACTGGGTGGATGGACCTTTGGTCTGACCCGTCTGGCTGTTCTTATGGAACAGGCCTCCGGAGTTATCTAGTCCAACCGCTGCTCAAAGCAGGACCAAACCCAACAAAATCATCCCTGTTGAAAATGCCAGGTCCCATTCCCTCTTCAAATTCTTTCCCGCCCCGGGAAAGCCGGCCCTCTGCACTGGCAGCCTCCCCAGCCCCTCCTTGCTGGATCCGAGTCTGAGATGTGAGAACCCACAAATTCCCCTGTTTCTTATGGGGGTGCCAGGCTCGCTGCTCCTCTAACCACTAGGCAGCACGCCCCATGAGGTGAAGCCCCCCCCCCCTGCTCCCAGAAGGGAGCGTCCCCTATGAAAGAGGCAAAATGCAGAGTGAACATGTCCTGGATGATGCCTTGAGCCCGTAAAGGCGTCTGTGCGCAGCGCTGAGCTCCCGCCTCGCCGGCCGGACGCCAGTGGGAGGGGGCCACGCGTGGAGGGGGCAGAACCGACGCCCCAGTGGGTGGGAAGGGGGCATGTCTCTTAAGGGGGGAGGGGCCCCTCCTGGCACCCCTCTGTGAATGCCGGGTCCTGTCTGCCCGGGCCCCAGGCTGCAGTAGGAGGGGAGCAGGCGAGCTCGGGGAGGCTGCGCTGCAGCTGGAGCTCCGGCTTCTTCCCAGCCTGGGGGGGAATCGCCAACAGGAGAAGGACCCGGCAGCACCAGGCCTTTCAGCTGTGGGGGGAGGGGTCCCTGCCCCTGCTTCCCCTCGTCGTCCCCCCCCCGGCTCACGCTGGCGAGCAGTGCGCTTACGGCAGTGCTAGCGCCGCCGCCCGGGGGAAACACGAGGCCGGCACGTAGCCCGCGCCTTGGTCCTGAGCGCCTGGGGGGATTGTGCCGGGCGGGGGATCGACGTCTCGCCTAAGGGGGGAGCTCTGCGGAGCTGGGCAGCGGGCACAGGCCGTGCGCGGGAGGAGAGCGGAGATCTCCGGCCCAGGGACCCATGTGGCCATGGAGACGGGGCTGGGCTTGGAAACGGGGGTGGCCGGCGCTAGGAGGGGGGTGGACCAGATCTAGGCACATCCCCCGCCCCCCAAGTCAGGCAGAACAACGCCGTTAATATTCCGTCCCTTTCCCCCACCTCGCAGGAGAGCGGGAGGATAATGGAAGCTGCCCCTTCTCTCCAGGCTGCAGTGTGGCCCCATCTTTGCACTGCCGAGATAAGGCTGTCTCTGCAAATGAAAATGTAAATCTCTCCAGCGCTAACAGAGCTATCTGCGCAGTGCATCAGCTCCATGCGGCTGCCTCGAAATACAAACTTCTCCAAGGCCTTTTGTAGTAGAAAGTAGAATCTTTGTCCTCGCGTGAAATGCGTGAACGCCATGCTGATCGAAGGGAAAGGACGCTCTTCTCCCAGAGCCAGGCATCTGAGCATCCAGCCCAGGGTCCGGGCTCCGACTGTGTGTGTAGCTACCAGGCTGGCATATAATTAGTCCGTATTTTTAGTTCACGGGCAATTCTCAACGGTAGCTGGCTCTATTAAACGTGATTCAGATGTGACAGCTTAAATTGTGAACAGCTGAGGGGAGTTTCATACTTAATTACCATATTTAAGTTTTTGCCATAAAGCATTCACGCGCCCATCAAAGATGTAAATAGCTCAGACATTCAAATGAGATCTCTGCTTTGTGAGGTTTAATTGGCAGACGGGTTTGTGAGCTTCCCCCCTTCGAACAAGCCCCTGGCTCTTGGAACTTATTTCTCAATTACACTTTTTTCTTCTTTCGCTGTCCCCAAAGCTTAGAGGAAGGGAAATTCCATGTCTCGGAACCTGCATTTATTTCACATGCAGCTTTTAAACTTTATAACCCACCTGCCGTCTGAAGCGTGTGATGTGCTTCTGCATGTGAACTCTCTTTACTGACCAGAGTCTCCCGTCCCTCCCTTGCCACGCTGGGGAGGCTGCTGAGAGCGGGGCTTTTCGTCTGCTTTCCTCAGCCCAGGGACAGACACTTGGGTTGGTTCGGAGGCAGTTCCAGCTGGGTCGCTGAGTTCTGTCACCGGGGGAGACATAAGCGTGACTGAGCTCTTGCCCCAGAGAAGGGGAGTCACACAAGGACACGTCTCCCCCGGCAAGGAGAGCCCCCCCATCTCTCATGCACTGGCAGCTGGGTGCCTAAGCTGCCCTTTGTGCCTTTCAAAGCTTCCCCGTATCTCTCTGTGCTGAGTGTCAGTCACGTCGGCCGTCCCAATGGAGAGCTGAAACACGAGGGTGGGCCCGCTCTTATTCCTCCGCCGCCGGTTCCTTTTCCTGCCCCACCCTGTTCCTTGAGATGATGTGGTCTTGAGAACAGACTTGAGTGGGGGGAGTGGGGAGGAATTGCTGACGGGTTCTCTCTCTGTGACAGCCACTGCTGGCCAGGCAGCATCTGAACTTCAATGGGTGACTAGCTCTTGGTCCAGCCCACACCCCCGCCATCGGTGGCACCTTTCTTGGCAGCCACGTGGTCCCTGGAGACTGAGGGTGTCTTGTGCTTAGGGCACTCAGCCACCACTTGAAAGAACCCTGTGGAAGTCCTTGCTCTGCCACAGGCTTCCTGCGTGGCCTTGGGAGAGTCATTTAGCCTCTCTAGCGCCGTTTCCCCCTGGTGCAGAGTGGGGATGATGGCATTGCCCGGCCTCACGGGGCCACCGTTAGGATGAGTCTGTGAAGGGCGGGGAGGCGCTCAGATGCTGCAGAGGGTGAGGGAAGGCGGGTGGGTACCTTGGCAGTTGCTTCCACCTGGTCACGACCGAGGCACATGGGAAGCGCTTGGTACGCACGGAGGCTGGCGGGACTGTTAGCTGCCTGAGCGGTCCACGCGGCACGCTCCCTCCTCTCGGACACGAGCCCTCTCCGTGGGCATCGCGCCTGCCGCCAGCGCAGTGCGGCAACCTCCAGGGCGAGCCGACTCCCTCCTGGGCTTGGCGCCGCCAGTTCTCGGTGCATGGCTGCCCGCGGAGCCACCGGCCGGCCCCGTCTCTCCGCGGCGCTGCCTGCTGACGGGCCTGCGACTGTCTTCCAGGCCCAGGCTGTGACCCTCACCGTCGCGCAGGCGTTCAAAGTGGCCTTTGAGTTCTGGCAGGCAGCCAAGGACGGTGAGTGTCTCAGGGCCGCTGGGCTATTTACCCTTCCGTGATCTTCTCGAGTGGGGGGGCGGCGGGGGCGGGGCTCTGTGGGGGCGGGGCTCTGCAGGTGGTAGGGGCGGGGCTCTGTGGGGGCGGGGCTCTGCAGGTGGTGGGGGTGGGGCTCTGGGGGGGCGGGGCTCTGCAGGTGGTGGGGATGGGGCTCTGTGGGGGCGGGGCTCTGCAGGTGGTGGGGGCGGGGCTCTGTGGGGGCTGGGCTCTGCAGGTGGTGGGGGCGGGGCTCTGTGGGGGCGGGGCTCTGCAGGTGGTGGGGGTGGGGCTCTGTGGGGGCGGGGCTCTACAGACAGGGGGGCCTGCGTGCTGCCCACTCGTTGCTGCCCATGGCTCTCGCCGGAGTGGGCCGCGGAAATGCGCCCCGCTAGGCACCGGCAGCGCCAGCAGCTCCCGACGCGGGGCCCGTTCTCTCTCACCCGTGGCTGTGGGAGGCCGGTGCAGCCCTGGTGCCGAGCGCCGTTGCTCCCCCGCTAATGACGCTGCAGCGCTCGGGTTGCGCTGTCGGGCGGAACCGGACCTGGGCCCTCGGGAGCTTCGGGGAGGAGCCCCTGGAGCTGGAACCCAGCTGGCTCCCGGCTCCGCCTCGCTCTGTCTCCGCCTGGTCTCGGTGCCAGTGTGGGGGGCGGTGGCCGCAGCCAGCCGGGGGTGTGTGGGGGGGACCGCACCAATCCACAGACCCAGCCTGCAGGACGGGATCTGCCTGCGCTGCCCAGGGAGCCCGACCCAGGAGCAAAGGCGCCGGGGAGCACGATGGGTCTTTGTTACCTGCGCTGTAGGTGGCTGTGAGGCGGGGTGGGGAGCCTAAGGCCTGGGGGCCAGATGCGGCCCCTGGCTCACCTGGATCCGGCCCCTGAGGTTCAGGGCCCCTCCCAGCATTGGGGAGGCCACACTGGCCCTCCAGCCCCCCAAGTGTGGGGCCGGAGCTCACAAAATCTGCTATCCAGCCCTTAGGCTCTGGGGTGTGAGGGGAATGCGGGGAGGGTCTTCCCCTCCGGCGGGGGCCACGTCAGCGAGGGCTTGGTTGGGTCTGGGGGCTTTTTGCTTTTCACTTATGTGCGGCCCCTGACTGATTTTTCTCTGGGTCAGCAACCCCCAAACCAGGTCGTTCCCCTCCCCACTGTACATCCCTTGGCATGAAAGTGAGAGTGTCCCTTGCTCCCCGCCAAAACATCCATTGCTCCAAGCACTGCCGTGCACCGGGGGGTTCAGGGCCACTTGCATCCTGCACTGGGGAAATACTCAGGGGCACGCCCGGCAGTCCCCCAGGGGGGCAGGCGGGGAAGGGGGAGGGACCAGCCTCAAGTGTCTCGGGCAACGCTGGCTCCTCTGGAGAATGAGGGAACGTCCGTCGCCACCGTGAATCTTGAGGACGTGGCTCGGAAACGTTTGCCCCAAGCACACGAAGCCCGAGAGGCAGGTGATCCAAACGGTGGCTGGGAATGGAAATCTCGGCCGGGGGAAGAAAACCGGAGCCCTAATTAGTGACCCACCAGCTAAATGCAAAACTCCTCCGTTTCCGGGAGAGCTCGGTGGTGGGGGCGCAGACGGACTCTCTGGGCCCCCGTCAATGTCACCCTTCTGCGTCCCAGGCAGCCAGTCCAGACGCCCTCGGCTAGTCCCTCCCCCTCCCCCTGCATGTAGCAACACTTCACGCCCCTCTGGACGCGCCCGGCCAGCTCTCCTGATCACTAACGTCCCCTCTGCCACGTGCACATCGGAACCCCAGGCCCGACCCACAGGAGGGGCTTTCTCGTTGCAGAGAAGGAGAAGCGGGAAAAGTCCAGCTCCGAGGGCGACGGGGCGAGTGGCCGCACCGCGGAAGACCCGGCCGGCCTTGAAGCATGTAAGTGGCAGCACAGGAACGTCTCTTCGCTTTCGGGGGCCTGCACCCCCCGAGCCGCGGCCGGGGCCTTTCCTCGGGGGGCGACCGACTCTGATGTCAAACCAAGAAATGTCACTCGCGCTCCCTGTCTTCCGGGAGTAGCTCAGTGCAAGGCCAGGGATCTCCCCCCCCCCCCCCCCCCCCCGCGGAAGCGACACCCACCCGATGGCCGTGGAAAGTCAGTGCTCCTGCATCCCGAGAACGGCAGCCGGGGTCCCTGAACATGGGAACGACGAGCAGGCAGCCGGGTTGCAGCCGAGAGGCTGATCCAAGAGACCCAGGGGAAGGAGGCTGAGGCTCGTGGGCAGAGCGTGGCGGTAGGAGAGTGGCCGTCCGGTGACGGCACGAGCAGAAGAGCTGGCGGCTGACCCCAAAACCCGCCCCGTGTCCTGTGAGGGCCCTAGCTTAGCTCCGGGTGGAGGGGAGGAATTGCAGCTAGCCGTGGCGCTCGCTCGGCAGTGGGTCGGGCGCAGGGGGCCTGTGGGAGAACGCCGGGGCCAAGGCAGAGGCTTTGGAGCCAGAAGCGAAGGGAGGAGCGAGGCTCCGCTAGCCGGGGCCCGGCGGTTGCCCAGCGGCACTTTGTGAAAGAGGAGGGGCTCTGGATTCCACGCCAAGGCGAGAGCAGATGGCAGAGCAGCGGGCATTGCCTGTGAGGGCCTGGGGGCAGGGTGTGGAACACAGTAACGCCACTGAAGTGCTGGAGCCCTGCCGGCTGGGACGGCCAGACTGACCCCGGCCCCCCAGCCTCGCTGATGTCGCGGACCCGGAGGTCAAAGGAAAGGAGGGAAATTTCCTGGCCAGCTGGCGTGGGGGGCTGCCGACCGGGAGCGGCGGTGGAGGAGACGTGGTGAACGCAGGCGGAGGGCCGGGGCGCAACGAGGGCTCCACGCTGGCAGAGGAAAGGGCAGCGCCCACGGTTGGCTTAGTGACCCCCGAGAGGCGGGAAGGCTTTCCCCAGCCCTGCGCAATGCAGTTACCGGGACGGGAGTGGTATAGACGGGCCCTGAGACGGCAGCAGCCTGGCCCCAGGGAGAGGGCGGCGAAGGACTGTTGACAGCGCACGGGGGAGGTGGCAGCGAGCCCCGTGGGAGGCCGACCGTCCCTCTGATCCGGGAGGAGGGAGAGCGGCAGAACTCTTCACTGTCGGCGCTGGCGGGACAACCCCCCTGGAGCCGGGTTTTCTAAGTAACCTCCTTGTGCTTTCCACGCAGCCGTAGTCACGGGGAACCTGTTGGACTTGGAAGATGCTGCCCGATCTCCCTCGCCTGGCGGCGCAAGGGCCACGTGCTTGGGTGCGTTGGGGCCGCGCGTCTCGTCGGAGAACAACAACGTGGTCTGGGTAAGCGCGGGGGGAGGGCGGCGCGCGCTGGTCCTGCCGTAAAGAGGGGGAGGGGGTGCTGGGGGGAGCTTCCTTTTGGGCTGGTCACTGCATCCTCTCTGGGGTGGGGCTCGTCTTCGTTCCGGGCCCGCCTCTTAGCCAAAGCCTTAGAAATGGGGGTAGCACCTCCAGCGACTCCGCCATCCCTGCTGGGATTTTCCAAGGGTCCGGCGCTTCCAGTGAGGGCCCCTTGCTAGGTGCTGCTCAGGCGCCTGCTGACTGGCAGGACCGGGCCTTTGCAGCGGCGCTCGTACGCTGGTTTCACAAGGTCAGATGCTTGGGTGTTTCCGTATGTGCCGCATCACATCCTGCCTGGTTTCCAGCTAGAGCACCAGCCTGGAGCTGCCGCACCTGCCGCTGTGGGTCACACCAGCCCTCCAGCCCCACGTCTGCTGTTAGACTTGTGTCCTGAACAGCCTGCGACCCACGGCACAATTGGGGAGCAGCGAGGGGGCCTCTTTCGCCAGGGCGCGTGGCTGCCAGAGACTGCCCGTCTGAGGCCTAGTCTGCGGAAAACACCCCCACACCTCCACAGCCCCACACACCCCCGTGCCCAGGGGGTGGCACGGCCCAGCTTGCTGCGGCCTGCAGTTCTGCACCCCTGACCCTCGCCCCCGAACCAAGGCGTGTGGCGGCTTCGTTTTGGAAGGCTTGGGAATGGGGAGGGGGAGTCCATGGGGTGTAAGTCCGGGGTACTGGGTGAGGGGGGATTTCTGCTGGTGGGGAGGGGAAGGAGAGACAGGAGAGATGCTGGAAAGGGATGTGGTTGGTGGTGGAACATTCCTCAGTCGACTAGATCTTGGCGCACACAACCCCCGCACTCCCCCCCGCAGTGGTACATGGTACCCAGCCCCTGACACCGAGTTGAGTCTGTACAAAGCTGAGCCAGCTCTGTAAATACATTTTCCCGCTAGCTTAGCAGCTCACTCCTCTCTCTCTCTCTCTCTCTCTCTCTCAATAAAGGAAATGGATGACGGGCTGGAGGAGGCATTTTCCAGGTAATTCTAATAACTCTTTACAAGTTTATGGCACTAGGGACGAGCCCAGGAAACTTGACAGCGACTAGTTTTAATCAAGCCTCTAATCTAATCTGTTCCTGGGATCTGACCCCGGGAGCAGCCCTGCCCGGGCCCCCGCTGCTAATTGAAAGATCGCCAGCCTCAGAGTCGGAGAGTCAAAATATTTGACTAACCTTTTCCGGGCGGAGAGAGGGGTGTGAGATGGGGATTGAATTCCCCCAGTGGCACGTGGCGATCGTGTCTCTTGCTGGAGCGGAAGCGCTGTTAGCTCAGCCGGCAGCGTCTTGTCTCCATGCTGGCCAGAGAGATCTTGGTCTGACCCTCTTGCATTTTTGACTCACCCGTTTCTCACTCCTCCCCGGTCTGAGCATCACTCTGCAATGGTCTTTGCACTGCTGGTCCCCCGCTGGACCGCAGCCACGCAGAAACCAACGAGGAGTCCTGGGGCCCCTTAGAGATGAGCAGGCTTAATTGGGCATCAGCTGCCAGATGGTGTTCAGCCACGAAAGCTTCTGGCCACGTAAATCTGTTGGTCTCTGAAGGGGCGTCTGCACGGCAGCGTTATTCCAGAATCCCAGCGCGAGCGTCTGCACGGCCATTCCAGTATCCCAAAAGAAGTTCGAAATAACAGGCGGCTTGTTCCGACTTCTGTAACCCTCGTTCCACGAGGAATAACGCCTCCTCTGAAATAGCGGTAGAGTGGACGCGCCGCTGCTCCTGTTTCGAAATAGCGCCTCCCCGGGGCCATTCGGAGCCATTCCTCCCCAGCACCTCTAACTCGAGGTGGCGCGGCCACACTAGAGGAGCCGGCCTCGGACTCACATTGAGGCTCCCCTGCAGTGTAGATGCACTGTTCCGAAATGAGCTATTTCCGAGTATTTCTTCTGGAACAGCTTAGTCCGAAATAAGTGGCAGCGGAGCCGTTCCACAAGGTAGCCTGAGACGCCCCGTTGTTTCTGCAGATACAGAGTAACCCAGTTACCCCTCTGGGACTTGCAACCAGTAGTCAGGGGTCAGACTGTAAGTCGGGTCTGGGGCCTCACTTAACCACGGGGGTGTCTATCTGAGACCCCTCCCATGCTTGCCACCAAAGCAACAGAGCTACAGGGCAGATCCCTAATACCGACCTGTTTAAACCTGCAGACAGTAGTTCCGCAGATAGCGCCAAACCCCAGGTGCATTGGACTGCAGAGGTGGTGGGCTCGCTGTCTTTGTACAGCCACTGTGCAGAGGGCGGCCGGTATGCAAACCGCCAGCTTGCCCTGCCCCCAGAACGCCTGCTGCAGGCCTACCAGGGGTGGAACGTTGCTGCCCCCAGCGCCCGTCTCCCTTGCTCCGAGGCTGGGGCTGCCCACCCTGCTCCTCCATGTGATGGGGGCCTGGCTGAGGCGGGGGGGCGGGGCTCACCCTTCACCCACTGCCCATGGGTGCTATCAACTTAAACCCTGCTCCAATCCAACTTCCCCACCC
This sequence comes from Pelodiscus sinensis, assembly GCF_049634645.1. Taxonomy (NCBI): domain Eukaryota; kingdom Metazoa; phylum Chordata; order Testudines; family Trionychidae; genus Pelodiscus; species Pelodiscus sinensis. The sequence goes on from NC_134735.1 coordinate 1,343,170, forward strand.
ATACGACTAAAAACACGTCGGGCTACTTAAAACGGAACTTTAATCACCACGTTTTACTGAGCTGCAAATGCTGCAGGGACATGTATTAAGCTGGCCCCGGCGGCATTTAGCATCTTGCGAGAGCATCTTTCAGTGGAAAAGCACCTTGGGGCAGGGTTTGGTTTGGGCTTTTTTTGTAGTTTTTAAAGAGGCACATTTTGGGGTCAAATTTGCGTTGACAGTTTAACTGTTAAGATCCATTGTCGAAATGCCAGATATCTCCTGTGCATGGGAGTTTGCACTGAAGTGTTAGTCGTGCATGTACAGAATTTAGTAACATCAGCGACAGAAGTGGAGGCACTGATTTTCGTGAACATCTGTGGTGCTGTGGGATAAAAGAGCCTGGTAAAATGACCCTACAGGCAGACCCCCACTGCCACGTCTGCTCTGCCCACAGCCTGCAAAAACCGTGTTCCTGAAGAGTAACGGTTTGGAATGGGCTTCCGAGGACCAGGAGTGCTGCTATGAGCTGGGGGTGGTGTGGGGGAAATCTCGCTCCCCTGGGGTACAGAGCCCCCAGAAAGGTCCGAGGCTGGAGGTCAAAGCAGTGAGGCAGGAGAGAAACCTAGAAGGAAAACTTTATTATGCATGCATGCAGGCTGTCACACCAAGAGTGAAAGCAGCCAGCCCTGAGAGACAGTTTCAGGGATTCTTTATACAGTATGTTCAGACAGTAGTTGTTGATTGTTTTTCTTTAACATATCAAAGTCTCAGCAGAAGTACTCTGAGATGTTTCTGTTCACACCAGGAGTGCTAGAAGTAAGTTTTACAGAACAAAGGCACATGAGAGAGTTTACATGACAAATTGTGACAGACCAGGAGTCTTCATGAACTTGAGATAGGAGGCATTGTAAGGGTCTTGATTAGAGTTAATTTGATTTCTCTCTGATACAGGGAGAGAGGCCTGGAAAACTTTTAACCCTTACAGCAGTTTTCTTTTAGAGAGTTTTTATTTCCTGCACCGTCCCCCCTTTAGACACAATTGGAGTTATTGGATTTTTCTCCCACAGTGGCGGTGAATTACGTACAGGGGATGTAAGCGACTAGTCGACCATCTGATAAGCAAATGGCTGCCGGATAGTCGTGTAGTGACTCAACTAGTCGCTTCTCTCCCCCCACCCCACTGCCTGTGTCAGAGAGAGGCAGCAAGGGGGGGAGCTGGTGCTGGGGGAAGCTGGCCTAAAAGCTGGTTCCCCCCAGCACCGTCTCAAGCAGTCCCTGCTAGCGCCAGGTCCCGACGGCTGCACCTCTGCCTTTTCAATGTAGCAATGTAGCCCGCAGGTGGCTCTTACTACATTGAAAAGGCAGAGGTGCAGTCTGGATACTGAGCGCTTCCCCCCCCAATCAACGAAATGAGTAGTCAGTGGAAATTCCATCGACTACTTGATTAGCCGATTAGTCGAAATTTAACATCCCTATTACGGAACGGCTGCATGCTCAGGTATTCCTGGAATGGTGAAAATGCAGATTTTGGTGAGGGAGGTTGCTTTGGTGCCTGCATTTTTAACTGAGACCAGGTCCCTGATGACAATGCACCCGCCAGAACTGGGCTGGGAGGGAAGAGGCAGCATTTGGCCAGGCCTGTAATGTAAAGGGCCCGCATTGCAAATGTGGGTTGTCTTTAGGGTGAAACTCAGATAAGCCAGCAGAGAGGCAGGCATCCGACTTCGGAGAGCTGCAAAGATCAGCTGTTCCCCCTGTTGAGGAGCATTTCTTTCCAAGCTCTAGGAAGCACGAAGCTGCTTATAACAGCACAGATTCAGCAAATAGAGAGGCTAGAAACCTGCCTGGCGGTAAAGCTGATCGGTTGATCTTTCTTCTCAGACTCGCTCAGTCCAGAACTAACCCCCACGTCCTGGACACTGGCCTGACGGCTCAAGATCTCCAGAATGCAGAACCCTTCTCGCCTGTAGACTGGGACAGGTTTGATTCCCATGCGTCCGAGCAAGAGGACTTGTTTGGGTTCTGAGCGGCTCCCCCGCCGAACTGTTTCCATTCAACGTGCAAGGACTGGCCGCGGACCCTTCTGGGATTTCTGGACGGAAAATTCCACCCTTCAGACCGATGCTGATGTCACACCAATAACTACTTAGACCAAAGCTTTAGCCATTGATACATTTTCTAGCCTTGCTTTTTTCTCTAAAGAATGAGATGCTCTTGAATATATTTCTTCTGTGACCTTTACCGTTTACGTACATCGTGGAGGTTAGTTTGTGCAGGGTCCAGCAAGGAGCCGTGGACATGGAGATGGACTAGGCTTGTGGCAGTGTCCCGTGGAGCTTGCTGACTTCGGGAAAGGGCTGCCCCACACCAAAGACTCGTTCGCGGGTTCACGTTTCTCTGGAAATGTGCTCATAAAACTGTAAGCCCAACTGCTACTCGTCCTTTGCTTCCAAACCGGCTCGAGTTCCGGGGTTGTCCCCCTGCGTCTCACCTTCCTGACAACCGGGAGGGAAAGAGCAGCAGCAGCAAACAGCGGAAGGATTAACCTCAGAGGGAAGAGGGTTCATTTCCCGTAGGTGGCAGCCTTCTGGCCCAAGTTGGCAGGCACTCCCTTGTTTGCTGGCTTCCAGGCTGAAGCTGGCGTGCTCACCCAAAGACTCGTGGCTTTGCACTTTAAAAACCTGAACTGAATGTAGGGCCCCAAATGTCCAACCGGCTGGGCGGTCACCTGTAAGGCTGCGAGTCTGTCTCGGGAGTCAGCGATACTGTGACTTTTGTAGTGGCCCCCCTCCTCCCTCCTGCAGCGGCAGGAGTTTGGATGTGGAAGGGAGCTGGGGGTCAGAGCGTGGGCGGGGGGCTGGCTCCAGGTGGTGCCCACCAAAGAAGGGCTCCCTAGAAGTGGTAACATCCCCCTCCCTCAGCTCCTAGGAAGAGGGAGATGTGGCCAGGCAGCCCTGTGTGCTGCTTCTGCCTGCAGGCGCTGTCCTTGCAGCTCCCATTGGCTGCAGTTCCCAGCCAATGGGAGCTGCAGAGCTGGTGCATGGGGTTGAGGTAGCATGAGAAGCCCCAGGCACACCAACACCTCGAGGCCAAGGGATGTCGCCTCTCTCAGCCCCCTTACCCTTCCGTGCACCAGTGGGTGTCTGGCTGCTCCCTCCCCCCGAGCACCCAAGTTCTAGCTAAGGGTCTATTAGACAGGTCACAGGCTCTGAGTTTTTGTTTTCTCCCCGGGACCTCTCCTCGACTTTTACAAAAAATCCCTGGGACTAAAATGGCGCCTTATCTGTAACCTCTCTTCTTGCCCAGAAGCTACCGATCCCAACCCACTGCCGCATCACAGGTCTGCATCTCGCAGCCAGCCTCCCCCGCTCGAAATGGGTTGTTTTCACTGTGACTCTAAATACGAAGACGTCCGTCACGCTGACGGTTGTAAGACGGCTCTCGGCTAGCAACGCGGCTTTTGACTGTACACTGAAAATTGCAGGTTGGATTAAACCAGTTGCATGAGAGGCGAATGCTTAAACATTGGTGGCCACTCTTGAGAGTGCCGGTATCTGGTCTCCATACCAATCTCTCCTCAGGGGAGCCACTTAGTAGACTGAGGCAGAATTGGATTAAGTGAAACTAATATTTACCTAGATGTTCTTCCAAGAAAACCAGTCCCCTGAATGCTATTTTGATAATTACCCTTCCAAGACCTATACCTCCTGAGAAGCTAAGAGAAAAATGCCACTCCTTAATCTCCTAGACTTCTAGATTTGAAAATAAATAATGGGGGTATAAGGATTATGCTAATTAAAAGATTAAGCGTAATGAGCCTAAATAGGTGTGCTGACACAGTTTGCGGTGTTTGTGGCCTTGTGAGAAATATACTAATCTGTTTTATAGATTTGTAACTTGGTTCTGAAACACTATGTGGGGAATGAATGAGTCTTTATAACTCGGAAATTGGACCAAGTGGAAATAAATACGTCTCTCAGGAGAGAGAAAATAATTGTATTAGGAGCCGGCTGAATGACTCTTAACTTACAGACAATGCGTTTTGTAAAGGTTACTGTGATATGATCGGAGGGAGCCGGGTAGCTGACTCATCATTTCTACTCTAAAAACTTGCAACTCTCTCCCCTGCAGAAGTGCTTTCAGCAAAGCATCTGTCTTGTCTGGTGTCACCCGTGAAACTCCTCTCTGCAAATGGAGTTTTGTATCTACTGTATGCTGCCTGCATACGCAGCCCCCCAACGAAGCAGAACTAGCGAGCACCCTGCTCTGGCTCCCGGAGCTCTCCAAAAGAATGTTTGTTGCACGTCCTGTGGGGGGTGCTCCTGGAAGTACGTGCTCGCAGGCGTCGGATGGTGCACCCGTGTAAATAGTCTTAACCTCGTGCTGTAAAGAATATCTGCATTAATAAAAGTTCTTCCTTCTGGAGTTCCAGTGATGGGACTGCTTTACTGTGCAAACGCCATGGCGGGAATCTCCAAATCATAGAACACTAGAACTGGAAGGGACCTGGAGGGTGGAGTCCAGTCCCCTGCCCTCACGGCAGGACCCAGCACCATCTAGAGTAGACCATCCCTGCCAGGTGTCTGCCCAACCTGCTCTTCAATATCTCCAGGGCTGGAGACTCCACAACCCCCCTGGGCAACTTATCCCAGTGTTTCACCACCCTGACAGGTAGGAAGTTTTTTCTAATATCCAACCTAAACCTCCCTTGCTGCAGCTTAAGCCCCTTGCTTCTTGTTCTGTCATCAGAGGCCAAGGAGAACAATTTTTCTCCCTCCTCCTTGTGACACCTTTTTAGATACCTGAAAACCACCATCATGTCCCCTCTGTCTCCTCCTTTCCAAATTAAACAAGCCCAGTTCTTTCAGTCTTCCCTCATAGCTCATGTTTTCTAGACCTTTCATCATTCTTGTTGCTTTTCTCTGGACCTTCTCCAGTTTTTCCACATCTTTCTTGAAATGTGGTGCCCAGAACTGGACACACTACTCCAGCGGAGGCCTAACTAGTGGAGAGTAGAGCAGAAGAACGACTTCTCGTGTCTTGCTCACAACACTCTTGTTAATGCATCCCAGAGTCATGTTTGCTTTTTTTGCAACAGCGTCACACTGTTGACTCATATTTAACTTCTGGTCCACTCTGACCCCTAGATCCCTTTCTGCAGGACTCCTCCTAGACCATCGCTTCCCATTCTGTGTTTGTGAAATGGATTGTTCCTTCCGAAGTGGAGCACTTTGCATTTGTCCTTATTAAACATCATCCTATTTACTATTTCTCCAGTTTGTCCAGATCATTTTTAATTATGACGTTATCCTCCAAAGCAGTTGCAACCCCTCCCAGCTTCGTATCATCTGCAAACTTAATAAGAGTCCTCTCTGCCAATATCTAAATTGTTGATGAATATCTTGAACAGACTCAGTCCCAAAACAGAACGCCACTTGTTCTGCCTTCCAGCAGGATTGTGAACCGTTAATAACTACTCTGAGTACGGTTATCCAGCCAGTGATGCACTCACCTTACAGTAGCCCCATCTAAGTTGTATTTGCCTAGTTTATTGCTAGGAATATCATACGAGACCGTATCAAATTCCTTACTAAAGTTACTAGGTATGCCACGTCCACCGCTTCTCCCTTAGCCACAAGACTCGTTATCCTATCAAAGAAAGCTATCCGACTGGTTTGACATGATTTGTTCTTTACAAATCCATGCTGGCTGTTCCCTATCACCTTATATCTACCAGATGTTTGCAGATGATTCCTTAATTACTTGCTCCATTATCTTCCCTGGCACAGAAGTTAAACTCACTGATCTGTAGTTTCCTGGGTTGTTCTTATTCTTTTCAATGAAAATACGAGCTTTTCATTGCCGCTCACAGCACAATGCCCTCCCTGCCTCCCTTGCCCAGCAGGCCTGTAGGGCGCAAGCCTCCTCGGTGGCTTCCCGGGGCCTGCCAGTGGGGCGTGGTGGCTGGAGTCATGCTGCCGTCGGCAGCTAACGCTCTGGCGGGCGCGCGCTTGCCTGCGTGCTTTGACTCGGGCCCAGGGTTGGACTCAGCAGTTCTTTCTTTCCTGCGCGGTGCCTCTGGAAGGCGAGAGCAGGGCTGGATTACCCAATAGGCAGACTAAGCACGTGCTTAGGGCACCAGCAAAGCAGGGGCACACACAAAAAGAAGAGATTTTTACAGTATATTGTTGTTTTTATTTTGAATTCCATATGGAGGGGCACCATCATCTTTTCAGTGCTTAGGGCCTCTAAAGGTCTTAATCCAGCCCTGGGCGAGACGTGGAAGCAGTAACGAGACCCATGGGCAAGCACCGAGGTGCCAGCTCCGGCTGCTCTCGGGCTCAGCATCCTCCAGCCACAGCTGTTTGTCAGGCCCCGGGACGGCTGCCGATCGGCTTTTCGACAGGCCGTGGGCTGGGTTGTGAGCGGGGGGCGGGGAGGAAGCCTGGGGAGAGGGACAGAGCAGCGGTGGGAAGGAGTGAAATGGGGTCAGAGCTTCGGGCGGGGCTGGAGCAATTCAAATGAAAAGCAAATACCTGTGGGCAGATTTTTAAATTTTTTACATACGGGGATTAATTTTCATGAATGTCGTAGGCCCTCTCCGGGAGAGGCAACAGCTCATTTTTACTGTTTCCGCTTTGGACTGGAATCAAAACCAGGCTCTTCTCAGCCCCGAAATGTCGTTGATTCTACCCCAGGTTTTCAGCAAGCTTTGGACACAGTGTCCTTGGCTGACATGTAATCGCTTCGCTAAAAATCACCTGTCGAGCAGCAAATGCAGAAATTCATTTTAGGATGTTGACAAATAGATTCAGTAACCCGAGAGTAATGGAATGGCCTCAAAATGTAACACCGAGCCCGCCTGGGACTGAATGTGGAGTGGGTCTGAGTTTACAAAGATCCCTTTCTTCAGTGTCAAACGAACACAAATTCCATAAAAGTTTTTTTTATTCCTATTGGCTCTTCCAGTCTAAGGATATGTCTCGAATTATGAATGCTAAGTATCCAGCCTGGTCTTTCATGCATAACTGATGAAGGTGCCAAGGAACAAATTGATCTTTCAATTTTGATGTGACCTTTCGCGTGTTTGGGTAGAAACTCAGGAATCCATTTTCCTTCCACTGCGTGAAACGGTCTCCTTGGCTCCCGTCTTCCAACCATTTAGGAAGGCGACTGCATCGTGGGGCGCAGCTGAATCTTCTCCTCTTGCTGGAGGGGGATGGTTGGCCCCTTGTAACTAGTCAGCCTCGGGTGTGGTTCAACACTTGAACGTGTCACTATTAATGAGAGCTGGTGCGCCTGCTGTCTCTCGGGCCGGCTGAGCCGCTGCTTTGGGGGCTATTTGGGGCGGGCTGGCCGAGCGCATTTCATGCAACATCTCTCAAAGGCGGGGGCTTGCGCTAGAACCACTGAATTTGAACAATCCTCTCTCGGAGCAGCAATTCCTCTCCTCCCGCTGACCCGAAACAGGCGTTTCCATGTCCTTGAGCGCGGCTCCCTCCTGTCCTAGCCAGGCTCATGCAGCCTCTTTCACCAGCACCGGAGTAACGCCACTTCCATGGCTCCTCCAGGGAGGGCTCTGCTGCAGCGCCAGCTTCTTTCCATGCACTGAGAGGCGGCAGGGCCAGCGCCGTGTGCCTGGACCAGGCCCCCTTGTCCGTGTGGGGAGGGGCATGTACGTATCCCCACAGCAGGGTGGGAAAGGAAGGGACCACTCCCCTGCGGGCTAGGGAGTTAAACTCACAGGGGAAGCAGGCAGAGGGGGTCTCAGAAGAAAAGGAGTTTTCCTGACCTCCCGCTCCAGCTCAGGTGCTTGCGATTCCCAGGCTGGCAACAGGGAGGACTCGGGAGCAGCCTCCTTCCTCTCCGACCCAGCTGCTCTCAGGAAGAGCTGACTCCTTGCGGGAGTGACAGGCGCTTTCCCCCACTGCCCCGAGCTTTAGCTACAGCGAACTGAGGGGACTCTTGGAGGCAGCAACACTTGGCACGTCTCTCCCCACCGCCGCCTTCCCGAAATCAACCTGCCGCCCCTGGCTACGCGGCCCCAGCTAGCCCTGCCCAGGGGTCGCTTGCACACAGGGCAGCACGCGGCTCGTTCGTACCCAGCCGGCACGGATCAGAGCTACAGTGGATCCTGCAAGTGGGTTCGTGCCCATTTCAGTGGCGCCCTGCACTGCTGCTGAGAGCCAACCCCCCACACGGAGCCTGGTGCATGTGTAGAGGAAGGGGCTGAAACGCCTGATCCTGCCGCTGAAGCGAGTGTCCAGCACTCCAGGACTAGCACGGCCGGGCTGGGCCGGGCTCGGACAGCAGACCGAACAGCAGGGTGTAACAGGCAGGATGTGGCGTGTCCTGGCAACGAGGCAGGATGTGGCGTGTCCTGGCAACGAGGCAGGGTGTGGCGTGTCCTAGCAACGAGGCAGGGTGTGGCGTGTCCTAGCAACGAGGCAGGGTGTGGCGTGTCCTAGCAACGAGGCAGGGTGTAGCTCGGTAGTAGGAATCCCTAGTCCAGGGGGCGTGTCATTCCAGCCCCGGCCCTGTTGGGCTGTAGCTGCCAAGCGGCTTTGCGGGGAGCAGTCCTCGCAAAGGGATTATCCGAAGGAGGAACCGCGTTGCTCATGGGGGGCAGGGTGTTGTCATGGCCAGGGGCAGTGCTGACCAGCACCCGGTGACTACACTCGGGTACCTGACAAAGGTGTCGGCCGGGGGTCGGCAGAGCCAATGGAGATAGAGGGTTGAAATCTGAATTGGATAGAGGTCTCCTGCCGGCTTCCTTTGTGTGGGACAGTTAGCCCAGAGTTGAGACACACAGAATGATTTAAACCCAGGCAGGACTGCCATGCCCCCCGCCTCCCCTGCCACGGAATTCAGGGCATGGGAGCGGACTGAACAAAGAGAAAAAGGAGAAGTGAGGACCAGGGAAATGCACGTCCAGTCGCGTTCAGGGTAATTTTTCTTTATTTTGTGGTTTGGTTTGAATTGCTCTGTGTGAATCTCCGCCTCCCCTTCCCATTTACTACCATCTAAGCTTTGTGCCAGAGGTTTCTTTTTTTCTCTGTTTTAATTCGGTTTCCTCAGTTGCTCTGTAACATCTAGCAACCAAGTCTGCTTTATCAAGTTTATATTTTGTTTTGTAATAAAAATCACTTCTTTTAAGTGCACAGTCAACCTGTGGAACTCCTCGCCAGAGGATGTGGTGAAGGCTAGAACTTTAACAGGGTTCAAAAAAGAGCTAGATAGATTCATGGAGGTTAGGTCTGTCGATGGCTGTTAGCCAGGATGGGTAGGAATGGTGTCCCTGGCCTCTGTTTCTCTGCAAGTGGGAGACGGGAGGGGTCACAGGAGGATTCCCTGTTCTGTTCCCTCCCTCTGGGGCACCTGGCACTGGCCCTTGTGGGCAGACAGGACACTGGGCCGGATGGAGCTTTGGTCTGACCCCGCCTGGCCGCTCTGATGTTCTTACGTAAGGTGATGATTTGATTCTTCTGTCCTGGCAGGTCTGTCTGTGTCTCTGCAGGCCTCAGACTGAGGGGTCAGCTACCAGAGGCTGCAGCTTGGTTTTCTCTCTTCTTTTTCAAGCTCTTTTGGGGGCAGAAGAGCTTGGGGTCCCAAACACTTGATGGTGGCAGCGAATTCCCCAAACTCTGGGTAGTAGGATTTGGGGGGAGTTTTTGTAACCAGGGCCTGGAGAGGGGAGGTTTTGGAAGGTCTCTTGCAGGCCCCCACTTTCTGCACTCGGAGTGCCAGAGTGGGGACCAGCTCCGCCAGGTGTTGTCAAAGACAGACACGGCCTCTTCCAGAGGGCAGCTGCTTGCCCCTTTCTGGAAAGGGGAAGCCTTCTGGGGTCAGAAGTTGGGCCGAACACAGGGACCCGGGGGAGAGGTGTTTCCAGAGAGGCTCCTTCGATATTTCGACGTGGCCCTGATTGGCCACCCAAGTCACATGGGGCTCTGCTGGCTGCGGAGGCGTGTGCCACGCGTTGGCTTGCTGGTGCGAAGACGCGTGTCTGAGTCCAAGCCAGCAGCCACGTGCGTCTCGTTGAAAATCTCTTTGGAGGGTGACCGGACCAAGCCAGGAGCGGCTGGACTGGGGCCCCCTGAGGCGTGAGCTGGGTCTGGGTCCCTGGCGGCGGGAGCCGGGGGAGGGGCCGTGTGGGCTGGACGTGGGCTGGACGGGCAGTGGCTGCTGGAGGGGCGTGTTCGGTCTGTAGGAGCGGGAGCAGTGGGGGGCAGGATGGAGGGAGCCGCTCTCAGTGAAGGCCTCGGCGGGGAAGGAGGGCGAAGGGGCAGACGTAACGGGAGGAGAATCCCAACGCGCCCATCTGCTGAGATGCGGCTATGCTGACAGCCACCTGGCGCGGGGAGGGGGCGGAGGGAGGCAGCTCTGTGCCCCAAAAGGGGCGGGGCCGAGGGCGGAAGGGGCGGGGCTGAGGGCAGTCAGCCCTTTGCAGCAGCCAGACCATGGTGCAGCTGTGGTGGCTGGGAGCTCCGGGCCCCTTGGAATCGCTGGGCCCTCGAGCAACTGCCCCTTTGCCCCCCCCACTCTGCTGGCTGGCCTGTGAGCAGGTGACCTCCCCCCCCGGAGGCAGTAGCTTTAACTCCTTTTCTTCTCTTTTGTACGTTGCTTTCCCATCCGCCCCATGGGCCATCCCACGCCCCACGGCTCCGGCCACCGCTGGGGACCAGGTTAGTGCTTCTCGTGCTGGCTTGGGGCGGGAGCCCAAGGAGTCACAGCGCTGGCCGGAAAACAACTTTATTCGAGCCGCGATGCTCTTCGAGCTCTGTCTCGCCAGCGCTGGCCTCCCACCTCCCCACCCCCACCCAACCCCGCTTCTTCCAGATCACCAGGCACTGGGCAGGGCTGTACCTGGCTGCCTGGGACGGGGGAAGTGCGGTCCAATGGCTTCGCCACCGAACCGGGACCTCTGGGTCTTTTTTCCAGATTTTCCACAGCCGTGGGTGAGCGGTCGTGCCTCAGTTTCCCCATCTGTATGCTGGGGAAGCCGTGTGACAATTCAGGGGTGTCAGTCGAGTGCTTGGCGGGGTGTAGCAGGTGGGTGTCACATCTTGTTTGGGATCAGAGCGTTTAGCCTGCCTGGTGCGGCAGTCTTAAGCTTTGGGGGTTTTCCCTCCTCTCCTTCCCGAAGTGCTGAAAGCTAATGGAATTGGTGAATTCCCGCTGCGGGGGGAGGGGGACAGATGTGGGGGTCGATGTTTTCTTTGAAAACTACAAAGAAAAAGCCACATTTCATCCGAGCGCCTGAGTAATGCATTTCCTTGGTAGCTACCCCTGGGGCCCATTCCCTGGAAGCAGGTTTCCTGGCCAAATTCTGCCCACAAGGCACCCGCTCCACAGCCTGCCGCTTCCCCCCATCCCTTCCTCCCTGCCCCGGGACAGCCGCTCTTGGGCGCTAGTGCTGCTTGGAGAAGCGTGTGCTCAGCAACGCTTCCCTCCACTCCCAGGGAGGTGTCAGCTGGGAGAAGCGCAGTGGGGGGAGGGTCCGACACGCCGGCTCCAGGGTCTGGCTGTGACGTAGCGTTTAACACACGCGTGTGTCTTTTACACGAGGCTGAGGTGTGCTGTCCATGGCGTTGGCTGAGGCCCCCTTCCCTCCAGACTCTCAGCACCTGAGCTGCGAGGAAAGGAGCCAGGCACCCAACCCCCATGATGTGGCTTCGTCTGCCATCCGTTCTGCAGAGCAGAGTGCAGCTTTTCCTGGTACACTTCCTGCCCACCCTTGCACGCTGTGATGCCAGGCGGTGAGTGCACGGTAACGGTGGGGCTGGCATCTGATCGTGCCCAAGGAAGTGGGTGGGTCAGTTCACACCTCGCCAATGTTATTTTAAAAAGTCTCAGAGTCTGTAACTTTAAAAACAGCGAGCAGCCCTGGAGCACCTTAGAGACTAACCGCAGTACAGCGGCATCCTGAGCTTTCGTGGGCACTTCCTCGGGTGAGCTGGAGAGGGACAACAGGAACCCAGACATTAGAACAGAAGAGAAGGGGGAAGGTACCTGTCAATTGCAGGCTCGGTGCCAATTGAGCTAATTAAGAGGACAGGAAGTGTCATGTACTGAGCCTCTGAAGTAAATGAGGGTTAAACGCAGGAAAGTCTGGCTTTATAGTGTGACATCCAGTTACTGGCTTTGCTCAAGCCCAGGGAAACCGTGTCCAGTTCGCAGGTGAATGGCAGCTCCCCACTCGCTCTCTAAGTAGCTGGTGAATTTCAGGACTGCTGGTTGTTTTCAGATACTGGTTGAGGCAGGGAGCTCGGTGCTGGTAACGCTCAGGGCAGGTCTGCAGCTTTTCTTTGCAAAGGAGCCACCTGCTTCCGATGAAAGCTGAGACTGAAGATCACTTGAGGCCTGTTCACACCTCCCCAGTTTGTCCTTTGCCGCATCCCTCTTCAGGGAGCAATGGGCTGTCCGAGGGAGAGCACCGCGAGGGTGGCCAGGTGTCCGGTATTTGAGCTTTCTGTCCGGGAAACAAATAGAGAAAATACCGGACATAGAAATCTTGGGTATTTTCTAATTAACTTAGTTTTAGTATCATGAGTATCAGGACGTAGTTGCTACTGCCTGGCCGGTCGACAGGCTCACGCTGCGAGAGTCGCACTGGGTGAGCGTGTCGACCAGCCGGGCAGTAGCAACTACGCAGTAGAGAGGAGGGGGGCAGGGTCTAGGGCGGGATGGAATCCCCGGGGCCAGACTCGCCCATGCGCCCTGCTGGGACCATGTGCGGGACAGGCAGCGCCCCAGGATCTGCATGTGCCCAGGCCAGCCCCGCTCCCCGCCAGCTAGTTCCTCCCACCTCCCCCCCGGCCAGCCCCGCTCCCCGCCAGCTAGTTCCTCCCACCTCCCCCCCGGCCAGCCCCGCTCCCCGCCAGCTAGTTCCCCCCACCCCCCCCGGCCAGCCCCACTCCCCGCCAGCTAGTTCCCCCCACCTCCCCCCGGCCAGCCCCGCTCCCCGCCAGCTAGTTCCCCCCACCTCCCCCCCGGCCAGCCCCGCTCCCCGCCAGCTAGTTCCCCCCACCTTCCCCCCCGGCCAGCCCCACTCCCCGCCAGCTAGTTCCCCCTATCTCCCCCCCAGCCAGCCCCGCTCCCCGCCAGCTAGTTCCCCCCACACCCCCCCCCGGCCAGCCCCGCTCCCCGCCAGGTAGTTCCCCCCACCTCCCCCCCGGCCAGCCCCGCTCCCCGCCAGCTAGTTCCCCCCACCTTCCCCCCCGGCCAGCCCCGCTCCCCGCCAGGTAGTTCCCCCCACCTTCCCTCCCGGCCAGCCCCGCTCCCCGCCAGGTAGTTCCCCCCACCTTCCCCCCCGGCCAGCCCTGCTCCCCGCCAGCTAGTTCCCCCCACCTTCCCCCCCGGCCAGCCCCGCTCCCCGCCAGCTAGTTCCGCCCACCTTCCCCCCCGGCCAGCCCCGCTCCCCGCCAGCTAGTTCCCCCTCCTTCCCCCCCGGCCAGCCCCGCTCCCCGCCAGCTAGTTCCCCCCACCTCCCCCCCCGGCCAGCCCCGCTCCCCGCCAGCTAGTTCCCTCCCCCCTCCCCCCCCGGCCAGCCCTGCTCCCCGCCAGCTAGTTCCCCCCCCTCCCCCCCCCGGCCAGCCCCGCTCCCCGCCAGCTAGTTCCCCCCCCCCCCCGGCCAGCCCCGCTCCCCGCCAGCTAGTTCCCCCCCTCCCCCCCGGCCAGCCCCGCTCCCCGCCAGCTAGTTCCCCCCCCTTCCCCCCCGGCCAGCCCCGCTCCCCGCCAGCTAGTTCCCCCCCCCGGCCAGCCCCACTCCCCGCCAGCTAGTTCCCCCCACCTCCCCCCCGGCCAGCCCCGCTCCCCGCCAGCTAGTTCCCCCCACTTCCCCCCCCCGGCCAGCCCCGCTCCCCGCCAGCTAGTTCCCCCCCCCCCCGGCCAGCCCCGCTTCCCGCCAGCTAGTTCCCCCCACCTCCCCCCTGGCCAGCTCTGTTCCCCCCAACCTCCTCCCGGCCATCCTTACTTCCCACTGGCCGGTTCCTTCCCTCGATCTCCCCCAGCCAGCCCCACAACCCACCAGCTGGTTTTCTCCCTGGCCAGCCCCACTCCCCCCCAATTCTCTCCTGGACAGCCCTGCTTCCTGCAGCCCCCCCCCTCCTCTCAGCCAGCCCCACTCCCCTCCCAGCCACCATCCCCCCATCTGAGATCAAGTGTGTCCGGTATTTTTTTGAAATCATCTGGTAACCCTAAGCACTGTGTCCCCACACCTGGTGTTACAGATGAGCTGTGGATGGAGTTTGATGACCTGGTTCGCCATGGTCACATCACTTTAGGCAACAACCTCCCTCCCAGCTAGAAACGCTGCTGCTTTCTCGCTCTGGTACCTCCCTGTCCCCTCGGCTCCCGCCGTGACAGTGCCATGCTTGCTTTGGGACCTGCCTCCTCCTCTTCCCCTCTGTGGCATGAATGTGACTCTGACATCAGAGGGTTTGGCCTTCGGCCTCCTGATGACATGCCCATGTGTGCAAGCCTGAAGTCTAATGCACGGGGCGCGTGTGTGGACGTATTCTGCCTCTTCGGACTGGGCCGCTGTTAGTAAAACTGCCCGGAACAAGAACGCAGTTATATCTCCGGCTCTTGTCAAAATGATTTTGAATGTGCTAGCTTTTTGCTAACCGTAAATTTAAATAATAATGCCATGTGTCACTTTTCTAAAAAAATGTAACCATAGCAACAAGAGCATCTAAATTATTACAGGCTGATCACTTCCCCACAGGAATCCCATCACATGCTTTCAAAACAGTCCCACAGGTGTGGGTTTTTAATAGCTCCCCCTCCCCCTATCTACTTTTTCAAACAACTGTGTGTATGGAACTAGGGCTTTCTCCATCCATGTGCTGCCTTTAGAAAACCTACATTTAGCTGCCACCATGCTTTGCGAGCCAGAGAGAGAGCGTTTCAGCCATGATCTTGTGATCTTAAATGGTGGGACGCAACCCTCACTTATGCAAGTAAACCCATTAAGTTACCCTCGTGTAAAGCTAGAATAACTCCAGGAAAGGCAGTGAATTAAGAGTCGTTTGCTCTATACGAATAAGGTCAGTGAGCTTGCAGACAGAGCTCAGTGAATTTTTTTCCAGTGGGAGGGAGGGGGAATGAGAAATCCAGATTTAAGGCAAACAAACCAATTTTTAACAATTATCAAATTTAGAAAATACCTCACATTTTTGTTTTGAATTGACAAAGACATTTTGCATCCAGTTGATGATTTTTTTGTTTTGTTTTGTTCAGCTATTTTCCCGTGTTTTTTCTCCACTTGGCCAAATTTGAAAACAAAAAGCTGCTCTGAAACAAAAGGTCAAAATAAAACATTTTGGCATTTTTCTTCAATGGCTGCAACTAGGAGTTGAATTTGACCCAAGTTCAAGGTTTGGAGCCTTGGGAAAAAAAATGGGCAACATTTCTATTTGCCAAAAAACAAAACAAAAAACCCACAAACCTTTGCCCGTCTCTTTGGATGAATATTTTGAGTCTGATTCCATCTCTAGTGGCAATATTGAAAAATCTTTGTTTTTTTTAAACTTCTTTGAGATATCATCCTCAGCAAACAACTTCACTGGATGCCGTCGTTTTGAAATCTGTTAAGTTCTTTTAAACAAATGGTCCAGTCTTGGCCGATGTTCCAGTCTCTAAGCCTGCTGGCCCCTTTATGGGCTGTTACAATCCGTTTCAGATCCCCCAGCTGTGTTTGTCTCTCCCTCCTCCTTTCTGTAAAAAGGAAAAAAAAGAAAAGAAATAACCCCTTACAAAAACCAGAGACATCCACAGTGCTGTCAAACACATGATACTGGCGGAAGAAGAGGGACACGTTTTTCTCTAATCTCTCATTTGGAAGGACTCCTAATGCTCCCTGTGTTGTACTAGTAGGTTGAAAATGTTCAGACACCAAAAGATGATTTTTTAAAAATAGTTGATTGTGTCCCTTGTAAACAAAGGCAGCTACTGTCTGGTGGGTGCAGGGACAGAAATAAAAGATTTATAGGCCCTGCTGGATAGTTGAGGTAAGAAAGCGGGTTTAATAAACATACGTGCATGTAGTAATGAGACCTTAAACCAAACCTGTGGCATATTTAATACCAGAGGCTCCTGCTTGTGTCCCTGGGGCTCCTGCATCTCTCCCACCAGAGGGAGCTGTGCATTACCCTGCCGACTGCTCCATCTCAGCTGCATTTCCAGGTGAGGTTCGTACCCGCTACACTTTGCAAATTGCTGGGGCAGGAGAGGTGCTTTATAAAGGTAAAATCCTACTTACGGCTCAAGTCTTTCAGAACAAACTCGGGTTTCGTGAGACGTGCCTGGTGTTCGGCAAGGTCGGCACAACACAGGAGCAGTGTGGTATTTTTGCAGAGCTTTGAGTAATTATTGCAGCAATAGAGAAGTGTGGCCAAAGCACCAGAGGATGCAGTTTTCAAGGATGAAGCTTTCATTTTTAGAGTGTGGTTGTAGTCTGGCTGATGTCTCTCCACTAATGCTGTTATGGGAACAATGTGTATTATGTGTCAGTGATTTTTCTCATTACAAAAGTAGGGAGGGAGAGGAGGAGACGTGTGTGAGGGATACAAATGTGCAGGAGTCCTGCAGATCAGGCTGGGATCTGTAAGTCCCTCTCTTTCCTTCACGGTTCCCTTAGCATCACCTTTTAATAGAGTCTAAAACCAGGACTAACAAATTTGTTGAAGATGCGTGAGCCCGAAAATAATCCCGTTCTCTCTCTTAGCTTTCTTAACTCTGCAGGCCCACGCTGCATATGAAATAGCATTAAAAAAGTAAGCACAAGGAATAACGATCAGTAGGAGCAGATCTGGAAATGGTGTGAGAATTAGCGTGCGAGTCGGCA